>NC_057853.1:33210000-33835000 GCF_015237465.2 Chelonia mydas
CCAGCCCCCAGCATCTCCCACCAGCTCCCTGTGGCCATTAGGGGCACTGCCAGCAGTGAGCTGCTTCTTGCCCAAGGATCTTCCAGGATTTCAGAGAGGAGTCCATGGCTTCAGCCCCACTGCAGAGAGGGGAAGGGAACTGCCCAAGACTGCACAGGGGCAGTGGCAGAGCACAGAATAGAACCCCTGTGTCCTGGCTCCCAGCCCTCCCTGCCTAATCCTCGAGTCCCCACTCCCTCCTAGAGCCAAGGATAGAACACAGGAGTCCTGACTGACAGCTCCCTTTGCCATACTACCCAAAGTGTCACTGTAGCCCCTGGCTAGGGGTGGAATAGCTGCCATGGGGAGCCCTACCTCAGCCTCCCTGGAGCCTCTACGCGAGGCAGCAAGGCCAGGATTGTAGGTGTGTGTGGCCCTGAAATGTTGGAGTGGATGGCTCAGAGAGGGGGCTTGGATGGGCAGCAGACTCACCGATCTGGCTGTGGAGGAGATGATGCGCCCACCCTTGGTGTAGCAGGACATCACCACCATGAACATGCCCAGCTCCTGGTTCACAGGCGACTCAGGCAGCTCCAGCTCCAGGGAGATGCGGTAAGGCTGCCCATACATCAGCACCTACAGGACAGCAGGAGGCATCAGAGAAAGGGGGTGCTACTTGCCCCTCCCGAACCACCCTAGAGGCCCCACAGCTTCCCAGAGCCCACAGCTGAAGGGAAAGCGCATCAAAGCTGGAGCGGGGAGCCTGCTCCCCAACTCTCAGAGCCTCTTGCTGTGGGAAGAGTACATCAGATGGATTGGGAAGCCTGCCCCCAAACCGTTCCAGAGCCCCCGCTGCAGGGAGAGAGCATCAGAGATGGAGCGGGCAGCCTCTCCTCACAGCTTCCCAGAGCCCCCTGAGATGAACAGGGGAGACTATGAACTGTAGTCTGTAACTTATCATTTAAATCAGCTCCTGTACCAAATGACTGGAGGATAGCGAATGTGACACCAATTTTTAAAGAGGGCTCCAGAGGTGATCCCGGCAATTACAGGCCGCCTGACTTCAGTACCAAGTGAACTGGTTGAAACTATAGTAAAGAACAAAATTGTCAGACACAGAGATGAACATAATTTGTTGGGGGAACAGTCAACATGGTTTTTGTAAAGGGAAATCATGCCTCACCAATCTACTAGAATTCTTTGAGGGGGGGGTGTCAATAAGCATGTGGACAAGGGGGATACAGTGTACTTAGTGTGACATTCTATACCTTGGGGGAGCATCCTGTAATCCCCATATTCCTCATTTATATATAATTATGATATTGCATACACAGCATGTCATGTAAGGTATCAGGGTAAAGGTTATGATCTGCTGAAAGTCACTGTTCTAAGTATGTATATCATTAGTGCATATGAAGTTATGAGATTGTGTTGTATGGTTGTCAGTAAAACATGTTATAAGTTGGGGAATCAGCCAGATATTAGGTCCCCAGAGACAACAGCAAGGAAAGTAACCAATGCCCAGGCAGGTATCAAACAAAATCAACAGCCATTGTCCAGCAAGGGAGCTACAATGCAATGACTCACCTGCATAAGGTCAAACCAGGGGAATGGCTCAACCTTGCCTGGGGATTCAGCAATGCCTAGCAGATGTGCTTGGAAAACACAAGGGTAACAGAATGGAACACAGTGGCCGCATGCTGGGCCTTTCTCCCGCCCCCACCTATGCTGCAAGCAACAAGCGCACTGGAAGTCTTCAGTCTAACAGAGGAGACTGGCCCAAAGTTTAAAGGAAAAACCTGTATACTATGAACTGCAATATCCAGTGGAATGAGAAAAACTGCTTAGTCTAGATGTTACCCAGTCTAATAGGGTTGAGAGTTTAGACTGTGTACTTACATTTTATTTTGGTAACTAACGCTGACTTTTTGCCTCTCACTTAAAATCTAAGTTGTTTTACTGTTTATCTTTATCAGTGAGTTTGCCTGAAGTGTTTGGTAGATCTGCTCAGCTTTGCAAAGGCTGGTGTGTATCCACTTTCTATTGATGAAGTGGTGAACCAAGTAATAAACCTGCACTGCTTATCTTGAACAGTGCAAGACAGTATATTCCTGAGGTGCAAGGCTGGGAGCGGATTTGGCACTGGTGCCTTTCTCTGTGTGATTCATGAGTGGCTCTGGGAGCATTCATGCAACCTGGCTGCATGTGGGGCTCCACGTGCAGTTGTGCTGAGTGATAACAGAGCCTGGAGGGGTTTGCTGCTTGTCACTAGCAAAGCATTGTGAGAGACAGCCCAGTCTGGAGAGTTAAGGGGGCACAGTGGTCCCACAGTCCCAGGCTGCACCCCAGAGATCCCATCACACTTTTCAGAAAGCCTTTGACAAGGTCCCTCTTAAGCAAAGTAAGCAGTCACGGGATAAGAGGGAAGGTGCTCTCATGGATCGGTAACTGGTTAAAAAATAGAAAACAACGGGTAGGAATAAATAGCCAGTTTTCAGAATGGAGAGAGGTAAACAGTGCTATACCCCAGGGTCTGTACTCGGCCCAGTCTTCAACATATTCATAAATGACCTGGAAAAAAAGAGGTAAACAGGGAGGTGGCAACATTTGCAGATGATACAAAACTACTCAAGACAGTTAAATCCCAGGAAGACTGTGAAGAGCTACAAAAGGATCCCTCAAAACTGGCTGACTGGGCCACAAAACGGCAGATGAAATTCAATGTTACTAAACACAAAGTGATGCATGTTGGAAAACATAATCCCAACTATACATATAAAATGATGGGGTCTAAATTAGCTGTTACCACTCAAGAAAGAGATCTTGGAGTCAGTGTGGCTAGTTCTCTGAAAACATCCACTCAATGTGCAGCGGCAGTCAAAAAAGCCAACAGAATGTCGGGAATCATTAAGAAAGGGATAGATAATAAGACAGAAAATAGCATATTGCCCAAGTCTATATAAATCCATGGTATGCCCATATCTTGAATACTGTGTGCAGATATGGTCGGTTGCCCTCCATCTCAAGAGATATATTGGTATTGGAAAAGATTCAGAAAAGGGCAACAAAAGTTATTAGGGGTATGGAATGGTTGTCATATGAGGAGAGATTAATAAGACTGGGACTTTTCAGCTTGGAAAAGAGATGGCTAAGGGGGGATATGATTGAGGTCTATAAAATCACGAATGGTGTGGAGAAAGTAAATAAGGAAATGTTATTTACTCCTTCTCATAACACAAGAACTAGGGGGGGACCAAATGAAATGAATAAGCAACAGGCTTAAAAACAAAACAAACAAAAGGAAGTATTTTTTTCTACACAACACACAGGCAACCTGTGGAACTCTTTGCCAGAGGATGTTGTGAAGGCCAAGACTATAACAGGGTTCAAAAAAGAACTAGATAAGTTCATGGAGGATAGGTCCATCAATGGCTATTAGCCAGGATGGCCAGGGATGGTGTCCTTAGCATCTGTTTGCCAGAAGCTGGGAATGGGTGACAGGGGATGGAGCACTTGATGATTACCTGTTCTGTTCATTCCCTCTGGGTCACCTGGCATTGGCCACTGTCAGAAGACAAGACACTGGGCTAGATGGACCTTTGGTCTGACCCACTATGGCTGTTCTTATGTAACCATCCCAGAGGCCCCCCCCACTGCAGGGAGAGTGTTTCAGAAATAGAGCAGGGAGCCTGCTCCCTAACCTCACCCCCCAGCACTGCTGTCAGTTGGTCCCAGATAAAAGCATCAAACCCATTGGGTGCCCAGGGGGCCAGAACCCCAGGGAGCTGACAGCCAGTGGTCTGCCTCATGCCCACTGGCACTTACCCTGTCCCGGCTGTTTTTGACCAGGGAGATGTTGGCAACGGGGAAGGAGCAGAGATCAGGGCCTGGCGAGCCACAGTCTGTCCTGGGAGACAGAAGGCAGTGGGTCATGTTCAGTGGCCACCAGCTCCCCCACACCGCTTCAACCCCCCACCCCTTCCACTGCAGGAGTTCAGCCCCTTACTCTTGGGAGCAGGCCCCAGCTCAGAGGCACCCACAGCCCCAGAAAGCGTGTGTGGGCTGGGAGGGGCCCAGGAGATCTGGCCCAGAGCAGTGCTCAGGTGGTGCACAGAATCCTACAACCACAGGTTAGACGGAACCATAAGGGTCATCTTGTCTAACCCCCTGCCAAGATACAGCATTTGTTGGTTCTAACCCATCCAAGACAGATGGCTTTCCAGCCTCCTTCTGAAAACCACCAGTGAAGGAGCTTCCACAGCCTCCCTAAGTAATCTGTCCCATCCTAGGAGGCAGGGGGGTCTGGCCCCTCCCAGGGGTGCCCCACTCACCTGAAGCTGTAGTGCACAGGGCTGACATAGCTGACAGTGGGCATGTAGGAGTAGTAGAAGCTGCCATAGAGGAAGACCGCGACCCAGAGCAGCAGCAACAGCACGCAAAGCAGGATAGCTGTCTGCAGCACCGTGCGCCGCACCCGCAGCAGCAGCAGCGCGGCCACCTCCTGGGCCCATTGCAGGAAAGGCCCTGTACTACCCATCATGGCACAGGGGCCCTGGGTGGCCACGCACTGGCGTCTCGGAGGAGCTGAGCCCCCAGCTCCTGTATTGAGGAAGGGGGAAATGGAGCGGCAGTGCCTGCTCGAGTGCTTGCAAAATGACTCAGGCTGCTGGAGAGTCCTCTTGGCCCAGCTGGAAAGGGCCCAGGCTCAGGGGTTCCTTTACAGGGAAAAGGCACTGGCTTAGGGCAGGCTGGCTGGCCCGTCTGTGCCGCTTGGCTTTCCAGTAATTGTCTCTAGCCATGGAAGAGGGTACCACAGGAGTTACTGGCACCAGGACATGGTGAGCAGGGCCATGCCAACAGGCTTGGCGCAGGGCTGCCCTGGGATTGGTCACACACTGGAGTTTTGCCACAGGGGCCAAAGACCAGAGCCAATCTGAAGAAGAAAGGACACAAAAAACAGGGTCAGCATGGAAACCACATGGGAGTGTCTAGACTAGGATTGCATGAGTGGGAGCTAGGGCTCCTGGGTTCTGCACCAGCCTAGGGGGAAAGGGATGTGTTAGGAGTCTGGACGCTTGGAAAGGGGGTTGGGAGCAGGACTAGATGTCTAGGTTCTAGTCTCAGGCGGACAGGAGGGCTTTGGAGTGGAGCTGGGAGTTTGGACTCCCGGTTCTACTTGTGAGAAATGCTATCCAAGAACTCGGGGGGGGGGGGGTCTAGTGGTTAGAGCAGGTGGCATTTGCAGCCTGGACTCCCCAGCTCTGGGAGGGGCAGGGCGCTAAGAACCAGGACTCCTGGGTTCTATCCCAGCCCTGGGCGGGGGTCTAATGGGGGGGGGGAGGGGAAGGAGCTAGGACTCCTGGGTTCTACTCCAGCCCGGTGCGGGATGGGATGGGGTGGGGTGGGGTGGGGCCCGGCGGTCAAGGCAGAAACCACGGAGCCCCGAGTTCTAGGCCTGGGCGAGGTGCACCAGGAGCCGGTCCCAGGGTCTCAGCACATCTCTCACCTCCCGGTCCAGGGATCGGCTACTCCTGCTCCGCCTCTTCCGGGAGTGAGTGAGAGCTGGCAAAGACTGCGCGGCGCGGGGCGGGGCGGGGCGGGGCCGGGAAAAGCTCCTCCCACTGCAGGCACCGTCCGTCACGTAATTAAAGACGCGCCTCTCCCTGTTTCCATGGTGACGCGATCCCCGAACGAGCCCGAACGCTCCCTTCCCCCGTAGGCCAGCCCCGCCCCCCGAGACACCCCGCGGGTCCTTGCCCCCACCGAGAGGCCCCTCCCACTCCAGGGACAGCCCCTCTCAGAGGGATCCCGCAGCCCAGTGTCCCTGTCCCCGTCCCCCCCCGAGCAGCCCCCAGGGTCCTGCCCCTTCCAGCCCCCGAGAGACAGCAAGACCAGACCCACCCCAGACAGACCGCCCCCCCCCGGGATGATGGGCTCCCAGACAAGACTCTGCCCCCCACCCCGGAGGGAGACCCCCTCTCACGTCCATGCCAGGTCCTCCACAGTAAGATCCCCCTGCCCCCCTTCTCCACCGAGTATATCTGCTCTTCTCCCCAGGGACCGCTCCGACTCTGGCGACCCCCCTCAGAGAGACCCCCTCCCCTTCCTCAAGGCCTCCCCCCAGACAATGCTCTAGAGTAAGATGGAGCAGGGGAGAGGGCAGCAGGGCTTGTACTGGGGCCCAGCCACACAGAGCTGGGCCAGTCCTAGGTGCCTGCTTGCCACCCCAGGTACGTGGCCGGGGACTGGGAAGTCAGGACTCCCGGCTTCCGTTCCCAGCTCTGGGGGAATGGAGTTGTGTCTGTTGGTGAGAACTGGGGGGCTGGAAGCCAGGACTCCTGGGTTCTACCCCTGGCTCTGACAGAGACTTGCTGGGTTGCTCCAGGTATGTCTGGTCCCCTCTCTGTGCCTCAGTTTCCCTCTCCCTAGACTGGGGTTATCCTTGGGCTCTCAGGTGTGAAACCAGCCAGTCCCCAGCAGGGCTGAACCCCGCTGCCTGTTCCCCACCCCCTCACGCTCCAGGCACTGGCCCAGCCCCAGGCGCCCTGGAGAGGGTCTCAGAACCAGGCATAGTAGCAGCCCCCCTGCCCGGTGTAGCCCCTGATGTCAGATTTCCAAATGAATGTGGTGGGGAGACTTTATCCTCACTGCAGCTACTGCGGGCCTGTACCACCAGCAGCTGTGCAGGGGTGCGGGGAACCCAGCCCCTGCCTGGCCCCCTCCTGGGGCGCTCTTCCCCGCCAGCGCGCGCTCCCTTCCTCCTGCCCTACCTGGGGCTGTGCACCAGGGGCCCCTGGGGCCTGGGCAAGGAGCCAGAGCTCAGCCGGGCGCTGCTGGGCGTGCGCTCCTCCCCCCAGAGCGGGCATGGTCCGCTCCCAGTATCGAGCGGCTCTGAGCATCCTCAAGGTACCACGGGCGCATTGAATTAGCTGCATCCCGGAGGAGGCACAGGGAGCGGAGCCGTCTGCAGGGCGCCCGGGGCACCTGGGCACACAGGGGAGCCCATCCCAGAGTCTCTCCAGATCTGGCAGCGACCGTCGAAGGTCAGTGCCCAGGGGTGCCCTGACTGGCCACTGGGGCGTGCCTGGGTACCCAGAGGGGCAGCCAGCCTCGATGGGGGGTGGGGGGCAGGGGGCACCTGGTATCGTCTCTGTACCGTCAGGGTCCATGTGGGGCTGGATGGTCGATGGGGCCTCCGCCATGCCGTTGCCTCGGGAAACGGGGGCTGGGGACAGGGTTCTCTCCCATCTGCACCCAAGGCATATTGCAGAGAGAGAGAGGGCAGGATCAAAAGGACGCTGCATTTATGGGCTGGGGCAGATGCATTGGGGGGTGCAGCTGCAGAGTAGGCTGCTGGCATTGTTAGAAGCAGAGCAAAGCAAGCAGCAGCCCCTTTGTCTGCACACAGGGCTGGGCTAGTCATCCTGCACCCGCGCCCAGCACTGTGCCATGGGGAAGCAGGTGCTGCTCCAGAGACAGTGAGGGGCTCGAGGATGCGGCTCAGATGGGTAAAAGGGGCTCAGCAAGGGGCAAAGGGGCTCAGAGATAGGCTAGAGCTGGGAGGGGGCACTCAGCTCCTGCCTCTCAGCCTGGTGCTCAGGTCAGTCTGGGATTTGGGAGCCCGGGGTCTTAGGAGACAATTCTGTGGGGCAGTGCAGGGCCCACTGTGCCAGAGCCTGGGGATAGAAGGGGGTGGCGGGCTCAGGGATGGTCCCCTCAGCTCCCCTCTCCCTGGGACTGAGCCCTGGGCAGACACAATCCCACCCTTCAGCCTGGGCAGGCAGCCGCCAGCGTTGAGTGACCATGGTGACAGGACAGTCCATTCTGCATCTACTGCCTCCCCCAAACTCAAGAGGAACAGTTCATGTACTTAGAACAATGCCCCTAGCCATCCAGCACTCCTGGCCATCGGATGGTACCTTGCTACCCATAGGCAATGACCCCCCCACGCATGGGCAATGACCCCCGCCCCCAATCTCTCCAGGGCAGGAGTAGCCATACTGGAGCAAATTGGAACTGTTATTCTGGAGCAACGCCCTGCCTCACCCTCCCCAAGGGGATTGAGCTCCAACTAGGGGTGCTGGGGTTGTCAGGACACGCTCTAACCATGGGCCAGGTGGTCCTGGGCAACCAAGATTGGGGATACAGGTGCCCCAGGCAGCTGGGAGCTCTGAGTTATAGGGGAAGTACTTGACAGTCAGGGTCAGGGATATAAAGCCTGGACCAGGAGAGGGTGGGGCAGACTGGGGAAGCTGGTAGGGAGGAGCTGAGGCCAGGCAGGATTGGAGCTCCCTCTAACCCACTGCCAGCTGGGGACGGTGCTGAGGGGCTAGGATTGACCTAAAGAAGCTGAGGGCAGGGGCAGTTGTCCAGGGCTTTGTGCCCACCCCATTGGTCAGGACGCTCCAGGATACAGGCTCCCAGGTGCCCCATGACCCTGGCCCGGGCTGAGCCCAACTTATGCTCTCCCTCTACAGGGTCCCCATGAAGGGCGAAACCCCCGTCAACAGTACCATGAGCATCGGGCAGGCCCGCAAGATGGTGGAGCAGCTCAAGATTGAAGCCAGCATGTGCCGGATAAAGGTGGGGACTGGGATGGTATCTTGACAGCTACTGTAGCAGAAAAGGGCCCCACCCACCTCCAGAGCTGGAGTAGCGAGGAGCTCCCCCCCACAGCCCATCCTCCTGCCCCACTCCCTGCAGCGTCCCCTGTGGGGAGAGGCCAGGGCTGGAGTAGTCGGGGACTCCTCCCCCACCCCCCACAGCCAGTGCCCCCTGTTAGGAGAGGCCAAGGCTGGAGTAGCTGGGAGCTCCCCCCCTGCTCCCTACAGCATTTCCCGCTGGGCCCACCCTGCAGAGTTCTCACCCCTCCCCTCCCTGCAGGTATCCAAGGCAGCAGCTGACCTGATGACATACTGTGATGCCCACGCCTGTGAAGACCCACTCATCACCCCGGTGCCCACCTCCGAGAACCCGTTCCGTGAGAAGAAGTTCTTCTGTGCCCTGCTCTGAGCCCTACCTGCCCCACCCCTCAGCTACAGCCACCATAACCCCCACTCCTAGCCTCTCCCCACACCCTGCCCGGGTGATCAGGCAGGACTTCCCAGGTAGGGCCTGACCCCCCCAAAACCAGCTTTGGAGCTGGGTGTTTGGCTGGAACCACTCCCCCCACCCACCCAAACTTCCACAGACAGGGCACCTACCCTGAGCACAAGTCCCAAAAGCCCCTCCCCTTCAGGGGGAACCTGCCCCACCCCTACCCCACACCTCAAATCAGGAGGGGGTATCACACCTCACCCTGGCAGGAGTCACACCAAGACCTCTCCAGGCCTGGGGCAGCTGAAGCTGCAGGCCCATCCCCAGCAGTGTCACACCAGCCACAAATCACCCCATTTCCATTGGAGGGGGAGGGTGTCAGCTCCCAGCCTGCTGATCCTGGGTGCCAAAGGGGGAAAGAGGCCCATCCCCTACCCCCAGGGCTGGTAGGGCAGTGCCCAGATTGCAGGGCTCAGCCGCTCCAGACAATGTAAACTGAGACCTTGAGAATAAAGTAACAGGAGGCACAGAGCCTGGGGTGGCATCAGTGTTATTGCGGCACCAGGGACAGTGCTGGAGGTATTGCTGGCACTAGGGGGCCTGGGTTGGGGGGGATGGGGTGGGCATGGGCAGTGCCATCAGAAGAGGCTGGCTGGGGCTTGTTTGTGGGGTGGGCAGGGGGCACTTTTGGGACTAGGGGCCTAGCTTGAGCAGTGAGTGGGGGCCAGGGGCAGCACCAGGAGCTTTGCTGACAGCTGGGACGCTGCCCAGTCTGTATGGGGAGTAGGCAGCCTCCAGCAATGGGGCCCAGTGGTGGGAGCGATGCCCAGGATATAGTCCCCAGAGCCAGTCACCATCCCAGCGGAGATTGGATCAGAGACCCCAGCAGGGAAGGGAGCAGCCCAGACACCCCCTACTCCCCTGTCCAATTCCCAGCCTTTGGGGGAAGCTCAGTGGCTTCCTACACACACAATAATCCACCCACCCCCAAAAACAGCACCTGGCACCCCTCCACTCCCCACCAGCCCATCCCAGTGCTGGGACATGCATGGCCCCCTCACCTGACAGTGTCAGACAGTGCCCACCCCAGTCCTATCGCACTCCCCACTGACACAGCACTGGGCTCATGGTGAAAATAAATCATGGCTCTTTATAGCTATTTCTATACAGTGAAAAAGCAGCTGTGAGACTTCCCACAGTGGGGGGCAGAGCAGGGAGATACAGGCATGGCGGGAGAGGAGACAGGGGTTCCCAGTGGGGAAGGGCAGGGAGATCTTTGTCCCCATGGGGGGCAGGAGTGACAGGTGGAGCAGGAGCTGGGTTTGGGCTGGGGCCCCGCTCGTGGAGTGAGCGCAGCCCACCTGGCACAGTCCTGGAGTGAGGGGGCGGGCAGCTGCATAGCCCAGCCTCCAGCATGGGGGAGCAGAGTGTGGCAGGAGGCCTGTAAACCACAGGCCAGGGCTCCCCAGCATGGGCAGCACAGGGGGAATGGGGGACAATTCACTCTCTCCCAGGAGGGGTGGAGCCCCCCACAGCGCAGGGGAGTGCATGGCAGAGTGAGAGGCATGTGTGGGGCTGCTCCCAGCCTCTTGGTCCCTGTGATCCTTTGCTGACGGTCCGTGTGCTGGGGGTGTCCTGGGGCAGAGCCCCTGCGACTGACACCAGCCAGGGAGGCTCAGAAAATCTTGATGATGGATTCGCGGAACTTCCCGACGCCGACCCACTTCACTGTGAGAGGAGAGATGGGGGTGAGAACTGGGAACTCCCAGCCCTGTGGGGCAGATCCCTCCCCCACACAGAGCAGATTCCCCTGCCCCTCCCCACCACACAGATGCAAGGCTGATCTCCTCCACCCCCCCAACAGAACAACTTCCTTCCCCAGGTGACAGCCTGGGTGGAGGAGGCGGCTCCAGAAACCTTGATGAAGGATTTGTGGAACTTCCCAACACTGACCCACTTCACTGTGGGAGGAGAGAGGCAGATCCCATGTCCCACGGCATCCCCTCTCCAGGGAACTGCACAGCATCCCGATGGGGGCACCCAGCATGCCCATCCCCAGGCCCTGATGCTGCGGCTGTGAGCCAGGCCAGCAGGCAGCTCAGTAGGGCTGTGGACGTACCTGGCACTCCGAGGTAGTGCTCGATGAAGTGGACATAGCTCTGGGCCTGCGGAGGCAAGTCGGCAAAGCTGCGGGCCTGCTCTGTGCTGCACTGCCAGCCTGGCAGCGTCTCATAGCCCACTGACACCTTGTTCAGCAGCTCCTGGTTTGCTGCGGAGAGCACAGAGGCTTACCGGCTGCTGCAGGGCCCAAGGGAGCCCCTATCCCCCCACCCCAGGGTGGTTCAGCCCCTACTACCCAAGGAGCCCCTATCCCCTGTCCCAGGAAGCCCCTTCCCCCACCTCATTCCCAGGGCAGTCCTGCCACCCCATGCCCCCCACTCCTCAGACAGCTCTGCTCCCTGCACTCCCTAAGAATGTCCCCACCCAGGGATGGCTCAGTCCCTCCCCCCTGGAGCCCTGCACCACTCCCCCTACAGGAGCCTCTTCCGCCCCCAAGCTCAGAGGATACAAGGCCTGAGGCTCAAAAGCCACTGCCCTCTCATTGTGGGGAAGGCAGAAGAAAGGGCAATACCTCCCCTTCATGGGGTAACCCAGCCACTGGCTCACCTGGGAAGTAGGCAATGGGTTTCCCCTCCAGCCGGTACTCCACGCCCACCTTAATCTCCGGGAAGGTGTCCAGGATATCCAGCTTGGTGAGCGCCAGGCTGCAGGGAGAGCAGGGGGCAGGTTATGCCGGGGTGGGGTGGGGAGGAGCGAGACCAGCGTGCATGGGAGGCAGTGACTGATGGTGGAGGGGGGGTGTGCATGAGGTGAGAACGGTTAGTGAGACTGTAGGAAGGGGGGGGACAATGGGAGGGGAGGATTGGAGAGTGGGTGGGGAGTTAGTGATGCTGTGGGTAAGGGGGGAGGAGATGGCAGGGTGGGTGTGGAGCGGGTTACTGAGGCTGTGAGGTGGGCGCAGTGGGGGAGGGGATGTAGCCCTTACGCGCTGAATCCGTTGACCATGTGGGCGTATCTCACCAGCATCAAGTCCAGCCACCCGCAGCGGCGTTTGCGGCCTGTGGTGACGCCGAATTCTTGGCCCCGTGACTGCAGCAGTTCCCCAATCTCCTGTGGGGCAAAGGGGAAGGGACAGGCCGTTACTCCTGAGACCCCAGAGGGCCAGGATCTGCCCTGCTCCCTGGGGGATGCAGGGGGGGCCCAAAGGGTCCTCCCTGGGGGATTCAGGGGGGGCCCAAAGGGTCCTCCCTGTCCCTTCAGGGGGAATCCTATGGAATCCCACTTCCCTCTCTCCGGGACTACCCATAAGCATCAGGGGACACGTCCCCCACTCCGCAACTGGTCATTCAGACCCACTCTGCACACTCACGTTGTCCTGCTCAGTGGGGAAGGTTCCAACGCCCACCCGGGTGGTGTAGGCCTTCACCACCCCGTACACCTTCCCGATGTGGCAAGGTGGGACACCTAGGCCTGTGCAGACGCCCCCTACTGTGCAGTTTGAGGATGTCACGAACGGGTATGTCCCTGGGGAGAGAGGAGAGGCCAGAGTGAGCTAAGCAGGGGGTGGCAGCAAACACACCACTATCCTAGCCCACACACCACTATCCCAGCCCCAGACTCCAGTTGTGATGAGGACTCTTTCTTCCCAGCCTGCACTGCAGTGATCAGAACATGTTCTCTTTGGCTCCCACTGCTTTTGCTGTGCGGAGCCCCATGGAGCAGGGAGGGGTGCAAAATATGGAAATTTTGGTGCTATTTTTATTAACAATGTATGTGACTCAGTTTCCCTACTCACTTTGTGTTGCTCCCTGCTGGGGGTGAGGGTTAATTCCTCCTCTGAGGAGGGTAAGAAGGGATGGCTGGGTGCCACACAACCATATTGGTTCCAGCCCAGATAGCTTATCCAGAGCTAAGCGCAGTCAGCCCAGATGAATGGAGGGCCCTGCAGAGACCATGGAAACCTGAAGCAAAGCACAACAGCGAACGCACCAGGGCTGGAGTTAGGGACAAAGGAGCAGGGGTAGTGAGGAGAGAGGGCGATCTTGGCAGCCCCAGGCAGAGCACACGCAGGGTCAGACAGACACGGGCTCCAGGAAGCCATGGAGAAAGTACGGCAGTAGCTTCTGCCAATATTGGTTCGGATTTAAGCCCTGCTTTCACGGCTAACCCAAGACTTGGAGCCTTGAGGCTGCCCTGGGAAAAGCTAAGCTCAGGGCCTGGCACTCCCTAGAGACTCACAGAGGCAGGGGGGCCTCACCCACCGTACACTGGGCATAAGGGCAGTGTGCCACACTTACCGAAGTCAATATCCAGCAGGGCAGCATTGGCTCCTTCCACCAGGATCTTCTTGGGGGGCCCGTGCAGGGCCTGGTGCATGAAATAGACACCATCCTTCACCAGGGGCCGGATCCTTTCAGCATAGACCTGGGGAGAGATGCTGGGATCAGATGGGTGAGGTGCTATCACTCAGTCTCTGGGGCTACTCAAGGACACTGGGTGTTTTCGTCCAGGTGGTGGATCAGGGTGTATTTCCAGGGGAAGGGGAGGGCGGTTCCTGGGAGGCTGGTTCACACCCAGGTCGGGAACCCTGGAGGCAAGGAGGAATTCCTGGGTGGTTCTCAGGCAGGTAGGGGATCCCCAGAGGGGAAGGTGGTGTTTCTGAGGGGCAGGTTGGTTCTCAGCCAGGTGGGGGACTCCTGGGGGGAAGGGTTATTTCTGGGGCAGAGGGGAGGGTGGTTCACAGCTGGGGGGCATCACTGAGGCCCTCAACCACCTTCAGCTGTTGCAGCTCGGCCTCCGTGTCGATGGTGAGAGCCGGGTACGTGGCCTTGTACTGCTGGGCTAGCACCTTGAACCTGAGAGAGAGAGAGATGGGGACTAGTGAGCCCACAAGCGCACCCTTAAACGCCGCTGCACTGCCTGGGGTCACAGACGCCCAAGCCCTGCACTGCCATGTGGGGTGTGATCTGTGAACAGATCCCCAGGGCAGGGGCAGGGCATCCTGGGAGGGCCCCAGGACTGGAGGGCATGAATGGATCCCTGGGGGCCCCTGGGCATCTTCCTGAAAGGATTGCTCCCCTCCTTTCCATCCCAGCCCGCCACCCCCCCCCCGCAACTCACTTCCTGGAGAACTCATGGAAGTCGGCCAGGAGGTCACAGATGTGCAGGCTGGTGCGGGAAGCCTTGCAGGCATAGGCGGGGCCGATGCCCTTCCTAGTGGTGCCCAGGCTGCCAGGGAAGCAGAGTCAGAGCTGGGTGGTGGTGGGAGCTCCTCCTACCTGCCAGGCTGCAGCCAGACTGGATGCTCCCCACACTGGCCCAGGCTGCAGGGAGAGGAGCTGCCCTGTCACCAAGGGATGGGAATCCCACAGAAACAGCCTTCCCTCCTCCCAACCCCAGCCCAGCCACTGCCATTGGTGACCAAGGGGAACCCCTAAGGAAATGCCCTGCTCCAGGGGACCCAGCCACAATCCTCCCCAGGCCCAGACCCAGCTTCATCCCTCCTGTCCCTCCCAAATGGGGACCCAGCTGTTAACCCCCACTCACTTCTTGCCATCCTGCTGCTGCCGCTGCTGCTCCTGGATCCCATCCACAGCCTGGTGGAAATCGAATACTGTGGCAAGAGAGAGAATGGGAGATGAGGTGAGAGGGGAGGGACACCCCAAACCCTCTGCTACCACTGCCCCCACCAGCCCCCTCCCCATCTGCTGAGACAGCCCACTCAACTCACCCCCCCACCCCCCACTTCCACTGTTCACCTGCCTGGTCATCCCCTCCCAATGGGCCCAGTGCCCCTGGGTCTTGATAGGAGACATTCCAAGGGTAGGAGGAGAGGTCCCAGAGGATGCAGACAGCGTCCCCTGCTGGCTGCTCTGGACTTACCAATGTGAGCTCTATCTGAGATCACCGTGCGGGACTCCCAGCCCTCCAGACCTGCGGGGAAGGAAAACACATCACCATGGGAAGCCAGGATCATCCCTAGGCCTCCCACTTTGGACCCCCGCAGCCTAGACTACTCTACCAGGCCTGAGCCTCTCATCCCCATGCAGGGGGCCAGCTGACAGCCCTGCTATAAAGCGTGGGAACTGGGATTTATTTACCGTGCCTTTATGTAACCGGGGAAAGAATAGAACCCAGGAGTCCTGACTCCCACCCCGGTTCTAACTCACAAGACCCCACTGCCCTCCCAGAACCCAGGAGTCCTGCCCCCCACCCCCCAGACCCTCTCTCCGAGGGAGGGGGCAGCACGGTGGCTGGGTTCGGTCACTCACCAGGCCCTTTCTTAAGGTTCTTCTCAGCTTCTTCAAAGAGTCCCGGCAGGTGGATGACCACTCCGTTCCCTGGAAAGACACCCAGCAGAAGGGTCACAGGCTAGAGTGCAAGAGGCTGAGTGAGGGGCAAAGGGCCTAGTAGAGATGTGGAGTGCAGAGATAGCACTGCAGGTCAAGACCCTGCCGACTATTGGAGGGGTGTTGGGGGTCAGGATGGGGATACAGGGGGTACTGGGATATGGGGTATATGCAAGTGGAGGATGTCACTCAGCGATGAGGAGGTGGCATGGCAGTTCAGGCCCCCGCAGGACAATTGAGAAGATGGGGTGTAGGGAGGTCTTCCACAGATAAGGGAAGCGGCATGGCGGTTCAGGCCCCTGCTGGGTGCCAGGTGGGGAATATTGGGATACTGGGGTATATGGGGCGTAGGGACGGCTCTCACTGATAAAGGAGGTAGCATGGTGGCTCAGGAGGCAGCTGAGCACTGCAGGTGGGGAGGCAAGAGGATACTAGAGTACATGGGGAGGTGTTGGGGGCAGGGATGCAGAAGGATATTGGGGTACACTGGAGTAACCACTGAGGAAGGAGATGGGGTGTCGGGGTGGAGATGCAGGGGGATATTGGGGTCACTCACTGCTGAAGGAGATGGGGTGTCAAGGTGGGGCTGCAGGGGGATATTGGGGTGCACGGGGTCACTCACCGAGGAACGAGGTGGCATGGCGGTTCAAGACCCCGCTGGGCAGCAGGTGAAAATTGTACTCGACCAGCCCCGCCACCACGGTGTGGCCCGCGTTGTTCCCCCCCTGCGGGGACAGGGCGGTCAGGAGGACGGGGCGTTGGGGTCTCAGGAGCTACCCCCACCCCGATGGTGAGCCCCTTCCCCGCCCCGGACTCACCAGGCACCGCAGAGCAGCCCCCCGTTCTCACCTGGCACCTGCACACCAGGTCGGCGTCCACGGCCAGCAGATCCACCACCTTCCCCTTCCCCTCGTCCCCCCACTGTGCCCCCAGCACCACGGTCACCCGGTTTCCCCGGTCCGGCTCCGCCGCCAGCCGGGGCCGCTTCCCCCCACTTCCATCCCCATTCTGCTGGCCCCGGCCCGACCCCGCGCCCTCTGCCCCAGCCATGCGCAACCTCTAGCCTGCCAAACACAGGGGAACGTAGCGGCGCCCAAGCCGGCTTCAGCGCCCGGAGCCAACATGGCGGCGCCCAGGGTCCTATCACTTCAGAGAACCAACATGACACGGCACGGAGGATGGGTGCGCGCGCGTGCATGCATGTATGTATTCCTACCCTGCAAGCTGCACTTCAAGCATCTTCCATTCCAGGACTCAATATGGCAGCTCCTTGGGTAGCTTCCAATCCAGAATCCAAGGTGGCGACTCCTTAGGTAGCTTCTATTACACGATCTAAAATGGCGGCCGCTTGGGCAGCTTCCGTTCCAGTAACCAAGATGGCAGCATCCAGAACAGGTTCTGTCCCAGAAATTCAGATGGCAGCATCGCACATCGTCAATGCCTGGCCACGAATAACATGGTGGTCTTCAACCAACTTCACTTCCACAGACTAAAATGGATCCGATGAAGTGAGCTGTAGCTCACGAAAGCTTATGTTCAAGTAAATTTGTTAGTCTCTAAGGTGCCACAAGTACTCTTTTTCTTTTTGCGAATACAGACTAACACCGCTGCTACTCTGAAACCAGACTAAAATGGCTGTACCCAGGAAAGCTTCAGCCCCATAGCAGTAGCTGTTTGTGTTGTGGCAGCACCCAGAGGTTCCCGTGGAAAGACTAGGGGCACTCCAAGCCTCAGACTAATCCTCTCTGTCTGCCATAGTTCAGGCTCTAACTAAACAGAACCATGCACAGTCCCTGCCACAATCCCAGTCCCAACCCCTTCCAGCCCCACACGACCCTCTCTCTGAACCTCCTCCCCAAGCCACTGGTACCTGAACACATGGGCATACATGAGGCTGACCCAGCAGGGACTGAATCAGGGCCTCCACAGTTTGAAGCATAAACTGCTACCGCTTGAGCTAAAGAGGCAGGGGACCTAGCTGGGCCTGTAACAGACTCTCAGGCTGTGGGGATTGGGGACATGTAACACACCAACCAGTCAAAATACACAGACAAAATACCAGTCACTCCAGCACCCAGAAATGAGGCCTACCCTCAGCTCCACCCACAACATCCACCACCTCTCCCAGTTCTGGAATCCACTCTCCAAGACGGCCCCCATTCTCCCTCTGATGCCATGAGCTCATGGCAGGGCCGTTGCACACCCCAGTGGCTTTGGTTCCAGTAACCAGGAAGATGACCCCTCCACACCAAGGGAAAGGGGTGTTAGTAGTGATGGGAGAGGCAGTATTTCCTTGCTCCCAATACCATAATAGGAAACAAGATGAGGACCCCCATCCTGCTCTGGAACCAATGTGATGGCACCAGTTTTGCCCATTCCACAGCCAACATGGCAGCACCCCGGGGAGGCAGATGGTGCAATGGGAGTCACACATTCAAAGACAAGCTGGATGTCAGGGATCATGTCTCATGTTTATTATCTGTGAGAACAAAGAGTGACTGGAAAATCTCCAACCATCATGGGGCAGAACTGCCACCCAGCACCCAAAAGTGTTCCTAGTGTCCTCAAGAAGGCAGCGTCTCTAGCTGGCAACAAGCCAGGATGTCCTTGAGCAGCTTGGGTCCCACTCTCTGATACAGGGCCCCAACATGTCTCTTGGAAGCAGAAGGTGTGGTCGCGGTTCTCTGTGGGGTGATCCCATAGCTACTTTGACTCAAAGGTCTTCTGGAAGAGAGGGCTGAGGGTAAGTGAAGGACAGAGCCAAGCACCTGGTGGGGCTCCTTCCAGAAGTCTCTTCCCCCCCACCCTTCCCATCCACTCCCACCATCATCCTACCACCAGCCTGTGTCTGCAGCAGATGGGACATGGCTCTCTGACCCACCCTCATGAAACCATGCACCACCCAGACTGCAACGCCAATGGGAATGGAGACTCTGCCAATGCAACAGAGAGCCTGGGACCTCATTGTGTTGTGGTACTTGGGAGTGCCCTGGGATGGGGAGCTCCAGCACGGGGCACCCACTCCTGCTCTCACCCGCTCCCCAAGGCAGTTGGGGTGTTAGCACTCACTTGGTGCCCAGAAACTATTAGCCCAGGCCCCCGCCCCTGACACATCAGCATTTGGTTCAGCTCCTCCACAGTTGCTTTATCCTCCAGAATCCTGGGCAAAGGGGAGAAAAGCTTCCATTACTGATGTGGCCCCTGACCCCCACATCCCCACACCCAGAAGTCCTCCCTGCCCAGCACAGCGGGTCGCTAAGGCTAGATGGACAATGCACCTGGCAAAAGAGCAATACTGAGATGGGGAAGATAAATGCTGCCTGTGCCCATCCCACTGCCGCTACCTGACCCTGCCATTCCTAACTACTGTCCTTGCTCCCCATGTCTCGTATCCTTCCTCAACCCACAGGCCCATCCCCAAATCTGCCACCCCTGCATCTCCATGCCCCTCACTCACCCACCAACCCTGCACCCATCATCTCTCCATGTCCATGCCCACACCCTCTCCCCAGCACCCCCCCACACACCTGTACTACCCTATATTCAGCACCCTATGGCCACCCCTCCCCCTTCCAAGAATTAGCAACAATATCAGCTCTACTCAGCCCAGGGGAAGCTACCCCAGATACAGGGACTCGGGGAATTAACGGGGCTAAGGCTGGGACAATTTGGGGTGGGGGTATTGCCCACTTCAGAGGCGGCCCCGCTCCGACTCTACGAGCAGTCCCCACGGGAAGGCTTCTAAGAAGGGAAGTGGTACCCGTGGGAGATCCAGGTTGCTCCATCTCCAGCCCCCCAGAGAACCCCAGGCGGGGCAGGGGTTGTCCTCTCTCCAGCGCCCCGGGGAAGACAGGTCTGTCCCAGGCGGCGTTCCCCGGCTCATTACCTCTCCAGCGCCACATTGATCCGCCGCACGTTGGCGGTGATGGCCGCAGTGGCCCCGCTCAGCCGGCCGAGCGCATCCTCCAGCAGTTGGGCATCACTCCGCGTCCGGCCCGGCCCGGGAAGCAGCAGTCCAGAGCTCCTGCTGCGCCGAGCGCCACCCGGGAGCGGAGCAGCTGCCTCCATGTCCAGACAGGGAGCGCGGGCAGCGTCGCCTCACGTGTCTGGAAACGCCCACGTGGGCTTTCAGGGAGCAGCCCAGACTCCTAAGGAGCAGCTCAGAGTCACTCTGGCTCTAGGGCCAGGCCAGCTCCCAGAACTGCTGGGGGAGAGGGAGGGGTTTGGACGTGCCGAGCCTCCATTCCCCGGCCCAGCCTCCGCCTGGGCCACTATTCCGACCCCCCCAGAGCACACGTAGCAGTGGTGACAGGTGTGGAGGAAAGTGAAGCAAAGCAGGGAGGCACGGCGCCAAATAGGGCTGATCAGACAAGAGCAAAGGGGCTTTTAGGTTCCAGGAGACCCTTCCCCACATGAAGCACAAGCCCCCCGCCCTGTTAGGCTCAGATTACCCCCTCCCCAGCGCAGGGCCCCCAGGGCTATTCCCCGAAAGTAAGGGACCAAACCGCAGCAGCCACTCTCATGGGGCCTGCCCTTGGGGAGAAGGGGTATTTCCCTTGCACAGATGGAGGGAAAGCACTGGAGTCCATATTAACAGCATGGCTGACACTGGGCTTCACCACCAAGTGCTGGGCTGCTCCATGCTAGGGCCCACAGCGTGCAGCATGGGTACTAAGACTTCCCTTGTACAGCATGGAGCAGGCAGGGTGAGTGCAGGGGATCCAAATAAAGGAGCCTTATGAAAAGAGCAAAATTAGTCTGGTCTTTTGAGTTTTCTTTTTATTGGAGAGGGGAAGAAGAGCCAAAGTATAGAGACACCTACGAAGTCAGTGCAGCAACATAAGGATGTTAAGTCAAGCCAATGGTTATTTATTCTAAAAATGGAAGCTATTGCCTACATTTGCCAGAATCTGAAGGAAAGTTACAGATGTAAACAACCACACAGTTACATGTTCAATGGTAAAACCCTTTTACTGGCCACTTCAAAACGTTTTACAGTTTGTAAAAACATTTACAGCCTTCATGTTCTCTCAAGCTTTCCATCTACAGCAACTAAGACGTACAATCATGAAACACTAACAGATCTAAAACAGGCTGCATTTCCTTGTTTACCATTTAATTTTTCTTTTTTTTTTCTCTTTTTTTTTTAACAAAAATGTGCAGAAAAAGACATCTACTGAAGTTGCTAAGATCTCTTGGTCTTACGGACAAGGATGTGGCAGTTCTAGTCATCCCCAGAAAAACAGGTTTTATTTAAAAAGGACTATAGCTTCAAAAGTTATTCTGTTAACGATGACAGCGCCTCCTGAAGTGATTTAAGCTTTCCTGGCTCCAGTGCCAGTTACTCCATGTCCCCCAAACTCAATGAAGCTGTGGAGGATCTGCACACTGGAGGCTGCCTGTGCCCCACCAATTGGAAAGCACACCCCAAGAAGGAACTTTTTAAAAATACCAAAGCATCAAACACCCTTGCCAGCACACAGATACTGCAGGCTCCTGCTTTCTCCCCTTTACCCCTGTCCCAAGAGTATTTTCTAGTGGCCTGAAGCATCATTTAAAATACCAGTTGCTTTGTTATAAAAACGGTCGTCACACAATCACACGTTCAGATACACACATGCGGCACCGCAGTTGGAGACAGTAGAACTCTGCTTCTCACTAGTTCTTGCATTGGGAAGTGGCACAGGGCTGGGAGATCCCAGCGACCTGTTACCTGTGCTCTCTGGTGCTGGCAGAGCCATGTCTCACCATGTCCTGGTCTGGATGGAGGGGTTAGTCTGGGCTGGGATGTGACAATGGGCATTGGAGACAGGGCAGCTTGCAATGGTAGGCAGAGAATAAAAAAATTCAATTTTTAAAACAAATTAAAATGTTTGTATTTCAAACAGCAAATCACAGGGAGCAGAAAGTAATCTTCAAGCTGGGGAAGGGAAAGGAACATAATTAGCTCCCTAGCCAAATCCAAGGCTATAGGACCAGAACCAAGAATATTTACAATTCACTTCCTAAGAGGGTATCCTGTCCTCACTGGGAAAGGAGGATGGGGGAAGAATTGCAGGGCAGGAGACAAACTGATGAGAATGAAACAAAATTAAAGATCAATGCTAAGTTTCATAATGGGAAAATAAATCAGCCTCCCCCCCACCCTCTTACAAAAGATACAAGCCAGCCACATCCACTTCTGCCATGAATGCACTCCCTACACCCCACAGAAGTAGCTGCCCCTCTTCCTCCCCCCAACACATATAACTATTTGCCTGGGAAAGGAGTAATTTCTGAAATTATGCCCCCTCCTCCCACCCAATCTTACAGAAATTCTGAAGACTGAGGACAACCCAAATTTTATACTGGAGCACGCCGTAAGCACTGAAGGGATCCTCCTTCACGCAGTGTCCTCAGGAACCCACCTCCCCTCTTGTGGGACTAGACTTCACAGCTAAAGAGTGTGTCAAAGTCAAAACCCTTTTGTTTTCAAGCCATGGGGAGGGCAGGACACACACACACACACACACACCCACACCCCCACTTCAGGCTGGTTCACTACTGCACTCAATCGCCTTCCCTAGTTTCCTATATACACGCTCTACCAGTTTATCAAAACCACAGGAGCACTTTACCAACTGTGCCCTCTTCTTACGGTATAAAATTGTTGCTATTCTCAGCACTATCTCCTCACAGGTGAAGGTTACACACTGCATGGGTTGCCTATATACACACACACGTTACGCTCTAATGAAGAAAAGATCCAGCAGAAACCCTGAGAAATGTTCCTTCTCTTCCACTAAAGAGGACAGACACTATACAGAGATGATGATTCAGCACCTGGCCAAGCCTGCTAGCCTGGGGGGGGAGGGGGGGCAGGAGGGAGAGGGGAAGAGAACAGAGTCTCACCGAGACAGTCTGCTTTGGCCAGGGAAGAACAAGAATTTAGGGACTGGCATACCAAATTCCTGTGCTTCCTTCTGCCAAAAAACAGCTCATGATTCCATTTACAAGCTTTCAGGGAAATTTAATAGCCGGGGGGTAAAGCAAACTGCTTGGCTAAAAAGCACAGCCTTTGGCCAGGGATACGTTACATCCAGCCAGCACAGCACTGCCAGACGAGACAACAGCAGGAACGTGGAACTCTGCCAGATTTTCCAAGGTGGAAACGGTCCCTTCTCCACCAGTCACTGAAGAGCACTAGACTCCAGAATCACTGTGGGCAGAGCCCCACATATCACCCCAAAGCTAGATCAGCAAATGATAATCTGGAAGGAAATTAGTTTTGCAAGTGAATGATCAGTCAATTAATACTGCCTGCCCTCCCAACCCTCCCTCTCCCCCCAGGGGATGCTGGCCCCTCTATTCTCACTCATCTGTACCTCCAGGTTCTTACATGTTCAGTTCCCATCACTGAGCGCATCTTGCAAACCCCTGCACCTCCCTGCCCGGCTGCCAGTCCAGCTGCTCTAGAAAGTTGTTAAAGGGTACGTGGTTTTCCTGCCCAATCACAGGGTACAGGCCAGGCAGCGCTAAGTGCTGCACTCTCTGCGCAAACATTTTGATTACAAATATCTAACTAGGTTTGAAATGTTTTATAGAATAAGACAATATTCTTTTCAACAAACTTTTTAAAAAAAAAATTTACAGTTTTTTTCCTCTTCCCACCCCTCCCCCCGCCGCTGCTCTCCCCCCAACAGCCCTGTTTCCATTGGTTGTGTTTTGGGAAGTGGCAGACACCTCCGCAGATTCAGCTTCTTGGCTGAAGGGTGAAGACGGCTAGGATTTCACCGATATCCTTGGTATCCGTAGTAGTTCCTGTAGTATCGGTCTCTGTCTTGGTAGTAGTTCTGCCACTGGAAGGAAAACAGAAGCAGTTTGTATCCAGGGGCACTGTACTGGAAAGGCCACGTTCCCCCTATAACCATACATCTATAGCTTCTACCCAGCCCCCTGTCCTCCTCCATAGATGTCCTAAGACAGCAGCTCTCAACTGTGAGCATGCTACTCTGGTTTAACCTGCTTGCTTCCACACTGCTCCTACAGGTGACCAGGCTCTTCATTGCAACGAAAACTCAGAGAGCTCTGAAAGTGATTGGAACAAGAAGGAGCTGTCCTTGTTGCCAATACATAAGAGAAGAAATAACAGGAACTGTGTTCAATAGAACAGGTAAAAACAACCAACCAAACACTTTCTTAATACCACTCTTCCACATGGAAAGTTGCTATAGTTGCTACAGGGATGCTACTTCTACAGGTGGACCATGGCAGCAGCAAGTGGGAGTGAGGTGTCCACAAGACATCTACTCTAAAGGTTGAGAAGCCCCTCCTATAGTTATTACTGCCTCGTGGTGTGTTGCCACTCACCTCCCGGTTGTACTGCCTATAGTAATCTCGGTATCTGTTGTAGTCATACTCGCGTCCGTAGAATCGATCATAGTCCCCTCTGTACCGGTCATAGAAGTTACGGTAACCCTGTGAAAACAGAGGTGGTTACCTAAGCACACCAAACAATGTGGCCTGTAGGAAGATATGTCCCTGTGGGAAGCAGAACCCCATCTCATGGCAGCACCGCATAGCCTCCAGTAATTCTTTGAGTTCTATTGTCTCTTCTATCCAAACCTCTCAAAGCATTTTATACAGAGGTAGGTGCATATCCCCATTACCGAGATGGGGAAACAGCAAATCAGTAGCAGCCAGGACTAGAACACCTAGGTTCAGGCAGCCACCATGATGCAGCACGACGGCTGCCAATACCTTTAAGCCACATCTTATACACAGGGTAAGGCATGGTGCAAAGGATCCCAAAGGCTACCAGGAGGGACTCTTTAAAAAAATGTAACTTCTGTAATGATAAAGTCTCCTTCTCATGGGAGGAGGAAGTGTGGGCTAGAGGTTAAAACACTGGACTGAGACTCAGGACATCTGGGTTCCATTCCTGGCTCTACAACTGGCCTGCTGGGAGTCCCTGGGCAAGTCACTTTCCCCTCTGTGTTTCTGGCCTCCTTTGTAAAGTACTCTGAGGTCTATGGACAAGAATCACCACACTAGAACTAGGTATTATCATCTCCTCCTCCTCCTCAGAAGAAAATGGAGCAAGAATCACCCCCAAAACTCCCTCCTTTCCTGTAGAGGAAAATCAACAACAGCCGCCACACCCCCTGCCTGTATTTGGTATGAAGTAGTCAGAACTATTGCACTCACTCCTCTGTTTCCAGGCTGCCCCCAGTACTGCTGCTGTCCATAAGATCGATTGTCATAACCTCGGCGCTGTCCACCAACTAGAAAGAAAACAAGCAAGGTCTCAGACAAAGCTACAGATGCAGTACCTCGTAAACATCAGCAAGAGTCAAGCTGTTCCTGAGTTGCCCCATGACTTGCAATCCCCTGATGGCAGAAGCCAACAAACAGGGTGTCAGAGACTTTCTAATCACAGGTCAGCACAGTAACTTCCTACAGGTTGCATGTTTCCCATTTGGGGTGTGAGAGCAGCAAAAACATTCAGTACAGAAGAAACCAGGACTCTATAGAGAGAAGGCCAGACTAGGTTTAACTTTTCTGTTAAAACAGCTAGAGCCAGAAGGAGAGAAATGAAACCACAGATTAAGAGGAAACGAAAATTGTCAGGAGAAACTAGCAGAGATTCCTGTATAAGTGACCATACCAGATTTTACACCCTCCAGTAAAGTTACAGGACAGAAAAAAATCCATCAGCAGCCCCACTTATCCCAATCTCAGTAGCTCCCAAGCAAGTGAAAGAATGGCGTTTGGATAGGAAGAGCATAGCATGAGACAGTCAACACACCATAAGCAGAGGATAAACATTAATGGAACAACATCCCACTAGGGAGAGATGTCCAGTAATGCTCTGCTGCAGTCTATAGTATGACTAGGACTAATTCATACAGATATTGACAATCTACAGGAAGTAAAACATACACTGAGTGTTGTTTGTCAGAGATACTGAACAAGTTAGAATTGTCGGCAGAGGGAGAGAGAAACTGCTGGATGTTCTGGTAAGGTGAGAGAGATGGGGCAATGGGAAGAAACTCAATTCAGATAAATAGGGCAGCAGGGAGAAGCTGTCTCCAAGCAGGAGACTGAGGAGTTGAGATAAGCAAGGGCTTACATCATTGTGATGCTGCAGCAGAATAATGCACATTTAAGACTAGAAACAAAGTCTTGGGGTAGAAAGGACACATGCAAATTAAGGAAATTTTTTTTGTCACCAGTAAAGGTAACAAAAGCTTATGGGAACAGAGCACTCTATAATACAGATTTAAGATGGTTACTTCTGCCATGACGGTAAGAATTAAGGACATGGAGGGAGCCCAAGTTTCACTGAAAGGCAAATGCTTTTGAAAATCTCAGCCCTCATAGTCATCAGTTAGCACAAAACACAAGAACAATTTAGGCTCTGAATAAGGAAGTGGAAGTTAAACCATGAGGGCAATGGGCAAGGGAGGTGCTTGAGAAAAGAACTAGAAGCTGGAGTGGAGACAAAGTTCCATTCTCTTGCTGAAGCCTGCACTGAGTGACCCAAGTCCCTTCTTCAAAACCTAGGGAGTAGAATCCTTACAGTTTGCCTTGACATCAAGAGAATATGGCAAAAGGAGCCTTTAGACACAAAAGAGACCAGAGAGGCAGTGCTGCCCAGCCCCTACAGAGCCTCACCATATCCCTGGCCACGGTTGCGGTTCTGACGGTTGCGCTTGTTGCGATTATTGCGACGGTTTGCCCGTTTCTCAGATGGAGGGAGCAGTTTTCTGGCCTCCTCCTTGTATTTGGTGACCAGTGGCTGGGCCTCCTCCTTCACCAGCTCTTCATACATCACCTCATCTAAGTAATCACTCTTTTCCGGAAGTGAGAAGTTAGCTGCGTTAAAATGGAAACAGCAAGAGAGTTCACAAGATCAAGGCAGCTTTCAGTGGCTCAAGACCCTACTTCCCAGCAGAGAAGAGATTCAGGAGGTTAATAGACTTCCTACCCCATCACCCCAAAGGGGCACCTGGGCTCCTGCCACTGCCCAGGACTGTCTGGAACTAGCTACTTTCTCTGAATTATTTAAAGATTGTTAGAGACGCTGCAGCACAATGCAACAGGCTTGGTTGAGCCTGTCTACCTTTCATTTCCAGCATCACCGATTCAGGCACATCCTCCCCCTCAACCTCCTTCCTCAGCTCCAGCCTCTTCTTCCAGTCTTCTTCATTGGGGACAATCACAACCACCTTGCGAGAGAAACCCTTGAAGGCAAGCAGCTTCCGTCGCTGGCCGGAGTTATACACATTACACTGAGGGGGGAAAAGAAACAGGTTTCAGAAATTCATCTGCCACTAACTCAGCCCAGTCTGAATCCCCTCCAATCAGAATGGGACATGAGCTGAGGAGTACGCTCAGTGTGCCCTGAAATCAAGTTGCTCAGGTCAGGAAGTCACTGGGGTTTAGTAACAATACCTGATCAAGAATGTAGTTTCTCTTTGCCCTGGGAGCAATCTGGACCAGTTTGCTAAGGCACTGGGCAGCTTGCTGGATTAACAGGTCTCGGCTCTTGGGATCCATCTCTTCATCCTCAAGGCCCTTTGTCTGGCAAGAGAAAAAGGGACATAAATAAAAGATTCTTCAGATACACACAGTGTTCTACCAGCCCTGTGATCACCCATCTCTAGCACAGGTGCCAGTATAAACGTGTCAGACACATACTACTGGTACAGAGATAACCCAGAACACAATTCCCACAGCTCGGTCACTAGTTCTGCCCTCTGGAGCTGCAGCCTTCTTTAGCCTGGAGTCATGTACAGATTGACCTTAAAAGAGGGGAAAACCCACCCCTTTTTGTTGTTATCAGAGGAGTCCCCTCCCCTTACTACTCCACTAAGCAATCTTCTGCAATGCTACAGCAGAACATTGGCAATGGGATATAAAGCCACTATACTTTCTAGGATTGTCCAGCCAGCCCAGCAAAGGCTCTAAGTGACACCATTCTACCCAAGGGAAGGGCTTACCCTCATTTGGTAGAGAACAGTCTCAGTTCCCAAGATGATGTATCGTTTCTCTTGATTTTCCTGGGTGTACTTCTGTGCCCACTGGGTCTTCCCAGACCCTGGCAGTCCAACCATCAGCAGTACCTGCAGGAAGCACCACAAAGAAGTTATAAGAGGAAGAGCTAAAGTGATTAAATAGCTGAGGAGAAAAAGTAACAGTCAACACCATGCCTTGCAGGGAATGGCTCTTTCCATAGGTACATCAAGTTTTCCTTTCTAAAACCAGGCCAATATGCCATGCAACACAGCCACTAACTCACAGCCATGCTGACTCCTTACAAGCAATAACTAGGACTGTCTGGTACAAACCCCATTACCTCACACTCCTCTGTGGTTTTGGGTGGAAGAGGTGTGCGCACTCGGTCCTCAACTGGGATGGCGTGGATGAACACGTATTCCTCAGGAACTGGGAAGAAGGGCTCCTCCTTCTGACCGAAGTTCAATTCAACCACACAGTTTTTGCATAGCACATGTGGCAGGAGGGCTCTGTCGGTGACAGATTCTTTACTGATCCGGAAGGCCACTCCCAGATCCTCCCCATTCTTCGAGAAGGACAACTCCACTTCTTCACTCTCAAAGTTCTGTGACAACAAAGAACACAAGAATCCTGTGACCAGCAAGTTTTCAGGGGTGGCCACTATTTCTCCCTCCATTGTCTTTCCTCCAAATCCATCTCCCAGCAGGCTCCTGCACGAACAGGAGGAAAGCCACTTCACACATATTTTGGATGCAAGGATAGAAGTCTTCCCCCCTCCTGCCCCTCTGAGATGGCAACCACAGGCCTTATCTAGCAGGGATTCTCAACCTTTTTCTTTTGGAGGCCCCCCACCCCCACCCCAAACATGCTATAAAATCTCCACGGCCCACCTGTGCCAAAACAACTGATTTTCTGCATATAAAAGCCAGGGCTGGTGTTAGGGAGTAACAAGCAGGGCAACTGCCTGAGGCCCCATGCCACAGGGGCCCCCACGAAGCTATATTGCATAGGCTTTGGATTCAGCCCTGGGTGGCAGGGCTCAGGGCCCGGACTTCAGCCCCATGTGCTGGGACGTCAGCTTTCTGCCCTGGGTCCCAGCAAGTCTAATGCTGGCCTTGCTTGGCGCCACCCCCCACCGAAACCTGCTCAGGGCCCGCCCCAGTGGGTCCCAGACCCCTGGTTGAGAACCACTTATCAACAGCACTTACCGCAAAGCAACTGATCACATCATTCTCCCCAAAGGGCTGACCAAACTCTTCAAACTGCCCATTTTCAGCCTTCAACCCTCGTCCATCATAGCCATAAGAAAACTCATCCTCACCTGGAAAAGAGCAGCAGCAATTACACGTGTGTTTTCCCAAACTGTGTCACTATTGAGCCAAACTGCCCACTGCAGCTCTTAGAAAATCCCAGCCTGGGCTGCAGCAGCAGCTCAACAGCTCTGTAGCCTGCCCCAGCTCATAGCTAACAGAAAAATGAGCTCAGTTACCTAGCTGGGAACGAGAGAAATCCACAGACCAGCCAACCCGAAGAAGCGGGACCTCCGTACTGCCTTCCTTCACTGGGAGATTCTGTGTCACCTGGAGAAATTAAAAGAGAAGGAGTCATTTAGCATATTGTGTGCAAAGCTAGAGTCAGGCCTCTGCAAGACTATAATCCTCCTCCAGGTGCTAGTCACACCTGGAGTTACACAAGCTGGAGGCATGCGCAGGTCACAGGTCTCTGTACCAAAGCCACAGTTTAATAGGGTATTTCCCCAACTTCCCCTGTAGCCTATTCAAATACAGATCTCATCTGCTTCCAGCAGACAGCCATTCTTGTCAGATACCCTAACAGGCACAACACAGCAGCAGCACCAAACCATCTCAGCCATTTAGAAGTTGATCCCCCAAGGCTTAGAACAAACAATATTTCTACAGTCTATTCCTTTGGTGCAGAGCCTAGTGAGAGACCTGACCAAGGTATGCTCCCCCAGCCAATCCTTGGCTACTGCTTGGATGAGAGACTGCACTGGTAGGACCATACTCACTTGCTTCCCTTTACAAGGCTCTACAGTCTCCATCCACCCATTATCTCACAAGATCAGAGACAGTAGCAGGAGTGGAAGACAGCACTGGGAACCTGCGCCACATAGAAACTTGTGTTGCAATTTTGAGTGAGAGATTTTGGCAGCCTGTCTCAGAATTGGGATGGATAGATTTATGTTCTGAAATCCATTTAACAAGACTGCCAAATTCTGAGCCTCAACCAGCATCCTCATGATTACTCCCATCAGAGAGGAGATCCACCAACTAGAAATTCTCTCAAATGGGAGACTGAAGTGATAAGGGTAAACCTAAGGAAGAATGACAGGTTTCAGAGTAGCAGCCGTGTTAGTCTGTATCCGCAAAAAGAACAGGAGTAAGGAAGAATCTATTCTATGCAAAACGGATTCTTGTCAGTGTATGGGCACACCAATACTCAGGACAGAGCAGCTATTGGTGAAACAGTGGGGAATTTTTTTCCCCAAAACAAAACAGTTACTTTATATGGGAAATTCCACCACAAAAAGAGGTATGTTGTGACATACACCCACAAAAACTCAGCATTTAATATAACTCGCACAGAAATAAGAACAGCTTTGTGCTTTTTTCATTTTCCCCAGGCAGGATGAAAGCAGCCTGAAAGGTGTTTAAGAAAAGCTTTTATACATTAGATATCTAAGATGAGGATAGACAGAGGCTGCTGTGAATGAAGAGATAGTGGAGTTAGTATCATAAAAGACTGACAGCTGAGCAATAAAGAGGTAAAGGGAGTTTTAGCTAGATGGATTACAATTCTGCTTTGAGAACACCTGTATGATTGGGATTTATAATTAACACTTGGAAAAAAGGAAATCTTTGCTAAAGATTAAACCCTCCATAACCCTTCAATTAAGGACAGAAGGTTCACAGAAACAACCAAACCCCTCCCAGTCCCATCACCCTCTCCCCTCTGGATGCCCTCCAGCAAACTAGGGGAGCCCAGACTTGATAATCCTGATATTTCAAAGGTAAAACACAAGCAGGAAAAAACCCCTAAGAATTTGCATGCCTTCTCTATATTCAAAGCAGCAAAAGGGTACAATAACATAATTTTAATCAGAAATTTGGCTCTAACTGCCACAAAAAGTAGGTCTACGTTTGCATAGAGGCCAAAGAGTGAATTCCGACAGATTGCCTCTCTCAACACTCTCTGCAGGATTTTCTCATCACCACAGCTCCTTATCCAGACCTTGTTTCTTTCTCTCTCTCTCTCTCACACACACAAAATAAGCCAGGAGTGAGTCTTTCATGCGCTGCTCTAAATTTCAATCCATTAAATTAAATATACTACATTCCTGATTAAATTAGACTAGCTCAGACCCAACATCTCATTCAGTGTTGAAAGTGCCAGTTACTAACAGAACACACATGCCACTTCCCAACATACAGACTCAGCACATCCATCTAGCAAGTGCCCTACCTTTGCCTCAAAACAGACTTTCCCCTTTGTCACTCCATGGGTGCTCCTTGCCCCAGACCAAAGGGAGGGGAACTTCTCTGAGAAAAGAGGTTGTCCTCCATAGCGGTCCTTGCTTGCTTTGAAGTGGAGATCAGATGTATCTGTCAGAAAGAAGAAATTAATTTACTCTAAGTTCCTTTTTCAGATTTACTCAAAAAGCATTAGACCCCACAAACATCAGTAATAGCCTGGCTCATATCCAGAGAGAAACCGACATACTAGAAGGCAGTTTTCTACCTTTCCACTGTTCCAACGTTACTGGCAGGCCTAAAGGTTGCTCTAGTGTAGTGGTTTTCAACCTTTTTTCATTTGTGGACTCCTAAAAAATGCTGAATGGTGGTGCGGAAACCTTTGGAAATCTTAGACATAGGCTTTAGACCCCCCAAGAGTCTGCAGACCACAGGTGGAAAACCACTGCTCTAGTGCTACTGCATTAATGCTGCACTTACCCAAGTACCCCCATATATTGCCCAAAAGATCAAAAAGAATTAGAAGTGTTCCAGCTGCACAGAGTTCCACTTACAGAATCTCCTGTAAACCCTATGGTGGCTGAAGGAGTAGAGTGGCCTCTGTTATACTGACACACACCCCATTAGCTATGATGCTTGGTTTCTCAAATTATATACCCAATAATTAAATCTCTGAACTTTAAATTTACTATACATCAAATAACTGCCACATGGCCCATACATACATGTGTCCAGGATCACAACAGTTTCATCATCTTCCTCTCTTGGTTCCTCTTCTGGTGGTGGTGGAGACTTAGACCTAGGCAGGAGTGAGAGAACAAACAAGCAATCAGATATCACAGAACATCCAGGAATAAGAACAATTTAGAATAGGGAAAACAGCAGAATATAAAACAAGAACACACTTTCTGCCTTACAGTCCCAAACCAAATTCTATCCTTTTCCCTTCATCCACATGCAATGTCTGTCTAACCCCAGAGTTAGCTGATCAAATCTAGTTTCATTCATTGCCTGGGAAGTGACTTGGATTGCCAGTAAAACCACAACCAAAGAGTCCCTTCTCCTCACCGGCTATTGTAAGCCTCCTCTCGGAATTCATAATAAGCACGGCCATGTTCTTCTTTTTCTTCACGTTGTCTCTTAACCCCTCGCCGCTCTCCATCTGAGCCTGTTGGCTTTGATTTATCTTCATCCTCTTCGTCTGCTGTAAGGGGCAGAAGAAAAAGTCAGCAATTCTTACTGAAAGTGACACAAAACCTAAAGAATGCAACACCAAAGCCTTGTGGGTCCCACCTGCCTGACATGTTCTCCTGGCAATAAGATGACACCTATAAAGTGCTTCTTCTGTCTCATGGACCATTCTATTAAAAAAATCTGGTCATTTCATTTAACTTAACAAACCCAAAACCTGTTAATGGGACACCATCAGCTTAACAATTACACTTCTGCCTGACTTTCGCCTATTGTAAAGTGACAACCAAGATCACTAAAATCAGAAGATTCTGCATTTCAGTTTGTTTAATTTGTGCATTTTACAGTAATCTGTTTGGAGCCAGTTTTGCTATTTCCCATTTTGCTCATGTGCATCTTTCACACAGCAGCTTGGGAGACTGCTACATTTCAGAAACGAAATAGGATTTTACAGAAACATAAAAATGTACAGATGTACTCAGGGGTGTGATGAGTACCAGAAACTATTGTTAACGTTTTAAAACTGACTAGACTTGAAGTTGAATCAGTAACACAGATGTGCATTGAAAAACTAGTGTTTTTATAAGCAAAACATTCTGAATTCAATTTCTCCCTAACTTACATGCCAAAACCTGGGTTCAATGTTCATTAGTTAATTAATAACATCTGTAATTGTCTGAGGATGAAGAGACATATAAGCAGTAAGTATCAGTATCAATATCCCATGTTTCACCTACAAATAGCTGAGAACATGGATATGCCCTAAAGAGTGCAGGTAAAGCTCCCACCAGAGAAACAACCCTCTTCAGTCTGGTCTTGCCAGGAGAATCCATGAGAAGAGTTGTTTTTAAACTGTATTCTAATTTTTTAATTTTGCATTTTTATATTTTCCTACTTTGGGGCTTTAAGATTGCCCACTCCCCACTCCCCCCCCCCCCCCCCCCAGCTTGGATCCTGCAAATATTTATGCACATGCTTATCTTTGAGTCCCCCTAATTCAAGAGGGGACAGGGAAGAAACAGGGTGGGACAGGATGGTCTGGTAGTAAAGCTAAACGTGTGTCTGAAAGATCAAGGTCTCTGTTTGTAGCCGTATGTATTTTAGAGAGAAAATGAAACTGTACTTTTAATAGTAATATAAATCTAAGCAAACCAGAACACAGAAAAAAAAATCCAATTCATTTTTTGTTGTTGTTATGGTCAGATGGGCTTCACCCTTCTCCAAACAACTTGGAAACCAAAATAAGGGAACAGTAAAGTGGGGGAGATGCCAAAGTGAGGCTGAGCTTTTTATTAATCAATACTTTCTATCGCTTATTGTTTGCATTTGCTATTTTACAAGTTCATACCAATTAATGACAAACTGCTAGTAATTAACCTGGCAAGTCTCTCAAATATAAAGTTTGCACTGAACTACACCCCCCCATCTCTTATTGTGGGAAATAATAAAGATGACTGTAACTTAAGTTTAGACAAATTAGCGAGACAAGGTGGGCAAGATCGTATCTTTTATTAGATCAACTTCTGTTGGTGAGACAAGCTTTCGAGATTATACAGACCTGAAGAACTCTCTAATAAAAGATATTACCTTGCACCTTGTGTCTCTAATATCCTGGGACCAACACCCCTACAACTATCCTGCAAACAACAATGGAAGGTTTAGCAAAATTGTGGTTTGCTATAGACCTTTTACAATGGTTTGTTTATAGTCAGTTTCCCTCCCTCTTTCTCTACTTTTTTCTTTAGATTTCATGGGGAGATAGAAAAAAACGGTACAATGTGTTTAGGTACCAACACTCGTCACTAAAATTGGCAACAGTCAGTGACAAGTGCTGGTACCTGGAACTACTTTCAACTTAAAACAGATCTGGACTTTATCCCAAAAGGACACCAATAAAGAGAACTGTCAAGCCACTACATTGGTGCGGATAGGGCTTTACCTTTACACCCTGTAACCCCCTTCTGGGCTTTATAGCCCACGCACAAGACATAGGATTGCTGAACCAAAAGGCAATGCAAAGAGATGTTCAGAACAAGTGCAATAGTGAATTATATACAGGGATGTTATCACTGAGCCTGGAAATCGCCTTTCAGGAGGCAGGGCAATTTGTGCCTTCCAGATTGTAAAGTTCCATGGATTTCCTGTGATTCTGCATATATACCAGGAATTGTATAAACGAACTTGGGATATTTAAAATATTATGTCACAGATTTACAGACACCCATTTATCTAACGTGTCAGAAACTAGAAGCTCCCAATCCTCTGGTCTGCGCCTCCAAATACCTGCTGCAGTGATACTGGAGGAAAAGAATTAGGGAAATAGGAGTAAATAGCTGGGGGGGGAAGTGGACCAGAATGTGTGGGGTAACCTGTAGGGTATCTGGATAAGTGAGGTAAAGGAATGGTCCCAGATACGCAGGATAAAGAAAACCCGGTGGGGGTAAGAGATCTGCATGAGAGATGTTGAAAGGGGCCTGGATGTGTAAGATAAAGGGAACGGATGTGTGGGATAAGGTAATTCCATGAAAGATATAGGACAGGACCCGGATGTGCCGGGAAAGGGGGATGCAGGAACCTTTGGGGTTCCCCGCGGGTGGGTTGTAGAGAGTAACCGGATGTGCGCATGACCTAAGGGGGTCCCCATGGTGGGGAGAAGGAATCGGCGGGAGTCACCTACGGTGGATGTTCCCCCCACCCCGTCTGGGGCCTCACCGGGCTCCTCGCCCCCCTCTTTGGTCTCAGCCTCGGCCGCCGCCGCCTCATCCCCGCTGGGCCCCTCCTCCTGCGGCCGCTCAGCTCCATTCATGCCGCCCCCGTCGCTCCCCTCGGGCTGGGACTGCGCCTGGGCCTGGGCCGCTTCTTCCTGCGGCCCGTGCTGAGGCTGGGCCTCCCCGCCCAAGGCCGGGGTAGGCTCCTCGTCAGCCAACAGCGCCTCCTCGTCCTCCTCCTCCTCCTCTTCTTCCTCCTCCTCGTCCTCGTCCTCCTCGTCGTCGCCCTCCCCACGCGGATGGGCTCCGACGGGGCCCCCCGCAGGCCCCGGCTCCACCCCAGAGCAGGCCCCAGCAGCGCCGCCCTCGTCGGGCCCGGCCGCCAGCATCTCGGCGTCCAGGGCCTCCTGTAGCCGCTGGGCAAGCTCCACCTTCAGCCCACGGGAGTCGAGACCACGGCGACCCAGCTCAGCCCGCAGCTCAGTCACCTTCAGACGCTTCACGTCCATGGCAAGGGGGGGACAAGGCAGCGAGCGAAAGACTCCGACCGACCCAGCGCCTCGGCCGCCCGCGCCGTTACTGCGCCTGCGCCGAGCCCTACCGCCGCCTCGCAACACTACAGCGCAAGCGCGCCCACCGCACGGACGGACCACCGCGCAAGCGCAGGAGGCCAGTCCCATCAGGGCGCACGCGCAGCCTCCAGGAGTCGCTGCGGCTGCTCACTGCGCAAGCGCCGGCTCGAGGCCGCCCACGCCGTCACGCAGGCGCAGATTCCAACGGGCCCCTTGGCTCACCAATATGCAGGCGGGGCTCCCCAACGGCCGCCGAAATCCTACATGGCGCACGCGCGTTCTCCCCACAACCCACGCAACTGCACATGCGCACATCGCCTGGGCCCGAAAAGGCGCATGCGCACGCGCCCCCTTCCCACTCGTTGAGGCTGGGCGCAGACTCCAATTGTTTTCCCTCAGCCACCGTAAAAATCTCATGCAGTGTCTTCGATCTGACCACCTAGCTGCGCACGCGCAGCCTTCCACTGAGTCTTTGCCGCCCTCGCGCTGCCTACGTACATGGCGATCGGTTTAGGCGGGTGTTTGAGGCCTCTGGGACCCAGCCGTACCGGAGGCTGCTGAATTTTTTGTTTGGCTGGTTCTCTCCAATCCCAAAGGGCCGCGGTCTCTAAGCTGCCTAGCAACTGTAAGGCTTGCTTTTGATTGGGTGGAGGCCGATGAGCTCTCAAATCCCCCGCACTCTGCTTCAGCCGATACAGTCGCCATTTTGTGTCTTAGTACCTGAGTCTGAGAGAGGAAAGAGCTCGGAGAAATTACCCCACCTCCCCCTAGGATAGTAACCCGCCCCGACCCCAGCGTACCTCACCCTCGTGACCTGTCTCTCAAGGTATAAGGGGGCAATTACCCCTCCCTAATGTACCTGTCCCATATATATATAGGCAATCATTCTCCCCAGGATATCTGCCCCCCAAATAACAGGAGCAGTTACCCCCACTCCAGGGTAATTGCCCCCAAAGATGGGGGGCAGTGCCCTTCCCCACCAGCGTATCTGCTCTCCCCCATACATGAGCAGACTAGAACCCCAGGTACCTGCTCTGTGGTTTAACTGAGATGGGGTGTGTGAAAAATCCAAACCCTGGGGCTTTGGGAGTTGCTTTTAGGGGGTTAGTAAACTAGTTAGGAAGAGGTTTCAAATCAACTGGCCTTAATCCCAACTAAGAACATGAACACAGGACTTTGCACCTAGTGAACTCAAATGGTTTAAAAAACAATTTAACCCAGAGCAACTTTCCCATGTGGGCAAAGCCATGTGCATTAACTGGTGCCTGTAAGTAGCAACATAGATTCATAGCCAGGCAGGACCATATAGTCTGACCTCCTTCATAACAGGTCAGAGAACTTCCCTGAATTCATTGCTGTTTAAACAAGAGCATATGTTTTAGAGAAAAGATGGGGAAGAGATATTTGATGGCTCTTTAATCTCATGGACAAAGGCAGAACGAGATCCAGTGGCTGTGTTGCTGAAGCTGGACAAATTCGGACTAGAAATACTGTGCACAGTGTTAACAGGGAGCGGAATGAAATTTCACTCAGGATGTAGTGGAGTCTTTAAAGTCTCTTTCTAAAAGATACACTTTAGCTTAACCATAAAATATGGGCTGGATTCAGGAACCAATGAGTGACAAAAGCTTGAAAATGTGTCCCAGATACCCAAAATGCTTGAAAACCAGAACGTGAAAGGGAAAAAAAGTATTCTTTAATATAAAATTTAAAAAACTCATAGATTTTCAACCCCAGAAGGGAACATTAGATCTTCTGCTCTGCCCTCTTGTATAGCACAAGCCAGAGTATTTCACACACTTACCTCTGCATTGAGCCCAATAATTTGTGTTTGCTTACCATCTTCCTGAAAGGCAGACAGCCTGGACTGGAAGCCATCACGAGTTGGGGAATCAACCCCTTACCTTGGGAGTTTGTTCCAGGGGTTAATCACCTTCCTGGGGAAAATGGTTGCCTTGTTTCTAATTTGAGTTTGTCTGGCTTTAACTTCCACCCATTGATTCTTGTTCTGCCTTTCTCCACTAGATTAAAGAGCCCTCTAGTATTTTCTCACCATGAAGGTACTTATACACTGTAATCAAGTCACCTTTCAACCTTCTTTTTGAGAAGCTAAACAGATTGAACTCTTTAAATCTCTCACTGTAAGGCATATTCTCTGGTCCTTGCGTACTTTTTGTGGCTCTTTTCTTCATCCTCTCCAATTTTCCAACACCCCTTTTACATCATGGAGCCTTTTATATTATGCCCTTTTAACCCATGAACTATCTCCACTCTCCGCATTTATTACCTTCAAATACACAAATGTAGGGTTTCCAACCCCAGGGTTTAAAAATAATGATTCAGCCCTCAAAAACATTAAATTGTTTTAAAAATAACAAGGTACTGGATGCAGTTTTCCAGTATGAATCTCATTATTTTAAGACAATTTAATGAGTTTTTCAAGGGCTGAATCATTATTTATAAACCCTGGGGATTGGCCACACTGGAAACCCTACATTTGCATTTGAAGGTCATAAATGCAGAAGACGGAGATAGTTCTGGGTAAAAGGGGCATAACAAGAAGTAACAGGATGGGATGGAGCAAAGAAAAATAAGCTGAATAACAGGACAAATTTAGAGACAGTGAGAAGACTGAGTCTCAGGCCTGGTCTTTCAAGACAAGAATGGGAGCCCTATTCCTGTGATCTGATCTTAGCATTCATGAATATAGTGAAGGGAATAATTTTGCACTGGTCCCTATTGTGGATAGACAAGAGAGACTTTAAGAGATATTGGTCTTTTAAAATCTACTCAGTTTCAGACAAGTAATTACAAGAGTTTTAGGTGCTTTATCTACCTAAGTGTCCCCCTGCCAATATGTGTGGTTTCACAACCACATTTTGTTATGTTTATGTCATACAGAGAAGTTAGATAAAAACATAAATCCTCTTTCTGGAAGGTTGCAATGTCACACTACATTATTTCTTAGAATTCAGAATGATAACACAGCAGGAGACAAAGGAGGCTGCTCCCTAAAACAGAAAGGCAAAACTCACCCCACCTTACTCTAGGCTGTCTGTTGGCAAACTTGCTGCTGCTACGCCCAGATCACTTCCCTAGCAGAGCCTCCTAGCCTGTGTGCAGCACCAGGAAAACCCCATAAACATTTCAAGGTATTTCAATACAGTTTTCAATACACCGCATCACACATTTACCTTTTTTGCCAGCTCCCAATATTTCATCTCTCTTCATTGTTTTATGAAATACAAACAAACCTGAAAACTGTTTATAGGGAAAGAGATCACATATGAAACAAATGCTAGGCAGCTGATGTGCTGATGCCACAGCCTACCAGTATTGTCTCATTGTTTCCTCATGTTCCTTCATCTGTCTGTATCCAATTCTTGTCTCTTGCTTTATACTTAGATACTTATTCTGTGTTTGTACAGCACCTATCACAATGAGGTCCTGGTTCATGATTGCAGCTCCTAGTTGCTACAATAATACAAAATAAATAATAATAATCAAATATACAAAGCAAACATATTTTTCAATGGACAGATTTCCCGCTTCCAAACTTAGGTGTTGCTTGTAACAACAGCAACAAAACATCAATGTGATATGTAAGTTGATAGTGTCACTTTGCAGAAGGAAAAACATTTTCTAACCCAATGTTGCAACTCATGCAATAGTTGGTGTTCTTTAAGCCTCTGCTCCAGGAGTCATGTGAGAATCTCTGCTTTTATTTAAAAACAAGCGTAAGTTTCTAGCCCATTAGGCTGCAGAGAAAAGCTGGAGAACATAACCCCCAAATGCTCAAAAAGCAGAAAGCCAATAAAAAGACCCCAACACTTATTGTTTTTTAAAATCTCCTGGTTTTGGGTGACCTGCCTCGTGATATTTGAGCGCTTGAGGTTGGTGAAGCTGCCAACCTACATGCTGGAATATTGAGACATAAGGTTACACGGAAAAAATGTTCATGTTTTTAGTACTGTATGAAGGAAGAAATTGAGACATGAGAATATTGATGGGATTAACAGGCTAATTCAGGCCTGTGTTTACCTTTACACTGAGGAGTAGACCGATTAACATTGATTGAATAATTACTATGTTTGCAAGATCAGGGCCTTAATGTTATGGCATAAGAAACACACGTATTTGATTTAGCTCTACCAATTAAGTAGGGATTTGGAATTCCAAGCTCACCCCCCAACCCATTTGCAAAAATTATTTGAAACTAACACTTTCATAAATCATTTGCAGTGTCCTTGTAGCCATGTTGATCCCAGGATATTAGAGAAACAAGGTGAGGTAACATCCTTTACTGGACCAACTTCTGTTGGTGAAAGAGACAAGCTTTTGAGCTCTTCTTCAGTCTGGGAAAGGTATTCAGGCCAGATCTACAGAACAGAACTATATTCACATAACTGTTACTCAGTTCTATGAAAAATACCGACCTAACTCCCCATGTAGATAGCGCAATGATAGGAGCGTCTTCATTAAAGCACTACAGCGGCACAGTTGCACCACTGTAGTGCTGTGCATGAAGACAAGCTCTCAGAGTGTCACAGCTAAATACAAAGTGGAACAGATTTTTTAGCATAAGGACAGTGGTGAGCTGGAGCCAGTTCGCACTGGTTCACGTGAACCGGTTGTTAAATTTTGAAGCCAGTTTAGAACTGGTTGTTAAAGGGGTGGGCAAACTGTGGCCCACGGGCCACATGTGGCCCGCGGGACCATCCTTTCCGTCCCACCTGAGCTCTCGGCTGGGGAAGCTCCCCTGAGAATTTTTACTCACCCAGCGGCACTCGGGGCCTTTGGCGGCACTTCGGCGGCTGGTCCTTCACACACTCCGGGCCTTTTGCGGCACTTAGGCGGCAGGTCTTTCACTCGCTCTGGGCCTTCGGCGGCACTTCGCAGCAGGTCCTTCAGTGCCACCGAAGACCTGGAGCGACTGAAGGAACCGGTTCTTCAGCTTCTGGCAGCTCATCACTGCATAAGGAGTTAACCTGGTGTAAAAGATCACTCAAGATGAAGTGAGCACTTAACACCTCTGCAGTCATGGAACAAAGGAGGATTAGTAGGTTATAGAGCATTGTAATGAGCCATAAATCCAACGTCTTTATTAAGTCTGTGATTTTTAGTGTCTAACAAAGTTATGAATGTGAGCTCCGAGGCTTGTCTTTTGAAGATGTACAGGTTTCCTTTGAGGGTGAGGACTGAGAGGTCATATATGGAGTGATTGTTTTGGGGAAAGTGTTCACTGACTGATAATGTGGTAAAAAGAAAAGGAGTACTTGTGGCACCTTAGAGACTAACCAATTTATTTGAGCATAAGCTTTCGTGAGCTACAGCTCACTTCATCGGATGCATCCGATGAAGTGAGCCGTAGCTCATGAAAGCTTATGCTCAAATAAAATTGGTTAGTCTCTAAGGTGCCACAAGTACTCCTTTTCTTTTTGCGACTACAGACTAACACGGCTGTTACTCTGAAACCTGATAATGTGGTGTTTTTGTCTTTACCATTTTTCTGTGTGAGTTCTTCTGAGAGCATAGTTTTCATCCACATAGTTGTTATTGGGGCATTTAGTGCACTGGATGAGGTACACCACATGTTGTGACAGGCATGTGTAGGACCCGTGGATCTTGAAAGGTGTGTTGTGGGGGTTATTGATCATTGTAGCAGGGGAGATATGTCTTCAGGTTGTTATGGCAGGGTCTGGTGGCGCTTTGAGTTGGTGGGTCCTGGTCCATGGAGAGCTTATTTCTCATAATGAGCCTGGTGAGGTCGGGGGCTTGTTTGAAGGCCTAAAGAGGGGTTTCAGGAAAGATATCTTTCAGGATGTGAAAAGAACGAGGAGTCCTTGTGGCACCTAAATAAATTTGTTAGTCTCTAAGGTGCCACAAGGAATTCTCATTGTTTTTGCTGATACAGACTAACACGGCTTTCACTCTAAAACCTTTCAGATGTGGTCCTCATTGAGTAAGGATTGTAATTATTTAATGATCCCCAGTAGAGTTCCAGTGTGGGATGGTACATGATAACTAGTTTACGTGCTCAGGGGGGTGTTTTTCTTTTCTTTATTGAAGCAAGTTCTCTTGGGGTATTTGGGTGGCCCATTCCATTAAGCAATCTACTTCTCTGATGGAGTGTCCTTGTTTGGAGAAGATGGTTTTAAGTGTGTTAAGGTGTGTATCCCAGTCTTCCTCCTTGGAGCATATTCTGTAGTATGGGAGTGCCTGGCTGTAGAGAACAGATTTCTTGGTGTGTTTGGTGTGGTTACTGGAACTGTGAAGGTAGCTAAGGTGATCTGTGGGTTTCTTGTATATAAGTTGTCTTTAAGGTTCCATTGCTTAAGCTGATCACGGTGTCCAGGAAGCTGATGCTGGTGTGGGCATGTTTCAGAGAGAGTTTGGTGGATTATGGTGGAAATCTATGAGGGAGCTTAGGTCATCTGTCCAGAGGATGGAAATATTATTGATGTATACCACTGGCTTTGTGGTGCATTTGTCCAGAAATTTTTCCTCAAGGTGTCCCATGAAGAAGTACCCAGGACTGTTCCTATGGTTTGGACAAAGTGTTTGTTGTTGAATGTAAAGTTGTTGTGGGTGAGGATGAAATGGATGAGTTTGGTGATGTGTTTGGGGTGGATAATTGAGTGTTGTACATAGTCTTGTAGATAGTTGAGGCAGGCAGTGATGCAATCATTGTGAGGGTTGTTGGTGTACGAAGAGATATTGTCCGTAGTGGCAAGAATAGTGTTCTGAGGGAGGTGGTTAATGTTGTGGAGTTTCTGGAAGAAGTCGTCTATGTCCTGGAGGAAACTGGCCCTTTGTACGGGGAGTGGTTTGAGGATGGTTTCTGTGAGTCCCAATATTCCTTTAGTAAGAGTGCCATGGCCAGATGTGATGGGTCTGCTTGGATTCCCTTGTTTGTGTTTGGGAAGCATGTAGAAGGTCCCTGGGGTAGGTTTGTGGAGGATGAGCTTCTTTTGAAGTTGTTTAGGGTAGGGCCAGAATAACCTTTTGTGGGCCCAGCGCCAAACATATTTGTGGGCCCCCATGGGGGCAAAGGAGCATGGCATGGGGAGGTCGGTCCCCAGAGTAAGGGGCTAGCCAGGGGCAATGGGGCATAGCATGGTGGGGCCAGCCCTGCTCCACCCAGCCCAGTGCAAGGGCACTGTATACAAACCGGTAGTTGCCAGATGCACACTGGCCCGTCCACCCCTATGCTGCCAGTGTGCCCCTTCCCCTCGGGGGTGGGCCCATGCCGTGCCACACAGCCCCCGACTCCCTATGTCCCGCATCCCCCGGAACTGCTATGCCCAGCATCCCTCCATACAGACGCTCCACCACAAATGCACAGCGGCCTGCACACCACCACCCCTGCCCAGCACCCCCACACACAGCCACACCACTACTGCCCAATGCACTTCCCTGCAGCCCACCACCACAACTACACAACACTCCCCCTTAGATCTCCGACTGCCCAGCATCCCAACACACAGACCTCCCCCACCGTCCCCCAGGAGACCCCCCACTGGCCACACACCTCCAAAGACCCACTCCCTCACACCCTGCCCCCTGGCCACAGTCACCGGCCCTGCTGGAAGGTGACTGTGTCTGCCAAGCTGAGCTGGCAGAATGGCCAGGGCCGGTCCACTGCCAGGGCGGGGAATCACTCTGGCCTCTCGGGAGTGGTGTGATTAGCCAGGCCAGGGTCTGCCCCCGCCCTGGCCAGACCCCCTCAGGACCCACTTGCCTGGAGATAGTATGAATGACCGTACGTCCCCATTTGGCCAGGACAGTTCCCTTTTTAAACTCTGTCCTGGCCATCCTGACTTTTTTGACAAAAACAGGCATTTATCCCGTTTGCTCTTTGGCAAGAGCAAATAAACAAATGCCCAGTTTACCAAAAAAGTCTGGTGCGCCCCCCTAGCGGGGCGTGGAGGATCGTGTGTGTGGTGGGTGGCGACGCAAGGTGTCAGGCAGCAGAGCTTGGGGGGTCAGTCCCAGGTAGAATGGAGCTTGCGGGGGTTAGGGGCCAGCCCCATCCCCTGGCAGCGGTGCAAGGAGGGTGTCAGCCCCAGCTCCTGGCAGCAGCATGCGGAGCTCGGGGAGAGGGGGTCAGCCCCTGCCTGCAGCGTGAGGAGCTGTGGGGGAGGGTTCAGCCCCAGTGGCAGATTTAGAGTTAGTGGGGCCCTGTGCTCAGCTTCATTTTTGGGGACCCTCCTTGGAACCCAGCCAAGAAAAAGAACATTCTTTCTTATCTCCTCCCCGCCCCCGTTTTTCATTCTTTTTTTCTTCATCCTCCTCCTATAAGTAATAGCAAGTAAATGAAAATAAAGTGAGGTACCTTGATTGTTTTGTAGTCTAACTTATTTTTCCACAGACCACTTGAAAATCGCTGAGGGTCTCGGCGGACCACTTAATGATCTTTCCAAATATCGTTTGTACCGTTAGCTAACTAGTGTAAAGCGCTTTGGATAAGAGTGCTTTATAAAAAAAAATGTAAAAAAACATCGGGGTGCAGGGGCTGGCCAGGATTTAGGATGCGGGAGGGGGCTGCGGGTGCAGGGTCTGGGAGGGAATTAGGGTGCAGGAGCAGCCTGGGGGTTGGGGTGCAGGGTCTGGCCAAGAGTTAGGATGCAGGAGGGAGCTCAGAGCTGGAGCAGGAGGTTGGAGTGTGGAGCGCTTACCTGGGGCAGCTCCTGTTTGGTGCGAGGGGTGCAGGTGGGAATGTGGGGGGGTGCAGGAGCTCCCACTTGGTGCTCAGAGTGGGGGTGGGGATGTGGGGGGTGCCAGAGTCAGGGCAGGGGGCTGAGAGTGGGGGTTGGGGTCATGGGAGTGCTCCCAGCCCCTCTGCCCTGAGCAGCTCATGGTGGGGGGAGGGCATGGGTAGGGGAAGTGCAGGGGCCCCGCCTTTGCTCCACCCTGCCCCAATTCCACCCCCTGCCGCAAGCTCCTCCCCGCCTCCTCCCCCAAGTGCGCTGCGACCCTGCTCCTCCCCCTCCCTCCAGGAGCACCGGCAAACAGCTGTTCTGTGGTGGGGGAAGTGCTGGGAGGGAGGGGGAGGAGCAGGAACACAGCATGCTGGGGGAGGAGGTGGAGAAGAGGCTGGGGAGAGGGAAGCTTGGCTGCCGGTGGGTGCGGGACAGAGGGGAGGGGTGGAGAAGAGCTGGCGGGGCCTTGGACTGCAGCCCAAGCAGAGCAGGCCAGGCCAGGGCCCCTTTGGAGCCTGGCCACGGCGCCATTGTAAACCTGGTCCTGGTTTGGGGGAAGGGTTTGTTTCTATCCTTACATTCCTGGGTGAATGGTGGTGTGGGGACTTGAGTTCTTTATAGCAGGTGATGTTGGAAAGTTGTCAGTTGGCCTCTGTCAAGGTTCCTTCCCCACTCTGAACTCTAGGGTACAGAGGTGGGGACCTGCATGAAAGACCCCCTAAGCTTATGTAAGGGGACTGTTGCCCCCTTACTAACATTCAGTGGGGGTGTTTTAGTTGCTAGCTCCCAGTACTAAAAAGGGGGAAGGGTCAATGGGGAAATCAGGACCCTGAGTCTGACAGCCCCCAGGAACAATGGGGAGAGGCCAGTGCTCCAGGTCAGCCTGAATGACAGGGTGAGCAGGCTAATCAGGGAGTTAGGAGGCCTTCCGCTCCCCCCCCCCCCCCCCCCCCCCGCCGTGAGCTGGAATTGCCTGGGTCAGACAGAGTGGGGCCGAGCTAAGGAGAAAGCAGGGGCCCAAGCTGAGCTGGGGACCAGAGCTGTGCCAGATCCAGAGGGACCAGAAAAGCAGCCCAGAGAGAGCAGACCCTGTCCTGGGAGCAGAGCTGCAGCCCCAAAGCCAGCGGCACAGCCCAGAGACAGCAGACTTGCCCTGGGAGCAGAGCTGCAGCAACCAGAGCGAGAGGGGCCAGAAAAGCAGCCCACGAAGCAGGTCAGTGCTGGGAGCAGAGTCACAGAAGCAGCCTGCAGAGCGGACCTGTCCTGGGAGTGGAGCTGCAGCAACAAGAGGCAGAGGGGCCAGAGAAGCAGCCCAGGGAGCTGGAGGCAGACCAGCAGTGCTGAGACAGAGTGGTGGAGCTGGGGCCGGAGCAGTCCGGAGCTGGGTGCGGTGAGCAGCTGGGGAGACCGAGGGGGACCCTGGGCAGCGGGCCCAGCACAGGGAGATGCCTCAGCCAAGAGGCTCTGCAGGCCAGGCTTGGATCGTAACCCCGACAGGGTGGGGGCGACACTGGGAAGAAGGGTCCTACCACTTAGAGCTTGAGAGCATGTGGCCACCACCAGAGCAAGTGTCCAACGCACAGCATCCCTGCAGCACAGCCAGGGCCTGAGAAGAAGGCTGGGACTTACAAGGAACAGACTGTAAACTGCCCTGACATTCCAGAGACACTGTTTGTGATGTTCCCTGCCACAGAGCGGGTTGATGTGTTTCCTTTAACCTTTCCCATTTTTCCTTATTCTTTTTAAAATTAAGTGTTGATTAAATAACTTGCATTTGCTTTAACTTGTATGTAATGGTCAGTGGGTCAGAGAAGTGCCCAGTGCAGAGAGAGTACCCCGGAGTGGGGACACCCTAGCCCCTGTCCTAGGTGACCACAGCAGGGTTGGGGGTCGAGCCCCCCAGGAATCCTGGGCCCAGCCTTGTTGGGGTTACGAGGACTCTGCCGGACAGGAGAGTGGAAGGGGAGTCCTCAAGGGTAGGGAGGCCACTGGGTAAAGGAAGTGGGAGCGAGGACTCAGATCCTTTCGCTAGCCCACTTCACTGGGGTAGTGCAGAAGCCAGGAAAGTTCCCCATAAGAGCGGGACTATTCCCCCGCTTACACTTATTCTTACCAGCTTAGGTTAAAACTTCCCCAGGGTACAAACTTTGCCTTGTTCTTGAACAGTATGCTGCCACCACCAAGTGTTTTAAACAAAGAACAGGGAAAGAGACCACTTGGAGACGTCTTCCCCCAAAATATCACCCCAAGCCCTACGCCCCCTTTCCTGGGGAAGGCTTGATAATAATCCTCACCAGTTGGTACAGGTGAACACAGATGCAATCCTTGGATCTTAAGAACAATGAAAATCATCAGGTTCTTAGAAGAAGAATTTTAATTCAAGAAAAGGTAAAAGAATCACCTCTGTAAAATCAGGATGGTAAATACCTTACAGGGTAATCAGATTCAAAACATAGAGAATCCCTCTTGGCAAAACCTTAAGTTACAAAAAGACACAAAAACAGGAATACACATTCCCTCCAGCACAGCTTATTTACCAGCCATTAAACAAAAGAAAATCTAACACATTTTCTAGCTAGATTACTTACTAACTTAACAGGAGTTGGAAGACTTGCATTTCTGATCTGTTCCCGGCAAAAGCATCACACAGACAGACAGAACCCTTTGTTTCCCCCCTCCAGATTTGAAAGTATCTTGTCCCCTCATTGGTCATTTTGGTCAGGTGCCAGTGAGGTTACCTTAGTTTCTTAACCCTTTACAGGCGAAAGGGTTTTGCCTCTGGCCAGGAGGGATTTTATAGCACTGTATACAGAAAGGTGGTTACCCTTCCCTTTATATTTATGACCGCCTCACTAACATAGTCATCACGGTTGAGGACAGGGCAGGCTCCAGCGTTTTTGCCGCCGCAAGCGGCAAAAAAACCCAAACTTGTCGCCGAACGGGGAGGCAGAATCCTGACCGTCGAACACGGAGGCGGAGTGATGGTGCGGCCACCAAATTGCTGCTGGTGACCAAAGAAGAGGAGCGTCCCCTCCGCCAAATTGCCGCAAGCGTGAAACACGCTGTGATGGAGCGGCTGCCAAATTCCCTCTGCTGCCGAGGACGGATTACCACCCCAGAGCCCGACGTCCTGCCGTCCCTTTACATTTGCTGCCCGAGGCACCTACTTGGTTCGCTGGTGCCTGGAGCCGGCCCTGGTTGAAGACCACAGTGGTGCCCCCATTGTCTGATGCTTTGATCGCTATCTGGTGGCTGGATTTCAGGACTATATAGCTGTCTACTCAGTGGTGGAGAGATGGTAGTGGATGTCATGTTTGTTAAGGATTTCATAGTAAGTGTTTTTCCTAAAGCAATCAATGTAATGACCAAGCATGTGATTTCTCTTTCATTAATTCAAAGTAGTAAAGGACCACGAGGACCCCAGTCATGCCAAAGGATCCTTGGAATCAATGAAGGGTGCCCTGCACAGGTGCTTTCACAGGTTTGTGGCCTAGGGAAGGAGCAACTTGCATTTCAATGGCAGCCCAGCTTCCAGAGGAGAAAGCACTTGAGATGAAAATTCTCTTGTGTTGGGGCGCAGCAGGGAGTACACTGGACCAAGCATGCATCTTTGTGATGTGACACGAATGCTTTGTAGTTGCTAAGGTACTCCAGAGCTGAGAGTGGTGCAAGTACTCAGTGCTTGTCTACATGGGGACACTTAGGAAAGTTAATCTGATAAATTAAAGCACAGTATTAAACCCCTGTGTTGACACTCTGATTCAGAATTGAAGAGGCCTTAATTCCCATCCAAAACAGACTGAACTCAATGGGAGATGCATCTGTTCCCAAGGAGAGTTTGTTTTTTTCTCAGGACAGAGTCTGTTTCTTGCAGTACTGGCAGCTATTGTTTGGCTCACACATTACAGCCTTATGAATTGTGGAGGACTTCTCCCACACAGTGACAGCAATTTCTCCAGCCAAGCTTTTAGCATCCTTCTGCTGATGCAAAGACATTCTTGGATGTAAACCGTAGCTCTGTCGGGGAGAAGGAAGGGTAAGGTGAATCTACAGCTGCTGACCTTGATGAGAATGTTTTTTTCTGAGACAAACTATATTTGAAGGTGGCAAAGTCAAAACTGATAAAAACACACAGCACATCATTAGTTTGTGGGGTTCTCTGACACAGAAAGTCGCTAGGGCCATGAATTTAACAAGATCCAAAAAAGGACCGGACATTTGTGTGGATAACAAGAATTATAATTAAAGACGACAACAAAAAATCTGGCAGGGATATTAAACTTCCTGCTTAAGGGTTTGAGCCAACCTAGAACTATTAGAGACCAGGAGGCCTAGTGTCTGGGGGACAGATTATCTCACATCTGCTACTGCAGGATTCTTGCATCTTCCTCTAAAGCACATGATACAGGCCACTGTCACGGATACTGCACTAAATGGGCCTCAGTTCTGATCCAGTCTGGGAGTTCCTGTGTTTAGAGACCGTATCGTGTTATTGTTACTACTGCACATTAATAATTCTTGGAATTGGTGGTTAATCTCTTTGAACTAAGAAATGACTAAGGGACCTGCAGCTATGTACAAAACTTGGGGGTGGGGATTGTGTTTGACATCTGTCAGTGCAATCTATGTGCTAATTGCCTTTCTATTATTTAAGCAACCCTACCATAATAATAATGACATGCAATGCAATAGAGCCAATGCAGTAGGATGGCAAAACAAAACAAAGGATCCAAAAGTTAGAACATTTCAAAAGAGAGATGCTTTCCTGAAACATGAAGTTGTCCAGTTGCTGGGTGAAACCCTCATCCCATTGAGGATTTCCCCTTTGGCATTTGAATTATGGCTTTCAGTAGTAACAGATGACTTCATTTAACAAGGAGAACTGTAATAGAAAATTCTATTTTAGTGCTACATAACTGAGTTCATGTCATGGCGGATCCTGCACTTTTGGAATGTTCTGATTGTTGAGTTCTGGTGATGATCCTGTCTTGTGGTAGCACCTGGAGACCTAGCTCTTGTACAAATTTATACTTTAGATTGCGAGCTCTTTGGGGTAGGGACTGTCTCTTTGTTCTGTGTTTGCACAGTGCCTAGTACAATGGGATCCTAGTCCACAGAAGCCCTGAGCGTGGTGGCAGGGAGATTGGGGGAGCCTGGTATGGGAGAAGGTGGACACAGAGTCCCTGGCATGAGGGGAAAGTTTGGAATGGGAGGAAAAGGGGCACATAGAAAACCGCTTATATGAGAGGGAGAATGGGGGACCCTGCTATGGGAGGAAAAGGGGCACAGAGAGAACCCCTTACATGAGAGGGAGAATAGGGGACCCTGCTATGGGAGGAGGGGGGAATGGAGACCACGCAGAACCCTCGGCAGGGGGAAAATTGGGTGATTTGCACAGGGTTCTTGCAACTGAGGGATATACAAAGGTGTCACAAAGGGAGGTTGTGGGGGAATGGAGGGGTGCAAGAAGCCCCTGGTGTGTGCAATGAGGTTGGCCTAAGCAACTATGGATGGGGTGATCCCCGGTACATAATGGGGTAACATAGAGACTGTCCCTGCCCCCCAGGTTTACAATCTAAATGAACCTTTGGCTGCTGAACTGTAACGTTGAATTAATAACATTAGTCCAGTGTTTCTCAAACTTCATTGCACGACGACCCCCTTCTGACGACAAAACTACTACATGCCTCCATGCCCTGTGTTACTCTAGAATCAGGGCTGGCATTAGGGGGTAGCAAGCAGGGCAATTGCCTAGGGCCCCACAAAGCTAAGTTGCTCTGGCTTCGGCTTCAGCCCCAGGCAGCAGGGCTTGGGCTTGGGCTTTCTGCCTTGGGCCCCAGCAAGTCTAACGCCCGGCCCTGGTGACCCAATTGAAATAAACTCATGACCCACTTTGGGGTCACAACCCACAGTTTGAGAACTGCTGCACTAGTCTTTTCAGGAAGCTTGTAAATTCCTCAAACATACCCTTTGGGCTTCCACGCCTCCCAGCATACATAGCAGTGGCCACCCTGGGTCTGTTGAGTTCACCGTGCTGTCTCCACCAGAGCTTAGTAGCTTTAGAGAAAGGTGTAAAAATCCTACGGATGACTGTGCAGTAAAAGGCACAGGAGAGTGATTTCTTTCCAGTCCCCGTCACTTTGGCCTGATCTATACTTAAAACTTATATTGGCACAGCTATGTCTGTCTGGATGTGAACAGCCCCCTGCTAAGCTGACACAGCTATGCTGACAACCCCCCCAGTGTAGGTGCAGCTATGTTGAGAACAGAGGGCTTCCGCTGGCATAGCTAACATCATTGCAGGTGAGGGTCCTACTATGCCAATGGAAAAACTCTTTCTGTCAGTGTAGGCTGCGTCCACACTGACATAGCTATTCCCACATAGGCTCTGTCCTTCATGTCTGCTCTCTGTCCTGAAATAAGAGAGTTTATCTCCTTTTTTGATGTTGATCCTAGCTAATAAAACCTCCTATGCTCTTATTCCTACAAGTGTATCTTTCTCACAATAATACTTAGCACTTTTCATCAGTAGTCCTCAAAGCACATTTCAAAAGAGATCAGTATCACTATCCCCATTTTACAGCTACAGGAACTGAGGCACAGAGAAGGGAAGTGGCTTACCTAAGGTAACCCACACCGGCCAATGGCAGAGCCAGGAATAAAACCCAGATGGCTCAAGTCCCAGGCCAGTGCTCTATCCACTAGGCCACATCACTAATATAATGTAGCATGGAGTTCCTTAGGTTAACTATACATTGCATTAAAAAAGAAATCTCCCTTTGTATCATTTATAAATGTGTTGCCTTTTAATTTCATGAGGCAACTCCCTGTCTTTGGATCACACACAAAGGTAAAGGAATCTTATCTGTGTCATTAATTATTGTCTATACCTCGAGCAGTTCACTCTGGGCTTGTCTTCACCCACACCTCTACAGCAGCTGTGCCACTGTAGACACTAGTGTAGCGCTTCAGTGAAGACACTAGTACGCTGATGGGAGAAGTGGGTGTAGTTAATCCACCTCCCCGAGAGGCGGTAGCTATGTCGCTGGGGGAAGCTCTCCTGTTGATGTAGTGCTGTCTACACCAGGGGTTAGGATGGTATGGAGTTTTCACATACCCCTGAGCGACATAATTATACTCATATAGGTCTGTAGCGTAGACCTGGCCTTATTCGTCTCCTCTCTAAACGTCCTTACGGAAATTTCTCCACATTCCTAATAATTAGTGTTTCATTTCCATTCTCTGGACATTTTCTGTTTGTGCTCTCTTTAGGGATGATCAGAACTGAGCACACTATTCCAGAGAAGTTCCTGCCAGTCATTACAATACAGTATTTTTCTCTATTTATTTAGATTTACAAAGACCTCTGTTTGGACAATCTTCTTAGGTGGAGTCAGCATACCATAGAAGAGAAGACAGCTGTTCCTACCTCCACACATCATTAACTAACCGAAGTTTTACCCCCAAAACGGAGAATGTCAAAGATTCCATGAAGCCCACTAGGGACTTTGCTACTGCTTCTGATTTTACCTGGAAGGTGCTCAGATACCAGGGTGATGGGTCACTGTATAAAACAGACAGATGGCCGGATAGAAAGACAGATATGTATGGGGATGGAGCATGGATCATTTAACCCAAAACTTCTCCAACCCACAGCCCTCCCCAAACACCTGGGGTGGAAACGGTCTTTGTTGCATCCCCAGAAGGTCACTTGGTGCTGGTGGAGGGGGACCAGGGACAGGGAAGAGCACTCTAGGTTGGGGTGCCCTGGTGGAGAATGCCCTGCCAGCAGCCCCCCGCCACTTCCTAGTCAAGGGGCGCCAGTCCGAGCGCCTCCCCCTACAACCCGGCCGGAGATCCCAGAGAACCCTCCTTGGAGGGCTGCAGTAGGGGGTGCACCGAGAGTCACAGCCCTTCTGCAGGCTCCCCGCTGGGATGAGGGTTCCCCCAGGTGCCTGCTAGTGGCGCAGGAGTCCCGCAGCCCTTGCACCGGGGGGTCTCTCCCGGAATGTGGGGCGGCGGCTCCCCCCAGGCAAAGGCTGCCATCTGCCCGACTCCCCGCTGCGGGATGTGAGCGCCCCCGAGCGGCGGAGACCGGACAGCCCCACTGCGCAGGAGCGGGAGAGAGTGCGGGGGGGCTGGCCCCAGTACGCCCAAGGCCGCCCCCGGCCATGGCACCAGCCGGCCCCGCCCGGCTCCTGGGGCAGGGGAGGCTGCTGCCGCCGCTGCCGAGGGCCTGGCTCCCCGGCCCGAGCCAGTCACATGGTGCCTGATCTCCCTGCCCAGCGCGGCCGGTCGCGCTTCCTGGGCCGGGCAGGAAGCAGCATGGAGCTCGGCCGCGGCTGCTGAGCGGGGCGGCATCGGATCAGCCTCTGCGCGCGGGGCCCCGGAGCGGCTGCCCGGATGGCTGCTCAGGTACCAGCCGCAGCGCGGTCCCTGCCCCAAGACAGGACGCGGAGCCCCGCAGCCCTTCCATAGCCCCGTGCCCCCGCGCCTCCCAAACGGTGCTGCTCCATGCACCCCCCTCTAGCACCGAGCGCTTCTCCAACAGCCCCCTTCTGTAGCTCTGAGCCCCACACCATGCACCCTCCCTAGAGCTCTGAGCCCCATAGCCCCAACAGCGCTGCGCCGTGCATCCCCCTATCTGGCAGCAAACCCTGTGCCCTGCCTATAGAGCTGAGTCGTGCACTGAGGAGGAGAGGAGAGGGCCCCTCCCTATAGTGCTGATCCCTGCTTATTACCTGTGATCATTAAACACCCCAGGGCGCTGGACACTTGGCCCTGCTTTCCCAGGAGACCCTGGCCCATGCACACCTCCTCTGTGCCGTGTAGGGTGCTGGCTGCTCCCCCTCCCCAGAGCCGGGTGCACGGAGAGGACATGGTGTGTGGGCAAGCGAGCCAGTTTGGGAGGACTCGATGTCTCCCGGGAAGAGTCTGTTTACACCTGCACCTCTCTGTGCAGGGCTCTTCAGTGGAGGCCATGGACCAGCGGCTCCAGCAGGCCCAGAGGTTCAAAGAAGACGGGAACCGGTGCTACAAGGAGGGGCGCTTCAGGGATGCCGTGAGCCGCTACCACCGGGCACTGCTGCAGTTGCGAGGGTTGGACCCCAGTGTACCCTCTCCCCTGCAGGCCTTCGGGCGCGAGCAGCCGCCAGTGACGCCTGAGCAGGAGAGGGCACTGCACGGCACCCAGACTGACTGCTACAACAACCTGGCTGGTGAGGGAGAGGGTGGGGGCAGCTGCCTACTTGTGACATCACCACTGTGTCCCCCAGGGGTGTCCTAGCTCCCACACCTTGCTTCTTCGTGACACCCTGCCATGCACCCTTCCCCCACTATGCCCTGCTTGTGGGCTCCTTCATCCTCTGTTGGCACTGCCACCATCCGCCCCCCGCCCTCCATGGGCTATTCGGCCCCCGGGGTACCACAGTCACCGCCATCTCCCTCCACCTCATGAGCCCCTTGAGCCCTGGATCTGCCACCACCATTTCCATCTGTGCGTGCCAGTCTCATGGTAGTGATGCCACGGTGCTGTTACAGCAGTGACCCTCCCTGCCCCCGTGCACTGTCTCACTGGTGCTGTTCCTCCCACCCCCCCAGCCTGCTTGCTCCACATGGAGCCAGTGAACTACGAGCGGGTGAAGGAGTACAGCCTCAAGGTGCTGGAGAGGCAGCCTGAGAATCCCAAGGCCCTGTACCGTGCCGGCGTGGCTGCCTACCACCTCCGGGACTACGACCAGGCCCGGCACTATCTCATGGCGGCCTCGTGCAGCCAGCCCCGAGGTGAGAGCTGGGGCAGGATTGCTCATGGAGCAGGGGGGATTAGGAGTCACCCTTGATTGGGAAGAATCAGGGCCTTGTCTCCACGCAGCAGGGGAGTTGTCCTGCTGCACCCCATCGCTAGAGGGTGACCCCAAGCCGAAGGGCAGTGGCGGCAGGGGCAGCAGGACGGCTGCCCAGTTACAACAGCACTGGTGGCAGACACCTCTCGGGGGCAGGCAGCAGAGACATTTCTTGGGGGCAGGGGACAGCTATCCATCTGCAGTAGCGTGGGCAGCAGGTAAATATCTGGGGGTGAGAGGAGGTAGTGGTGATATCTCTGGGTGGGCGGGGAGGACAGGGGCAGGGAGCAGCTCTTCAGCTGCATGGGCATTAGCAGCAGGTGCATGGCTTTGTGCTGGCGGAGGATGCTGGGGTAGGGAGTGCTGGGAGCTAGATCAGGGCACAGGAGGAGGCTGAGTTAACACTTCAACCCAGGGGAGGGGATGAGTTTGGCCATTCAGCTCACACCGTGTCCTGTCCTGACTTTCCCCTTTGCTCCATGGAGACGCCAACGTCAAGCGGTACCTGCAGCTGACAGAGTCCCAGCTCACCACCTACCACCAGAAGGAGAAGCAACTCTACATGGGGATGTTCAGCTAGCGAAATCATGGCTCCCCCCACCAGATACCACCAGGGCCACATGGATGCACCCCCCTTTCCTGGACAGACTCCCAGGCCACAGGGACACTCCCACTGACATAACACCAGGGTAATGGGGACATGTCTGGCTTTCCATTGATGGCATAGGACCCATGAGGTCACTTGGGACCTGGGTTGCTAGAGAGGAAACCCGAGGCTGGTGGCTAGGACCTGCTTGGACTGCTCCCTTTCCTCTTGTCTGCGGAGCAGTGTCCTCTGTTGTTCCCAAGGGCCTGGACATTCCCAGAGTCACAACTGCACAGGCTCAACCACCCCATGGTTGTGGTGCCAGAGACAGGGAGTGTGGGCTGGATCATTAGCTTTGTCACCACACTGGCCCTCTTCATAAAGTGACCTGTCTCCCTGCACTGTGTGTGTGTGTCTGTCCCTTCCCTGCTTGGCCTCTTCTTCACATGGAGCACTTGGGGAGCAGGGGGCTGTTTCAGGGAAGTTAACCCCCTGCTCTGCTGCTATTGGTCTCCTCATTTCCATAGTGATTGGAGCTGGGTCATTTCCATCCTAAGGCCTCTGAGCTGAGCCTGGCATCCTGAGCCACATGACCTCACCCCACCTGGCCCTCTCTGGCCCTTACAAACAAGTAATTTCCACTCTCCTCACCCTGTCTGCAGCCAGCTGCCTGCAGCGCTGGGGTTCCTGCAGTGACTGCATGCTTTACGTTGGGCCTCACCTGCACGCTGCGGAGGGGACTGGATTAGACTGGGACTGTGCAGGGAGGTGGCTTATCCCATGGACAGGGCACATACTGCACTGGTGCCTGCACTATGCCCCACGCTGCACACCCCTGAGGCCCCAACAACAGCTGTTCAGATAGAAATGAGGGGTGGGGGCAGCTGCATTTCAGTTCTGACATTTTGGCTGCTCATATCAGAGCTGGGCCTGGAGCCCATGTCTGGCTCATTCCAAGCAGCCAGGTGGGAGATCCGCTCAGGGGTGGGGCTCATGTCTCCTTTCCCAAGGGCTCGGTTTTGTCAGGTCCTGCAGCAGAGTCTCACTCCTCCTCCCCCAGCCCTCCCGTCCTAGCAAACATCCTTCATTCCTGCCATCCACACGCCCTGGCTCCTCCCTGCTGCTTAAGCAAACCCCTAGGCTGCCGACAGCTGGGAAATGGGGCTGTTGATTCTTCTTAGCTCCCGGCTTGCTCTTGTCCCTCCTCCCCCTGCAATGTGCAAACACCAAGTCACCAGCAAACTGCTGGTGCTGCCCCAGCTTCTCAGCTCCAGGGCCCAGGCTAAACAGTACTAAGGTGAGGCCAGTGCATGGGGCTGCTCCATCCCAGAGGGTGACCCCCAACCACCTGTCCCGAGAGCTGGGCTCAGCCTCCTGCACTGGTGTGCATGGTGGAGCAGCGTGAACAAAGCCCCTCCGCCTGGCCTGCTGGAGTCAGCCCCAGAGGGTGGAGGGGCAGGAGGGAAGAGCCAGGGATCCACTGAAGGTAGGAAGTGCAGGTTTCTCAGGTGACAAGCTGATCCAACCCAGCCAGGAGCAGGGACCAGCCCCACCACCCCTTGCCATGGCATCTGCCCCAGAGAGATAAGAGCGCTGGAGTGTGAGGCTGTGACTGGGGTCATGGCCAGGTAACGTGATGCCAGGGCCCCAGGCTCCCAGGGGCTAGATAATGCTGTGGGATTGCCTGACAAAGATGGCTAGGGTCTACAGGAAGATTTTTTTGTTTTTTTAAACAAGGCCTGGGTCAGGATTAGGGGACAGGAGCGGGGTTATGAGCTGGGGTGGGAACGGGGGCAGAATGGGTCCAAGGTCCCCGGCTGCCAAGCTACTGGGGTGCGGTGCCTCTCGACCAGGGTTTGGGGCCGAGGGGATGGGTCCTCACTGACACCAGGCACGGGTGCCGCAGCGGGTGCATCACCTGCAGCCACGGCGTCGGGCATGGTGGAATCTTCAGCGGGGCCTCCTTCCGGAGGGGAGGGCAACCGCTCTGCCTGGGAGGTGGAGGGTGTGCCCACAGGCTCAGGGTCTGGCTGCACAGCATCAGCCGTCGCCCCAAAGGGCTCGGTGGCCAAGACTGGGGTGCCATCCACAGCCAGGCAGATGGCTTGGGTCAGGGGTGCCCCGAGGACCAGAGCGGGGGTGGCAGCCTGGGATATGGGGGAGGAAGGAGAAGGGGGTGATGGGACTAAGATCGAGGCCCTCTGGCAGGGGGGTCATTGCAGCTGGGCCAGGAGTCTCATTATAAACTACGCCACAGGGGTACAGAGTCCCAGGCCAGCTGGGCCCATTGATCTGCCAGGCTTGTGGGCCACAGCTGAGGAGGGCTCCCAGGGGGCCTGTCTGCACAGAGCGTGACACCAGCAAAGGAAGACTGGTTCACTTGAACAGCTGCAGAGCCCCATGCGGACACTCCAGTTTCAGTGCAGCTGAAGCAGATTAGGAGCTGCTAAGAGCACTCCATCCAGGGTCTTGCTGCAGTTTAATTCAACCAGTTTGTGTGTAGCCAAGGCCTCTGCATTGTAGCTCAGCCATTGCACAGCGCAGTCCCTGCATTCATTGTGCTCAGTCTGCCCTGGCCAAATCCAAGCCTGGGACGTTCCTAGCTCCCTCCCTGAGCAGGTAAACAACTCTCCTGCCCTTGCTGGCTGTGCCACTGTGAAGCAGGTGCCATGGCTTGTGCCAGGGCCAAGTTCTCTCCGTTCTCTGTGTGGTGTGCAGAACAGGACAAGCCTCATGCAGGAGAAATAAACAACTGACTGAAGAAGTGGATGCCTCTTTCCAGCATCCTGCAGCCCTGTGAAATGGGGGAGAAGGTACTGCAGCTGTAGCAGAGCCTAGCAGGTCATTACACAATCTCTCAGAAAGGCCACGCTCCTCCCCTCTATATGCCCAACAAGCTGCCTGGCTCTGGCCTTGGGGAGTCTGATCCCAGAATGCTGCATCCAGTTTTGAGATGCACATTTTAAGCAGGGCCCTGGCCAGCATGCAGGGAAGAGCACAGACCCTATCTGAGGGTGGGAGAACTACCTAATAACCCAGAGAAACTGACGGAGCTTGTTCTGTTTCATAAAGAGACAGGTGACTTGATTAAGGGCCACATTTTCCCCAGGGAGGGTGATTTACCATTGGAACAACTCCCAAGGAGGGGGTGGATTCCCCCATCTCCTGAGGTTTCCAAACTCTCAGGCAGCCTGTCTGGAAGATGCTTTAGTCAAACCCCAGAGGTATTGGATTCAATGCAGGGGGAACTGAGTGAACTGCTCTAGCTGGTGCCTCATGCCTGATGATCCAGTTGTCCACTGTGGCCTTAAACAGTCTGTGACTCTACCTCATGCAGTAATGGGGCCAACCCTTTACTATCCCCCTTGCTTATTCCCTTTTCTCCAAGAGCAACAGACAACCCCTCCCCAAGCAGGGGATGTACAGGTGAGAGGTTCAGGGAGAGCAGCACTACTGTTGGTAGGTCTTTCTCCTCCCCCTCCTAGGCCCAGAGAATTAATGCACAAGCTGACAGGGCACCAGCAGGAGTGATGGAAGCAAGGGCCAGGAAGGCCAAGCCACGGGGTGCAAGGAGCCTGTGAGAAAGCGGTGGAAGGTCTCTCCTTTGCAGGCCAGCCCCTGGGCCCACGCACCTGGTAAGCCTCACGTGATGCACAGGCTGAGGCTAATTAATTTCACCTAGAGAAGCACCTTTCAGCTGGGGTTTTCTCCCAGCTCCAGGGACAAGTCCTGGGCTCTGAGGGGGCGTTATTAGCATGGAGGCAGCTGGCATGGGGTTAATACAAGCAGCATCTGACCAGCAGCAGCATGAAACAGAGCCGGGGGTCCAGTTCACAGCCCTCAGCTGCAATTACACAGGTGCTGCCTGGACTTACCCTAAGGGCAGAATTTAGAATAAGTCCTCCCAAGAACAGGAAGGATCCTCTCCCCCTGGTAAGCTCGGGGCATCAAGGTAGGGAATGCACAGGGATTTTGCCAGCAGCCGACTGGGTTGCACCCCCAGCCAAGGCTAAGGGCACAGCAACTAATGAAAAGCAGGGCTTGGCTCTAACAGCCAGGGAAGGGTTGCATGTGAGCACCCATGCTCACAAGACAGCCTATGCATGGAGAGAGAGAGTGCCCACTGCCTTCCTGGCCAGCATTTAAACACTGGAGTGGGGCGCTGCCCTTCCCAAGCCAGCAGACCCCCCAGGTCTAAAACACCCTCCAAATCCTTAACGTTCAATTTTTATTTTTTTCCACTTAGAATTGACACCAGCAATGAGGCTCCTTGGTGCAGCCAGAGCCAGGCAGCTCTGCCCACACAGAGCGCCTACCCGCCGCAGCTAGTCAGACAGCAGCACCCAGACATACCTAGGTTATGGGAGATGCAGGGGGCCCGTGGTACCTGTTGAACATTTGATTTCAAGCCCAGACACAGTCCTTAGATAGTGTGGCTCCTGCCCCCTCCCACTCTTAGAAGTTGGGGGGCCATTTCAAGCTCCCTGCCTCTCAGGGAGAGGGCTGCTCTGGCCTGCCCATGCTGTAGGGAGAGGGTGCCCCTGTGCCAGCCTTGTCAGTGCAGTTCTGCCAGCGTTGGGGCAGGGGGCTGATTCTAAATCCCCTCCCCAAGTTGTTGGCGATCGGGGTGGGTGAAGCACCAGGCCCTGCCAATTCCAGTCAGTTGTCTACCACAGAGAAGAGACATGAATAGGGGACGGTGAAGGGGGAGGAGGCAGGCAGAGCTTGCAGTCCCAGTAAATGGGGTCCCATCCCCCTGAAAGGATGGGGCTAGGTGGTGGTTTTGCCACATGGCTTTCGGGAGCAGCCTGCAGCTAGAGGAAGTCACTTGGAGGCTCCGCTGGCCTTGGGAGCCAGAGGCCTGAGAGAACGGCTCACCATCCTCTTCAGCTCCTTGAAGGAGCGGGTCCTGTGTAGTTTGTAGCTGGCCATGGCCAGGTTGCTGGAATCCAGTGTGGCGGAGGCATGAAGCGGGCGGGCCCCGGGTGGCCCCAGCTGCCGCAGTCGCCAATCCCCATTCAGGCTGACAGCATCCACCTCACTGAGGCTGGAGGCACTGCTCCCCTCAGCCCGCTGTGGCTGCAGCTCCAGCTGGCTGCCATCAGGGAAGCAGGAGTCTGTGGAGAAGGCCAGCTGGCGGCTTGGTGGGGGGAAGGGCTCAGCTTTCGGCCTCCCCAGAGCCTGGCTGGAGATCTCCAGGACGGATGCCCACTTGTGTCTGCCTGGGGGCTCCAGGCAGTGCTGGGAGCTGCAGCGATACACAGGCCTCGGCGTGCGGACGTTCACCTCTGAGCTGCAGCGGCTCCCCGCCTCTGCCCGGAGAGCTGGCCTGCGCCGGAGGCTGATCCTGCGAAGCAGCTCCCGCGGGCTGAGCCAGCTGCGCTCCGCACCCTCGCCTGCCTTCACCAACTCCCGCGAGGCATGCTTGCCCTTGTAGAGCCGCTCCCGCTCAGTGCCAAGGGTCTTCCTGGAGGAGGCCTTGACCCTGACCACATGGGGATGACAGGACGAGGCCTCAGCCCAGCCGGCTCCCTCCGGCTGCTCCCGGCACAGCGAGAGCTGCTCCAGGAGCAACCCCACTGAGCGTTCGCTGGATCCCACAGAGGAGGCGGTGGAGCCTCGGCCCCCTGGGCCGTCCAGCGCCTGGGAGCTGTCAGGCCCCTCTGGAGAGCGGAGGTGGGAGCAGGTAGAAATGCGCCTGCGGATTTTCCAGCCAGGGAGCGGCCCAGCTGCCAGTGGGGAGCCGCAGACCGATGACATGGATTGGCTCTTCTGGTGCCCTGCCAGGTAGCTAGGCTCCGTGCGACTAGCTGCTGACCGACACCTGTACCTCAACACCAGCTTGGCGATGTAACGGTCCAGCTGGGCCCGGCGCTGCTCCTCTGAGGGGGCTGGCCCACTCTGGGGAGAGCCCTCCTGCACAGTGGGGATGGCTGCCCGCTCGCTGAGGTCCTCCTGGGATGGGCCCCGGGACAGGCCGCTGGTAAAGAGTGGACTTTGCAAGGCCACAGCATGCAGTGGGCTGGGGTAGTGGTAGATCTCGCTGGTGCTGCGGGACACCAGGTCACACTTGTACCGCAGGAGCTGCAAGCTCTGAGGGAACGCTGGCGAAAGCTCACCCAGGCTCAGCAAGAACTCCAGGTCCCCTGTGGAGAGAGTAGAGAGCAGGCATCCTGGATCAGAGACAGGCTCTGGCCTGGCAGGGGAAACCAGGTGCTTGGGCCAGTATTCCCTGCATGACATGGGGCTTGGCTGTACCAAACTGGACCCAGTATCTTGGCTAAGTGGTGACCTAGGGGCTAGGTGCCCACGGGCACTGGCAGGGATCCCGGCAACAACACGGGTTCAGAGGAGAGCTAGGAGAACAAATCAAGGGCTGGAAACCTGCCTCTGAGACCAGGGCCTTGTCCCCACTAGGAGGGGTCAGCTGGTACAGATATACAGGCATAGCTACCCCAGCAATCCCTCTTAGTGGCGGTGCAGCTTAAACCAGTTTCCCCAGCAAAATCAGCTCCCCCAGAAAGAGGCCTTTTTAGCTGGTATAACTGTGTCTACACTAGGGCTTTTGCCGGCACAGCTCTGTCAGGGAGAAGGGTGGGGAAAAAAAAAAATCCCCCACTCAACATAGCTGTGCCAGCAAAAGCTCAAACATAGCTGCAGTTTTGACACCCAAAAAGGCCTTTTGCCAGTAGAGCTGCATGTGCTCGTGTGGGGCTGGAATAAACTATGCTGGCACAAGAGCCGTTTTGCCAGTCTAAGCTGCAGCCACGCTCAGAGTGTTTTGCTGGTGTAGTACACAAGGATAGCCTATGGGGATGGCTACACCAGCAATGTGCTCCCAGCACAGACCTGTCCTCAGATCAGATGGAAAGCACATTGTTAAAAGGGAGAGTGATTAGCCATTTGACAGACTCAGGGAGATGGTTGATTCCCCATCACAAGGGAGAGTGGGGCACGGGGTTGGGGGTCTGTAAATCGAGCCCAGGATTCTAAGGCCTTGTTCACTGTAGCCACCCTGGTGTAGTGAAAGCATCCCCAGTGGGGATGTGGTTACACGGACCTGGTCTAGCTGTTTCTGTATAGGAAGTGTAATAAACTCTCCTGGGGTATGGCACCTTTATGCTGGTATAACTGCAGCCACACTGGGGCGAACTACACTGGTTAGGGGGTGGGATTCTAGTGCAAACCAGGCCTTAAAGGCATGCTCTAGCTCAGCCATGAATGGTAAGCTACATACAGGAGTCCCTGGGCCAGGTTGTCCAGCCTGGCCCATCAGAATGGACTTTCCTGGTCTTGAGATCTGTGACAACTCAGAGCAATGCTCCTGGAGTATCTGTGAGGCAGTGGGGAGCAGGCTGGCCCCACCTCTGCCTGGGATGCAGAAATCAGAGAACAGACAGTATGGGACAGTCCTTCACTGACCCTGCCGTGGGTCTGGGGGCATCAATGGCATCTGGCAGGGTGTCCAGAGCCCCTGTGGAAATGGGTAAGTTGAAATGAGTCAGCTCCCCCCTGCCAGGTTCAGGGTCATGCCCCAACCCTGTTGCTCCCCGGATCCTACTGGCTGACAGCAGGGCTCCACATCCTGAGCTGGCCGTTTCCTGCTTACCTGTTGAGACTGGTCTCCTGGCAGCGGCATGGGGGCTTCTGGGAGCATTGGGTACTATTACCCGCTGCAGCCGGAGGTCGAGAAGCCGGACAGTGGTCTCGTCAGTGGAGTGCGGCCGTGAACAGCCACTGTCCCGTAGGCCTGGGAGGTAGGAGAGGGAACCAACGCTGCAATGTGAGCTCCCTGGGCACTCGCTGTGCATGGATGTGGAGGAGTCGGACAGGGAGCCCATCTCGCTGGTCTCGTAGAACCCTGGGGCAAGAGGAAAGGTTCACTGCAGGGGACCGGTCGTCCTTATCTCTCCCCCAACTCTCTCAACCCCTAACGAGATGAATCTCTCCTCCCCCTGAGTCCCCAACTAACAAGTCCCAGGGACTCTGGGTTGTGGAGGATGATCCCGACAGGATACATGGCCCAGCTCAGAGCCTCTGCCTGCATCACACACCACCCAGGACGAGCAGGCCTTGGTGCCTTATTGCTCCTGGTTGCCAGGGCCCAAATCCCGGCTGGACATACCCGAGCTGGGCCTGGAGTCGGCCTCTGAGGTCTCTGGTGCAGTGAAGTTAGGCTCTGCCTGTGCCCTGGGCCTCTTGGGGAGCAGCAGCTGCTCACTGGATCCAGCAGTTCTCAATGCCAGGCTTGTTGCTGGCGTTCTGCTGTCCCTGTTCCCGGCCTGGCATCCCACGTCGATGCTCTCGGAGGAGCAGTAGGAGACACACGGCTTCTCAGGGATGCCCAGCAGGTCCTCAGACTTGCTCCGGTCCAGCTTAGCTGCGGGCAGCGGTTCCTTAGCCCCCAGGCTGCCCCATCCCTGCTGTGGCAGAAGCATGAACAGGGTTAGTCAGAGATGCCAGCAGCCACCAAACCCACCAGCCACCCGGGGCCCTGGCATCCAGGGCCAGACCCAGCCCTGGGTCTCTGCAAGGAGCTGGGCAGAACACATCCCCAACTACGACTGGGCCTCCTCCATGGCACTGGACACTGCACAGGCCCCCAACTCTGCCCCAGACTCCCTCCTCCCGGCCTGCTGGGCACTGAATAGAACCTGCTACCTGAGCAAGATCACACAGAGAACCCTCCCTCATTGAGGGGGCTCCCTCCAATCACTGTTCTGGGCACCACAGTGTCCCCCGGATACCTTCCGAGATCAGGACCCCCCATCACTGCTGAGGACCCTCCCTCCCCTCTGGAGAGCAGGCCCCTTTCCTCCTTTGTGCTGGCACTGCACTCCAGTAAGCTCTGGTCCACATGGAGTTGCACAGGTTGAACTCAGGCGATGCGGTACCGATTGCTGCTGCAGGCGTGGCCTCCCATTGATTCAAACCTGGCTCAGCGCAGTGTCACTGCTGGAGGCTGAAGGGACAGAACCAGTTTCCTGCCTCTGCACACACGTGCGGGGCCAGTTTAGCCCGATCGGGTTTTAAACCAATTCTAAGCTGCAGCTTGTGTGGCATGTCTAGGCTCCAGTGCCCCAATGAGCCAAAAACCCTGCCCTGCACCAAAGAGCAGCCACCCAAGGGAGAAGGGATATGTCCACTGCTGAGTGAGCTCTGCAAAGATACTGTTGGCACTTCCCAAGCTCAGAGCACCCTACCCATTAGCCCCCAAAGCTCCCAGGGGTGTCAGGCAGCATCAGCTCCCCTTACAGCGACAGACAAAAGACAGAACCTGCTCCGGGTGGCACAGATCAAGCAGCAGTGCTGAGAAGGGAACCCAGGAGTCCTGCACACAGCTGTGCGCTCAACCCACTAGGCAAGACTTCCTCCACCTATCCAGATGTTCCCCCTGCAGCAGCTTCACATAGCTCTAGCTGGGAAACAGCTTGGAGGCACCTCCAATGGATGGGAGGCTAAGGGAGGGCAAGTTGCTCCCAATCTCCCCCCAGGTGTGAGGGTGGTGTACAGCTTGGCCGCTGCACTCCCCCAGCACAGAGTGTCTTAGCCCAGCCCCTCCCCCACATATCATTGCTCTCTCCCAGCTGTACGGGACTTGGCGGGCAGGGGCCTCCCTGCCCACCCCAGGAACTGGGAAGCAGCAGCAGCCACAGCCAGGTGAGGAGTTCAGGAGGCCAAGGGATGATGCACCTTGACCCCAGGCTGGTGATTAGAAGTACTGATAAGATCCCAACCTTCCCCAGCTCCCTGCACTTTACCTCAACCTCTCCTCCATCCCCCTTCCTCCATGGGCCGGGGAGGGAGCTGTCTCTGTCATTCTTACCCCAGAGATGTTTGCAGATCTGTATCCTGGCTGACGTGGAGCTGGGGGGCCCCGTGGCTTCCCCCCAAGAGGTGGGGCTGGCTTAGGTTTTATTGGACTCTGGGGTTCAAGAGGGTAAAAAAACAGTGAGGTAATATGGTGGTGGTCGGGGGAAATCACAGTGGAAAACAGGTGCTGCTCCCTCCAACTCACCCCAGCCCAGGGCCCCAGACACACCCAGGCCTCGCCCCACAGGCCCCAGCACCAGCCATGGTGACTTGTTCCATTAGGAAGCATGCTCTGTAGCATCATCCCTACTGTCCCACATGCCTGGCCTCTCCTGCAAGGCCTAGAGTCAGAGGTGGGGATGGGAAGGGGACTGGGACTTCCCCCAAGCCCCACTAACAGCCAGGCTAGGGTGAGGAAGAGGGGGGAGGGCCCCAGAGCCAAGCTGGCGGCAGGAGTGAAACATGAGCCCGGAGGCCCCTTTCTGCCTTTGAGCTCAGCTCCATCCCTCCTAGGCCAGGCAGCTGTTGCCTTTGTGTGAGCCCCCCTGCCTCCATCTTACCTACTGAAGCAGAGAGACACACGCTCCACACAGGCAGAGCGGCGGGTGCATGTACAAGATTTCAAGGTTCGGGGGGAGAGGGGGTGCGCAGGCAGGGGCTTGCTGGGGTGCCCAGGCTGTGCACGGGGGGTCCACACATGCACCATTCACCTTGGAGAACAGCCAGACCACACTGATATTTCTGCCACCTGCCCCTGACTCAGTGCCTCCACCCAACCCATTTGGTTATTCAAAGCCCCTGCTGGCCTTAAGCCAGGCTGGTCCTGAAAGCCAGATCTGGCCTCACTGCTATCCCTGGGAGGGGGCAGGTCGCAGGCTCCCAACTGTTCAGACACCCTCTTTCCCCCAGCACAAGCACAGCCGTGTGCATTACTGTGCATGAGCAGGCATGCACCAGCCCGGCTGCCCTGGGGCAGCTCCCCTGATTTCCCCTCCCCCTGCATGCCAGATGTGCGGAGCAGGCATGGAGTGAGCAGCCTGCTGCCTGTCCCAGGGTTAGTTTACACTGGAGCTTGCTAGTCAGCGTTTCCCCCGTTTCTTGTTAGGAGAAGACTCCGGTTCTGCTATTTGCTCTTGAAGGACACCAGGAAGGGGATGGAGACACTGGCACTGTCCACGCCAGCGCAGAGCTGGGCTGGGAGGACAGCCAGACAGGAAGCAAGTGAGCACTGTAAACAACAGGTGGTTTGTTTCCTCTAATACACACAGGGCCTGACCAGCCAACGCCCACCTCCCTGCAAGCCAAATCCACAGAGACCGACCTGCCAAGGCCAGGTCAGCAGCCTAGGTCTGAAACCCGCTCCTTGCAGCTCAGCTCCCAGCCTCAGGACAAGCAGAGTCAGAAGAGATGCCAAGAATTCCCCTGAAGCCCCACAAGCTCCCCCGTCCTGGGGCTTTGACTGTACAAAGGAGGGTACATCCATTCCAAACAAAGCAGGCTGAGAAACGCAAACAGCGCAGCCCCAGGATGGCAGAGCACACACCACCCCTTAGTTACGTCCTGTGGCACTGGGCAGATGAGGGAGGCACAGAATGCTGCCTCCTATCTTATAAGAGACAAGATGGGTGAGGTAATATCTTCTATTGGACCAACTTCTACTGAGGAGAGAGACACGCTTTCAAGCTACACTGAGCTATCCCTCGGGTCTGGGAAACATACCCAGGTCTGGTCTGCATTACAGAGCTAGGTTGAGGCAAGGCAGCTTATGTCAGCCTAACTATGGAAGTGTCTATACTTAAATTTCACTCCCGCCAATGTAACTGCCCTGCTACGCCAAATTAATAACTCCACCTCTACGAGTGGCAGAGTTACGGTTGATGTAGTCGGTCGACGCAGTGTCAGCGTAGACACTGTGCTGCTCAGCTGCCCGATGCTCACAGTATAATCGATACAAGCGCTCCTGGGGAGAACATTCACCACAGACACAAGGCGCAAAGTGTAGACACACACAAGCCAAGTAATTACTTGTGGTAGCTCTATAATTCTGTAGTGTAGACATGGCCTCAGGCTAAATACAAAACTGAATAGATTGTTTAGCATAAGTCGTTAACAGGCCACTTCAACTTGAATGGTGCCTTGAAATATGTAACTACTTATGCTAAACAATCTGCTCCACCTTGTACTTAGCAGTGACAATGAGTATGTTTCCCAGACCTGAAGAAGAGCTCTGTGTAAGCTCAAAAGCTTGTCTCTCTCACCAAGAGAAGTTGGTCCAATAAAAGATATTACCTCCCCCACCTTGTCTCTCAAATATCCTAGGACCAATATGACTACAACACTGCATACATCCTATATGATGAGACAGTCTAAGAGGGATAATGGATTCTCTTTCCCTTCCTCTCCTAAGCTGCTGAGCAGCATTGCAATGTGCTGACACCAGACGTGGCCGCATTCAAGCAGTGGCTAAGGAGAATTTATAAGAAACAATTCACAAAACAGGCTGTCCAGCATCAGGCTATGAACTTACCAACTCCTCCACATGCCAGAGAGCTGCTACACAAACTTTATGCACAAAAAGGAGGAAGTGGAATTGGGAGGGGGGCAAACACAAACCAGAATTAGAAGACAGGTAGAAACTTCAGTCTAAGGCAAGTTGGAAGAGACTGGGGCTGTTTAGTTCAGATAAGAGACATCACAGAGTTACACAAAATAGTAACTGGCATAGAGACGGCAGACTGGGGACTCCATTCACCCCCACAGTTGATGCAGGAACAAAGAGACATTGAGTGAAATTAAAGAGGCAATACATTGAACAAAGAAAGGAAACAAGCACTGAATTAGCCTGCGGAACGCACTGCCACAAGACATAACTGGGGACAAGAGCCTAGCAGGATTCACAAAAGGGCTGGACACATCTGTGGATAAAGGGAACATGCCCAGGTATGTCAGACAGGAGAAGAGGCTATAAGGGATGCAAACTCCCCAGCCTCAGGGCACAACCCAGCCCCTAAGGGAGCAGGGGTTTCCTCATGGGCAGGACATAGTCCTCCACACTGGAGTTTCTTGTGCCTCCCTTAAGCCATCTGAGCCACTCGCAGAGGCAGGGCGTAGGGCTGGAGAGGCGCACCTTGGGTTCAGGCTGACAGCCCCCAGGACTATTCCACAAACTGAAACACATTGCATTTGGGGAGCTTTCCTGGCTTCTTTGCTGCAAAAGGAATTTTTTTCTCTAACTGGAGCACACACTACTCCAGGGCAGAGTCCTGGGGAAGCCACCCTGCTCAAAGCCCTGGAGCCTTCCAGCTCCCTGACTTGTATCCTGGCCCTCCAAGACTCCCCTGGACCCTAACCCTGCAACCAACCTCCCCATGGTCACAGCAGGCATTGCCCCTTCCCTTCCAGCATACCCCTTTGCCCCCTCCCACTCATGCCCCAACCCCCATATCATACCTCCAGTCCTGGACCATCACACCGCCAATCACACCATAAAAAGAAAAGGAGGACTTGTGGCACCTTAGAGACTAACCAATTTATTTGAGCATGAGCTTTCGTGAGCTACAGCTCACTTCATCACACCATAGTTACACCAACCATAGCTTCCCTGCCTGCACTCCTACTCCAGCTCCCATGTTCCTCCCCCAAACTCCACTCCTAACCCAGAGCCATCCCCATCCCCCCAGCTTTCCATAGCCCGGTATCCCACACCCTCCCTCTGCCCCCATCCCATTCACCTAGCTCAAATTCCCCTACCCCAGCCCCCATGCTCCCCTCCCTTGGCCCCCTGTACTCCCCCCCCCCCCCACATAACCAGCCCAACAGAGTTTAAGGCCAGATCATGTAATCTCCTGCATATCACAGGCCACCAGCACCACCCCACCCATCACACTAAAGGCAACCATCCCTCCCCTGGCCCATGCATTCCCCCCACCCGGCTCTCACCTGTCGCTGCCCCCCTGGGATAGCCCCCGCCGGCTCCCGGACGCCCAGGGCGCTCTCCACGGTTCCCTTCTGCGTCTCTCTCAGCAGCTCGAGCTCCAGGATCCCGGCCAGGCTGGCCTGTAGCCGCTCCCCGAACCGCACTCGGTCGCTCCCGGACCAGAGGGAGGGGGGCACAGCTCTGCGGGCCATGAGGATCGCTGGGGCAAGCGGCACCGCTCAGCGGGGTGGGGATGGGGACGCAGCTCCTGGGGAGGTACATACGCCGGGGGCAGGAGAACGATAGAACTGGGGCAGTGTATGCACCAGGGGCAAGATCGACTGGGCGAGGAAGGAAGTGCATGCAGCCAGGACTCACCGGGTACAGCAGCTGCAGAGGAAAGCGTGCACCCCAAGCAAGGACCAGGATGCCGAGAGGGGGGTAAATTGCATGCACGGGGGCAGAATGGGTGGGAGAGTAAATTACATCCACCGGCAGCAGGGGTGCTGGTAAATCGCATGCAGCGGGAGCAGGCTAAGAGGAGGATAAGTTGCACGCACTATGGGGGAAACTGGACGCACAGAGGCAGCCCCCAGAAGCCGCCACCGGCTCCAGTTGTCTCTTGCCAGGGACTTTCAGCACACACAGAAGCTCAAACAAAGGGGCTGGTTTTGAAAGAGTCACGTGGGGGCGGGGCCAAAGGCCCCGGGCTCCTGATTGGGTCCGACCCGGGCAAAACATTTCGTAGAGCGAAGTTAAGATCAGTGGCAGTAGACGGTAAATATCCCCTCGTCCCCCCACCCCGTGCACCGGGGGGTAAAAACCCATTGGACCCACCCGAAAATGCACTATGGGGCAAATACCCCCAGACACACCCCGAGGGGTAAAATAATCCCACTGCACCCCCCAGAATACAGCCTGGGGGGACAGGCCCCCATTACCCCATGGGAGGGGTGAAATGCCACCCAAATCTCAAGAGGGGCCAATGTCCCCAAATCCTTCCCCCAGTGAGGAGCGGATTCTCCCCCAAATATAGCCGCAGCTCCCCTGGGGGCAGGTCACTGCCCCATGCCCCGGACCAGCGACACCTCCCATACCACCCGCGGGCCCGGCCCCCACCTTGGAGGGGTCGGTGCCTGGGCTTGTTTGTCCATTCTCGCTCCCCCTATTCCACCCCGGGGCCCAGCCATCAGCCATGTCATGCGGGCTCCTGCTTGGCGGCTCTTAAGGGAGCCAGGCGAAGGGATTCAATAACCATGAGGCCTAATTCCCCTCTGCCCGCTGGATGTGCACTGGGTGTCGGGGGTGGGGGCACCAAAGGGGGCAGGGTCAACTAATAGACCCCCCTCTCTATCCCCCATCCAGGGGCCCCTCTACCCCCCAGCACAGGGGGCATTTAACAGACCCCTCTTCCATTCCTCTACTATAGAGAGCAGGGGGAATTAACAGCCTCCTCTCTATCCCCAATCCATGGGGGGCAGGGGCAATTAACAAGGCCCGTCGGCCCCTCTGTCTCCCCATCATAGAGGACAGGGGCAATTAACAACCGCTTCCATCCCCATTATGGGGGAGGTACAATTAACAGACCCTCCCTTCTCTTAGTCCCAGCAGAAGCAAAATCAGCCCATAGAGAAGAAAAACCCTTCCCCCGCCTCAGTGTCTTGCTCCCCACCCGGAGCCGGGCGCCCCCAGTCCCGTCAGGGCCCGAGCGCTCCCCAGCAGCAGGGCCCTGGCCCCAGGGCGGGGCAGAGTTGCCGGGGGATCCTGCTGCAGCTGGGGCGGCGCAAGCGGCGCTATTTAAAGGGCTCCGGGGGCAGGCGAGCCCCGCTCAGTGCCCTGCAGGATGCTGCCAGTTACCGGCAACCGGGAGCCCCGCGCCCCCTTCAAGCAGCGGAAATGCTTCGGTGAGAGGGGAGCCCTGGGCGGGTCCCTGCAGAGAGAGCCCGGTGAACTCGAGGGCAGGGCGTCCCCTGCAGGGAAGCCCCTGGGCGGACTTCGGGGTGCCCTGCCCTCTTCCCCTCTGTGGGCTCTAAGCGGAGAGCCCCCCGACCAGGGGCTGAACAAGGGGGCTGGAGCTCCCCCTGCAGCTGGGGTGCGGAGAGCACTGCTCCGGGCTGGCTGCCCCTCGGTGGGGAGGCCCCGATGGTTCCTCTGAGTATCCAGAGCTCTGTGGGCGCGGCCCGCGCGGGGTCTCCCCCCATTTCCCTCGGGCTCCGGGGGGCTCTGCTGGGGAAGCCCTGACTCGGCCCCTCTGGCTGTGACCCTCCTCCCCGGATCCGCTTCTCATTCCAGCTACCAGGAAACGTGAAGTGTCCGCGGTCCGCTCTAAATTCCCCAGCAAACTCCCGGTGAGTGGGCGGGGCGGCCGCTTGGCGGGAGGAGGTGGGACGTGGGGGGGCGCTCAGCGTGTACCCCGGGGCCAAGGACACCAGCCACTCCTTGGGGAATGGGCCCTCATCTCTTCTCCCCACCTCCGCAGGGGCAGGGGCGGGGAAGGGGCTATGCCTATCTCAGCTGCGTCGTCTCTGGGAGGGGTGCTGCCTTCTTCCCTTTCCCACGTGTCTGTTTTCCAGGTGATCCTGGAGCGGTACCCCAAGGAGAAGGTGCTGCCAGCTTTGGATAGGACCAAGTTCCTGGTCCCCCAGGAGCTGACCATGGGGCAGTTTGTGACCATTATCCGGTAAGAGAAGAGGAGGGGTGTGATTGGAAGCGGGGGTCTGTCTTGGTATTGTACCCCCGGTGTCTGTGTCCCAGGTACTGCTGGATCCTGCTGCCCTCTCTTGCCTGAGACAACAAAGGGGGGCGCTGTGACCTGGGCAGTCAGCCCTCTTAGGATGCCCCTGGCTGTGTTTCAGGATGCCATACAGCTTTGGGAGAGGTGCTACCAAAGGTTAATGCAGAGACTGCAGCTCTCTGAACAGCCCCTTGTTCCAAGGTGCCCCGGGTAAGGGACCCCTGGTCTCCATTGGCTGCTGTTGTGGGTTAGATGCAGGGGTGGCTGTGAGCAAGTGCGATCAATGCCCAGGTAGTGCAGTTCCCCCTGGGCTAGGCAGGCAGTGGGTGCTCTCAGGGGAGACCAGTCAGTGCTTTCCCTTCTTACCCTCAGATGGGACTCAGCTCTCTTGCCTTCTTGCTTCCCCAGGAACAGGATGTCCCTCAGCTCCACCCAGTCGTTCTACTTGCTGGTGGATGGTAGCCGGAGCCTGGTCAGCATGTCGCTCACCATGGCTGAAGTGTATACACTGAACCGAGATGAGGATGGGTTCCTCTACATGACCTACGCCTCCCAGGAGATGTTTGGCTAGGGCTGCTGGTTGCCTTGGACTCCTGCTTCTCTGAAAGGAGCCATCGTTGCCCATTCTAATGTTGCTGCTTAGTAAATGGTGTCATCCCACCCCCTCCAGTCAGAGTAGGAATGACATTCATGCCTGGTCAGTGGGGCATCTACCCTGGTGTGCTGAGACACCAAGGAACCTGCCCATTTCCTCCCTTCCCCAGGTGGGTGACTGAATAGACTTGCTCCAAAGGGAAAGATCTGACTTCAGAGTGAGCGTGCTTTTAGCCCAGAGCAGATGCCTTTACCCTGCGGTGCCCGTGGGATGGCCCTTTCTGTGTTGTGGGGATAGTCACACCCATCAGCCTCTTGCACTTGTGCCAGTGTGATTCACCCTACTGTGAGACCAATAGGACCCCACTGCTTAAGGGTGGTGTTGGAGGACACTGCTTGGTGCTGGCTCCAAGCTCCTGCTGCACCACCTGGGGCTGGTAAAGGCCATCCTGTTCCCTCTGACCTTGGGAAAGAGCTCACATGGTGGTGGTTAACTTTTGGAAGAAGTAATCTTCCAGCAATTTTCCTAGCCCCAATGCTGACCACTGGAGACCCTTGTCCTCCCAGAGCAGGGGTGAACCTCCTCCTCAAGGGCAGCCCTAGCTGTGGGGTAGACTGGTTCTCTTGTAAGGAAGGTTGAGTTGTGCAGGAGGGAAGGTAACCCTGCACATGGAATAAGCACTGTCTGGCCTTTAGACTGCATGTCTTCCCTTTAGAAGCACACCCTATAGCCACCAGTTAACCCTGTTAAATATGTTTCTGTAAATGCTTGTCTGTGTGAAATGGGACTGCAGTTGCTGAGACTAATGGCTGCACTGGGAGGGCACTGAGAACCCCCTGCCAGGTGCAAGCAGCTCATGATGCTACCAGTCAGTAGAGAGAGGCCTCAGGGGAGCGTACCAGTTACAGCTATATTTAGAGCACATGATCCCTTGGGTCTGTTAACTTTGTACAAATAACCCACTATACTGGGTGGAGGCGGGTTCTGTGCTGTGGTGACCCTGTCCTGGACCCACAACTGCTTAGCAGGCCCCAGTCTGAGGGTTGTTTAGCTGGTGCTGTGTGCTTTCCTCTCCAGTGCTGCTGGGTTAGTAAAAGCTCCTGGAGGCCCTGCTGGAAGCCTGTCTTCATTTCAGACAGATCATAGGCTGCTTTCTTCTCCCGGTGGCTGTCCCTGATTCAGAAGCGGGCAAAGGAAAGCGGGGTTAGAAAGGCCTGTGTTACCTAAGCACCCAAGGCTTCTAATGGTGTAGAGCAGGAGGGGGCTGAGACAGCAGCTAGTATCTTTCCTGCTCCCTACAACATGTGTGAATGTACTAGGGCATCTCCTTCCATTGCTGCTGGGAAGATTGATTTATTGGAGGGAGGGGAAGCATCTGTTCTCATGTTCTGGGAACATGCCTGAGGAGGCTAGAGCATCCACTAAATAGGCAGTTCCTGCTCTGCAGGCATAAGCCTTGCAGTCCTGTACCCTCCTCTGTAGTCCCAGTCTTTTGAGCCCAGGGGCTCCTGCACCAGACCGATGTGAAGAGGGACTTGGAACTGTGTGTGGGAGAATTTTTCCTCCTTATGGAGTTGAGAGCAGTCAAACTTTCTTCCCAATTGTCACTTTCCTACCAATTAATTCTCATCTGGGTGGGAGTTCTGCCCTTAGCACAAAGCACCTTGGAGGCCCCCTTTCCATGGCACAGGGTGATATTCCTGTGCTTCTTCTGGAGCCTGGCTAAGGCAGGTAGGTGCACAGCAGTTTGAAGCTGGAAATCCCATCAGAAGGGGGCTTTGGGGGTCTCCCCTCTGGAGTTGGCCAGAAGCTTGGATTTGTCTCCTCCCTATGCCCAACTGACCCATGCACACCCAGCCCCACCTCATTCTTCTCCTGCTCATGCCATTCTTAGCAGGGTTGAGTAAACTGGGGGATCTCACCTCACTCAGCCCTTGTGAGTGGGACTTGGTGCTGTTCACCTCTAAGGCTCTGCTCTCACCCCACTCCAGACTGACAGTGGCTAAATGACCATATCATCACCCCACCAAGGGGGTTGCCTCAGGCCAACTGCCTGTGTAATAATGGTAAGAGCCATAAAGACTGAACTCCCTCCTCCATGGTAGGAGTGAGTCATGCAGGTTGCACTGCTGCAGCCTGTCCTGTGGATAAATGGACTTATTTGTTGGCCTGAGCCAGAGAGGCTAGAGCTGCAGGGGAGCTGACCCCTCAAAACATGCTGGAGAGAAGAGACCACAGCACAGACAGTGGAAGCACTTGGTGCTAGTTTTACTATTGAACTTTTGTCCTTGGCAGCGACCCCAACTCCCGGCTTTGAACAGAAATGAGTCCTAGAAGCACTTTTGCTCTGGGCTTTATATTTAGACAATCAAATGATGATGAGTCGGATAAAAGGTGGCTGCTCTGGGCTATTGGGTTTGGTAAGTGAAGGAGAGGGGCTGATATGAGGACAGTTTAACAGCACAGCAGCTTGTGGAGTCTGTCCTTCCCCCTGGAGTGAGCAGGAACCCTGCTGCATTCACTGCTGGGGCAGTGTGTGGGGACAAAGATGTAGTGATTGACAGAGACAACTTGAGCTTAAAGAGCAGCTGGCTAGAGCCATGGGGTGGTCTGGAGCAGCATTTGGGCTCCCAACTGCCATGACACTAAAAACAATGGGAGTCAGAAACTCTTGGCCTGGACCCCTAGGAGGGTTTTCGCTTTAGGTGTTTCCTACCAATCTGCCCTTGCACCCAGAGGTTCCACAGTAAGCAGCACAGACAAGACTGGTATAAACCATCCCATGCAAATAACCCTACCTTTCACCTTTTTGTCCCTTCCTGGGTGGTTTGCAGAAGGGCTAGTTGGCCCTAAAGCCCATAGCTGCTGGGAACTTATCCTCTGGGATGTTGGGCTACTCCCCCCATTCCCTGGGAGCTCATTCCGGGGGGCTGGAAGGGCCACCCCCAGTGGTGGGAAACCATTTTCTAAAACTCACTTTATATCCTCTTGAAAAGAGAGCCATGATTTGCTTAAAAATAAAACCCTAAAAACAGGGAGCCTCTGTCTACGGGGGATTAAAATGAATGAGAGTAACCTTCAAGGAGAGGGTGTCTGGCATAAGTAGCCCTGCCAAGATTAAAAACAACCAAGAGAAGGGGCAGCACTGGGAGTGGAGGGTGGGGGAAGTGAAGGTTGTGTGTCTGCTCAAACTTACTCTGAAGCAATCACTCTAAACCCCGCTCTGTGCAGAGCTCCTGCCCAGGGTAATAACCCCTGATAGTCAGATGCTGTCCTGGGCCTGAACTCCCAGCTGCTGTGACCCACTCTGAGCATAAATATATGTGAAAGTATTCCCTGGTTAGAGTTTAAATTATCCTGATCAATGCAGCTGTCTCCAAACTATTTACAAAGCTGGCAGCAGTCCAATGGGGAAACGCCAGTGTAGTGTGCCCAGCACAGGTCTACCCTGTATAAGAAATGACAGCAACTCCTTCTGGCAGGCAGGGAGGTGGTACATGTGGCTTGGGCAGGAAGACGACTGATCAAGGGCACGAACCAGAGCAGCTGCTGGTTTGGAGTGAGGCCCCTTTGCTCTGTGCCTATGGTTGCTGTGGCTCCTGATTAGAGTTCAAAGTTCCCTGCTAGCATCCGGGGGGGGGCCTCACCACACCCCCAACCCGTCTCTACAGGAGAGAATCCAAAGGCTTCCCCTGTACTGCTGAGGAGCGTCCGGCTTGTCCTATATCCCTGGGTGGGGCAGATGTGGGTTCACTACGAGGGGTTCTCCACGTCCTGTTTACAGCGCTTGGCTGCCAGGTCTTCATTGTGGGCCTTGCGGATGTGCCTGTACAGGTCCCCAGACTGGGTGTAACTGCGCATGCAGTAGCGACATTCATAGGGGCGTTCGCGTGTGTGCACAGTGGCATGGCGCCGCAGCGTGTAGGAGCAGGAGAAGGTCTTGCCACATGTCTTGCAGGTGGGGACGTCCTCAGTGAAGATACCAAAGTTGGGGTGTGCCTCGTACTCTGGCAGGTACATCTGCTCATGCAGCGGTGGTGTCACCATGTTGGAGTAGCCCTGTCCACCCGGCACCGGGATCATGTGGTAGGGGAGATGCTCCTGTGGAAGAAAGCCACCCTCTGATGACACCTCCTCAATGCCACTGGGCTCCTCAAAGCCATCGGGGTGGCGGTTGCAGCCCCCAGCAGGCCCCACCTCCACTGTGGGCCTCTGGAAGATGCTCTCCATCCTCATTTCCATGCTCCGCCTCTCCAGCTGCTCCACTGTGTCTGGCTCCTCGTCAGAGATCACAATGGCTTCCACCTTCACTTTGATGGGGCCCCTGTCTAGCTCCTTGGAGTAGAAGCCATCTAAGCTGCCCACCCGGGGCTCCACGGCTAAGTTCTCAGGGATGGTTTCCAGGCCGGATGGTGCCTCTGCCACGTTGCCCGGAGGAAAATAGCTGTGGGAGATGGTTTCAGTGGAGCTGCTGGGGCTAGACAGAGAAACATCTGCAGTGGCTGGGGGGAGAGGCCTACCCAAGAGGGGGCCACGGGGGGAGTCGCCCTCCATGCCCGGCTGTGTAGTATCTGCCATGTCCCCAGTTGGTGCTAGAGGCTGCTGGGGGCCTGCTTTCTCCAAGAGGTTATTCTTCCACTCCTCCTTCTTGTTCTTTCCTGCTTCACACAGATGCACAGGTGGTGGCAGGACCTCAGGGCTTTGCAACTGGCACTTGGAGGTGCTGGGCAGGAACTCAGAGCTGGCTGGGGAGTCCTCCTCCTTCTTAGTGCTGTCAGCCTCTGCCAGTGCCCGTGCCTGCAGCTTCTTCTTGCAGACCTTGACAATGTCATTCATGTGCAGGTAGCTTGCAGCAGCCAGCACATCCTCCACTGGAGTGTCGTTGAAGGCCAGCATGCCCTGGTACATGAACTCCAGCAGCAGCCCAAAGGCCGGTGCTGTGACAATCTCGTTGTTGATACAGACCAGGTCCCGCTTGTCCAGCCGCTCCTTGTAGAACATGTGGAAGAAGGTGCTGCAGGAGGCCAGCACAGCCCTGTGTGCTAAGAACTGGGTGTTGCCCACCATGATGGTGCAGTCGCAAAGGAAGCCCTGGTGTCGCTGCTCTCGCAAGCTCTGCAACAAGTGCTTACTGTGGTCAGGGAACTCCATGCTGAAGGGTGGTTAGGAGGATGGAGCAGCAGTTGGCATAGCCTTGAGCCCCTGGGAGTTGGGGGGAGAGAGAGAATCAGAGTTACCTTGGAGATGGAGGGGCTGAGGAAACATCCCCTCCCCACCAGACTGCCCCATAATGGGTCCCAGTCCCTCATGCTTCATTATTTGTCCCCTTGCTGCCTCAGCCTGAGCTCTGATCTCTCTTGGGCTTGACTGGGGCCCCACTTGCCCTGCATCTTTCATTATCTGCCCCCAGTCCACCCCCATCCCTTCCCACTTCAGCCTTCCCCACTGTGGGCCCTCACACCTCATGTTGAGCCTCTCTATCTCCCCCGCCCCACCCACTGCAAAGTGCCCTATCCAGAATCTCCTCTTTCTGTGGGCCACCGTAGCCAGAAGCCCCTGCTCCCATCATCCCCCTATGAAGGACCCCCCCCCAGATTAGGGCTGAAAGCTGGTGCCCCCCATTATTCCCCAGCATTGGCTGTTGCCTAGGGCAGGCATCCCCCATTCTAGCATGGGAGGCATATGTTAACATGGCCCTGTGTCACCTTTCCCTATGTGACCCAGAGATGGGAGAGGAGCCTGCAAGGCAGTGAACCTGGGAGGGGAGACTGCTGGCACAGGGGTCCCATCTCTAGGGATGGGGCCTGAATGGGGACAGGGAAGCCTGGGCAGGGAGGAGGTGGTTGCCCCCCACATTACAGCCCAAACTAGGTGAGGGGTACTTAGGGATCCCAGGGGACGGAGGTCAGGCCAGGGCTGCTGGTGGGGGGAGACAGGCAGGGGGCTGATTGGGGGGTATTAGGGGTGGGAGGAGCCAAGCTCAGGGGGATCCTGGTTTAGGGGGCTAGGGTTCCTGTCTCAGTTCGCGGGAGCTGGGCTGGCAGGTCCCGGTGCGGGGGGAGGGGGCCGGTTCTGGTCCTGCGTGAGGGGAGCAGGGCCGGGGGGGTCCCGGTGCGGGGGGAGGGGGCCGGTTCTGGTCCTGCGTGAGGGGAGCGGGGCCGGATGGTCCCGGTGCGGGGGGGGAGGGGGCCGGTTCTGGTCCTGCGTGAGGGGAGCGGGGAAGGGGGGTCCCGGTGCGGTGGGGAGGGGGCCGGTTCTGGTCCTGCGTGAGGGGAGAGGGGCCGGGGGGTCCCGGTGCGGTGGGGAGGGGGCTGGTTCTGGTCCTGCGTGAGGGGAGCGGGGTTGGGGGGGCCGGTGCGGGGGGGTCCCGGTGCGGGGGGGGGAGGGGGCCGGTTCTGGTCCTGCGTGAGGGGAGCGCGGCCGGGGGGTCCCGGTGCGGTGGGGAGGGGGCCGGTTCTGGTCCTGCGTGAGGGGAGCGGGGTTGGGGGGGCCGGTGCGGGGGGGGAGGGGGCCGGTTCTGGTCCTCCGTGAGGGGAGCGGGGCCGGGAGGGGTCCCAGTGCGGGGGGGTCCCGGTGCGGGGGGGAGGGGGCCGGTTCTGGTCCTCCGTGAGGGGAGCGGGGCCGGGGGGTCCCGGTGCGAGGAGAAGCGAGGGCGACTAATCCCGGCTCATGGGGTTCTTTGCCCCCTAGTCCCCCCATCCCCACTCACCACAAAGCCGCGGCCTGAAGGGATCCACCTACTCCCGCCCCCTGCTGCCTGTGCTTGCCACTTCTCCAACCTCTGCTGCTTGATTGGCTCGGGATCACGGTCACTCCCTGGTTTCCCCCGAAGATTGGATACCGGCCGCTGTCATTCAATCCCCATTCCCGTCGATTAGTTTGAAGCGCCCGTCACTCAACTCGACTCATCCATTGATTGGTTTAGTTCACGCTGTGCTCGCTGACTGGCCGTAGAAATGTATTCCTCAGCCCTCAAGCCGTCTCAACGGGCACTGGTCAGACCCGCTTCCTCTCTCTGATTGGTCAACGCCTGGTGTCACTCCACCAGTCCCGCCTGGTGATTGGTGAATAATCTTGCCCACCATTTGGTGTGAGGGCGGGACTTAGGTCTCCATAGTAGCCGATGAAGGAGGGGTGTGCGTGAGGGAGGGGCGGGGTGCGCGACGCGTAGATCATAGCATCATAGAATATCAGGGTTGGAAGGGACCTCAGGAGGTCATCTAGCCAAGCCCCTGTTCAAAGCAGGACCAATCCCCAATTTTTGCCCCAGATCCCTAAATGGCCCCCTCAAGGATTGAACTCACAACCTTGGGTTTAGCAGGCCAATGCTCAAACCGCTGAGCTATCCCTCTCCCAGTATATATTCCCTTGAGGTTGCGCGGCAGCGCAGGAATAGTCTGGTTTTTTAACGTGGTCGTTGCGCTCCCTCAGCCGTGTCCCTCTCCCCGCCATGCGCTCCTTCCCCCGGCTGGGCGGAGTCTGCTGCCCCCTCGGGCTGCCCGTGAAAGTCCCCTCCGGCACCAGGCAGCCGATACCCGACGGTGTGTCCCGGCCCCTCCTTAGGGGTCCCTGCTCCCCTCCCCGGGGCTGCAGCGGCTGATGGGCGCCTCCTGCTGTGGCTGGGCTCCCTGTGGCTCGGGTGGGGGTCGTTTCCCCTGCGGGTGGGGGTGGCGCCTGCCCCGGGAGGGCGGGGATTGGGCCGCCAGGGGGAGCCGCGCCGCGGGCGCAGGCCGGCACGTTGCCAGCTGTCATTTCAAACCAGCCCCCGGGGTTTGAATGTCAACGGGCGCGGGAGCCGGGCCCGCCCCTTCCGTCCCCGCCACTCGCCCGCCCGGCATGAGGAGACGGGGGTCGCTGCGCGCGGGGACTCCCGTGAGGCGCTCCATGCGCCTGGCGCACGGTAGCGCGGAGGAGCCGGTGAGAGCAGGGGGCGCCTCCGCCGGGGGCTTCGAGGGGGCGGGGATCGGGGAGCCCCGCGGGTCGGGCAGGGCGGCCCCGGCCCCGAGCGCGGCCGTTGCCGCCCTGGCCCGGCCCCAGGCCCTCAGCGGGTTGTAGGGGCTGCGGGGAGGCCCCCGACCCAGCCAGCACCACGGCCCCCCGGGGCGCTCGGCTGAGGCCTCTGGAGCAACCTGGCACTCGGAGCTCGGCCTGTCACCTGCGGGGCCAGCAATGCCGGGGCTCGGCGCGGGGCAGCGAGAGACCCGGTCTCCCCTCCCCCGCCCCCGGCCGCTGCCGCTCGGTGGGTGAAGCGCGCGGTCCGCGGGTTTGTCGTAGCGCCAGGACCCCCTTGCCCTGGGGAGTGCAGACCCGGGAGAGGGGCCCGGACCAGAAAGATTCAAGCTGTGGAAAAGCTGCGCCGCTCTCCGCTGTGCCTGCCCTACAGCCCGGGGGCCCCAGAACATGCCGCTCCCCTGCGGTGACCTCCCAGCTTGCTGCAGCGCTGCGTGGGCGCCCACCGAATGGCTGGGTCTGTCGCTGTAGCAAATCCCCCTTCCAGCAGCCTAGCGGTGTCACTCCCAAGGTTTAGGTTAGTTTAACTGTCTCCAGGGTGTGACTTTTTCACAACCCGGAGGCAGGCAGCTAGATCAAGCCAAGTTTTAGGTGTAGCCCAGGCCTGAGTCTCATGCTCCTAGGCGCTTTATTTTTTTAATCCAAGAGAAAACTCTGGTGACTTGATGACAATCTAACTGCGTGCATGGGGGGGGGGGGGGGAGTTGTCTAACCGCAGAGGGCTCTTGAATCTAGCTGTCAAACGCAGAATGCAATCCAATGATTGGGAGTTGAATACTTGGACTAGAAGAAAGGCACTTTTAACAGTTGGTGTAATTAACCATTAGAACAATTTACGCAGCCTCATGGTGGATCGCTCATCACCTGCAGCCTTTACCTTATGACTGGATGATTTTTCTAGGGGTTCTGCTTTTGCTCAACCAGCCATTATGGGGTACAGTTGAGTGGGAAATGATCTGGAGAATTTTCAGTTTTGAAGAGTAAAAAACCCTCCTGCATCAGGCCAAAGTCATGTGAATTTTTTTGCTTTGCGTTAATCAAACTATTTCCTTCTGAGAACCGTGACTTTTCTTCCTCCACCTTTTTTCATTGTAAATGAAGTTAATTTCAAAACAAAAACCAGAAGTTTGTTTTGAGAGGGGGATAGTTCAGCAACTTCCCAATTTGTTTTTCCTCCTTGACATTTCTTTTCCTCCAAAGCAGGAAATTCATTAAACCCAATACCTTTTCAGGAACAGTTGGCGTTCTGACATTGTTTGGCTGAAGTGTTTTGTCAAAAAATCTCCAGCCAGTGCTCGTTCTGGACTTGAGGCAGAAACTACTGTACAAGGTTCTCTGGTCTGTGCTATGCAGGAGGTCAGAATGGTCCCTTGTGGCTCTAAAATCTGTGACTGCCTAGACTGTATTGCCTAGACTCCAGCCAAGATCAGGACTCTGCAGAGATAGGTGCTTTATAAACACACAGCAAGAGCCACTCCCTGCCCTGGAAAGCTCACACTGTAACTTGACAAAGGCTGGGAGGGGAAACAGAGATTTACCCAAGATCACGTTTTTGGCAGACCCAGGACTAGACCCTAATCCAGTGACCTATCCACTAAAACATGCTGCCTCCGTATGCCTTAGAGCTCCCCTCTCCATAGTGTTAGGGTGAAAGAAGTGTCAGCAATCCACCGAGGGTTTTAAACAGCCTGAATAAAAACCTTCTCCCTGCTCAGAGTTGGGTTTCACTTCCTTATCCCTTGTGGTGTCACAAACCCACCAGCTCTTCCGTTGCCTGCAGAGCCACTGCAGGTGGGCTAGGACTGAAGGTTTTTTTTTCTTTTAATCTTAAAAGGCAAAGTGATCAAAGTTCATCTTACAAAGAAAACACCCCTCTGTGCCAAGAAGAAGCTTTCAGCCAAGGGGCAATTTCTTACCTGGGATTTGGAGTTATCTTGGGGGAAGTCTCTCACCCAGCACCATTAGGGAACTATACTGGAGAGAGATTTGTCCTCTCCTTCCTGATGGTTTGTTACCCTGAGGCACAGGATCTTGCTGTTCTAAATCCAGTATTGCCAACCCCAAAAACACTAGCCAATCAAGAGGCAGGCCAGGTAGCAGGGTTACACAGTCTGGCTTCAGGCCCTCCCACTGTCTCAGTTTTTCTTCCATCTCATAGCAAACCACCCACCACAGCTGGTGTTTTCACAGTATTGCTCTTCTTCTGGGGGTGGTTCAGTACTATAAAACCTCCCCTCGACTTCTTTCAGTTTATCAGGGCTTCCGCTTGCTTATAGCGCTTCAGCCCTCCTAATAGGCTTCTATTCCCTGCAACTTAGACTTATTCCTCAACAAATACATATGCCCTCCCCAACCACGCTGTGGCTGCCCCTTATGTTCCCCAGCAGGGCCTGTCGGGGACATTAGTTGGCGGCTCCTTCACGGAGCTGTGAGTACGGGCGTGTTTTTGACATGGTTCATCCCCGTCCCGGATACTTGCCCTTTTTGCAAAGTGAGAGAAACCCTGGCGCACATATATTTAGAATGTGCCAGATTGCAGCCCCTTTTCTGGCTCCTCACGAATATTTTATTACGCTTTTGGCTACACTTTTCCCCTCACCTTTTTATCTACGCACTCCCCATCCGTGGCCCCACAAAATCGCGAGATCTCCTGGTTAACCTCCTCCTAGCCCTAGCTAAAACAGCCATTTATAAAACCAGAGAGGGGAGGTAATGAAGCGTCCTGCGATTGTAGGGCTGTTTTCCGATCCTCAGTACATTCACGTATCCGGGCAGAGTTCCTCTGGGTGGCGTCCACCGACTCCCTTGATACCTTCGAGGAGCGGTGGGCGCTGTCTGAGGTTCTCTGCTCGGTGACCTCGTCCGGTTCCCTCCATCTGACCCTTTGATTGAGGGGAAGAGCGAGAGACCCCAGCCCCAGCCGTTGCCGCTGTGGATACCATCATCATTGTCACCTAGGAGGGGTCCTATAACACGTGGGTGTAATCCCCCCCCCCAAACTGCCCACCCCGCAGCTGTGCCCATCTTGTCGGGCACTCTCAGGAGAGGAATAATCGGTGACACTGGGCGTGGCACTAGGTAACTCGAGGGGGTGGAAGACCACGAGTGTCGAGGAAGCCCCCCCGCTCTAGGCCACCAGGTAACTCAGGAGGGTGGAAGACCACGAGTGTCGAGGAAGCCCCCCCACTCTGGGCCCAGGCTAGCCTGAACACTTCTCCCTCCTGAAGGCTGCTGTGTTATACCTTCTGTTTGCTCTTGTTTTGTTGCATAGTTTTGCTTTATCCTCTTTGGTGATTCTTTGTAAGTGTTACACAAATAAAATTCTTTTCTGCTTCAAAAAAAAAAAATGTTCCCCAGCAGGCCTGGTTTCTAATTACATGCCATCATCATGGTCCCCTGGTCTCAGTCCCTTCACCTGAGGAAGTGGACTAAATTTAGCACAGGTGAGGCTGAGCCCCTCCTCCCCCTTAAAGGACCAGTTCACCTCTGACCAGCCCCAAGAAACAATGAAACTTAAAAACAAGAATAAATGTATGTTCCTTTTCATTTGAGCCCTTAGGGTCATGCCCAGGTCACATCTAGGGACCGTTAGGAGCATAACTGGGTCATGTTTTCAAGCTTTTCTCTGTAATCACGAGGGCTAGAAACTTACTCTTTTAATTCTTACAGGAGCTGAGGCTTTAGGTAAAGTGCCAAATGTAATGAGGATTAACAGCACTGTACATTACAATTCCTTGTTAATTTGTAATCTCTGATGAAATTGAGCCTGCAGATGTGGGCAGCTCCCACCATCAGTGTCCAGCTCCTATTCTACCTAGGAGAGGAATACTAACCAGAGCCCCACACTCCTCTACAGGTCCTAAGAGAGGTTCCTAGTGCTGAGGGAGGAAGCTTTCCTCTCGTCCTGCAGCCCCGGGCCAGCATCAAGGCCCACAAACTGCATCTCACTCCGGCCCGGGATCCATCGCCCACTCCAGCCAGTGACCCTACCTCCATGCCAGCCATGGAGCCCTCAGCTGGGCCAGCCATGGAGCCCTTGCCAATATTAACCAGGGAGCCTCCACTGCCCCAGCTCAAGGATGAACCCACTAGGACCGTGATGAAGAGAGGCCTCTCCCGGAAGCCAGCAGCGAGGCTGGAGCCTTCCAGGAGCAATAGATGGGCAGCACTGGACCAAGATGCCCACTTGGTGAGTCATTCTGTCTTGTCTGTGCTGGTTTGCATGTCTGGGTCTGGAGTGATCCCCTCCCCCATTCTCTCTCACCCCTAGCTGTTACTGGTGGGTTAGCCCCTCCCAGTGCTCCACAGGGATAGGAGGTTTGGTGCTGTGCAGACCTACACAGATGGGCCGCTGTCTCCATTAGTCCCATGCAGCATCTCTCAGGAACCGTGCAGCCTCTGGAAGAGCTGATATCTGGCTATTTCTGTTTCCCTTCCAGTCACCCTATGTGAGGCTGAAGAGGCTGCAGATCTCAGAGGAGGATGAAGAAAAAGAGGAGCTTTTCCCCACCCGAAGTGAGAGCTCAGGGGAGAAAGAGGTAATGTGGTCCCTTCCTTCTCTAGCCCCTATGCCTCAGCCATCCTGGTTTTCCCCCTAGAGGTGAGGGGGTGTTCTGTCTCCACAGTCCCTTCTGCTGAGGCTGCCCACAGTGAGACCAGTCAGGAACAGTTGTGCTGGGGACATCTGCCTGACGGGCTGGGGTCAGCAAACAGCTATCAGATTAGAATGGGTTTCAGTCACTACTGATCTGGGGCTGGATTGGAGCTAGCTCCCCCTAGAGAGAAAAGGCCCCATGTCCCATTCCTCAACCTCCTGAGCCAACCAGTCCTCCCTGACGCTGAGGCTGGATCGGAGCTGATGCCCCTAGCAGCAAAAGGCCACTTCTCCCACGCCCAACCTGACTGAGCCAGCCAGTCCCTCCATGCTGGGGCTGGATCAGAGCTGGGGCGCTTTATCAGTGAAAGCCCCGTATCCCATTCCCTGCCCCCCCGAGCCCTGTAGCCCCAGGGACAGTCTGGCCCTCCAATGAGTAATAGGGGTCTTGGGTTGTGGCTCTTGCTGATGCCACCCAGCTCACTCTACGTGGGACGTGGAGCAGCCTCACTGTGGCTGGCTAGCAGACCCTCACATTAGGCACAGGTAGTGGCTGATACCAGGTCTCAGGCTCTGCAGCTCCCACTCCCCCAACTTATACCCCTCTATTGCTCAGTGCTGTTTTAGGCCATTCTTATTCTTGTACCAGAGAGACAATGCTTGGGAGACCGGGGGCTTCCTCTCTCTCAGCCAGACTAAGGACCACCCTTTGGATTGGCTGTCTCCCACTGCAGAAGCTGAACCTGGACTGGCAAGAGTTCAGAGATGAGAGAGCCCAACTGCAGGTGCTGGAGACTGCACTGCCTGGCTCAGAGACAGCCACTGTCGTGGAGATCACGGCCCCCAGGCTGCAGGGCAAAGTGGCCAGCAACACCCCCAGGCTGCAGGGCACAGCCCTCTGGCTGCAAGGCGGGGCAGCCAGCAGTCCCCCTAGGCTACAGGGTGGGGCGCCCAGGTTGCAGGACGGGGCACAGATCATCACCCCCAGTAGGCAGAGTGCAGCTCCCAGACTGCGGAGTGTGGCACCTGGGATGTCGCATCTGACAGAGACAGATACTCCCAGGGTGCGGCGCGTTGCCCATGGAACACCAGGCTTGGCGATGTGGACAGAAACTGCAGCACTCAGACCACCAGCCCCCAGACCCAAGAGCACAGGGAACCCGAGCAAGGTAAGGGAGAGATTCACATCTCTGCACTGGAGTATCTGGGCAGTCCATTTGCTGAGCTCCCTGCTCCATGTCCAGTTGTAGCACCAGGCTCCCTTCCTTGTCCCAGTGCCTCTTCGCGCTGGGTGCCTAGCAGAGTCTCCCTTTAAACAGCTGACCCATTTCCTGACAGCCATGGCAGTTCCCCTCAGAGCCGTACCCTAATGCCACAGTCAGGGAAGTAAGTACTCAGTTGCCTTCTCACACTGGCTGGGGGGCAGTCTCGGCCTGCGAGAGAGCATCATTGGCTCAACCGCTGGATGGAGCATTCCCTGCCATGGAGAGCACTGAGCTCAGCAACCTTTCCCTGCAGCATTGGGTTCTGAACACTGCTACTTGGAAGAAAGCAGACCTGGTCCAACCAGCCCCTGTCCTGTCCCTGAAAGGGTTGGGTGGACACAGATATGTGTCCTTGTCCATGGACTGAGTGCTCACAGGGACTGGGGTTCACTGTCCTGGGTCCCTGTGGGCAGGGTTAGGACTGGAGCTGGGACTCATGTTGGAGTTGGGCATTGGGCGGTGAGGCTGGTTGCCATGGGGCTCCTGGAGAGTTGTCCCTTTGTTATGTTGGTTCCTGCCCCAGGCAGGGCTCCCCACTAAGCGCTATTCTCTTTCTTGTTAGCATTTCCTTTTCTCCTCCACCTGCTGCATCCTTCTTCCCTTCCTGCTCATCTTGGGCTTCTCTGGTTGGCTCCTGTGGGAGCACAGCAGCCCTGTTTCTGTCCTGGGATTGATGGGGCAGTGGCAGCTGGGCTGGAGCCATGTCGCCAGCCTGTGGAAAGAGCCAGAGGAGGCGTGCAGCCCGCAGTGCAGGTAAGGGATCCTGCAGGGGCAGGATGTCACACAGAGGTGGTGGTCATTAGCAGGGGCGTAGTGACTGCACAGAGCTGCAGGTGTCACATGGAGGTGGTGGGCTGTAGCACATAGTGACAGCACAGACTCTGCAGGCAGTGGCAGATGGCTCTGCTTGCCCTCAGACTAAGCAGATGCTTGGAGTAGAAGGGAGCTGGATTTTGCTCTGGTCTCTGCTTGTCCTGGCAAGTACTGATGCCCTCGCTACCCCTGTTCAGGTGTCTGTCTCCTAACCCTGCCCACCTCTCCTCCCTCTCTGTGGCTGCTGCAGTTTGGTGCTGGTGGAAAGCATCCCTGTGGGCCTGGATTACAGCCGCTCCAGCCCCCGCCACCTCCCCATTTTCCAGGCCTGGATGGACCTGTTGGATGCAGCCAACCACTCTGTGGACATCGCAGCTTTCTACTTCACTCTCCGGGACTCAGACACGCAGGAGGAAGAACCCTCATCCTGGCAGGTGGGGCTCGGTGCAGGCAGAAGGAGCCCCTGTCTGCTCCTGTTCTGGGGTGAGAGGGAAGGGGTTGCTGAGCCATAACACTCATGCTACTCCCTGCAGGGCAGGCAGGTGTTGGAGAAGCTGCGGGACCTTCCCTCTCGGGGGGTGAAGCTGAACATTGCTGTGAACAGCCCCCAGAAGTCTGACTGGGACACCGAGGAGTTGGCCAGCAAAGGTAACATAGGGGTTGGGACAGCTCCTGAGCCTGCATGGGGATAGGGGCATGAGGGGAAGTGTCAGCTCTAGGAAAGGGGCAGACAAGACCCTACCTAGCTGAGCTGGGGTAGCCAGGCTGAGAGAAGCGGGAAAGGATGTCTCTGTGTGATGGCCACTGTTCTGCTGGTGCCCCCTGCAGGTGCAGACGTAAAGTGTGTGGATTTGGAGCGCCTGACTGGAGGGATTGTGCACACCAAATTCTGGGTGGTGGATGGCAAGCACATCTACATTGGCAGTGCCAACATGGACTGGCGCTCGCTGACACAGGTACCACAGCGGGTAAAGGGCAGACAGAGGGGACATGTACTCACAGGGACTGGCACTCGGGGGAGGGTGTGGGAAGAGGGGAGGTGGGCAGGGGGGAGGTTTGCTCACAGGGACTGTTGCTCACTGACACAGGTACTGCGAGGGGCACGCAGGGGGACTGAGTGCTCACAGGGACTGGGTTTCACTGTCCTGGGTCCCTGTGGGGCAGGGTTAGGACTGGAGCTGGGACTCATGTTGGAGTTGGGCAGTGAGGCTGGTTGCCCACTGGGGCTGCACTCACTCTCCTGCGGTTTAGAGTTCAGCCTGGGGCTCCTGTTGGAGCTGGGGCAAGGTCACGTTTGCTGTGTGGCTGTTCCCAAACACCCCTGCCTTGCAGGTGAAGGAGCTGGGTGCTGTGCTCTACAACTGCAGCTGTGTGGCTGGTGACCTGCACCGGATCTTCGCCATGTACCGTGCACTCGGAGGGCAGGGGGCCTCACTCCCGACGGTGTGGCCGGCTTATGTCTCCGCGCAGTCCAGCCGCAGCCGCCCCCTGAAGCTGCAGCTCAACGGCAGCAGTGCAGAACTGTACCTCTCTGTAAGTGTCCATGTAGGCTCTGTCGGGGCGGGCAGCTCATCGTAGCTGCTTCCTGGACTCTGTGTGTCCCGATACCTCCTCTGCCATCCTGGGGCCCACTGCTCAGCCACTGCCTGCTGGCACTGCTGGGGGTTGCACAGGGACTGGATGGCTCTCCAGTGCATGGGGAGCAGCCACCTAGGACTCCCTGCCAGAGGCCTCTCCCTGTTACTCGCTCCACAGAGTCTGTGCTGTGACACATACTGACCCTGTGGGATTCTGGCCCCCAGAAGGCCCCGTCATTTGCTCCTGGATTCTGTGCTGTGACACGTCCTACCTGTCTCTGTATCTGTGTTTGTTTGGATTGCAGAGCTCCCCTCCCGCCCTCTGCTCCATGGGCCGTACTCCAGACCTCACAGCCATTATCAGCACCATTCAGGATGCCCAGGCCTTTGTCTACATCTCGGTGATGGACTATGTGCCCCAGTGCACCTTCTGCCAGCCCAAGAGGTGGGGGCCAGAGGATGTGCAGGCTGGAGGTGGGGTTCAGGCAGCCAGCTCCCCTCATGCTGTCCCTTCTAGACACATCTGGGAGTCCCATGCTATCCTCCCCCATGAGGCTGGTGGCAGGGACAACCTGAGCTCTGCAGACAGCGAGGGTGGGGAGGAGAGACGGAGAGTCAGACACAGGCTGGCACTAGTGAATGTCAGATAAATGGCTAGGGGGTGGGCAAGGTGGGGAGCTGTTACTGGGGGGCTGGGCCCTAAGGGCTGGGCTATGACCTAGGGACTGGGCTCGTTGGGAAGAGGGGAGAGCAGTTGAGGGGCTCTGACCCAGAGGGTGGGCAGTTGGGGGACCATGGCCTGAGGACTGGGCTTGGGGGCTGAGCAGTTGTGAGGCTGTGACCCAGGGTCGGGGCATTTGGGGGGCTATGGGTGGGGGGCTGTTGGAAGTGAGGTGTCCTGTCCCCTGACCTGGTCTTCTCGGGCTGCCCTCCAGGTTCTGGCCGGTCATTGATGATGCGCTGCGTGCTGCAGCCTGCAACAGGCACGTGAAGGTGAGGTTGCTCATCAGCTGCTGGCAGCACTCGGACCAGTCCATGTTCCTGTTCCTGGAGTCGCTCAGCGTCCTCAGCCGGGAACCCCTGGGCTGCCCGATCGAAGTGGTGAGTCCTGGAGTGGTGCAGGAATAGGAACCTGAAGTGCCCAGGGCTGGGGCTGGCTGGGACCTGAGGGGACCTTTCTGCTCCATGACTCAGCCCAGGGGCCAGCTGGTAGGAAGCTCCCTCTCTGTCGGTGCCCTGCATTGGCCAGAGGTCAGATATTACCTGTGTAATCTTCTGCGACCTTTGTGTTGAAAAGTTTTCAATTAATATTAAGTTGGTAAAGCTAAAGTGCAATAAAACCCATCTTAGTTTTCAGTTTTGAGCCTCTAGTCAGTTACAGAAAATGTATTTAGTAGAGGACCACTAGGTGAAACTTTGAATGCTACAACCAAACTTTATTAAAAAGAAAAATCCTTAGATAAGCAAACAGGCACGTGGTTATCACTTACACAATACTACAATCTTAGGCCAGGTCTACATTATAAACTTACATTGGAATAATTACGTTGCTCAGTGGTATGAAAAATCTAAACCCCTGAGCGATGCAGTTATACTGACCTAATCCCCGTGTAGACAGTGTGATGTCAACGGGAGGATTTCTCCCATCAACATAGCTGCTGCCGCTCACGGAGGTGGATTAACTATGCCGATGGGAGAAGCTATCCCATCAGCATAGTAGCGTCTTCACTGAAATGCTATAACAGTGCAGCTGCATTGGTGCAGCATTTTAAGTGTAGCCCTGATCTTACACTCAGAGATGAAATAGTGTATCAGTGGGTGATCAGTCCACTGACATCAGAGCGAAGTACAGCCTTATAATCCTGGAACCTAATGGTACCCTTTTGACATTAATTGGAGCTCTCAAGCAGTTTAGCAAAACTACTCCTTTTGTAATCTATTGTATGTAAGCGGGGGAATAGGCCCACTATTGTGGGGAACTTTCCTGGCTTATACACTACCCTGGTGAAATGGACTAGTGAAAGGATCTGAGTCCTCGCTCCCACTTGCTTTACCCAGAGGTCTGCCTGACCTCAAGGCCTCCCCTTCCACTCTCCTGTATGGCAGAGTCCTCATAACCCCAAGAAGACTGGGCTCAGGATTCCTGTGGGGATCAACCCCCAACCTTGTGATCACTTAGGGCAGGGGCTAGGGTGCTCAGCCACTCTGGGGTGGTCTCTCTGCACTGGCCACTTCCCTGACCCTCTGATCATTACATACAATTCAAAGCAAATACAATTTATTAAACAGCAATCAATATTAAAAAAATAAGGAAAAAATGGGAAAAGTTAAAGGAAAACACATCACCTCACTCTGTGGCACAGGGACATCACAACCAGTGTCTCTGGAATGTAAGGGAAGTTCAGTCTGTTCCTCACAAGTCCCAGGCCTCTTCCTCAGGTCTTGGCTGTGCTGCAGGGATGCTGCAGGTCGGACACTTACCCTGGCGGTGGCCACACACCTTCAGGCTTCAGGTGGCAGACCCTTCACAGCGTCAGCCCCCCCATTGGGGTTACAATCCCACTCCCTGCGCTGGGCCCTCTGCCCAAGGTCCCCCTCACTCTCCCCAGCTGCTCACCGCACCTGGCTCCGGACTGTTCCAGCCCCAGCTCCACACTGCCTCAGCACTGATGCTGCTCTGGCTCCAGCCCCCTGGGATGCTTTTTCTGGCCCCTCTGGCTCTGGTTGCTGCAGCTCTCCTCTCAGCACAGGTCTGCTCTGTGGCTCTGCTCCTAGCACTGGGCCGCTTCTCTGGCTGGCATGGCTCTGGGTGCTCCCCAGCTCACCTCTGACCCCTGCTCTCTCCTTAGCTCGCCACTCTGTCTGACCCAGACAATTCCAGCTCACACGGAGGATGGGACCCCACCCCCCGCCTCCTGACGCCCTCATTAGCCTACCCGCCCTGTCAATCAGGCTGACCTGGAGCATTAGCCTCTCCTCATTGTTCCTGGGGCCTTTCAGGGTTCTGATTTCCCATCGACCCTTCCCCTTCCTTTTGGTACTGGGAACTAGCCAACCAAAAAAACCCCACTGAGTTTTAGTAAAGGGACAACAGTCCCCTTACATACTGTAATATTAATTAACTTTAAACTGCTCATTACCATAATTATATTTCCACCACCTCCTTATTGGCTCTTTACATTACACATTATTTAAATTAAGATCTGCACCAATGGCCTTCCCATACTATCAATATAGATAGCATTTTAATAAAACATTTACAATTCTTGAAAACACTTATTACAAACCTTGCTCAAACCAGTTATAAGCACAACATAACAGTAACATAGACCAGAGTTGTGTCCTTGCTAACTCTTACTTTCTCACACTAGCAATGTCCGTTTCTCATACTCCTCTACACTTAGGTTTTGGGCCTAAGTTAGCTTAACTTATACTTATTTATTAACCTAAAACATCCTTTGTAGGTTATACCAGGACATGCTGGGCCTGTAGGCTCAAAGGTGACTTTGTGTTTTGTCTCTTTCAGAAACTCTTCGTTGTCCCTGCATTGGTCGAGCAGAAACTCATTCCCTTTTCCCGTGTCAACCACAACAAGTACATGGTGACCGACCGCCTGGCCTACATTGGTGTGTGCCTCCCCAGCCATGGGGTGGGGGATCAGCCTGGGGGCCTGGAATCATGGGCTAAGGAGTCCAAGGAAGCCATCACTGGGACCAGTTACAGCATCTCAAAGTCCAGTGATGGGTGGGAAGGTTGGGAGCCAGGACTCAAGGGGTTCTTCCCCACAACTGGGAGGGGCATGAGGTTCAATGGTTTAGAGCGGGGAGGGGGGCCCTGAATGAGTCAGTGTTGATTCCCTGCAGGCTTGACATTTGCGCCTCTCTTGGCAGGCACCTCAAACTGGTCAGAGGATTACTTCACCAACACTGCAGGGGTGGGGCTGATCATCAACCAGAGTGAGGCTGCCCCTGGGGTTACCCAGCTCACCCTGCGGGAGCAGCTGGAAGCCGTGTTCCATCGGGACTGGAGCTCTTCCTACTCACAGCCACTCAGCCCCAAGCCCAGCTGTGCCGCCAAGAACTGAGGGCAGGCCCAGGACCTCTCCTCAGCTGGATGTATATTTGCAGCCTCCCTTGGAAATCCAGCGCTGTGGCAGCTTGCACCAGACTGCTTCTGTTTCCCCCTGCTCCGGGAGGGATCCCACTAGCCAAAGAAGGACCAGTGCAGGCAGCAGCAATGAAACACCCGAGGGGGCCGTGGATGCCAGCACATGGCTGTCGGCACTAGTGCCTTGGTGCTTACCTCCTGGTTACACTCTGAAGCTGGGGGTGTGGGGCCCTGACATTAGCTAAATCTCAAGCATAAGCATGAACTTGGTGGGTGCTCTGGGGCTCAAGCACCCACAGAAAAAAAAATAGGGGGTGCTCAGCACCCACCAGCCACAGCTATTGCGTGAGGCCTGTGGCTGGCCACTGAACAGCTGTTCGGCAACTAACAGGAGGTGCTCCGGGGAGGGTAAAGAGGAGCAAGCAGCAGGGAAGAGGGTCTCAGGGGCAGGGGTGGAGCAGGGGAGGAGCAAGCAGCAGGAAAAATAAGTCTGTGCCTATGGTCTCAGGGTCTAAAACCCTCTCCTAGAAGGGATGGGCACCTTCACGGGGAGAGGAGCTAGCCTTAAATTTTATTTGGAAACTGAAATTCTCCAGTTTCATGACCAGTATTTTTTTTTAGGTAGGTCCCACTCACAGGTACTGGATTGAAACCTGGCCTCCTGCATTCAGGGCTGGGGAGGAAAATTGGTCTTGGGGAAGTGGCAGGAAGAAATAGGAACACAAGTAGTTCATACGCTGCCAGCTAGTGCAAAGTGGTGCTGCCCCACGGCTGAATGGAGAGGCCGGTTGCAGCAGCGCCCCATGGCTAAATGTGGCTTGCTGTGTTGCAGGCGCCTGGGCCTTTGTCCTGTGGCCCTGCCAATTGTGATGCCATTTTAGCAGTTGAACTAATGCAGATATTTCTAGATTTGGGGAATACAGTTTGGTGTGTGGAGAGAGATACAGCTAGCACTGAGAGCTGGGTGCCACCGCTGTGGCCATAGGGGCTAGAGGAACAAAGAGCCACAGCCACCTAAAGGCACTTAAATGCAAAATGTTTGAGTTTAATCTGTCCCTTGACGACAGGGTCTTGGTCTCAGAGTGCCAAGGGCTGTAGACCTCCAAAGCTCTCATATCTCTTTGTGAGCTGATAGGGCTCAGAGATGTTCTCCTCTGGAGCAGGGGGATTATGGCTCAGAGTCAGTCTCCCGTGGGGTAGGGCTCAGAGAGGGTCTCCCCCCACCCTTTCCAGGGCTGCTGATCCATTTATTGTGTTGCTTACCATAGAGGATATTGCACTAGTTTAGAGGAGTGGCTTAGGGGAGTGAGCGTGTGTGTTTTAATGTGGGGCAGGGTCCATACATGCATGTGTGGATCTGAGGACCGGGTGCTCTCAAACCAAGATGCTATGTGTGAACTGGGAATGGGAAATGGTGGTGGGGGTTCTGTATAGAGTGGGGTGTGCTGGGGGAGGGAAGGGCAACAGAAAGCTGTGACATACTGTGAGGGGCAGCCCTCTGAACTTGACTCCCAGGAGCCAGGATCAGGAATTTGTTGCAGGGGTATCATGGCCCCCTTGGTGGGTGAATTTCAGGGAGTTGAAGGGGATGGCTCCCTGTGAGTGGGGATTCAGGGGGGTGAGGTCTTGTGGGGCAGTCCTGGTTAGAAACAGATTTTGGGGGTGGGGGTCTCAGACTGGGATTTGGGGGAGGAATTACAGGGCTCCCACAGCAGGCTTGGGGGGACGGCCTGGGCGGCACTGGGGGCAGGCAGGAGCTGCTGACTCAGGGCTAATGTACACTGGCAATGCTAAAGAACTGTGTGGTTGTGGCACAGCCTTGGGAGAGAGCTCTTAAAAAAGCCCACCTCCACAAGGGGCAGAGCTACCTGGTGCTTTACAGCGCTGAAAGTTGCTGTGCTCAGGGGGGTGTTTTTTCACACCTGTGAGCGAGAAAGTTGCTGCGCTGTAAATTGCCGGTGTAGACAAGGCCTCAGGCACGAGGCTGGTATGTGGCTTTCCAGAGTTTATTTTTGTACGTGACTGCCCAATAAACGGGATTTGGTATAATTCGCCTCCTGTCAATCACTGTGCGCCCCGCCCTTCGCGATGTCAATCACGGTGTCCCTCCTCCTCTCTCACCTGCCAGACCCCGAGCTCCCCCTGGCGTCCTCTGGCCAACGCGGCAGCCGCTCGCTCTGTGGCTGCCATGATACCATAGGCGCCGCTGCGACTGCAAGGAGCGCATGCGCGCAGAACGCGGCAGGTTTCTGTTTCGTTGAGGGGCGGGGCTCCCGTGGAGCAGTGAGGAAGGAGCTCGGGGAGGGGTTGTGGCGGGTTCCTACCGGTCCTCACTCCTGGCCCGCTTGGAAGATGTTTTATCACGTGAGTGACGGGGCCCCCGCCGGGGTCAGCGGCCCCCCCCTTGCCGGGGCCTGGACAAGCTTCCCCCCACCCCGGGAGTCAGCTACTCCCCGCTGGGGTCTGGACAACCCTCTCCCCTCTTCGCCCCAGGGTCAGCCGCACCCCCCCCCTCCCCGTTAGTTGCTTCCCCTGCCAGGGCCTGGATAACCCTCCCCCTGTGGGTCAGCCTGCCCACCTGGTGGTCAGCTGTTCCCCCAGCTCTCTTTCCAGGAATCAGTTGCTCCTCGACCCCCCCCTCCCAGAAGCACCCCCCTAGGTGCGTTAGCTGCCTTCTCCTGCGCCCCCAGGAGGCATTCTCCCCTCACCTATCCAGAGCCCCAGCATGCACCATTCCCTGTGCCTCGGGGAACCTCCCCCCAAATCCAGGGGTCTCAGCAAGCCACTGTTCCCTCTGACTCAGGGGGCACTAAGGCCCTGCCCCATCGTGCACTGTTCAGTCTGCCGTGAGGTGGGGGAGGGAGGGTCTGGCTGATGGTTGCATCCTTTCCCCTCTTGGTTGCAGGTCTCTCCTTTGCACCCTCACCCTCTTCCTGCTTCCATAGATCTCCCTGGAGCATGAGATCCTGCTGCATCCCCGCTACTTCGGGCCCAATCTCCTCAACACTGTCAAGCAGAAGCTGTTCACAGAGGTGGAGGGGACCTGCACGGGCAAGTGAGTTAGGGGCAAGAGAGTATGGAGAATAGGCCATTGTTTGGTTGGAGGGTGTGGCCAGTGGGGGGATAGGGATGGAGGTAACGAGGCTGGGGGTGATGGGAATGTGGGTGGAGGTAGTGGGAAGCAGTGGGGTGGTGGGAATGGAGGGAAGGGGTGGGAGATGCAGGGCAGGTGCAGATGCATGGAAGGAAGAAGTAGGAGTTGGAAAAGGAGGGGGGTTGCTGTTTTGGAGGGACCCTAAGACTAGCCCCTGGGGGTGAGTGTGGGAAGCCCCGTCTGTAACAGGACCCTGGAGCCCTGCTCCTTTTCTGGCCCGTTCCTTCTGCCTTGGCACTCTCTAACAGCTGGTTCCCACTCTCCCCCAGATATGGCTTTGTCATTGCAGTCACCACCATTGACAACATTGGGGCAGGTGTCATCCAGCCAGGCCGTGGCTTTGTGCTCTACCCTGTCAAGTACAAGGCCATTGTTTTCCGGCCCTTCAAGGGGGAGGTGGTGGATGCCGTGGTGACGCAGGTCAACAAGGTAACACAGTGCTGTGGTTTGGGGAGTGTAAACTCGGAAGGGACCATTACATCATCTCCTCTGCCCTCCCGTATAACACAGGCCAGAGAATCTCACCTGGATACCCCTGCATTGAATCCACTCACTTGAGTCCTTCAGTGACTAAATTATTGCGAGCCCCAGGGAGAGAACAGGAGAGCCCGAGCAGCCACCAATGGCAGAAGGCCCTGCAGAGGCAGGGAATTGATTTGGCAAGATATGCCCAGATGATCCTAGTAAGCGACCCACACACCATGCTGCAAGGGAAGGCAAACAGCTCTGAAGGTCCATGCCAATCTGACTGGCAGGAGGAAATTCCTTCCTGGCCCCCAGTCTGGTGATATGAGCATGGTGCCCCAGCCAGGCATTTAGAAAGAGGATTCTCTGGACCACCTCAGAGCACTGGCCCATTATGCCCTGTGACCCGTCTTCAGCAGTGGCTGATCTCTGATGCTTCACAGAAAGGTACAGGGGGCCCACCCCCAACCCAGTCCAACCCAGATTGTGCATTGGGAGGACAATGTTCCTTCCTGACTCCTGCAGGTGACTGGCTGAAGATCTGATGCATGAGATTAGATTATCGTCATTGTCATAATGCTAAAATACAAGTGTTGTGGCCAGTGCAAACAATCCTGTTCTCCTAAAGGCCCATGAAGGAAAGGGATGGACAGGGGGATTTGTGGAGCTAAGCCAGGGGGTGGGTCCCCTGTGCTAAAGATCTAGGAGCCTCAGAGCCGATCAGGAAGGGATGTGCAAGGGCTGTTCTGCCTCTGACTGTGGTGTCTGAATGCTGGGGTGTGAGCAGTGGGTGTCTTGGGGCTGGAGGTGGGTGTGGCTATTGGTGGGAGACCGGGATAACTCCCATGTCTGTGTTAATGGAATCACTGCTTTCACTTCCTACAGGTTGGGCTCTTCACCGAGATTGGGCCCATGTCCTGCTTCATATCTCGACATGTAAGCAGGGTGCTGGGGAGGGGGAGCTTGGGGAACAGGTTAGGGGTGGGGTGATATTTGTGGAGCTCCTCCCTCACTGACTCCTGTTCTCTTCTCAGTCCATTCCCTCTGAGATGGAGTTTGACCCAAACTCCAACCCTCCCTGCTACAAGACAGTGGACGAGGTGAGTCCTAGGTGGATGGTGCTTTGCGGGGAGCTTGGGATGTAATGGGGGTGGTGGAGGTGTGTGGAGAGGGAGGGAGACCCAGCTGGGGGCAAGGGAGACCCCTGGAGCAGGCTTGTGGATGGTGGGGGAGAATTTTGCTTCTCTCATATCAGACATACTTTATTTACTGTAGTTAAGTGCAACTCTGTGTTTAGCCTTTTCTGCCTCTGTCTGTCTGAGAAGGGCAGGAAGCTGGTAAATGGGTCTCACTCTAGTGCTGCATGTCTCTAGGACATCGTGATCCAGCAGGATGATGAGATTCGGTTGAAAATCGTGGGGACCAGAGTGGATAAGAATGACATTGTGAGTCTTTGGTGCTTCCTTCAAATATGCTTTGTGCCTGTTGTGTGCGTGCATGCAGATCCCCAACTCTCAGCCATGAACCGGGCAGGAGCTCCTGGCTACTACAGCCCCAGCCTCTCCCAGCAAGGGGCGCTGCAGGGAGCAGGGCATGAGGGCTGGCTGTGGGGGAGCTCCCAACCGCTCCTAGTCTGGGCACTGTAAGGAGTGGGGCAGGAGGGCTGGCTCATTCATTCCCAGTCTCTCCCACAAGGGGGTGCTAGAACGCTGGGGGTGAGCAGCCAGGAGTAACTCTCACAGTCTCTTTGCAGCGGCACTAATCTCTCTGTTTGGTTTGCAGTTTGCCATCGGTTCCCTTATGGACGATTATCTGGGTGAGTGTTCTATCTAGCTTGGGGAGAGTAACCAGATGGGCTGGGCTGGCTGAGTTCACATTGGGCTTGGGTGGATCTTTTACTCCAGAACGTTTCTGCAGCATTCGCTCTTGCACTAGAAGTGAGCACTCTCAGTCTCTGCCATAGGAGCGCTCCACATGTCCCTTGGGAGTGGTGTGGGCGTCTCCCCTGGGGGGAGGGAAAGGGGCTCAACTGTACCTCCTGGCGGTCAGGGCTCTGGTTGCTCTTGATTTCAACCTCCTCTCTCTGTTTCTCACTCAGGTCTTGTGAGCTGAAATACAAATCCATCCCTCTCACTGCGTGTCTGGGCTCCAGTTGCGAAGCAATTGAGCTGCACCAAGGCGCGACCTGCTCCCTGCATCTACTGCTGTATTTATAGTGTACGGATCCACTCCCCTCCACTCACCAGCTGGGAGTTGGGGGGTGGCTGATGGACCAGAGCTTCCTCCTTCACCTCCAATAAAAGTTCCTTTGTTTTAATAAAGCAGCATTTTGTGTCTCACCCTGCAAAGCAGGGCCAGCTGCCTTAGGTGGGGCTCATGGCTCCCTTTTCTGAGCATGAATGGGGCTGCCCTGCTCTCCAGCACTCCGGCTACTTGGCACCTCAGCCTTACATGTGGGTTACAAGGGAGGCACAACCATGCAGCTGTTCAGATTATGCCATTGGACCTGTTGCACAGCTGTCAGTCTGCCTTTCCCAGAGAGCATTGCTGTCTGTATTTTGGCTGTGCCCCTGATGTGTCTGCAGCTGCATGCACACAGGCAGTCTCTGCCCCACCAGAGCTTATATTCTAAAGGGCAAGGTGGACACACAGATACAGGCAGACCACTGAGCAGCACTGGGGAGGGGATCTGGGCTGGGGTGTTCATAAGGCAGGGAAGCAGGGCTTCCCCCTGAGTCAGTGCAGGGATCCTGCGTTGTGCACCCCTGGCCTTGGCTGGCCCGTGAGTCCCACGTGCTGCGCACACCAACCTGCCGCAAAGACCACTCTGGTTGCTCTTTGCTGCTGGCCTTGCCTGCAGGGCTGGGGGGTCTGTGTGAAAAAGACAGAGGGAGATGGACAGGGTGGGGCAAGCTCTGCTTCCGAGCACTCATCCAGCAATCCCCTCTCCAGCCCCTGCCGTCTGGCACTCTGGTCCTAGCCGGGGCTGGGCTGGGGAACTGGTGCAGGAGCTCTGATGCCTGGTTATGGTGTCTGGCCTGGAAGGGAGCAAGCTACGGTAGGAGCTGTGTACCATAGACATGGTGGGGCAAGGCAGCCCTGGTGCTGGGTAAGAGACCCCACGGTCCAAAGCACAGCTCCAGAGCAAGCAGTGTATCACAGATTCAGCAACCCTGGGCCCAACTGGGTCTTCCCAACCCTGCCCCACACCCTGGGCAGCCAGGTACTGCCAGCTGCCCTCTCCTCCCTCCCCCTTCCCTCGGAGCTGGCCACCATGTGGCCCTTTATTACCCCAGGCCTGTGCACAAGCAGGACCCCTGAGAATCCAGGGGCAAGTGGGGTGTTATCAATGGGGAGGGGCCCAGCGAGAAGTTTGGGGGGAGGGCTTGGGGCGCGTGGATTAAATGGGAGGGAGGGGCCCGGGAGCGCCCACGTGGTTGGAGTGTTAAATCCACTCTGTTCCCTCCCGTTGCGTATCTCCCTCTGCACGTGCCCCAGAAGCGCCTCTCCTGTCGCGTCCCTAAAGCTCCGCCCCCTTGGTGACGCCCTATAAAGGCGCCAGGCAGAAGTATGCCGTGCTGTGACTGGGTGTGCGGCGTCTCGCTTTGCGGCACTTTCCCCGTTGCTTTACGGTGGTCCCGCCCCGAGCTCCTCCCTTTTCTCTGCTCGCTAAGATGGCGGCGGCCGGGGTGAGTGTGTCGTTTCTGAGGGTCCCCCACCCCCCTCTAGGCAATCCGTCCCCATCCGCTTTTGGGGGGCTGGCCGAGGCCTGGGAGAATGGCAGGGCTGGGGCGGGGATGGGTTTGTCTGCCTGCGGGTGGTATTGCAGGGGCCCTGGCCCGGGAGGGGGACCCTGCGGGGGCTGACCTGGGACGGGCCCCAAGGCGGGGCTGTGGGGGCTTAGCTGCGGCAGGAGAGCTGGGGCTGGCACTAGGGGGCTAGGGTGGGGGAATGGGGAGTGTGCGGTTAGGGGAGATGGCCCCTAGGGACTAGTAGGGATTGATGGGAGGGGAGAAGGTAGTGGCGGGGGTGTATTTGAAGGCTCCCGCAGCCAGGGGGCAGTTTGGAGGGGGTGCTGACTTCGTGTCTCTATGGTGGAGGTATTGGGGTGGGGTCTCTGCCTTAGAGCTTGTATCTCTTGGGGAGGAGGTGTCTGCCCTAGTCTTAAGGTATTTGTGGCGAGGGAGAGTGTGGTGTTGATGGGGTAGGGGAGAGGAGTCTTTCTGGGTGTACAGGGGTACCTGGAGGAGATTTCTGTTCTGGATTCTACTGTCCTTGCATGTCCCTTTGATGGAGAGGTGTAATGGCCAAGGGTAGCAGGTGTTGGTTTAGGTGTCTCGTCAGTGGGGTGGGGGCAATGGTTGGGGGTTGGCCCAGAGTGATGAATCTGCATAGAGAGACAGGGCTTTCTGGTGCATGGTAAAGCTGGCAGTGAAGAGGAGTGGATGGGGGTGTGGCTCAGAGTGCTTGGGTTGCTGATGGGGTAGTGGTCTTTGTGCATGTATTGGGGACCCTGAAGCAAAGGGGCCATTTGATCTGGGGTGCTGAGGAGTTCTGTAGGTGAGGGGAACTCTGGGAGGTGGGTGGAAACAGGAGAGTGGCTGTGAGGGAGGGTGATGTCTCTGAACTGGTGAGGGGACCTGGGTGGATGAAGGGAGCCACTGTCTGGTGAATGTGGGGAGAGGGTACCTGGGGTGACCATGGCAGATGAAGGGGCAAGAGAGAGGGAGCTTTCTGGGTGAATACTAAGGTTGGTAAAATCAGCATGGTGGGGGTTTGGTTTAAGGAGGAGGGCCTTCCTGCGGCACAGAGGAGACCAAGAAGTGCAGGGTGGACCAGAAGACAGATCTTGGTGGTCTGCTCCTGCATTTTTCATACCTTTTTCATTTTCTGTGTTCTTCAGACTCTCTACACCTACCCTGAGAACTGGCGGGCATTTAAAGCCCTCATTGCTGCCCAGTACAGTGGGGCTAAGATCAAGGTCCTCTCCACCCCACCCCAGTTCCACTTTGGGCAAACCAACAAGACACCTGAGTTCCTGAAGAAATTTCCTGTTGGGAAGGTAACAGTGCTGCATGTGCCGACTCAGACTGAGTGAGGAGCATTGCTGGGGTAGTGCCAGGTTTCCAGTAATGAGTCATTCAGATTAGAGAAACAGGTGTTCTCTGGGGTCACTCTGTCCTTCTCTCTAGCCTCCATGTGCTGGATATACGATGGTTGGGGAGGCCTGGTCAGGCAGGGGGCAGACCAGCTGCAAACAGTGCTGCATTGCATCTCCTGGTGTAGAAGGAAATGTTGGTAGCTAGAGTGTGGTGGAACTGCTCAGTCACTTTAACCCTTGGGCAGCCCACAGGTGACAGCTGTACACTGACTGCTATTGGTACTTGGGAGATGAGTTGTGGAGGGACAAGCCCTGAGCAGTCTTGTCTCTTTCCTTCCGTCCCGCCCCGCATGCTCCCCCTGCCTCAAGCCACTCCAGCCCTCAGGGTTGGGCGTCTAATGGGGCAGGAACCAGCAGAGGGGCTTCCTTGGTGCCTGCTGGAGGGCATGAATGCCTCCCTGTGACTCCATCTGAGAGCTGCTGCTGTGGGGTGCTGGGTGTCAGCAGGACCGAGATGCCCTTGGGGTGACCCATATGCTGGCCCTTGGGGGAGGGGAAACTGGCTGTGCTCTGAGGGCTGGTGGAGTTAGCCAGTGTGGCCGAGGTGATGGGGTGCTGCACAGGCAGGTGAAAGCCTTGGTTGCTCAGTGAGAGATGCAATGGTGCTTGCTTTCTAGGTTCCTGCGTTTGAAGGGGCTGATGGATTCTGCGTGTTTGAGAGTAACGCCATCGCACATTACGGTAATGGTCAGGGGGCTGTCCCCAGCACCTGTGGGGGGAACTTCATGGGAAGAGCATACCCTGTGGAGCTTGTACCTGGCAGTAAAGTTAGGGTGTCCCTGACCCCACCCAGCTGCTCCTGCCTCTGCTGCTGTCTGTGCTGGGCTCAGTGGAGTAAGCAGTGCGCTGGACAGTTCCTTACTGTGTCCAGTGCGCCCGCAGTCGGGTCAGTGCCTGTGGACTTGCTAGTCCTGTAGTGGACTTGCTAGTCCTGTAGTGGACTTGCTAGTCCTGTAGTGGACTTGCTAGTCCTGTAGTGGACTTGCTAGTCCTGTAGTGGACTTGCTAGTCCTGTAGTGGACTTGCTAGTCCTGTAGTGGACTTGGGCTGGGCTTGGCTCTTCCCACTGCTGGCTCTGCCAGGGCAGTTCTGCTTCCCTTCCCCTGGTGGTAGCCCCACTCATGGGCCAGGTGGTGCTGCTGCTGGGGGTGGGGGGAGAAGAGATGGTATGTCTGTTGATTTGGGGGTGGTGTATGTCTTGGGTGGACATGTCTTGGCTGGGTGGGGTTGGTGTCTCTCCTCATCCCAGTGACCAGCTGGCTCTGGTTCCAGTCAGTAATGATGACCTGCGGGGATCCACCAAGGAGACAGCCGCCCAGATCATCCAGTGGGTGAGCTTTGCTGACAGTGACATCGTCCCTCCCGCCAGCACCTGGGTCTTCCCTACGCTGGGCATCATGCACTACAACAAGCAGGTCAGTGGGGGCGGGGGGAGGGCAGGTAGCTCCTGCTCTCCTCCAGTGAATGGTCACAGGACCAGGCCAGCTCCTTGCTGCCCCTGTGTACACATAGGAGAATTGGGAGTCCTGGAAGCTTCCACTCCTGATACTGCTGTTCAGTAACACCCCCTCATGGAGAGTCAAAGGTTTAGATCTTGGCTGTGAGGCAGGGTCAGGATTTTAGGGGTGCGTATCGCTGGCTGCGTTACGGTAGCACTCAGTGACCTGTCACACGAGGGGTGAGACAGATGCATGGGGCCATGGCCAGTGTCTGCCATCCCAGCATCTCTCCAAGGGCCTGGCAGTGAGGCCTGAAATCTCTGAGGAGAGGCTGCAGCTGTTGAAGTGTCCCTGCCCCCTGCCATCCACAACTAATGGAGAGTGGACACTCCTTCCAGCTTGCTGGGTACTAAGCTCGTTGGAGGCCCAGAACCTCCAAGTCTGGGCTGCCATGGTGCAGTGAAGCTCCTGGCACGGCCTCCCTGACTCATGCAGATGGGCCCATGCCAAGGAGGAACTCTCTGGGCTGCCTCTCCTCTGATAAGTGCCACTGGTGTGTCTACAGCTAGGAAGGCAAATAGCCTGCTCCAAGGTTGCAGTCTGTGAGGAGTTGCTGGCCCCCTCCCCTGAGGGTCAGGAGGCTGCTGCGAATACAGGGCTTCTGTGTGGTAATCCAGTGAGACAGACTTCTCTCTGCCCTGTTCCTGCAGGGACTGAGATGGATGAGGGGCAGGAAGGGCAACACTGAGCTGATGGGCTTCCAGCTCCCCTACCTCCCTGCTGGGATTCTGATTAGGAAACAGCCACAGCGCCAGGCTAGGCCTGAGGCTGCATGTCTGGGACTTTCTCCTGCTTTGGGGTCCATTCCTGTCTTGGTGCCAAGCTTGGAAAGAAGCTGCAGCATCTCCTGCCAGCTGGGGGTGGAGGAAGGAGGGCGATGCCAGTCATTGCTAGCTTGTGCATCTCCTGCACCTTGGCGTGGGAGTTCACAGGCCTTGCAGGCCCCATGGGATTGGGGGAAGGGATTTGCCTCATAGATAGAAAAGGACTTTTCTGAAATCAGTGGTCGAGCTTGGGTTAGAATCCAGATCTGGCTCCTCTGCTCTAACCATTAGAGTGCAACTGGTCTGGTTTGGTTTCCTGGGAATGCTGAGGAGGGGAGGGTGTTTGGTGGTGGCGAAGTGGTTTCCTGTATGCGGTGGCACAATGTATGGCAGCTAAGTAAGCATCTGTGTCCTCTTCTTCTTCCCCCCCCCTCCCGCCCCCCAAGGCCTCAGTGGGGCTCACCTGGTCTTTTTGATCTCCAGGCCACAGAATATGCCAAGGAGGAGGTGAAGCGGGTCCTGGGCATCCTGGACTCTCATCTGAAGACTCAGACCTTCCTGGTGGGGGAGCGCATCACGCTGGCTGACATCACTGTTGTGTGCACCCTCCTCTGGCTCTACAAGCAGGTGCGGGGGGCTCTACTGTCTGAGGCTCCATGGCAGTGGCAGGAGGGTCTGGTTCTGGGCTGTAGCTTTGCTGAGAGTTCCTGCTGTTCTGGGGGCTGTAGCTGGAGTCCTGTGTACAGGGTGGGGCTTTGAGGGGGCAAGGCTGGTCAGGGATTCCAGTGTGGCTCCAAAGGCTTGGAGTGGCTGCCTTGCCCCTGGGGCAGGGATAGATGCCCAGGAAACCCTCTTCTGATCTCAGTGTCCTGAGCCATGGCTGGCTCCAGCTGTGCTGATCTCTGACCTTCTCTCCAGGTGCTGGAGCCATCCTTCCGCCAGCCCTACAGCAACACCAACCGCTGGTTTGTGACCTGCATCAATCAGCCGCAGTTCAAGGCCGTGCTGGGAGAGGTGAAGCTATGTGAGAAGATGGCTCAGTTTGATGGTGAGTAGCTCCCCAGGCAGGGAGCTGGCCCTCTGCCTCCCCTCTAAGGGGTGTGTGGCTGTCCTGGTGCCCCTTATAATGGCAGGCCTTGTTGTTCTCTAGACTCTCTGTAGCAGCTTGTAGGGGAATCCTGCTTGCTAACTCTCTGGGGTGACTCTGCTGGGATCTGTGTACCCTGATCTACTGGCCTCTTCCTTCTGTTGGGGCTCCCAGGCTTCACTCTGCCCCAGATTTGGTTCTGAGGCTACTCCACCCTGGTTGGGGGAGGATGCAACCAGAGAAGCTCTAGCAGGGAGCTGTGGCTGCTGTGATCAGGGTCTCCCCAGTTCGGGGCTAACAATGGCTGGGTCAGGGCTTGAGTGGTTGGATTTGTGCCATTGCTAAGTTTCAAGGTGGTCTGCCAGGGCCACCGTGGCCCCCCCCCCTCCCCATGAGAGGGAAGGAGGGAGGGACCTGGCTGCCCCCACCATGGGCTCATTCCTCCCCTTGATGCAGCCAAGAAGTTTGCTGAGAACCAGCCAAAGAAAGACGTCCCCAAGAAAGAGAAGCCTGCCAAGGAGGAGAAGAAGCAGGAGAAGAAAGAGGAGAGGAAATCTGAGCCTGAAGAAGAGATGGATGAGTGTGATCAGGCCCTGGCTGCTGAGCCGAAGTCCAAGGACCCCTTTGCTCACCTGCCCAAGAGGTGCTGATCTGTTCACTGGGCTGGGCCAGCCCTGGCTGGTGGAGCTCCTGCAGGGAAAGTGGAGAGAGGGGGCCGGATCCTGGCAGCTGCACGGCACTAGTGCCCCGTAGCCGCTGCCCCAAACTAATCATGCTCCTCTCTGTTGCTGGTGGGCTGGGCCCTGGGAAGGGCCAGTTCCCATGCTCTGCTCCCTGTCTCCTCTGGCCTCTTCTGGGCAAGCTGCCACCAGCTCTTGTTTTCACCAGACAGTGGGGACACAGCCAGCTCCCTCCTGCTGCTCCATGGGCCTCTGGATGGGAAAGGGCAGAGTGGCCTTTCCAGAGCAAACAGAGGAGTTGATTTTGGGAGCCCAGTCCTGTCCCTCCCTGCCTCTGGGAGGGATGGCATTCCCTCTCCTCCCCACCCGTTGGCCTGTAGCAGAGGAATCAGATTTCAGTCTATGGTCCTCTTGCTCGTGGCTTCTCTGCTGCCTTCCCTGGCCACCAGGGGGCGGTGTCTGCACGCTGACAGGCAGAGCCTCAGCACTGCTGAGTTGGAGTCATCCCAGTCCCACGCCCTGCTGCATGCCTGGGATAGCTTCATGGGCTGCACTGCCTGGGTCCATAATCCCTGCTGGGATGGGAACACGTGGCTAGGGGCATGCCTAGCCCAGAACCACTGGGTAGGCTGGGGCAGTGCCCTCTGTTACTCTTTGCCATGGGCGCTCTCTCACGGACCTGGGAGGTGAGCTGTGCAGGGTCTTGACCTCCCCACCCCCAACAGCCTGGCCCCACAGCCCAAACACCTGAGTAGGAAGAGGGGCCTTGGAGTCACTGCTAGGCAGGAGCTGGGACAGAGCCAGCCTATCTGGGAGGTGGCTGAGGTGAGGGCAGCTGCCCCCTGCCTGTCTCTGATGGAGCTACTTTGCCCCAGCCCCTTTGTCATGGATGAATTCAAGCGGAAGTACTCCAACGAGGACACGCTGACGGTGGCACTGCCCTACTTCTGGGAGCACTTTGACAAGGACGGCTGGTCCATCTGGTACTCACAGTACCGCTTCCCTGAGGAGCTGAGCCAGACCTTCATGAGCTGCAACCTCATCACAGGTGAGAGCCCAGCGCCCCTTCCCTTCCTCTTCAGGGCTTGCCCTGGCTCCCTGAACAGCACCTGGGGCTGGTCTGAGTCACAGAGGGTTCCTGCTTGGGGTGGGGCACAGCAGTGACGGCTCTCCCACCTCCTCCCACTAGGCATGTTCCAGCGCCTGGACAAACTGCGGAAGAACGCTTTTTCCAGCGTCATCCTCTTCGGCAGCAATAACGACAGCACCATCTCCGGCATCTGGGTCTTCCGCGGCCAGGAGCTGGCCTTCCCGGTGAGTCTCTGTGCGGACCGTGGGTGTGCAGGGAGTCTGGCCATACCCGCTAGGAGCAGGTACCCCTAGCTCTGCACTGCCACGCTGCAGGGTGGCTGTGTCTCGGGAGCCTCCTGGCTCCCTGGCCTGGGAACAGGTAAATGTTCTTGGGGCAGCCTGCTAATGTTCCTGGGCAAAAGGGGGCAGCCTGCTCCCTCAAGGCAGTCTGGCCATGCCCTGCTGTGAAGCTGCCCAGTGACAAGAGCAAAGGGTTGTTCTCACCCAGCTCTGCCCCCCCAGTGCTGACCTGCAGCCCTCCGGGGTTGGCCAGGATCTGCTTGTGCTGGTGGAGGAGCTGGGGGGGGGGGAAGGGTGGCAGCTGAGTGCAGAGGGAGCAACTGCTCCATGTGGGTAGGGAAGCATGCTGGGCTGTGGGGGAGGGGCCTGTAGCTGAGCAGGCCCTGCCCTATGAGGAGGACTCCATCTGCAGTGCAGGGAAAAGGGAGGGACTAGGCTCAGCTCACCCTCTGGTGGCTGGGTCTGTTGGTGCAGTGACTGGGGTGTGGGGAGGCCCTCTGCTGATCCTCCCCTCTGTTCCCAGCTGAGCCCTGACTGGCAAGTGGATTATGAGTCCTATACCTGGAGGAAGATAGATGCAGACAGTGAGGAGTGCAAGACGCTGGTCAAGGAGTATTTCACGTGGGAGGGCGAATTCAAACACGTCGGCAAAGCCTTCAACCAGGGAAAGATCTTCAAGTGAGGGCGCTGCCTTCCCGCCAGCTGGGACAGCACAGACTGGCCAGTGAGGGACAACCGCCTCTGGGCAGCAGCCAGTGGGAGCATGGGCTGCTGGGAACTGTTCACCAGGGGCAAAACATCAGAAGCCTGGATCAGTGACACGAAAAATAAAAACCCCACATGCTGGTATCCTGGGGTCTGTCGTTCCTGGGCAGGGGCTTGTGGGGCTAGCTGGGGGCCTGCTGGTGCTTCCTCAGGGTTCCTGGGACTGGCTGGGGGTGCAGAGACAGACAGTGGATTTCCTGCTGAGGTGGATAGGAAATCAGCTGCACCCTTGCTAGGGAGAGCCCAGGTGTGGGGCAGATCTGGACTCTTGCTGTGGGCCGGATGGGTGTCTTGGCTGGGGTATAGGGTGGAGGGGGAGGGCTGCTGTTTCTTGGCAGGGATGGGTGCCTCAGGGAGAATCTTCTCTTTAATTGTTTGGAGAGGCTGAGTTGCCAGGCCCCAAATCAATATTTAAGCTGGGAGGCAGGGCGTGGGTCACTGCAAACCTCTGCCCTGGCCTTGCCCTCACACCCTACTGGTGATAAGCTTATCAATGCCAGCAGGCAGGGCAGGGCTGGGCCCTGCCGCCAGGTAGGTTACAGGCTGGGTGTACCACAGGAAACAGGTCCCAGCCATCCCCATGAGTAGCTTGTTGGCAGGGTGTGTGGGGGGGAGCCTCACTCTGGAACCCATCAAACAACTTGCTACGCTGTTCCCTCCCCCTCTGAGTGGGTTGCCTTAGGCCTGTACCTAGCTCCCAGGCTATGGTGTCTGGCTGACCAACCAGCCTGCTCGCTCCACCCCTTTCTTAGCCTAGGATTGTGCAACCCTGGCTCATCTAGTGCCCCACCCCTGGAAATACTACAGGGTGGGAAGCAAATTCTGCTCCTTAACCTTTGTGGGGGTGGGGTGGGCAGGGCTCCAAGAGGCTGTCAGCTTTCTTGTCTGTTGGTCAGTCACAACAGCTGGGGACCTGGGTGTCTTTCCCCTGCAGCTGCTTTCTGCAAGGGCCCTTCCCTCACCAGCATGGCAGGGGCTGCCAGCTGGCTCCTAGGAGTCTTCCCTAGGGGCTTGCCCTAACCTGCCCTGTTCCCTGTAGCTAGACAGCCAGTATCCCTGTTCCTGGGCCTGCTCCTCCTGTGCCTCCCCCAGCTGGGAATCCCTAGCAGTTGAGTCCCCCGGTGTAGGCCTCTGTTCCTAGGGAGCAGTCTGGAGTGCCTGACTCATGCCCAGGTGCTCTGCTAGCTGCAGAGAAGTGGCTTATTCACACCCCTGGTATAACAAGCTTGTGCCTGGCTGGCAATCAGTGTGACTGGCTATCCCTGGGCATGGGGGAAGGTAGGGGCTAGTCCTGCACCACCCAGGACACACTGAACTGGGTGGACTTTGGAGTTTGAGCTGGGGCTGGAACCCCTAGGCGTGTGCCTACTCACACCATGACTCGATGAAGCTCCAAGTTAGGCAGGAAAGAGTCCAAACTGCTGCAGGGCTGGTGAATGGCAGGGAGAGGGGGTGTCTGCTGTGTCACCATCTGCCCATAGAACTGAGAATAGGGTCCCACAGTATCTGCTCATGGTGTCCTGGTGTGTGGGCAGGAGCCCCCCGCTGCTGAGGGCGGAGGCCCTGACTGCAGCTGCTAGCTAAGCTGCCCCACTTCTCCCTGCTCTGCCTTGTTGACAGCTCTGGTGCTGCACTCTGTGCTGGTTGGAGCTGGCAGCCTGTCTTCATGGACCGGCTGCCTCTCCGGCTCTTTCTGAGCTGCAGTTGTGGTGGGAGGCAGCACTGGGTTAATCGCATCCATCTGGCTCTTCGGGGGCCCTCAGGAAGCATGAGTCACACTCAGATCCTGCTGCCGCGTTCCATGCGGGTGTGGTTTGGCCACGCGAGGCTGTAGCTGTCCTGCCATCTGACAGCACGATGATGGCTGGGCAGCAAGCTGCTCGTGCCAGCTGGGCTAGAAGTGGGAGCAGTGTGAGAGCCTCTTGTAGTGTCTGGGGCTGAACTGCTGGGGGGGCTGTGATCTCACTGCTGGCTGCTAATGTAGCCTCCCCATTGGTTGCTGCAGGATCCCTGCAGGAAAAGTCCTTGTGCTTCAGTGGTTGCCTTGGGGGAGTCCCAGTGCCCAAACAGTGAGGCTGAAAGTCTGGGCGGTGGGTGCAGGCCCCAGGGTAGAAGGGGAGTGGATGCTAAGATAGACCGTTGTGTTTAAATGGGTCAAGGTCACTGGCTCGTGGCCCATTCAGTGGCTTAAGGCCATGGGGCAGGCACAGTGTCTGGTGTAAAGGCCCATCTGCCCTGCTGGTGCTGTCTGAATAACCGGCCTCTGCTCCCCTCCAGTGCTTCTGGGTGAGCCAGCCCTACCCTGCCCCACCCTCTTTGTAAATTCCCTCAGCTCCTGCTGCAATCCTGTCTGAGACAAGAAAGGCCCTGCCCAGCTCCCGTTCTCCCTATGACAAGTGTGTGGGAGGGGGAGAATGGAGGGACTTTCACACTAGGGAGCCATTGGCTCAGTAAAAGCAGTACCCCAGCCCTGCCTGCCCCCAGTAGCAGCCAACCAGGCTCCTGTCTATAGAGGGGCAGCTGATCAGGCAGAGGCTGGTGCTCAACCACTCATAATGTGCATTGTTGCAGAGCATTTCTGGCTGGGCCATTAGGGTAGCATTCTGTCACCACTCTGCCACTCTTTCCCACCAAATGATCCAGGCAGCAGGGAGACCTGGGTTCTGCCTTGGCTCTGTGGGGGGAGTGGGATATGATGGGTTAGAGCAGGGTGGGGGGCTGGGAGTCAAGATTGCTGGGATCTGTTCCCCTTTCTGGGCCTCAGTTTCCCCATCTGCAAAAGGAGCCCATGGAGCTCTCGTGAAGTCTAGCGAGGGAGATGCCAAGAGCTTTTGTTGTACTGGAGCCAGAGACAAACAGTTCTAGAAGGTTTGGTGAAACTGGTCAGTGGGAGAATCTGAGCACAAAATGAGAGGGATTTTTACTAGCCTTTTGTGCTTGGATAATGTAAAACAAAATGTGGGGGGGAGGGGTTAAAAGCTGCCTGCACCAGCTGTTAGCCTGGGGCAGGCTGTTTAGTTTAAAAGCATGTTTCTAAAGAACCTTTGAAAAGTGCCTCCTGTGTGGCAGCGGCATACAATTGTTTGCTAACCGTTTATCAGCACCATGCACTTAACAGGAGCATACATAGGGGAGCACACATACCCAGACCACCACCAATGCTGCCCGAGCCCCCAGGGTGCCTGGATGGAGGGGTCTCCCTCTGGGCAGGTGCAGGAGCAGAGCAGGGACTATGCAACGCGCTGCTCAGGGCATCAGACTTTGCCTACTGTGCTGGGGATTGGAGGTCATTAAAGGCTTATGGGTGTAAATACCCCAGAGCTGCTTGCTGTAACCAGACCCGCCAGCACCCTAGAGCCAAATAAATCTGCTATGGGGCTACCCCAGGGTGGAGTTCCAGCCTCTTCCTGAGCTGGGGGGCTTCTGGGACCTGCCAGGCTTCATCAGTGTGTGTGGGTGTTTAGGCCAGTGTCCTGACTCTGGTGCAGGGGAGAGGCCCTAGGGCATGTTTCCTCACAAGCCCCAGTAGTTAGCCCTTGGAGCTTGTATGTGTGTTTATTGCCTCCCCCCCCTCCCCCCGCAGCTGTTGTGCACATAATGCTCTCCACTAGAATACCAATGTTTGCTAGTGTCTTCCACCCATTTCCTGAAGCCATCTGGGCTCCAGCCGTCTCTGCCCTGGGGCTTTCCCTACTGGTTCAGCAGCATCCCCTCTCGTAGGCACTCTGCATTAATGCAATGCCTGATGTATGCGGCATATAGCATGGTTGCCCCACTGCAGCTAGCAGCCCCCCAGTGTAGATAAGCCTATCTGGCTGCGCTCTCAGCTCTACCCAGGCACTACTGCCAGCAAATGCTAGCTTACCACCAGCTGCTGCAGGGTGCTAGAGGGCAGGAGTAGTGATGCGTGCCTTGCCACTCCTTGCGCTTGGCTGTGCGAAGCTGTGGCCCTGGCTGCTCAGTTTGTGTGTGTGTGTAGTTCCATGCTTGCTGGGAATCAGCTTGTCGAACGTCACTGCACACTTTGCTATAGGGCGTGGTGAGGGAAGGGTTAATGCCCTGCACTGCCCCTTAGCAGCCTCTACCCTGATCCTCTTCCCCCCCACCCTCCCCGGGGGCACATTTCTTCCCAGACAAACTCCAATGCCTCAAGATGGCCACCAGATGTGGGGGAGCAGCTGCAGCCAAGGCTGGCGCCACTCCAAATTGCCCGTTTGCACATCTGGCTTGAGTTTTGTTCTTGCTAAATCAGCCCCACCCAAGCTCTCTGGGGCGGCTCTGTGCACAGACTCACAGCTCCTCTCTGCTTTCAGTCAGCTTCTAGCCCTGTAGGAAGCAAGCTGCAGCCAGGCAACCCCAGCCCACTTCCATTTTAGCTTCTTACAGCCGCTTGCACAGCAAAGTGTGATCACTGCACTGCAGCGCAGGGGCTACCCTGGCAGGAGGCCCCAAGTTGGAGGCAACCCCTACATTTAGGAGGAGGTCACTACTGCAGCTTGCAGAGGTCCCATGGGCTGGCCCTGCCAGTGAGCTCTCAGTGACTGACCCAAAGCTCTGGGGTAGGGGGTGGCCAAAGTCTGGCCTGTGTTTTAAATCTCAGGAATAGTCTGGGTGGAGGAAAAGCCTCCCCCATTCTCTGCTGTCCCTCTGCCCTGCCCCCACTCCCACTGCCTCCACTCCCCCAAAGTTTACCCACCCATTCACCCCCACCTGCTATAGGGGGATACAATGTACCGCAGTGGGAAAAGATATAATGGGAACAACCAGTGTATGGTGGGGAGTTATGTCAAGATGCAGAATGTATCAGATTTAATGCGGGACACAGTTTATTGGGGTGGGGAACACAAGGTCTGGGGGCCAGATAAAATGGGGATACACTATATCAATGGTTTTCAAACTTTTGTACTGGTGACCCCTTTCACACAGCAAGCCTCTGAGTGCGACCCCCCTTGTAAATTAAAAACACTTTTTTTATACATTTAACATCCTTATAAATGCTGGAAGCAAAGCAGGGTTTAGGGTGGAGACTGACAGCTCATGGACCCCCCCCCCCCCGTGTAATAACCTCACGACCCCCTGAGGGCTACAAACCCCAGTTTGAGAGCCCCTGCACTATATTGAGGAGAAATATAATGGGGAAACAGGTTTCAGAGTAACAGCTGTGTTAGTCTGTATTTGCAAAAAGAAAAGGAGTACTTGTGGCACCTTAGAAACTAACCAATTTATTTGAGCAATTTAGTCTCTAAGGTGCCACAAGTACTCCTTTTCTTAATGGAGAAACAGTATATCATGGTTGGGAGAGATATAATGGGGACTCTGAGTGTATCTGGCTGGGGACAGATATAATGGGAACACCCCTGTGTGTGGCTGGGGGAGAGATTTAATGGGGCACACAGTGCATGGCCAGGAGAACATAAGAACGGCCATACTGGGTCAGACCAAAGGTCCATCTAGCCCAGCATCCTGACTACCGACAGTGGCCAATGCCAAGTGCCCCAGAGGGAATGAACAGAACAGGTCATCATCAAGTGATCCATCCCCTGTCGCCCATTCCTGGCTTCTGGCACATTCTGGAGGACGTGTTTTAATGGTGGCACATCATTGTGTTGGGATGTAGGAGCAATATTATGGGGACACATCCCCTGGGGCCTGGCTAACTTGCTGGTTCAGTTTGCATTGTGTGTGCCCTACCAGTGGCAGGACCAAACCTGAGAGTAACAGCCTACTATTGCCATCTGCTAATGGAGCTCCCCCTTTAGCTGATGTACAGGCCCATGCTTTCAGCAATGAGGGTCCTGGGTTAAAGCCCTGCTGGGGATCAGGCAGAGGGGGTACCTGTGCACTGGCTATGTTCCCTGTGGTGTGGGGAATGGGGGGGGACAGGACAGGATGGGACTGTTTGGGCCCCTGGGCAGTAGCTTGGAGTAAGGTGTCTCTCTTGAGAGTCAGGCAGGTTGGAACAGAGCAGCATGGATGGGGTAGCTATCTAACTCAGTGTCCCACAATGTGCAGAGGAAGGGACAGGATACCTGTAGGACCCAGGCTACCTGCTATGGGATACTGCATCCTGGGGATGTGGCTGCCCAACGCCCATTAGTTAGGGGGCATTGGCATGTGCCCCAGTGGAAGCCCTTTGTGGATGCTCCTATCTCGGTTTGGATTATCACACCCATTCCTAACTGACCCAAGTAAAGCTGATTTAAACTGAGATGAGAGTGTCCATGTGGCCTTTCCCACCACTTTAATGAAAGGGGTTGAAATTCACACCTGTGGTTAAAGTAGCATCCCTGGCAGGAGGGCCCAGATCCTGTGCTAGTCTAACTCTGGAGGAGATGCTGGTAGGAGGAGGGCAGAGACAGTCCCAGGGTGACTCTGGCTCCCTGTGCCTGGTTCCCATGTGAGATTTTGGGTTGCTGAGCTGCATGTGGAAACACCAGGGCTAGGCCTGGAATGTGGACCTGGAATGTTATCTTGGTGACCTGTTTTCCTTTTGCTCGGAGCTTGGGAGGAGCTAGCAGGTGATCCCAGGGCTGTCATCTCCCTCCCCCCACCATTGATCTCTGGGCTGGAGCGACACAGGGCTGCCAGGCGAGGGCTTAGCAGAATGCTGCTCCTAGAAAACAAGGCTGTGGAGATTCTTGTGGGTGCTCCAGAGAACAGGCTGGACATGCACAATCTCAGGCTGACCCAGGGCTCGGAATGTGTGGAGTGCAGCATGTCCACTGGGGAGGGGGCATTTGCTGGGGCCAGAGGCTTAGAAACAAGGTGTTTGTGCTGTTAGCTGGAGCCTTGCCATGGCAGTAGGGGGCATGGGTGTGTGCGTTGTAACTACAGCCCTGACATGGCATTAGGGTGTGTGTGTGTGTGTGTGTAACTACAGCCCTGCCATGGCGTTGGGGTGTGTGTGTGAGCTCTTTGTAACAATTCCTACTCTTCTGGTGCCTCTTTCATCTCAGGTCTCCCTGCCCTATGCCATGGGTGAGTGCGGCACATCGGCTTCCTGAGACAGGCGGGGCAGTGGAGGCAAGTGGAAGGAAGGGGCTTTGCCAAGGCCAGTGGGTGGGAGCGCAGAGCCATCCCCTTGCCCTGCCTGCCTTCTCTCCAGTGACCTGCCTGAGCCCCGGGTTGCCTGGGGAGCGGGGTGCAGCCTAACCCCTCACAGTGTGGAGCAGGCATGACGGACCCTATGCAAGGCAGAGATGTTTTCTGACCAGTCTCTCTGCCCTGCATCCAGCCCAGCGTGGGAGGCAGGCTGAGAGGCGGGAGAGTAACCCATGGTCCCAGGCCAAATTCCTGTTTGTTTACAGGCAGTGGGAAGAATGCAGGGAGGTTGCTCAGCTCAGCCCAGCCAGAGCCCCAGGGAGGAGGAGGAGGGAGGAACTGAAACAAAGTGTAAAATTACCAGCTTGGTTTGGCTGAGAGGTGCCTGGGTGTGGAGGCCTCTCTGAGCTGGTGGCAGGGGGACGGCTGAGGGGATGGTCTTGTGAGCTGGGCCTCAGCTCTTGTGTCAGGATCAGTCCCCAGCCAGGGGATGGGGACCATCTCGGCAGCTCAGCCCCGCCCTTCTCACTCACAAGCCAGGCTCTGAATAAGGCATTCCTCAGTGCAAAGGTATTTCCCCTCTTGAGCTGGGACTCAGTGTGGGTGGGGCAGGCTCCAGCTCACCTGGGAGAGGCAGGGGGCATGCTGCACCCCCGACCGCTCCTTTAGGGACAGGGGTGGCCTGGCCTGCAGGCTCCAGAATATAGGTCACAAAACACAGCCACCGCCAGCTGCAGATCCTCATGGTGGCCCCCCCACACACCTGCCCTGGCCCATTCACCCTCTATCCTTGTTGTGAGGTGGCTGGAGGCCCCTGCTCTGGGCTTTCGGCCCTGGCTGGCAGGGGGCAGCCGGCAGCAGACGTGCTCTGCACTGCGTGGCTGGGGTGACTCACTACTATTGATTTGCATGGCACTCGGGGCAGGGCGCCATTGTGCAGGCATGGTACCAGGAGCTAAAGCCAGGTGCTACACATGAGTGTAAGAGGGTGTAGGAGGGTAACTCAGGGCTACAGAGACTAGCCACATGCACCCCCTGCCTGGCCAGTGCCACCTGTCACCTTCTTGGGGGCATCGCTGAAGAATCACAGCGGGAGGAGCAATTCCAAGTGTATTAATATAACCTGCTATAACAGGCATCCTGGGAGGACCTGGCTGGAGTGGTACATTCTGCATCTGGGGTCCCCCCTCCAGCTGGGTTGGTACGTCCTCCGTAGGATCCTCCTCCCAGTTGGGCACTACATCCCTGGCTTGATGTCTGCTGCCTCCCTGGATTCTGGGTTCCTTGCAGCTGGGCTGGGTCAGTTCCTGGCTTGGGGAAACCCACAACAGAGCTGGTACATCCCTGCCTTGTGGTCCGTCCCCAGCCCGGTCCAGTGCAGGATCCTGCTGTCTCCCTGGCTTTGGCATTCCCCAGCTGGGCTGGTACTACCCGCATCTGGTGTTCCCTCCCCCCCAGGTAGGATCCTGCCTCCCCAGTGGTGTCCCTGCACCGGTTTAATCAGGGACACCCCACTCCCATTCCTTTCCTGGAAGCCAGTGGGGGCCGTGGCGCTGGTAACTCAGATGTGGCCAGCGCGCTGGGGTTGGCTCACGGCCGAGCTGCCTGGGTGGCAGGTTGCTCTAGTGGAATCCCAGTGCCAGGGAGGGGCTGCCAGGCAGAAACTCTGAACCTCATTGTTTGGGAGGAAATTGCGAAGCCCTCAGGAGCCTTCTTGATCCTGTAGCCAAGGAGGCTGCGCCATGGCTGCCAGAGCCCAGGCTCTTCCTTCAACTTGGCAGGGGCGAGCCACCGGGGCAGCTCCCTGCTAGAGCTCTCAGCTCTAGGCAGAGCTGGGGACGCCTTGCCTCTGGCAGCAGAATGTGCCCTGAACTCCTGCCCCTGCCTACCCAAAGTGGCAGCAGGCGAGAGGCAGGATTCGGTGGCCTGGATGGGGACACTCCCAATCCCCCCAGGGCAGAGCTAACATGGGGAGAGAATTTCACTCCCCCCATGTCTGCTCCAGCACTGCCGGGGCTATGGGTGGGACCCTGGCGGAGTGCGGAGCCCTGGGTACTTCCTGCTGCGGTGAGTGTGGCGTGGCCACTGTGTGTCAGGGGGTGTGGAAGCAGTGCTGGTCTGTGGTGCCCTGGCTGCTTCCCGAAGGACACCCAGCTAGGGCATGTGACAGGCCCGTGGCTACTACCCTCCCCTGAGTTATGGGCAAAGCCAGCACCAGAGGCAGCAGAGAACAGAGCAGAGCTCAATCCACCTCCCTGCTGCTCTCACCTGGCTGGGGAAAGTGCCCGATGGGGGCAGGTGCTGGCAGCATGTGGGACTGTGCGTTCCCCAGAGCTGAGCTCTCCTCGCCCCCTAGCGCTGCAGGGGGAAGCCGGGCAGGGAAACCTGACACTTCCAGGGCTGGGCTGGGCCACCCCGCTGGGGTTTTGCACACGGCCCCCATTGGTATCTGGCCCAGCTTTGATGTAGGTCACATTACATGTAAACAGGGGGCTTGGATCCAGGCAGTGTGCCCAGGCCCATAGAGAAGGACCTGAGAACAAGAGGGAGTGAACTGCAAGGCAGAACTGCTGGGACTCTATACCAGTGATTTTGTACTGGTGACCCCTTTCACACAGCAAGCCTCTGAGTGCGACCCCCCTGCTTATAAATTAAAAACACTTTTTTATTTATTTAACACCATTATAAATGCTGGAAGTAAAGCAGGGTTTGAGGTGGAGGCTGACAGCTCGCGACTCCCGCATATACATAATAACCTCATGACCCACTGAGGGGTCCTGACCCCCAGTTTGCGAACCCCTGCTCTATACTGAATAGAGACCAGGGAGCTTCAGGGCAGAGCTGTCATGGGGCGGGGGTTCGGGGGAGCTATATACTGAATAGAGACTGGAGAGCTCCAAGGCAGAGTTGGTGGGCGGGGGACTCTATTACTGAATAGAGACTGGGGAGGCTGCATGGCAGAACTGTTGTGGGAGGGGCTGTATACTCCACAGAGACCAGGGAGGAGCTGTTGTGGGAGGTGCTGTTGGGGGCTATAATAGATCATCTGGGGGGTGGGGTTTGCACGGCAGTGGCATGTTGTCCCAGAAGGGTATGGGGAGCATGCCCCCCCCCCATCTGCTGCAGTGATTCTAACAGTTGGTAAGTAAATGTCCTTTGTCTGTTAACCATGTGGACAGGCCCAGTACAGGGGTGCTGGAACAATTTATGCAGGGGGGGTGCTGAGAGCCATTGAACCAAACTGTAAATCCTGTATATAATGGAAACTACTTCAAGTCAGGGAGTGCTGCATCACCCCCTGCACCCCTAGATCCAGCACCTATGGCCTAGTACCAGCAAAGCAGGTTTGCTCTCTCCCAGCTGGCCTCTCACACCTTTGCGGATGTTGCTTTGAGTCTTGAGTTCAACTCAGGGGCCACCCTGGACCCCAGTGCTCCAGAAACAGATGCTGCCATGAGGGACCCTGAACACATGGGTCTCTTGAGAGAGTCGCCATCTTGCCAAGGGAGAGTCTGAGTGTCACGGAGTGTGGGGGAGTCCGGGGCCTGCACCCCTCTTCCTGGGATTCACTGTGACTCTCAGCCAGCCAGTAAAACAGAAGGTTTATTGGACAATAGGAACATAGTCTAAAACAGAGCTTGTGGGTACACCCAGGACCCCTCAGTCAAGTCCTTCTGGGGGAGCAGAGAGCTTAGACCCCAGCCCTGGGGTTCCCTGCGTTCCACCACCCAGCACCAAACTGAAAACTAACCCCCCCCAGCCGGCTCTCTCCTGCAGCCTCTGTCCACATTCCCGGGCAGAGGTGTTACCTACCCCTCCCCCTCCTGGCTCAGGTTACAGGCTCTCAGGTATCCCATCCCCAGTGAAACTCCCCTGCCACATTCCCAGGTCAACACTCCCCCCTCCCTGCTGCATCACATCGAGCTCTACCAACAGCGAGTTACACCAAACACAGCACTAAGCCCCTAGGCTTGGACCCTCCCCACACTGACCCCATTCTCAAATCTCCTCTGGGCTGCAGTGCTAAGGGGACTCTGGCCAGCTGCCCGCAGGGACCTCTGCACAGGGACAATCATGAACTGTGGGGGGATTGTAGCGGCAGAAGGTTGGGCCAGCACCTTAGGAATCAGCCAGTGTTGGCTCTTCACCCTTAAACCAGACAAAAAAACCTCACTGGATGCCTCAGAGAGCCAGTTAAGGCTTTGAGGGAAGGAATGGGCTGGCCCCATATGAGCCACCTATCACTGGTGGGTCCCCCATTGGCTCACAGTGTCGTTCCCCCTCAACCACTGTGCCTCTAGTATCTGCACCTCCCAACGGTGACCTCTGTGCTGTCTTTCTGGTGTCATCCCATTGTTTACTTGAGCTCTCACCATCTGCCTCCTGGCTATAACTCTTTCTTTGTTCTTATATGTGGAGTGACTTGAGGCACAAGGACAATTTTTTCCTCATGGCAAAATTTTCTGTGGGAATTTATGAGGTTTCACCTTCACCCCTAATTTTTCTACTTTTGGCTCAAAGGTTTTGGATGAAAAAATGAAACATTCTCCACATAGTTTCTGCCAAACCCAAATGAGCCAAACCCCAGTTTTCTGTTGTAACCAAGCTGCAATAGAAAATGTTGCCCTGGTTTGTGTAGTGCCCCCCAAAGCTTGTAGGAAGTTTTGTACGAAGATACAAAGATCCCTAGGAATTGCTGAAAGCAGCAAGAGCCGACTGATCTGCAGGTATTTTTGGCACACGCACGTTTGGCCTAAAGAAAATGAATGTACACGATGGAAACGAGATTTTCTTCTAAACTAAACAATGAAAAGGGGAGCAAAATTAGAGGGGTGAAAGGAGGAGGATGGGGACAGTGTACGAGGCCTTGGAGGCAAAAGAAGAGTGGATGGTCCTTAGAAGAGTGGATGGAGTGAAACAGACCCTGCCACGATACAAATAGCAATACTAACTCCAAGTACCTCTGTCTCTCTCCCTCCCCAGCCTCCTATTACAAGGGCTGGCGGGCTGCCATGAAGGACCAATTTCCCTTCCCCTGGGTGTGGAGTCTGCCCCTTGCTTGGGGCTGCTCTCAGCCCTGCTTCACCCTCTTAGGGGATATTAATGGCAAGGAGTCTCCTTGGACCTGAGGTAGCTGCAGGAGAACACCTGAGCTGCTGGCCAGAACCCACGGGGCAGGCCTGGCGCTTTCCAATCCAGTTAAAGAAACAGGCTGGCCACACACAGGAACCTGGTTTGCAGGGGGCCTGGCTCCTATCAGCAGTGCCTTTGATCGGAGGTGGTTGGGGTGCCCTGCCCCCTGCTAGGGTGACAACAGCCGGCAAGGCTACACTGAGCTTGGGGGTGGAGATGGTGGAGGTGACACCACTCTCACTCCTGATTAAGTGCATGAAAGAGGAATTTGCTTCCCCATTGAACCCACCCGTGCTGGGGGACTGGGTCTTGAGGTCTCCCCCACACCTTTGGGATGAGGGATTGGGGGATCCTGGTCTCCATGGCTCCCCCAGACCCTGGGGTGAGGGGATCCTGATCTCCATGGCTCCCCACTCCCTACCAATCCTTGCAGCAATCACCCTCTCCTAGGACCAGGGGGAGTTGTAGATTCAAGTGCATGGAGTAGCTGAGAGGCTCCCAGAACCACAGAGACCACCTGGCTGTACCTGGGGGTTACTGGGGGCCCGCTGTGGTCTGCGCAGCTCCTGACCACAGGTATTCCTGCAATGCACTAGGGGACAGGGTTTGTCTGGAAGGCGCCATACAGAATAGCTTGCTGCTCCCTCCTGGTGCTCATGCCGTGCCCATTTCCACCATAATGAGCCCCCAGTGGGATGGGTCTGGAAGTGCTAAGGACTGAGGCGCAGTTGAGCGCCGGGTCTCTGTTCAGACAGGGACCTGCTCAGACAGTCCTGGGCATGCAGGAGATGGGCAGCAGCCTGCTGGGTTGTAGCTTTTAAGACTCTTAAAGGGAAGGAATCCAGCTGGGAGAGGAGGGTTTGTGCCAGTGCCAAGTCTGCAGGAGGCGTCGCTCTGCTTTTACCCCTAATTACTGAGCCAATCACGCCCTGGCTTGGCCCAGGCTCTGGGTAGAAAGACACACAATCTCCCCCACCACTGGAGTTTCCTTGCTCAGGTCAGACACGCCCTGGGTTGTGGGCTCTTGTCACAGCAGCTGGTGCTTGGGAAGCACCAGGGAGGACATGGGAATCCCTCCACAGCGAGAGCCAGCCCCAGCCAGGTTGTGGTTGCGTTTTCTGGGCCCAACCTGTCTATAGCCCAAGCTCTTTGTTTTACCAACAATCTCTATGGTTAAGAAGCACCTTTGCCAGAGAGTTACAACCCAACGGAGCCTCCTGCTGTGCATCCTTCCCTTCCCCACCTCATCTCTCTGTTTGCCCTGGCCTGCTGGCATCAGACCGCAGGCGTGTGATTGCCTGAGAAATGCCCTTGTTCTTTCCAGAGAAAGGAAGTGCTGCCAGCCTGCCAGGAGGAGGGAAGCGTCATTTTCAGTAGGCTCTCTCCTGTTTGTTGCCAAGGTGTGAAAGCTTCCAGTTAAACCAAGTGGCCTTGGCAGGGAGCTCCCTGGCAGACAGAGCCCTCCGGAGAGACAGGGAGAGATGAGAAGCTCTTTGGGTCAGGGGCTGTCCTTTTGCTCTGTGTTTGTACAACGCCTAGCACTATGGGTTCTTGATCTGTAACTGGGGCACTACTGTTAACACAAATAACAACAGAGCCCTTGGGGAAGACAGGTCCTTGGGTAGCAGCTTCTATGGGACAGTGCATGAGCCAGCCCTGGAGGTGCAATAGGCATCACTGCAGAGGGTGCGGCCTGTAGCCCAGGCCTGCATGCAGCCATCTGAGCCAGACTTCCAGGGTCTGTCTCAAGTGGCCGCAAATGCCTCCCCATGTCATGGGACAAACAATGCGGGCGTGGCATCAGACATAAGTGGGGCCAGGAGCAGGCATCTCTGTGACAGCTCTGGTAACACCTGCTGAAGAGGAGGAATGTTCTGTAGGTTTCTCTTGAGTAGGAGAGAAGGTGTGTTGTTAGCGGACATGTCCTGCAGCTTGAGTGCAGCAGGCAAGGCACATGCTACCCCCGTTGGGATGGCGCAGGCAGGGCTGTCTGGTTTTGCATCGAGAGGGGTGAGGAGGGGCCCAGCTCACACAGGGCTCTGCAGTGTTCCAGCCCCTGAGAGGGGAGGTGCAAGCCCAGCTGTTTTTCCCTATTGCACCATCCTGCGCTGCTAAAGAGAAGCTTTATCTCCCTAATCCTACCCTGGGTTGCTCAACATGCACAAGGGTTGCACGTTGCTCCCCCCCGCCAAGTCCCAGCCCCTTTCATTACATGCTGGGGTATGTGTGTGCTCCTGCCAGCTCTGCTTGTGGCTCTGAACCTGGGGTGCCATCTGGGCTTGCATGCCTTACACCCCACAGTTCTCCCTGACCACCTCTGTGGATCAGGTGTCTTTGAGGCTGGGACAGGGGCTTGGGGAGGAGGTATTGCATCCTTGATTTGGTTATCAGCCCTACCCATGGTGCTGTCCCAATTCCCTGCACTCCCACTCCCCATCTTCTCAGATATAGTCCCCCTCAGACTTGGTCCCCCAAGCAAGATGGCAATCTGGGTAACAGGAAGGGGATGCTGGGGAACTCTGGGTAACCGGAAATGAGGTGCTCGGTCTGGGCAGAGCCTGGGGGGATTCATGCTGGGGCCAAGCAAGACCTATGGGGATTCTGGGTAGCAGGGAATGGGGCACTGGGGCTGAGTAGGCTCTAGGCGGGGGTACTGGGTAGCAGGGAATGGGGCTAGGTTCTGGGTAGCAGGGAATGGGGCACTCGGGCTGGGTGGGCAGGTAGGCTGCAGTGCCAACTCTCTTAGTGTGGGTGCTGGGATGTTGGCTGGGCTGGAGCCCACTTTGCCCACCTGGAGCTCTGCCCTCTAGTGAATTTGAGTTGGGCCCTGAGTGTAGGGAACCCACTCTGATTGGCTGCCTGCCCCACTTGCCTGCCTTTCCACTTGCACAGCTCCCCTCACAACCTGACCCGTTCTGTCAGTAGGGCAGGGGGAGCAGGTGTAGCCCCACTGCTGTGGGGCTCCCGCCCGTTACTCTCTTGTGACCAATGAGATAGCTCCGCCTCCTCCCCCTCAACCACCCCATAGCCCTGGGCTGGGTATGAAGGGAGTGAGGGGACCTTGCTGCAGCACCCCCTGGCCTGTGGGTGGAGGTGTGAAGAGCCGCAGAGGAGCAGAGGTGAGGCGGGGGCTGACCTTGGGGGTAGGTTGGATTAATTGGTGGGCGTGGAGAAGGTGGGTGTGGGGTGAGAGCTCCTGCAGCAGAGGCCAAAATCTCCACACCCAGTAAATCTCCATGCCCAGACCTGGGTGCATGGATGACACTGATTGTTGAACTCCCCATCTCCAGTGTGTGTGAGACAACCATAAGACAGACCAAAGAAAACACATTTGTCCCCAAAAATCTTTTTTGTTTTTTTAAATTCTCATGATATTTTGGGGTCCCACGCCTGACTTTAGTTTTTTTGAGGTTGGTGATACTGAACAGGGAAGGTGGTGATGGGGCTGGGTAGGGTCCTGAGGGATTCTGGGTAACTGGGAGTGGGATGGTGAGGGCAGGCAGGACCCCAGGGGTTTGGATAATAGGGAATGGGGCTGGGCAGGACATCAGCAGATTCTGGGTAACAGGGCGTGTTTACTGCGGGCACTGGGCTTTTGGTGCTGAGTTTGCTTTTCATCCAGACACATCCCCAGACCTGCCACCAAGAGGATTCTGTGACTGGCAGGGATGCCCATTTCCTGGGTTTCAGCTGGAGAGGAGGGATCTGCAAAGCGGAGCATGTGAGGCTTTGGCTACTGTACCCACCAGTCCTCTGCACCCTGAGAGTTTCCCCTCACTGCCATGCAGCGAAGATGTGTCCATGCTGGGACAGCAAGCGGGGACAGAGGCTTGTCCCAGAGTAGGACCCCTAGGAAACACCCTGTGCTGCTCCTCTGCCCCACATTAGCTTGTACTTGCTGCTTGGGTCAGGGGGCTTATGCTTGTCTGATTAGCCCTTTACCCCTCCGCTCATGAGTGCTCTGCAGGGATAGCTCTGTAGCTTCTGCAGGGGATGGAGGAATTTGTGGTGAGTCCAGATACCTAGAGGGATGGGCTCCCAGGCTACACCGGCTCAGCACAGGCAGGATTTAGCCCAGAGTCCCCACCCCAGTATAGTCCCTCCCCCATTCAGCTCACCGGGCGTCAGGAATCTCAGGCAGAGCCATGTGGGAACAGTGCATGTGTGCGTTCATGCATTGGGTGCTGTGGGAGGTAGCACCAAAGACCAAGCAGCTCCCTTGGGATTCTGGCTCCTTGGGAAGTTGGACTGGAGGCTATTCCCCCACACGCGGTACAGGTGTGACCTCCCTGCTCACCGTAATGACAGACTGGAATAAGTCTCTCCACCCACACAGAGGCCGCACCAAGTCTCATTCTACATGAGCTCACCCCACAGGTTCTTGATGGTGTTTATCAAGGATGCAGATGCAGCAGCAAAGAGATGCCAGGCACCTGCCAGAGGATGAGGCTTTGGGTGGTTGCAACCAACTGCTATCAGCGCTAAGTCGTGCTAGGGTGTTAGTTGTAAGGGGAGAGCCAGAGGGCTCCACAGATGGGTGCAGAGAGCCCTGGTCTGGGTGCCATGGAGCCTTCTCTCAGTGCCTCAACAGCTGGAGGGGAACCTGGCTTCTGAGGGTGGGGACTGTTTCCTCTCTCTGGCATAAAGCTGCAGTAGGATCCCCCTACCCTTACCCACAGTGTATCTCAGGATGAGCTTGGCCTTTTTCCTCTTGCTGCTGGTTTTTGTGGGGACAACGCACAGAGGCTCAGCTGTCCATCAGGAGCAGTCACCTGCCTGTGAAAGCGCAGCGTCAGCTGACCTGCCTGCTCCCCTGCTTTGCAGCTTGCAGATCAGATGGAGTGTTTTCAATGTCAACAGCTCAGTGGCAGTGGATGACTCATCCTGGGGTGTCCGGAGCTGCTTTTATTTAGACACAGCGATTACTGGCTCTGTAAAAAGGGATGTTCTGTGAGTGGGAGGTGCCCGGCCGGAAATCCAAGGGGCCTGAGCCTGCAGTCAATAATGCCAGCCAGGAGTGGTTCCTCTAAAATCAGTGGAGTCACATCCACGTGAGCGAGGGGCGAATCAGACCAGCTGAGCCATGCCTGGGGCTAGTGACGCACAATGAATCCTCTTCCCCAGTCCCTAGTGTTCAAAACTCATGAAACAGGCTCCCAAAACCATGAGATTAAATAAATAAATAAATAAATAATTGTGTTTGGTTCTTTTCATTTGCTTCCTGGTTTCAGAGCATTTGAGTAGTGCCCAGATCATATGTTTTCAAGCTTTTTCCTCTGCAGTGAGATGGGCTAGAGATTAATTTTAATGAAAATTCAGATTTGCCCAGAATCCCATAACTCTAAGAGTGGGGACTTTGAGAAAATAGCTGGAGGCTCATGATAAAATCACAAGAGTTGGCAACACCTTCCACCCGGGAGCTACTTGGCCTTTGAGTCACAGGTGGGAAATAACAGCTTCCTGCCAGTCTGGGGACAATCTCGCCAATGAAAGGGGTGTGAGATAGAATGGTGGCATGGGGAAATGGCCCCTCTCCCTGGGGAGGAGGGAGGATTGGCCTCTGTCACCATGAGCAGCTCAGGAGAGGTCTAATCATCCAGATGAGGTGTGTATCTAGCCTCCAAGCACATCACATTCTCTAATGTATTTATCCTCCCAGTCCCTTGGGACCATGCTATTGTCCCCTATTGAGCCACAGAAAAACTAAGTACCCAAGATCACCCAGAGGGTGTGGGATAGAGCAGGGAACTGAACCCAAGTCTCCTGAATCTGAGCTCATAACCCATTCCCTGGACCATCCTTCCATTTCCAGTTCATTGCAGTGCAGAAGCCCTGTCCCTGGGACCTTTACAACTAGACTGGACAGAACATTCCTACGTTGGCTTCCAAGGAACATAGCTGCTAGGACATGGAGCAGGGTAGGCAGGCGGTGTCTGACTGACAGTGGAAGTGTTAGAACTGCAGATGGTTACAGAAAGGACAGCACGGAGAGGGGAAATGACTTGCCCAGAGTCCCAGGGTGAATCAGTGGCGGAGCCGGAAATAGAATCGCTAGGCTTGATTCTCCTCTCACTGACTCTGGTGCAGGAGTAACTCCATTGGAATCTGTGGTCCCCCTGGTGTGGGGGGAGAACTTTACCACAGGATCTCATGCCCCTGCTCCAATCACTAGATACACCCTCTTTCCCCCTTCCCCAGCCATGCTGCCTGTGACTCACTGGAAGTGATGGATTCTCCTTCCTGGCTCGCCAGCTCATTTAAAAGTAATTTTGCAATGAAAAGGCTGCAAACAGCTGTTGCATTGTCAGAGTTGGTGACATGCTCCCAGGGGTGTCATGAGGTGTTTCCTCTGCTGGAAAAAGGGGGGCAGCTGGCTGTGCCGAAACTGGGAAGAGGCTGGGTGCCTCTGGGACAGGGGGAAGGTAATTGCGCCCCCACTGGGGTGGGATGGTTGCCCTTGGGTCTGGGAGAAGCAGACTGTGCCAACACTAGGGAATGGGGCAGCAGTGGGTGCTGGTACTGTGTCTGTCTTTTAAATGCTGCATGGAAGCCTGGTCTCTGAGCACCTTTCTGTCTCTGTGCTGAGGAGAGGGTTGAGTCTTGCCTCTGGGGTGGTGTGGAGATGGCCAGCCTCCTTGCCATGGCATGGCTGCAGCCCTGTGGCCTGCTCCGAAGCCCCAACTGAGTAATTCTGCAACCATTGTCCAGGGTAAGTGGGTGGCTCTGCCAGCACAGGCATCCGGCCTGTGGTGACTCAGGCGGACACATCACTGCTGCTGTTTGAATTCTTCATGCCCTGTTGCTGCAGCAGGGAAAGCCTCTAGGAAGGATGTTAGGGAAGGGTCACAGCTGCCTTGGGTTTCCAGGGGAACGAGCAGCTTTACTTACATTTCTCCTGTGGTTTTTCTAATCTTTAAACCCCTTGCTGCCATAACAACCTAGGGTGGGTTCTCTGCAGCCTCTGGACCTGCATCTGATGTGGGGATTGACTTGGAGCTCTGACATTCTGGCCCAAGCGATCCATTCAGGAGCCAAGCCCACCCCATTATGACTGGGGTGGGGGCATCTTCCCAGGGGGACAGTGACAGGGCATGAAGAGATAAAAACCCTGTTGGGATGATGGAAGGTTCTGATAAGAGGGATTTGACACCAGCACCTCAGCATCTGAGAGGTGAGGGGAAAGGTGGGTGATGTAATGATAGGGCACTAGCCTGGGACTTGGAAGGCCTGGGCTCAATTCCCAGTTCCACCACAAATTCCATGGGTGACCTTGGGCAAGTCACTTAGCCTCTCTGTGCCTCAGTTTGCCCCAGCTGTATTGCCCTGCCAGTCACAGGGGGTTGTGAAGACAAATATGTTAAATGATTACAAGGTACTCAGATACTACAGTGACAGGGTTGTATAAGTACATACAAAAAGCTGTGGTGTCTAGTGGTCTGAGCATGGGATTGGGAGCCAAGAGCCTTTAATCCCAGTTCTGTCCCCTTGTGTGCTCTTCAGTGGATCAGCTCTCCCCATCTTAGTTTCCTCTGCCCTTCCAGGGTGTGTGTGTACTATGAGGAATAATGTAAATGATGTGGGATTCTGATTAGTATTGCTGTTAGCTAGTTCAGTCTGAAGTACATATTAGATGTATAGAAGGTTGTTTCACCCAGTGCTGAGATGCAGCCACCTCTGGAGTGGGGCATGGCAGCTGTTTATAAAGGGATCCCTCACCTGGTGCAGAAATGCAGCTTTTCTGGGGTGAGGTGTGGTGGCTGTATATATGTGGATCCCTTGCTGTTCACTGGAATGCAGCTGTTTTGAGGTTGGGATGTGGCAGCTGTTTAACAATGCACAGCAATATTGCACAATGGTTTAGGATAGGAAGCAGAGAAAGATCCTGTATTCAGTGAAAGTTGCAAGGGGAATTGAAGAGCTCAGGAAGCAATGACGAAGGCTTCCAAGTTCATTGCTGCTGGTGAGCTTATGTCTTTTAACGCCTGTGAGATGCAGAGATTCTGGGCTGTATGTTTTGGTTTATGTAACAGGGAGGCTGCCTTGGGCACTGTGCAGACTAGAGCCTGGCTTCTGACTCCAAAGCCAGCAATGATTCTCCAGAGCTTTTTGGAAGTGCTGAGCTTTCCTGACTAACTTCAGCCCCTCTCTCCCCCCCATGGAGGAGGCTTCCCCCGTGCCAGGAACTGAAACCTGGCACCATGCTCGGCATGTAGCTCAAGAAAGGCCATGGCTGAGCATTAGCTCGGTATCTGAAAAATCTCACTGCGTAGTTTTACTGCAGATTCTGTGCTGGGGCCATTAGTCTCTCTCCCTCCCTGTGTCTGTCTCTCTGTCTCACCTATTACCGGCCACTGCCTGCTGCCATTTGCAAGGTGCTTGCCCTGCATCTTGGGCAGTCCCCCTTAGTTTTGCTGGTTGAAGCTGCTGCCCCTGGCTGGGTTGCTGCACAAATGCCACCGGCTGGGAGACTGAAGGATCAAATCCAAATGCATATGGTCACATGCTCTGCTCCTCCCGGGAAGACGTGGAGGATGTGCCTGCAGGAAGCTGAAGCTCTAAGTCCCTCCCCGCATTTTGCCCCCCTTTCATACCACAGGGGCCCCCTTATCGTCTTCTCTCGCTGCTTCCCGACCTGCTGGTGAGCCTCTTCCTCATGGCCCCAGGAAGCTGTGGGGTGCCGCTGCCGCCTTGCCGTGGGCCATCCTGCCAACTGCACAGAAACAATGAATTTGCCATTTCCCCTTTGTGCTTTCGTTGTGCATAGTGGGTGAGGGGAGACCATCCGTGACGTGAAAAACTGACCAACAGAGGGATTTCCGGCCCTTTATGCTTTCTGTGAGTGCAGCCACATCTGGAGTACATACAGCTGTTGCCAGAGAAACAAAACCTCTCCAACATTCCAGTGTCCCTGTCTTGATCTGCCTGTAGCTCACCCAGCAGCAGCTCTGTAGTGGGCTGCTCTGACTCTGCCCCAGAACAAAAGCATCATTATTTCAGTGAGGACAGCCTCACAAGTGCTCTTCTCTTACAGCTGGGACTTGTCACACTGAGCTTCCCCACAGCCGTGCCTTGTCTGCCAGCCCTGACCCCAGTGCTGTGAGCTTCCCCACAGCAGTGCCCGTCAGTTACAGCAGGGACTCCGGCAGTCTGAACTCCCTCCCTGCAGCATAATGGGAGCTAGACTCTGGCAAATAGGATGGGGTTGCATTTCTTTTGGATGCTGTGCTGGGTTCCCTGGCTGTCTCTGGTTTGTCAATAGCAGGGAGCCCTGTTTAACCTACCAGGAATGCAGTTGCCATCCGTGCCACTGTAGGGCCCAAGAGAGACAAGGTGGGTGAAGTTATATCTTTTATTGGACCAGCTTCTGTTAGTGAGATGAGCTTTTGAGCTCACACACAGCTCTGTTTCAGGCCAGACCCAGCGACATCTTTTCCAAGAGTAAGAGAGAATCGGGTGGCAGCACTGCCAGCAAGCCAAGTGTTGTTAAGAGCAATGAAGGGATTCCCAAGGGAATGCATGTCCTGAGATGGGAGCTGTGTGTATGAAAGTTTTCTGTGCCTGCTCCTGTGGACCGTGCACATACTTGCTGCATCTGAGACCTCCTACCAAAAAGATGCTGCTGGGGTATGGAAAGGGTTAAACACGGAGGGCCCAGCCTGCCCAAGGGAGGGGAACAGGGCTGAGTAGCTGCTGAATGAATGACAGCAGGAAGACCTGAGGAGCATGTGCACAGGGCTCTGTAGTGATGCAGGAGCAGGGCTCTGGAGCAGTGCTCTGGTCAGGGAAGGAATAAGGATTGGGCTGGCAGTGGCAGGGCTCAAGCAGGGAGTATGAGAGCCCCAAGTATCAGCTGCCTGTCCTGGGCCCTGCAAGGGTGTGCGTGGAATGGAGCCATGCAGCCCTTTCCAATAGGCCAAGAGTCTGGGGCTCAGCTGCCAGAGACTAACCAACGGATCTATCTGTCTGCTTATCTAGCCTTGTCCATGTGCCTCTCCCTCATGGTGGTCTCTGACTCTAGCCTTGACACTGATCATGGCCGCCTGTCCCACCATTTCCGAATCTCACCTGCCCCCGCCCGTACCGCCGCAGTCACAAAGTTGCCTGCACGGAGAGCTGCATTTTATAACTGGGCAGGCTTGTTTACGAAGCACAGGGGGACTATTTCTGGGGGCTGGCTGTGAGTGAATGTCCTTCTTTGTTGGAATGTGCCCGGAGTGGCGTGCAGCTGTCATGTGAGGGAGCATCGATTTCCCAAATAGCTCAGCCCTTTTGAAATCCGCTGCCTTTGCCAGGACCTCGTGGGGTGGCTAAAAACTGCCCAAGGAAGCTGAACTGGGGCAGGGTGAGCTGGCAGCTCACTCCTGCAACCACGGGCCCTGGGCCCTCCCCACTAGGTCGCTATGGCAATATGAATTTTCTTTTAAGAATCTCTGCTCAGCTTCTGCATTTCCACTGACTCATGCCGGTTAGACTGGGCCTTTCCTGCCAGGGCCGCTCCCATTCATGTTGGTGGCTTCTGACTCTCTGCCTAGTGGCAGCCAGAGCCGCTTTAGAGGAGTCAGCAAGAAACCGTTCCTCGGGAGCCTACGCTGGGGCCAGCCCCCAGCATCCTCCTCCCCTTTTCCTTCACTTTGCAGCCACTCAGCCTGTGTAGAAAATACGCTTCCCAGAACTAGGCCTTTAGAGAGTCTCCCAGGAGGCGGGGAGCAAGCCTGGAGCCAGGCCAAGGAGTTAGAAAGTCAAACTCTTTACTGTGGGAGCCAGCTAGCAAGATCCTGTGTTAAACAGAGCCCCAGGGGCCTGGAGACAGAGGGAGCGAGCTGGACCAGCAGGCCTGTCTTAGCTCCAGACAGGCACAGCCTCCTTCAGGTCTGTTTACAAATGCTTCGGCCTAGTAATACGCTCCCTGCTTCTTGTGCAGCTAATAGAGAGTGGAACCTGCACAGCTCCCTTCCTGCCTCCCTTCTCTCTCAGATGCGACAGATTCTCTTTCCTGTGTTAAGAGCTCAAAAACGTTTGCACCAGGGCCCTGCACACATCTCGTTCTGCGTGTCCAAAACTTGGCTCCTTTGAGCGTGGGCTCAAAGGCGTCGGAAAGCACCAGGGACAGGCCAGCTTGCCTCTCATGGGGTTATTGGATATTGTGTGTATGAGAGGAGAAGGGGCAGAGGAACATCCCAGTATCCCCTGCTGGAGTCCCGGGCATTGGGTCTGGTCCTAGCATGCCCCTTTCCCATGCTGGTAACATCTCCAGTGGATTCTCCTGCAGGTGCTGTGGAAGCCAAATGGGAGCCCACCTTAGAATGGCCTTTCTGCCCCTTTTTATGCCAAGCATCCCTGCACCTGGGCACCTGCCCTGCAGCCCCATACCATGCCCTTTACACGCTCACTTCCTGAGAGCTGCTGGTGGTGACCTCATTTGGTGCTAGTGTTCTCAAGTCCATGAAGCCTGAGTTGCTCCTCAGGGTCAGTTCTTCAAGGCAGGGGCAAATTTCCCCTTCCCTGGCTGACAGCATTGTTGCTACAAGCAGGCTGCAACGGCACATCACTCATGGTGCCCCAGAGGTGCTTGTCCAAGTCAGCCTGCTTTCCCATGCCCCACACAGCTCTTCAGTGCTCCCCGCCCTGCCCTCTCCATCAATCATAAACATGCCTCACGCTGTTCTCTGGCATCTCCTTGCCAAACCAGTTCTCTGACTCTTGGGGGTGCGAGGGGGGGAATCCAAGTGCTGTCAGTGTCGGAGAGGCAGGCACCCTTTCCTAACCCAGCTCCGAAATGCCCCCACCCCGATGCCAGCAGGACTGAAACAAGAGGGGGAGGAGGCCCGGGGAAGACCATGCACTTGTGGCCAGGTTACTTCTCACATCCACAGGCCAAGTGAGCTCCGTCAGGCCAGGCGGGTGTGTAGCCCATGGCAGTTGTGCCCTGGCACCTGCATCCAGTGGCCGTGGGGAAGCCTGGCACCTGTGTGTGGTGACTGCTGCACCCAGTTACAATTCTGAGCTGGGCTTGGTGCAGCGTGGAGGGGTGGTGGACAGGGGACTGTGTAAGATCCGGCAGCTCCAACTTCCTGTGAAGGCCAGGGCTTCCTGTGAGCCATGCAGGAGTCCAACGTAGCTGGAACTCCGTGGGCAGGACCCTCTGCTGCCCTTCACACATGTGCTAAGGGACTGAAACGTTTCCAATCAGAGCAGCAGCATTTTACATGCAGAGCAGACTGGGAATCAGCCTCAGTGTGCAATGGCCATGCCCCCCCCACCGCTCCCTCTTCTCCCTGGCCACGCCCCTACATGGCGGGAGGGGGAAAATATAGGGTGCTAGCCAGAGAAGAGTCCCCCATAGAGCGGGTAGAGATGGGCCCCGGGGGAGGCCAGAGTGGGAGCTGGGAGTGTAACGCCTGGCACTGGCGCACTGGGGAGTGGTTCCTCCAGTGCTCAGGGTAGCAGTTTGCAGGTGATGCACATGGTGCCCTGGGGCATGGCATGGAGGTGAATCATGTCGCTCTGAGGAGTGATTCCCCTTAGCCACATGCAGAAAGGGGAACTGACATGCTCAGGGTCCCTAGCCCAGTGCAGGGCCATCCACCCCATGCCCAATCCCCCATCTGCTAGTCTCAGCCCCTCCTGGTGATGCACCAGAGCATCACAGTGCAGCCAGGGCTCCTTCTGCCAGTGGCTGGGGGAGGGGAGGCTTGGAGTGTCTCCTTTCAATGAGCCATGCCTCAGGTATGTGCTGGTTGGCTGTGCTCATTCAGAGGGAGATTCAGTGGGGGTGCTGCAATGGCTGGAAGTGCTGTTCACCGGGGGCTGGGATTGAACAGACAGGGCTTGGCACCTCTCAGGGTCAGACCCTGCACCCCATGGCCTGCCCCTTTCTTCACAGGGGCTGCTAGTTATCAGTGGCCCATCTAACCTGCCATCTAGGCTCTGCCAGAGGAAGCAGATCCCCCACCCACGTAATGCATTGGGTCAGTGTTCAATGCTGAAGGGGGTGGGGTCTTCCTAGCACAGGCCAAGGACCCCACTGGCGCTAGATTGTCCTTGTAGCTGTTCCGGTTGTAGCTGCACGGGCTAATCAGAGTCCTGTGCAGCTCTATCCATTCATCCGTGCTTGTTTGATTCTGATGGGGCTCTGGGCTTCACTGGTATCTGGCATCACAGAGTTCCACAGGGGAGTACATGTTGTGTAATAAAGCTATTTTATAGGAGAGGGAGCTGGGGTTAGGACTCTTGGGTTCTATCTCTGGCTGTAGGGGGCTATCCAGTGGGTTAGAGTCAGGGTGTTGGGAGCCAGGATTCCTGGGTTCCATCCCCTGTTCGGGGAGGGGAGTGGGGTTTAGTGACAAGAACTGGGGTGGGGAACGACTCGGATTTTCGCATTCCAGTCCCTATTCCGCTCTGACGTGTTGTGGGACCTTGGGTGAGTCTCTTCACCTTTGTTTCCCGCTTGGTAAAACAGGATTAATAGCTCTGATGTGCTTGCCAGGGGGGCTATGAGCTTGCACCAATCGGTGCAAACGAAGCACTTAGAAATCGTGGTTTGGAGGTCCCAAACTGACGTTAAATTCACTGACCTGTATCTTCATGGTGAGACAGCTCCTTCTTGTAACCAGCTGGGGCAGAAGGGACCATTCATGGCCTGTTCATCTGGCCCATACATACCCCTCGGATAAGATTTTAGAAACACCACAGACAGAGGTGCCCCTCTTGAAACCAGTCCTTCCTTCTTACACCTCTGAAGCACCACCTTCCCCTCTTCTCTTTCCCACCCCGCAGACTTGTCAGCACCTTGGGGTTTGCATGGCTGCACAGTGGCTGGAGGTGGCCTTTGCCATTCTCACAAGAGCATTATTAAATAGTAAACCCTGGTCTCCTGCCCGCCCCCTCTCTGCTTGGTCACGCTGACTCTTCTATGGAGCATTTTCAGGAGAACAGCCTGAGACACAGCAAACTCGGTGTTGTGGCCTTTGGCTGCCATTCCCTCCCCAGGGTCTCATGCACCTGCCCATCACTCTGTCAGAGGCTGGGTCTGTCTCAGTCAGTCACCGCCAGCTCCATGTGCCCGCTCTTTCTGCAGGTACCTGAGCTTCCTGCAGCTGCTGCTGCCGAGGAGGCCTGTCTCACTGAGGAGGATTCAGAGGCTTGGTCAAGCACCGTCCCTGACCCAGGTGCCTTTGGTAATGTGCTCATGAGGGCCAGTCAGATGATCCTGGAAATAAGGGTTTAAGAGCAAATGTCTGATTCCATTTAGTGGGGTCACATGTAGCCAGAGCAGGGAGGCATTTTCCCCAGAGATGTTTCTGAGCTGAGGCTGGCCAGCACCTTGGTGGGCTGGGGAGCTGTCCCGGGGAAAATCAGAGCAGTGTTGTGTGTGAGGAGATATTTATATGATGTATGAGGATGTGGGCACGTGTAGGCTGAGGGAGTGGTGTACCTATAATGACCATGCGCTCTGTGTGTGTGTGGGAGGGAAGTGTAGTGTGTGGTGTATGTATATTTTGCGTGTGTGGTGTATCTATAGTGAGTGTGTGTGTTTCTATGTGTATTTGTGTGTGTTGCCAGGCTTAGGTGGCTGAGGGGGCTGGTAGTAGCAATGGAAAAAGCCCTGATAACAAACCAGGCCTCATGAATTCATCACTGAATGATCAAAAAACCCACAAATGAGTCATGTGCCCAGACCGCAGGGCTTGGTTTCTCTCTTGATTTTATCTTGGCCAGGATCATATGTGCACTTGGCCTGTATTCGCTTGCTCACCAGCAGGATGTTGTACCAGGGCCTCGTGGCAAGAGGTGCCAGAGAGAAGTGTCACCATCCTCTCCTCTCTCTGCACTGAGCCTCAGTCGCCCCTAAGCCCTAACCTCCACATGGGGAAGAATGGGGAAAGGCATACACAGAGCCAGCACTCTGGTCTGTGTGTGGTACATGTCCCCAGTGCACCAAGGATGTGAGTCTCTTATATCCCCCCACCTACAGAGGTTGGCTCTTTAGGTCATGAGATCAGGGCTCCATGGGGCCGGGCGCTGAAGCTTTAGTGATCCCTGGCTCAATCCCTGAAGTTGGCCAACACATAGTGATTGTCACATGAGTATAACTTCTGAGCTATGCGTGGCTGCAGAAGGTATTGCTGCTCTAGCTGTAGGGACCTGCTCTTGTAGACTCAGAGGAGGGAGTGTGTGGCTGGGGGGTGATCTGGCAGCTTTTCAGATCCCTTTGAAATCCTACTCAGCAGCAAGCCTTCCCCCACCACGGGGTGGCGGACATGGAGACCTCACCAACGCTAGCCCTGGCACAGGTGCTGTGCTGATTCTAGGGACTGAAGGAAGTGTCTCTTAATGTGCATTTGTGCAGTGCCCAGCACAATGGGGGCCCTAATCTCCCTCAGGAGCTGTGCAGCACCTGGTACAATGGGTCCCCCTTATCTCTGTTGGGCTCTGTACAGGACCTGGCGTGATGGGGGGCCTCTGATCTTGATGGAGGTCTGTGCCGCACCTGACACAATGGGGGCTCTGATGTCAGTTGGGGTCTGTGGAGCTCCAGACACAGTGGGGCCCCGATCCCTGATGATGGCCCCTAGATGCTACTGTGATAATGCTACTAAATGGCAGGGCCTCACCTGTCTGTCTCTCATATCCAGTCTCTCTCTGGCAGGAAGGATTTGCAGTTGTGAGGTGGAGGGCGGGCCAGGCCCAGCCTCACCTCACTCTTTATGATCTCTTTGATCAGAGAAACCTGTTCTGCAGTCTCCCTCTCCCCAGCATTGCAGGCTCTTACTTGTCATCTGTCTCCTCTTGCACTGGCCCGCCTGGGGATGGGAGAGACAGGGAGCTCTCTCTGAACAGCAAGGACTGGCCAGACATGTCTCCCATCCCAGCATATTGTGGAGGGAGGAGAATGGGGGAGGGAGGGCTAGGGTCAATTTAACTTTAGGGCTTGTTTCCATGGAGATGGGGACAGCAGACCCCTGTTCTCTTTGCCCCCACACCTGGGCTGAGCATGTCCACACAAGTGGCTGATGTACAGGAGACATGTCCGCTGGGGGTGGGGTGGGGGCTGCTGGTTTGGGGCAGGGATTCCCCCATTAATGCCACAGCGCTGTGGCACTGGATGGAGACCCAGTGTGGCTGGGGCCATGTGAGACAAGCCTGAGTGAAGCTGGAGGGGGGGGGGGGGGGGCAGGGACATGGAGTCAAGGCTGGGCCTCCCCAAACTCCTGCTCCCTCCTCAAGTGAGTCAGGCTGTTTCTGTCCATCTCCTGCCAGGCAGGCAGTGGAGGGAGGCAGCCGGGTGCACCCACAACTTTGTTTGAGAAGGTGGAGCCCTGTTTGCACTTGAATACTCTGCAAAGGCGAAAGACAATCAGAAAGACCCAGCCTGTCCTGAGCAGCTGCCAATCCCAGCCTGCTGGATGGGACCCATGCGGCTGGCTGGGCTTCCCCAGGAGAAACTTCCCTGCACTTGGAGTGGGGAAGCCACACTTCCTCCTCCTACCCCACTGGCTGTGGAGAAGCAGTGTAGTGCTGGTTGCCATGGATACCAAACCATAATAAAGGCACATAGGCCCTGGGCTGGTATTGCCAGGCAACTGCAATGACAGCTCGAGACCCAAACAGGGAAACCCCTAGTCTGAATGACTCACCCGCTCGCTCCCTGACTGAGGGGTGGTGCAAAGCCGGGAGATAAGGCCGAGCCCCCAGGAGAGTAGCACAGGCTGCAATGTGCACTGCACGTGTCACTAACAGCATGCTGAGGGGATGCAGAGAGCCTGAAACGACTTGGGAATCCTTTCCACAGGGTGAAGGGAGCCTCGTGGCTGAGGCCCAGCACCTGGCAGTCAGGACTCCTGGTTCCATTCTCAACTTCCTTTGTGACCTTGGACAGGTCGTGTCCTGTCCCTGCACCTCCGCTGCTGAGTGTCATGGAGGTGCAGGCCTTGTGCTGCGTCCCAGCCTTTTGGCAGTCTCCTGGGAGCGATGCTGGTTGGGTGCCAGACCCTAGGGGTCCATACTTTTTACCAGGGTGAGCTCTGCAGCTCTCCAGCTCCAAGACTGAGCCCTGGAGGCTCTAGTACCTCCACTTCTCATCGTGAGCCCCTGCAATGAGTCCACCTTTGTTCAAAGGCCTGTAGAGACTCTGTACCTTTGAGGCGAAATGCAAACAGTGAATATCTTTAGTGATACAGGGAAGCCTTTTCAAAACGAGGTGGCGGTTATGAGTCCTCTGGGAATGCAGCATTAGGAAGCCCTTAGGTTAGCATGGGAAAGGCAGGCTCAAGTCAGAGTCCATCGTGGAAGAAGCAATGGCCCCCAACACACCAGGCCCCTCTGAGGTCCATCTTGGCTCCTCGTCTCCGTGTCTGTTAGAAGTGGTGTGTCTGTGAGCCCAGTTCTTAGCATGGGCCTGCTCTTCAATACAAAGTTAGGCCAGCATCAGGCACCTTGTGCCGACCTATCTGTGAATGTGTCTACACTCAGATTTGTCTCTAGCCAATGTAAGTGCCCCATTATGGCAACGCAGTAAAACCATGTCCCCGATTGGCAGGGAGTCATGGTTGACCTACTTAGGGCAATGCAGTGTGAGTGTAGACACTGCATGACCTGTCTCGATCCTAACAGTCCTCCAGCAGCTGTTCCACATTGCCCCATTCTCAGTGACAGTGACCGCTCTGGTCACAATTTTAAATTCCATTGCCCAGGGGTCACAGAGACTGGATGCCACTTCCATCACCTCCCCTTTAAACCCCTACGTGTGTGTTTTTTAAATGCCTTTTCCTGATTGCCCACCTTGGGAAGCACACCTGGCAGGTTTCCCTAGTTGCCCAACCGACCATGCCAGCTCTATGCACACGGAGAGGTACTACATGCAGTCCTGCCTGGAGCAGACAGGACGTATTGAATCCCCTGGGCCTGTGGGGAGAAGAGGCTGTGCAAGCACAGCTATGGATCAGCAGTAGAAATGTGGACATCTACAGGCAGATTGCATAGGAGATACAGGTGAAGGGGTCTGACAGGGAACAGCAGCAGTGCTGTGTGAAAATGAATGAATTTTACCAGGGATACCACAAGGCCACGGAGTACACAATAGATCTGGTGCTGTGCCACAGACCTGTCCGGGGTACAATGAACTTGCATGGCATATGTGGTGGAGACTCCACCACCACCCTGCAGACCACTTGATACCTTGGAGGAGCCCGAGATAGGGAGGCCAAAACTGGACAGTTCTCGTTTTGACTGGTTTGTCTCCTGTCTGGTACAAGGACAAAACCACTTGTGGTTTTGTCTGTATCACATGGGATGCCATTTTGAAAGCATGCCACTTCACCCGCACCAGCCTGATCTTGCAGGCACACTGCATGCAAGCTCAGACTGGTGGGGGAAGAGTGGCGCGCTCTTCAAAATGGCCTCCCCCATGTGGCGTGACCATCATGCAGGCAGGGGAGGGCCCATGCTGTTCTCGGAAGTGCTGGAATGTCTGGTATTCCAGGAATGCGTAAGGGGCTACCTTACTCTGAGACAGAGAACCCTTCCATGAACAGCGAGGAGGAGGAAGAAGAGGAAGAGGAGGGGGCAGATGCTGTGAGGGACTCCAGCCATGCTGTGAGCCAGGACCTGTTTGAGACTCTGTCCTGCCAGGTGAGCACACATGAGCCTAATGAAGGGGAAGGGAAGTCAGGTAAGCATGTCCATGCATTTTTCCTTACAATGTTTACGTTTAAAGGTGGTACCCGGTTCATCTCCAAGTTAACAAGACAAAAGTATTGACTTTTCATTGTTTTCCTCGCATGAGAGGAGAGAGAGGTACAACAAACAGAGGCAGAGTTGCAATCTGCTTTTCATTCACTTCTTGAGTTAGGTGTGTGAGGCGGTATGCGGAGCACTTTGTGGATGTACATACAGGTGTCCCGTTTATCCTCCTGAGAGATCTTGAAACTTTAATGGAGATACTCTGCAGTACTCTCCCAAGGGTTTCTAGGGATGGCTGCCTTATGTCTTCCTCCACGGTAGGACACTTCCCCATGCCATTCTGCAAAGACCTCGGTTGGAACCATTGCAGTAAACAGGTTAGCAGCATCTGGGCCAGGGTGGCTTTGGGGTGCCAGTAGCAGCTGTATTCTCTGTGCCTTTGTGACCCTCAAGAGTGAGATCTCAGCTAAAATCACCATGGCCTGTGGAAATAGTGCCAATATTCACTGCCATTGCCCTACACTCATAGGGACCAACATTGATAGCTTCATGCAACAGATGAGCCTTTTCCCTTTCACTGCTCGCTGGCTGTACTCATTATGGCTGTGGCTGGAGAACGGTGCCGTGCCAAGGTGCAGTGTCAATAAGCATGCCTTATTCAAAGTGTTTATGGGTCTAAAAGACGGGAGCTTTGAAAAGTGTATTTCCCTTTCTGCTGTGACTGTAAATCCAGTGGTGCAGCTGACTGTTTTCATCAGCACATTTGGGCATTGTGGCCTTGGAGAGTGCCCCCTCCACACTCACAGAGCACGTGACCCTGATGAGGAGAAAGAAGACGAGGGAGGACATGTTCAGTGAGATCCTGCAAGCCAGTGCTGGATCAGACTGTAAACAAAGGAGCCTGGAGGGCCAATATGACTGACGGCATGAAGAAAGGCAGAGAGGATAGGAAAAAGGCCCAGGAGTCACCAGGACAAGAAGCGGAAAATGCACCAGGACATAGTGGGTCTTCTCAGGCAGCAAACCCAAATGCTGCAGACCCTGGTTGGCCTACACGTCCAAAATCCTGGACTTTCCACTCTTTGCATTCCTGGAGAACTCCCTGGTCACCACTCCCTACATCCCCCCACATACCACTTGGCATCACAGCATGTATGATTACCCTGGCACTTCTCATGAAAGAAAACCACAGCTTCACACACCAACCGTGGTTCTCACAGGTGTATATGTGTAGCAACAACAGACTACATGTGCACTCAAATGAATAGAAATGTTTACTCCCTTTCTAATTTTAAATTTTCACTCCCATTAAGTTATGTGAAAAACTGTATAACATTGCATGTGGTTTGTTTTGGGGTTTGCACACTGATTTTCTGCACTGTTTTTTCCTAAATACAAACACTCTATTATCTTTATTACTTCACAATAAATATTGCAGAATGCACAGCGGTACTCAAAGCAAACAGTACTTGTAAGTGCACACCAAGCACCACAGAATTCATAGCTTCAGGAGTACACCCAGCCACATTTATAAATGTACAGCAAGCACGATACAATTCTTAGTGACACCCAAAGCTCCAGGCCCAGGGAACATTCCAGCAGAGAATGCTACTGTGGCTTACCGGTAAAGTGCTCTTTCAAAGCCTCCATTAACTGCATAGCTTCATTTTTTTCTTTCTTTCCACGTACTTTAATGGATTCCATAACAATGGACAAGATGGAGTTTAGAACTGGATCACCTGGCCCTTTCTCTTCTTGTCTCCTCCCAGCTCAAAGCGCTCGCACCTCTTAGTGGCCCAGCATTCGCTTGGACCCTGCAGCTGGGCTCCACACACTCAAGCCTCAGCACAATTTTCTTCGTGGTCTTGGCCTTCTTACAGAAGATAGGCTTTGTCTGACCACCATAACCACTCTGCTTCCGATCCTGTCTCCTCTTTCCCTGAGCGTAGAAAGAGTCCTTGCCCTTCTTGTACTGGGTCACTTTGTACAGCTGGTGCTTGCCACATTTCTTGCAATAAGTCCTGCAGGTTTTGGGGATTTTCACCATCCTGCCAGCAGCAGCAGCATCGGGGCTCTTGTAATAGCACTTGTGTCTGGGTGTTGAAGGGTGGTAGACAGCTACTTGGCCTTCACCCCAGCAGCAGTTTTTCCCCCTTTGCCTCAAAGATATTGTGCAGGATATAACAGGCAGCTATAACCAGGGGGATATTTTTCTCACTGTGTCTCAATCTAGTGAGTAAACACTGCCAGAGTCCCTTCAATTTATCAAAAGCACATTCAGCAGGCATTCTGCACCTGCTGAGCCAGTAGTTGAATTTTTCCGTGGTGCTGCCGAGGAGGCCAGTGTATTGCTTCATGAGCCCAAGGAGCAAGAGGTAGGCTGGGTCCCCCAGAATCAGAACTGGCATTTGAGTATTGCCAGTGGTAATGCTCTAGGCTGGAAAGAATGTCCCTGCTTGCAGCTTTCTGAACAGCCCGGTGTTCTTAAAGATGCGAGTGTCATGTACTGTCCCTGACCAGCCCACACTGATATCGGTGAAGCGTCCCCGGTGAACCACCACTGCTTGCATAGCCATAGAAAAGTAGCCCTTTCAGCTGATGTACGGTGTGGCAAGGTGAGCTGTCTATCACCCCACCTCAGTGCGGGAACCCTCTGGCTGCAAGCCATCGACTATTTCCTGCACATTGCCCAAGAATCAGCCCTGTGTAATAGGAGATGATTAATGGTCTTACACACTTACATGACAATGGCCCACACTGTGGGGGGGGGGAGGGAGCATGGGCTGTTATAGCAGAAGTAAGGGTGAGACAAGACAGAACTGGGGTGGGGGGAATCAAATCAGTATCTTAGATGTCTATATACTAATGCAAGACGTATGGGGAATAAGCAGGAAGAACTCGAAATGCTCGTAAATAAACACAGCTATGACATAGCTGGCATCACAGAGACTTGGTGGGATAATACGCATGACTGGAATATTGGTATAGAAGGATATGGCTTGCTCAGGAAGGACAGGCAGGGAATAAAGGCAGGAGGTGCTGCCTTATATATTAAAAATGTATACACTTGGACTGAGGTTGAGATAGAAAAAAGAGACAGATATGTTGAAAATCTCTGGCTAAGGATAAATGGGGTAAAAAACAAGGGTGATGTCATGATAGGGGTCTACTACAGATCACCAAAACAGGAAGAAGAGGTGGATGAAGCTTTTTTTAAACAACGAACAAAATCATCCAAAGCACGGGACTTGGTGGTGATGGGGGACTTCAGCTACCCAGACATCTATTGGGAAAATACCACAGCAGAGCACAGATTATCCAACAAGTTCTTGGAATGAATTGGAGACCATTTTTTATTTCAGAAGGTGGAGAAAGCTACTGGGGGGAGGCTGTTCTAGATTTGATTTTGACAAGTAGGGAGGAACTGGTTGAGAATTTGAAAGTGGAGGGCAACGTGGGTGAAAGTGATCATGAAACGGTAGAGTTCACAATTCTAAGGAATGGTAGGAGGGAGAACAGCACTATAAAGACAGTGGATTTCAAGAGGGCAGACTTTAGCAAACTTAGGGAGTTGGTAGGTAAAATCCCCTGGGAAGCAAGTCTAAGGGGAAAAAACAATTGAAGACATTGGCAGTTTTTCAAAGAGACATTATTAAGGGCACAAGAGCAAACTATCCCACTGCGTAGGAAAGATAGGAAGTATGGCAAAATACCACCCTGGCTTAACCAGGAAATCTTCAATGATCTCAAACTCAAAAAAGTGTCCTACAAAAAGTGAGAACTAGATCAAATTACAAAGGATGAATATAAACAAATAACACAAGTATGTAGGGACAAAATTAGAAAAGCCAAGGCACAAATGAGATCAAACTAGCTAGGGACATAAAAGGAAACAAGAAAACATTCTACAGATACATTAGAAGCAAGAGGAAGACCAAGGACAGAGTAGGCCGTTACTCAATGAGGGGGGAAAGACAACAAAAGAAAATGTGGAAATGGCAGAGGTGCTTAATGACTTCTTTGTTTCGGTTTTCACCAAGAAGGTTGGTGGCGATTGGATGTCTAACATAGTGAATGCCAGTGAAAATGAGGTAGGATCAGAGTCTAAAATAGGGAAATAACAAGTCAAAAATTTCTTAGACAAGTTAGATGTCTTCAAATCACCAGGGCCTGATGAAATGCATCTTAGAGTACTCAAGGAGCTGATTGAGGAGATATCTGAGCCATTAGCAATTATCTTTGAAGTCATGGAAGATGAGAGACATTCCAGAAGACTAGAAAAGGGCAAATATAGTGCCCATCTATTAAAAGGGAAATAAGGACAACCCAGGGAATTACAGACCAGTCAGCTTAATTTCTGTACCTGGAAAAATAATGGAGCAAATAATTAAGCAATCAATTTGCAAACACCTAGAAGATAATAAGGTGATACATAACAGTCAGCATGGATTTGTCAAGAACAACTAGTGTCAAACCAACTGGATAGCTTTCTTTGACAGGGTAACAAGCCTTATGGATGGGGCGAAGCAGTAGATGTGATATATCTTGACTTTAATAAGGTTTTTGATACTGTCTAAGATGACATTCTCATAAACGAACTAGGGAAATACAACCTAGATAGAGCCACTATAAGGAGGGTGCATAACTGGTTGGAAAATCTTTCCCAGAGAGTAGTTATCAGTGGTTCACAGTCACGCTGGAAGGGCATAATAAATGGGGTCCCGCAGGGATCGGTTCTGGGTCCGGTTCTGTTCAATATCTTCATCAATGATTTAGATAATGGCATAGAGAGTACACTTATAAAGTTTGTGCACGATACCAAGCTGGGAGGGGTTGCAAGTGCTTTGGAGGATAGGATTGAAATTCAAAATGATCTGGACAAACTGGAGAAATGGTCTGAAGTAAATAGGATGAAATTCAATAAGGACAAATGCAAAGTACTCCACTTAGGAAGGAACAATCAGTTGCACACATACAAAATGGGAAATGATTGCCTAGGAAGGAGTACTGTGGAAAGGGATCTGGGGGGTCATAGTGGATAACAAGTCAACAATGTAACACTGTTGCAAAAAAACCAAACATCATTCTGGGATGTATTAGTAGGAGTATTGTAAGCAAGACATTGTAATTCTTCCGCTCTACTCCACGCTGATTAGGCCTCAACTGGAGTATTGTGTCCAGTTCTGGGTGCCACATTTCAGGAAAGATGTGGACAAATTGGAGAAAGTCCAGAGAATAGCAACAAAAATGATTAAAGGTCTAGAAAACATGACCTGTGAGGGAAGATTGAAAAAATTGGGTTTGTTTACTCTGGAGAAGAGAAGACTGAGAGGGGACATGATAACAGTATTTTCAAGTACATAAAAGGTTATTACAAGGAGGAGGGAGAAAAATTGTTCTTCTTAACCTGTGAGGATAGGACAAGAAGCAATGGGCTTAAATAGCAGCAAGGGTGGTTTAGGTTGGACATTAGGAAAAACTTCCTAACTGTCAGAGTGGTTAAGCACTGGAATAAATTGCCGAGAGAGGTTGTGGAATATCCATCATTGGGGATTTTTAAGAGCAGGTTGGACAAACACCTGTCAGGGATGGTCTAGATAATACTTAGTCCTGCCTTGAATGCAGGAGACTGGACTAGATGACCTCTCGAGGTCCCTTCCAGTTCTATGATTCTATGATTTACCACTAACCGATAGCAATCCAGTGTTTCAAACTTCGAGAGCACGATCGCCCCTTGCTTCTCCACTGTCAATGCAGCTCTCATTCTGGTGCCCTTGCACTGGAAATGAACTGGGTCAAGCTCTAGACACAGATCCAGGAATGTGGCCTTTCGCATCCAAAAGTTCTGCAGCCATTGCTTGTCATTCCAAACCTGCACTACAATGCAGACCACCAGTCAATGCTTGTTTCTCGGGCCCAGAAGCAGCGCTCCACCTTGTGCATCCGCTCTGAGAACAGCACTGTCAACCTGGAATTGCTTTTTGCTATGAGCCACAGCACACTGTCCTCAGAGAAACAGTCATGTCCCCTGTTGTTGCTGTACTTCCTGCAGGTGTGCAAATAGAAGAGGATCTTGCATCCTGTGTTCACAGCATTCATGAGAACAGCGTAGAACTCTGCAGGCTCCATGCTTCTGTCAGACAGTGGACATGGAAAAGTGCCATGCGGGATTTTAAAAAATGACATGAAAATGATGAGACATGGATGGCGTTATGGGATGGACAAAGCATGCCAGGAACTTGACCTCTTGCTCCCAGAGATCCTGGGGTGAGTCATTTCTATCTCACAAAACGTTGCAAAAATATCCTACAAGGCATTCTGCTGGATGGGCGCACATGGGACACTGGAATGCCTATTTATAATGCACCTCACTTTATATTGACACAAGCACACCTGGTGAGCATGAATTGCAGCTAATTATGCATGTGCCCGAGAGACATACAAATTGTGGCAGCTGTACACTGAGGTAACTTGTGTTGACCAAAGTTTGTAGTGTAGACATGGCCAAAGCCACCTCATGCCTTGTCCTTTGGTCTCCTGCCTCCAGTGATGTGGTGTTCACATGTCCAGCCTAGTTTGGCTTCCATTCCTTAAGTGTCAATGTTCTGGTCATTGGCTCTTCCATTGTCTCTTCCAGGCCTTTCATTCATGTGTTGAATCCAACCAGTTCTTGTTAAAGTATCTGGTCCCAACCCAGACAGCATATGTGACATTTGGCCATGCCTCATTTCCCTTTCCTTTACCAGAAGTCAATCCATTTAAACCCAGAAGATAGCAATATAAAGTGGGTGGGTAAACTGAAGCATACATATGGCTCATAAAACTATTACCCAAAATTCCCACATTCCTCACACTAAGATTGACCAGTTTCCCATGGAGGCTCCGTTCATGTTTGCAGTGGGGTGACTGGAAGCTGTGGGGGTGAGATGGGGAAGAGTACTAGTTGGATGAGGAGCTGGAAGAGGGGAAACTGGGAATGGCTGGACAAGGAACCAGGGGTTGGGAGAGAGCTAGCACTCGCTGTCCAAATGCTTACCCCCTGGGCTCAGGGCTGACCCCCCAGTAGCTTAAACACCCCCTCTCCCAGAAGGTGTGAGCCTCTTCTCCCAGGAGGCCTGGATATGTAGCATATAACACATGCAGATATTTTTCAGTCTCATGCCATTACCCTTTTACTTAACAGATAAAGCATGAGAGAGTTCAGATCATATAGAAAACAACAAACGTCCTAACTGTGATGCCCCTCACTAGCTCACCCTTCCCATGGAAGACCAGCGATATTCAGGTAGGTAAACAGGGTTCCCTGCCTCATTGGGCTTCTAGATGCTGGGTTGCCTCTCCTTCATCCTGAGCTGGAGAAAAAGTGCCCTAAAGAAGAACAGCAGCTCCTGCCCTTTTATAACTTTTAGCTCCCTCTGTCAGGCGATGTCCTGCTCAGCCTCCTCTGGGGATCACAGACCCCTACCAGGTGACTTTATGTTCAAGGTGACCTCTCCCCTGACAAATCAATTCTCCTGGCTGGGAGCCAGACTATTGATTAGAGCTATTCCATTTCAATGGAAGAGCACTTTAAGTCAAGGACCCTCTTTTGTCCTTTTGCTACCAGCTTTTGGAATTTCAGCCACAGAAGGGAGCAAACAGCCAATAAAGGAGTCAAAAGGGCGGCACAGTCAAAGTGGAGTTTGCATCTTCGTAAAGATCCTTGCAGAGAGAATTCCATCATCTCACACCAAATTCATAGCCTGTACAGGCAGTCCCAAGTCGTCATACTGTACAAATCACTTTTCGCAGGTGGTCACTGATTGTGTGTTCCTCATTTCCTGGGTTCCCAATGTCAGTCTTGGGGGTCTTGCTTGCAGAAGTGCTCAACCCGCATGGCTGTTACTGAAGTTAATGGGACTGAGTGGGGCTTTGCAAATATAACATGGTATATGACGCTAAGTTCTCTGAAAAATCAGGCCCTAGGTGTCTCAAAGTGGGCACCCAAAATTAGTGGCTACTTTTGACCTTAATCTCTCTCTGCCTCAGTTCCCAGTCTATAAAATGGGCATAAACCTCTCTCACCTCCCAAAGATGTTGTGAAGTTACTTTAATTAATATTCAGGAAGCACTCCAATAATTATAGTGATAGCCACAGAAAAGCCCATGAGGAAATAGATAATTTTGTATTAAGAGCAGCGTTTGAACAGTTGTGCTGTAAACAAGGCCTGGAGCCACACATTGATCAATGAGGTGAAAACAAAATATTGAATACTGCTCATTAAATGAGCACTGTCCATCCTGTCGATGAGGCAGGAATCTTGTGGAAAAAATAGGCTGTGAATATATAATTACAGGCAGTATCGTAATCTGTGTGCTCAAAGGGGCTGAATTAAGAATAACTTAATGCAGTGTTTCCCAGACTTGTTCCGCCGCTTCTGCAGGGAAAGCCCCTGGTGGGCCACACCGGTTTGTTTATCTGCTACGTCCACAGGTTCAGCCAATCGCGGCTCCCAGTGGCCGCGGTTTGATGCTCCAGGCCAATGGGAGCTGCTGGAAGCGGCGGCCAGTACATCCCTCAGCCCGCGCCGCTTCCCGCAGCCTCCGTTGGCCTGGAGCAGCGAACCGCAGCCAGTGGGAGCCGCGATAGGCCGAACCTGCGGATGCGGCAGGTAAACAAACCGGCACGGCCCACCAGGGGCTTTCCCTGCACAAGCGGCAGAACAAGTCTGGGAAACACTGACTTAATGGATAACACTGTCATTTCCTCACTTTGGACTGCTTGGCTTTGCCACCTTAACAATGTTCTTTAAATGCAGTTTGTGCATGTGATATATGTCACTGGAAAAGTGACAGCAGCATCACCTCCTTTCACAGATGGAGAAACTGAGGCACTGAGGAAGGGACCAGCAGGTCAGTGGGAGAGAGAACCAGAGTGCAGGTTTGCTGACTCCCATGCCAGTAGCCCACTACCTGGACCAGATGGCCTCCCCTTTAAATTCACCTGCCCCCTCCCTAGAGCACCTTTTACTGTGTGCCCCATTGCCTGGCTCTCTGGGTGCACCAGTAAGTACAACTAGTTGATGTTTCCACCTGGGGCTGGATGACAAATACCCACAAAGTGTCATTTAACTCCTGTGTGAAGGGAGTGGCTTCCCCACACTGTGCTTTCAGACCCCCAGGTTGCCTCACCCATCCATAAGGAAGTGACGCCGGCTTGATCACTGGAGTGATCTTTACCCTTTGAGCCTCCTGAACCCGAGGGCCTGCCATAAAGTGAAGCGTTTCCACCCTGCCGCCACAAAGTGCCTGGATACTGCAGGGAGCCGTGCGGCTGCCCCTCTGGGATCCCTGTGCTTGGGGGGGTGAGGGGGGGGCGCAGAGCCCTGTGTCCCTTCGTGACCCACCTGCCTTCTTCAGCTTCTCTCCTGGGTGTGAATTCCAGTGGCTTTCCCAGCTGGGATTCCTGGGATTGCCCTGCAGCAGGTGGGGGCTGACCTCTGGTCTTTTAAAGGCAGCAGGTCAGTCACTTAAGCCCCCTCTCTAGTTCAATGAGATGGATTACAACAAACAGCAACCCCCCTCTATGGTGCAACAGCCTGCATGGGGTGCCTCTCAAACTAGAGTTGCTGGATGGCTTGTAACTGATAAACAAAGCTGAGGGCTGGGGTGTTTGTAATGGAGGCTGATCAGGGCTCATGCGATATTTATAGCATCTAAACAAACCAAACTCACTGGGTCATTATAGCTTGTAAACAAACTTGGCGGTTGCGGGGTAAGGACTGGTGGCTGAAACCACAGGCTACTCCATGCCTGACTGCCACAGGCTCTTATTAGGGGCTCAGTACAGGATCTCACTTGTGTTAGCAGAAATTCTTATTCCCAGCTTTCCCCTCCAGCCACTCTTTGCTGTCCTTTGGCTGAGGCATGAAGCACCAGTAGCCAGCGAATGAAGCTTGGGCTGGGAGCCAGGGGCTCTGGAGTCCTCATCCTGGCTTCACTTCTGACCTGCGGCTAGTTCAGTGCCTCACAAGTGGCTCGTGAGGGTTACTGAGCTCGTAAGGGCTTGGGAAATGCAGAGCTCTGTCTAGGTGCGAGATATTATTGTGGTGTGCTAAGGGAAGACCTGGTAAAGTCACCAATGCAGCAGTTCCAGGGAGGCAGGGATGGAGACCCTTGCAGGCACTTTCAAAATGCCAGGCTTCGGCTGGAGATGGGACAGAACAGGAGAACCCAGATCTACCGTGTGTTATGGAGAAGGAAGGATCTTATAGTTAAAGCAATGAACTTGGGTTCAGTAGCTGGTGCTGCTAAGGTACCTGTGTGATTTGGAGCAAATCATTTCTCTGTCAGTACCACGGAGGAAGCTGGGAGGGGCTCAGGTGCTATGGAGAAGGGGACTGTGTATGTACCTAGGCTGAAATATAAGGTTGCTAGTTTCATGCAGTGGCTATAACATAGGAATATCTTCCTGATCTTCAGGCATGTGTACTGCACTCTCCATCAGACACAGCCCAATTGTTCATTTTGGAAATGCTCATTAGTAAGTGTTAGCAAACCGTTGACAGCAGAGAGAGAGGAGTGGGGAAGGCAGGTGGAAGAAGATGGGAAACAGGAAAGTGGGGGGAAAAAAATGAATTTCTGAGAAAAGTCAATAAGGAAGCTGCAGCACAGAAAGGCTGTCTTTGTACATGTCTTACTCCAGGACACTCACTGGGACATGTAAGGCCATAATTAGGTATTTAACACAAAACGTGATGCGTAAGTTGAGTAATGGGAAAGGGCTATTAAAAGCCAGGTTTGGGCCTGAATGACAGCAGACGCTTCCAAAGTAACGTTTCAAATAATAATAAAAAAAAAAGCAGGATGGAAGAGACTTAAACACTGGGTGCCTTGTGATTTTGAAGGAATATTCTTTGCTTGGAAGCCATGTTAGAATACTGAGATGCAGCCACATCTTGGTGTGAGAGGGTCTCTAGAGCAGAGGAGATGCAGTCGTGTCTGGGGGCTGGAGGTGCCGGGTGCTGTGCTGGAGCAGAGGGGATGCAGTCATGTCTCAGGATGGAGGTTCCTGGGTGCTGTGCTGGAGCAGAGGGGACGCAGTCGTGTCTGGGGGCTGGAGGTGCCGGATGCTGTGCTGGAGCAGAGGGGATGCAGTCATGTCTCAGGCTGGAGGTTCCCGGGTGCTGTGCTGGAGCAGAGGGGACGCAGTCGTGTCTGGGGGCTGGAGGTTCCTGGGTGCTGTGCTGGAGCAGACGGGATGCAGTCATGTCTCAGGATGGAGGTTCCTGGATGCTGTGCTGGAGCAGAGGGGATGCAATTGTGTCTGGGGGCTGGAGGTTCCTGGGTGCTGTGCTGGAGCAGAGGAGATGCAGTCGTGTCTCAGGCTGGAGGTTCCCGGGTGCTGTGCTGGAGCAGAGGGGACGCAGTCGTGTCTCAGGCTGGAGGTTCCCGGGTGCTGTGCTGGAGCAGAGGGGATGCAGTCGTGTCTGGGGGCTGGAGGTTCCTGGGTGCTGTGCTGGAGCAGAGGGGATGCAATTGTGTCTGGGGGCTGGAGGTTCCTGGGTGCTGTGCTGGAGCAGACGGGATGCAGTCGCATCTGGGGGCTGGAGGTGCCGGGTGCTGTGCTGGAGCAGAGGGGACGCAGTCGTGTCTCAGGCTGGAGGTTCCTGGGTGCTGTGCTGGAGCAGAGGAGATGCAGTCGTGTCTTAGGCTGGAGGTTCCCGGGTGCTGTGCTGGAGCAGAGGGGACGCAGTCGTGTCTGGGGGCTGGAGGTTCCCGGGTGCTGTGCTGGAGCAGAGGGGACGCAGTCGTGTCTCAGGCTGGAGGTTCCTGGGTGCTGTGCTGGAGCAGAGGAGATGCAGTCGTGTCTCAGGCTGGAGGTTCCCGGGTGCTGTGCTGGAGCAGAGGGGACGCAGTCGTGTCTCAGGCTGGAGGTTCCCGGGTGCTGTGCTGGAGCAGAGGGGATGCAGTCATGTCTCAGGCTGGAGGTTCCCGGGTGCTGTGCTGGAGCAGAGGGGATGCAGTCGTGTCTCAGGTTGGAGGTGCTGGGTGCTGTGCTGGAGCAGAGGGGACGCAGTCATGTCTCAGGCTGGAGGTTCCTGGGTGCTGTGCTGGAGCAGAGGGGATGCAGTCATGTCTCAGGCTGGAGGTTCCTGGGTGCTGTGCTGGAGCAGAGGAGATGCAGTCGTGTCTCAGGCTGGAGGTTCCTGGGTGCTGTGCTGGAGCAGAGGGGACGCAGTCGTGTCTGGGGGCTGGAGGTGCCGGGTGCTGTGCTGGAGCAGAGGGGACGCAGTCATGTCTCAGGCTGGAGGTGCCGGGTGCTGTGCTGGAGCAGAGGGGATGCAGTCGTGTCTCAGGCTGGAGGTTCCTGGGTGCTGTGCTGGAGCAGAGGGGACGCAGTCGTGTCTGGGGGCTGGAGGTGCCGGGTGCTGTGCTGGAGCAGAGGGGACGCAGTCGTGTCTCAGGCTGGAGGTGCCGGGTGCTGTGCTGGAGCAGAGGGGACCCAGTCGTGTCTCAGGCTGGAGGTTCCCGGGTGCTGTGCTGGAGCAGAGGGGATGCAGTCGTGTCTCAGGCTGGAGGTTCCTGGGTGCTGTGCTGGAGCAGAGGGGACGCAGTCGTGTCTGGGGGCTGGGGGTTCCCGGGTGCTGTGCTGGAGCAGAGGGGATGCAGTCATGTCTCAGGCTGGAGATTCCCGGGTGCTGTGCTGGAGCAGAGGGGACGCAGTCGTGTCTGGGGGCTGGAGGTGCCGGGTGCTGCGCTGGAGCAGAGGAGATGCAGTCGTGTCTCAGGCTGGAGGTGCCGGGTGCTGTGCTGGAGCAGAGGGGACGCAGTCGTGTCTCAGGCTGGAGATTCCCGGGTGCTGTGCTGGAGCAGAGGAGATGCAGTCGTGTCTCAGGCTGGAGATTCCCGGGTGCTGTGCTGGAGCAGAGGGGATGCAGTCGTTTCTGGGGGCTGGAGGTGCCGGGTGCTGTGCTGGAGCAGAGGAGATGCAGTCGTGTCTGGGGGCTGATTGTTCCTGGGGCCATCTTGTAGCAGGTTTGCAGCCCCTTTTCTCGGTGCAGCTGTGTCCTCTTTTCACGTGGCTGTGTGGAGTTTGGTGCAGGGAGGGTGTGTAGGACGGGGTGGAAGGTGCTAACCTTGGGCAGGTCTCTCCCTGCATCTTTTGAGGTTTTTCTCTGTGAGCAGCTCTCAAACCCACAGCAGGGGAGTGGAGCTCAGTCTGATGGATGCAGGGGCAGGGAGGGTCACAGCCAGCTTCTTGTTCAGCCCTCTGATCCGGGGAGGTGGAGCCCACAGGGTAGGAGGGGGCGGCACAAGTCTAACCCTCTGGGCCAGCTTGCTCTAGTTTTTCAGGGGTTCAGGCTTGGGCCCCCAGCGGGGGGGCGGGGGCTTTTCTGGGGAGGTGGATGCATGTCTCTCCGTGGGAGGGGCTCTCAGCCCGGGGACCCGAGCAGGGTGCTGCTGTCCTGGGGTATGCCAATGCCAGGGCGCACCTGGGCATGGGAGGGGGAGGGCTGCCGGGATGTGCGCCCCCGGGCACGGCCGGGCTGCCCGGCGCAGCGCGGCCCGGCTCGGCCGGGTGACTCGCTTGCTCTGCTCGAGGCTGGCTCGGCTCTTGGTCCCTCCCTCCCAGCAGCGCGGCTCTGGAAAGAGGAGAGACACACCCAGCCCGGGCTGAGTTACAAGAGCCCAGCCCTGCGCCGAGCGGCGTCCACTTCGTGCGCTCCGCCGCCGGGACAGGACCGGACCCTGCGTGCCAGGGAGCAGCCGCCGCCGCCAGGAATCCGGGAGCGGGCTCGGGGCTGGGCAGTACCGGGACTCTGCCGGGCATGGCTGTGCCGGGGAGCTGAGAGCCACTGACCCGCAGGTAGGGACCAGCCGCCCCGGGCGCGCTCGGGCAGAGGGGACCCGCCCCTGGCACCGAACCTGGGGCAGGGAGCTGGGGCCGGGCAGAAGGAACTTTCTGCCCCTTCCCGGGCTGGACGTTTGCGCTCCTCGGGTGTCTCGGGAGTGGAGCCTTCACTGCGCCTAGGGCAGGGAGCGGGTCGGGTCAGGTCTGGGGCTGGGAGCCCTGGGGGCGCTGCGCCTGCGGGGGGGGGCGCAACAGGGGGGTAAAAGTCCTCGCAGCTGCAGGGGGCGTGTGTGCGTGAGGGAGGGGCTGGGTGTGAGGGCTGGGACTGTGGGGGGGGTGTGTGTGAGGGCTGGGTGTGTGTGTGGGAGTTGTATATGGGGGAATGTATATGGGCTGTGTATAGCTGGCATTTGCAGATAGGGTGTGTTTATGAGGTGTATATAGGTGGGGTTCCATATGAGGTGTGTATAGGTGTTGTGTGTTTCTATAGGCAGGGGTTGTATTTGGGACGTGCATGCAGGGGGGTGTCTATGGGATGTGTATCGGCGGGGTTTGTACACAGGGTGTGTGTGTGTAGGCGGCGGTTGTATAGAGGGCGTGTTGAAAGTTTCCCTTGCTCCGGGCTCGGGCTGGGGGCGGTTTGGCGGGGCGCTGGAGCCTGGGATCTGCTCTGGGGAGCTTTGCTGAGTGGCCATGCAGCCGCGGTGGTGGAGCTGTCCCGAGCCCCCCTCTCCCGATGGGTGGGGACCCCCGCACTGGACCCACTCCAGCCGCCTGTGGAATGTGGTGGTTGGAAAGAGTGACTAATTCAAACCAGGCGTCGCCAGTGGCAGGCCTGTGAGAGGCGCCCCAGGGGTGTGTGTGCAGGGGTGGGGGGCGAACTGTGTCCCTGCGCAAGTCGGGGAGCAAAGCGCCCCCCAGTCTTGTAACGTGCGTCCGCCCCACCCTATGCTGGAGCGCATGGTGCCCTCTGGGGAGCTGCGAGCCGGGCTGGGGAACTCGCGTAGCTGTAGGGTAGGGAAGCCTGCAGGGCGCTGAGGAGCCCCACGCCTGTGGTTTCTGGGCGCTGCGGGCTGGTGGGTGGCTCGGGCGCTGCGCTTAGTCGCGCTCAGGGTGTGGCACCTTCTCCGCCAGTTTGGAGGCGGCAGCGCTGTGTTGCCTCGGCGCAGCGCGTGGGGCCGTCACAACCCCTTTCTAGACACTGACCCAGCCCTTGATTGAAGGGCCAGTCCCTTTGTTCCTCACTCACAGGGAGAGAAGGGCCCGGAGCCCCGCTCCCGTTCTGCTGCTCCGGGCCTGGCAGCGTGTTTCGGGCTCCACTCCTGCAAACGTTTATTTGATTGTTGTTGCCACTCAAGATTAACTCCATGTTTCCTGTGGCAAAGGGCCCAGAATGGCTGGTAGCAGGCTCCAAGTTCAGTTCACAGGGACCTGTTTTTTGTGCAGAGAGACTGTTGTATCTGGAAGTCAGCGATCAGTTTGTACTTGGGCTGGGAAACTGGAGATGAGTGGGGCCCAAAGGCCTGGAGAGATGGACAGACTGAAGTGGAGGTATCAGGCAGACAGAAGGACTGATGTGTGAGTGTTAGATGGAGAACTCTGTGCAGGGCAGCCAGGAGTTCAGGGGTTGGTGCTGTGGTCCCTGTGGGTTGTCAGCTGGGTTGCCTAAGCACCAAGTGATGATTTGCGTTTCAGCTGTCACTCGCGATGGGGAGGGCTTGTGGGGAGCCTTCTCTTCGCTGGAGGTACCATTCCCTGGAGAGCGAGGTTACGGGCTGGAATTCTCTGGCCTGTCCTATTGAGGTCAGATTAGATGAGCAGTATGGCACCTGCGGGTTTGGAACCTAGGAGTCTATAAAATGACAAGCTCTTCTTGAGGCTTTTGAAGCTTGGGGAGATGTAACTTCAGTCTTGGGAACACTGGTGTATTTGGGAGGGGCCTACTGGATTAGAGTCAGGCTGGGAGCCAGGACTCTTGGGTTCTTTCCCCAGCCCTGGGAGGGAAGTGGAGTCTAATGGGTTAGAGCAGGGGGTCTGGGAGCAGGACACCTGGGTTCTATTCTCAGCGTGGGAGGGGAGTGGTATCTACTGGTTAGAGCATGCGTCTGAGAGTCTGAACTCCTTGGTTCTATTCCAAAATATATCAACTGCTTTGGCCCTCGTTAAAATGAGTGTGACAGTTCTGCACTAGGTCACAAATGTGGCTTGGTCGTAGTCATAAAGCACCCTTAGGCCTGTGAGTGCCAGGGGCCAGAGAGCTGTTATTTTTATTACAGGCACTGGGGATGTTTTTCCAGAGGACACTAATTAGTAAGTTGGTACTGAGCTGGGGTCTAGGGGCATGGAAGGGACAAGCAGACAGTTCCCCCATGATGGTTGCCTGAGAGAAGGGAGCACTGAGAGAGGTGAAGAGAGAGCAGTGGGGCAGAGTCAGTGACAGAGAGGGGCTCTTGCAGAGAAGCTTGACTTGTGGCCTAGAGCTCCCAAGGCAGTTCTCTGAGCAGCTCAGGGTCCCTCTTCCAGCCGGGTATCCCAGGGTATCCCACACTCTGTAATTGGAGCTGGTCTGTTCGGTGCGGTCTTATGACACTGAGGCAGTTTGCAAAGAGTGTCAGGAGGCCTGCGAGCTGTACAGGGTTTGTGTGTGTGCGTGTGTGGGGGAAGGAGGGGCGAGGCTGTTAGAAGTTACAATATGTTTCCATGATCCCCTTGCAGCTCTTTTGTGCCTTGGCCTATTATTAGGCAATACACTTATTTGCAGAGGGACTTGGGTAGCTACATATATAATCTTGTGCTTGGTGTTTGCAAGAGTCAAGGCGGCTTAACTGTCGCTGCACCCCTGGAAGTGTGTGGCAAACTGATGGGGGTGGGGGGCAGTGTGTGTTTCCCCAGCTGGCATGAGACCATCTCCTGGCCCTTCGGAGAGTGCTGCAGTTCCATCCACTTTGACTTCCTTCTTCCGCTCCTGCAAAGAGCAGGGATTCCTGCAGGGGAAGATGCAGAGCACAAGGGGAAGCGTATGCAGTCGGAGAATGGACCGCCATCCAGGGATCATTCCTCAGCTGCTTTCTCTGTGACGGTAGCATTGCCCCTGCCTATCTGCCTTGTGCACCCCAGTGCACAGGCTTCAATGAGGAGACTAGACTGGATACCCCAGCGAAGATCCAGGACCATGTCCTGCCTGTGTTTGGAATGGAAACTTGTCTGTAAATCCTCTCTCCTTCTGACAAAGAGCCCATGGATTGTCTAGATCAGGGGTGGGCAAACTACGGCCTGGGGGCCGGATCCGGCCTGCCAGCCGTTTTAAGCCAGCCCTCGAGCTCCCACTGGGGAGCGGAGTCTGGGGCTTTTCCCACTCCGGCACTCCAGCTGGGGAGCAAGGTTGGGGGCTGCTTCATGCAGCTCCTGGAAGCCGCAGCATGGCCCTGCTCCAGCTCCTACATGTAGGGGCAGCCAGGGGGCTCCGCTCTGCAGAGTGCCCCCTGCCCCAAGCGCCACCCCCGCAGCTCCCATTGGCAGGGAACTGCGACCAATGGGAGCTGAAGTGGTGGCACCTGCGGATGGGGCAGCGCGCAGAGTCGCCTGTCTGCAGCTCTGCGTAGGACCCAGAGGCGGGACATGGCCACTGCTTCCAGGAGCCACCTGAGGTAAGCGCCACCCCGAGCCTGGACCCCTGAGCCCCTCCCCACACTCCAAGCCCCTGCCCCAACCCTGATCCCCCCTCCCACCCTCTGAACCCCTTGATCCCAGCCCGGTGCACCCTCCTGCACCCCAAACCCCTCATCCCCAGCCCTACCCCAGGCCCTACACCCCTTCCTGCACCCCAACCCCCTGCCCTAGCCCTGATCCCCCTCTTGCCCTCCAAACCCCTCAGTCCCAGCCGGGAGCACTCTCCTACACCCCAAACTCCTCATCCCCAGCCCACACCATGAGCTGGAGCCCTCATCCCCTGTCCTGCACCCTACTCCCCAGCCCAGAGCGCCCTCCCACACCCTGAACTCCTCATTTCTGGCCCCACCCCGAAGCCCGCACCCCCAGCCAGAGACCTCACCCCAACCCCAATTTTATGAGCATTCATGGCCCGCCATACAATTTCTATTCCCAGATGTGGCCCACAGGCCAAAAAGTTTGCCCACCCCTGGTCTAGATGCATGTTGGAACTGTCTGGATGACACAATTGGGCTTTTTGGTCCATTCACAGGGATCTTCCCCACCTCTCCAGGTGAGGCTGTGGTGGTGGGGGTTGTGTGTATGGGGAGTTGTGCTAGACCAGGGGTGGGCAAAATTTTTGGCCCGAGGGCCACATTTAGGTATGGAAATTGTATGGTGGGCCATGAATGCTCACAAAATTGGGTTTGGGGTACAGGAGGGGGTGAGGGCTCTGGCTGGGGGTGCGGGCTCTGGGGGGGGGCCAGAAAAGAGGAGTTCAGGGTGCGGGAGGGTGCTCTGAGCTGGGGCTGGGAGTTGGGGTGTGGGGGGGTGAGGGCTCTGGCTGCAGGTGTGGGCTCTGGGGTGGGGCTGGAGGTGAGGGATTTGGGGTGTAGGAGGATGCTCTGGGCTGGGACCGAGGGGTTTGGAGGGCAGGAGGGGATCAGGGCTGAGGCAGGGGGTTGGGGCATGGGAGGGGGTCAGGGATGCAGGCTCCAGGTGGCTCTTACTTCAAGCAGCTCCTGGAAGCAGAGGCATGTCCCCCGCTCCAGCTCCTACACGGAGGTGTGGCCAGGTGGTTCTGTGCGCTGCCCCATATGCAGGTGCCACCCCTGCAGCTCCCATTGGCCGCAATTCCTGGCCAGTGGGAGCTGCGGGGGCGGTGCCTGCGGATGGGGCAATGCGCGGAGCCCCCTGGCTGACCCTAAACATAGGAGCCGGAGGGCGACATGGCACTGCTTCCAGGAGCTGCGGCACTTGCGTGCAGAACAGCCCCCAACCCCGCTCCCCAGCTGGAGTGCGGGGAGTGGGGCAAGCCCCAGACCCTGCTCCCCAGCGGGAGCTAGAGGGCCAGATTAAATCGGCTGGCCAGATGTGGGCTGCAGGGCATAGTTTGCCCACCCCTGTGCTAGATGATGGCATAGGTGCTGGAACTAGGTGGGCTCCCCCTGGCTTGAAGTGGTTTCCATTATACACAGGATTTACAGTTTGGTTTAGTGGCTCTCAGGACCCCCACTATACAAATTGTTCCAGCACCTCTTGACAATGGACTCTTTGTTCTGAGGGCAGCAGTCTGGGTGCCCAGGCTGCTGTACGGCGGGTAAGAAATACCAGGGATCTGCCTAGTGGGCACAAAGGCAGCACGGTATGTCATGGGACAGACTCTGGAAGCTGCCTGGCTTTCACAGCTCATGGAAATGGGGGACAGGACTTGGTGAGAGGTAATTCAGGGGCCCTTCCAAGCAGACTTACCAGTGTGAGAGATAGAGGAGACACGGTGGAGTGTGGAGCACACGAGGGGGCATAGGAGGAGCCAGGTGTCCTCTCTCATCACCCCCTGTTCCCTCTCTGGTTCTGGGAACTTGGGTGTGACAGGCAGAGGCTGCAGCTCCAGTGCAATACGAATATGAAGCAGCAAGGATCTCTCTGCGTGGGCCTGCCCCAGTGTTGTAACATGATTAGGTAAATAGCTGGGTGCTGTGGGAAGCGCCAGCCCCAGGAGCGATTACTATGGTTTCTGCAGCACCCATAAACTCACGGGGTGTTACACAGATGAATGAAATAAAGGCCCGTTCCCTGCCCTGGAGAGCTCGCCATCAAAACGTGAGACAAGCTGCAACAAGTGAGAGCAACAAAGTGTGTGTGTATGTGTGTGTATATGGGTCTAGCCAGGTTCTTATCTAGGCACCTATCACCACAGCATGGGTGTGTGTCAGCCTGTCTAAGTTCTTATATAAATGACTATTGCAGTAATGTGTGTGTGTGAGGAGTGGTGAGTTGGTGGTGTTTGTGGGTGGGGTGTTGGCAATGGTATTGGGGGGGGTGGGGAGTGGATTTGGAGGTGTGTGCATTTGTGGAGCCTAGTGGTGGTGGTGTGCGTAAGGATTTGCAGTGTGTTTTTACTAAGGATTCAAGGTTTGGGGTGTGTGTGTAGGGGTTTGGGATGGGGTGGGAGGTGTATCGGGGCTTGCGTGGAACCTCTTTCTTATGGAGGATGGTAACCAAGAGGCAAAGGGGAAGCTGAGGCCCAGCAAGGCCTTAGCCAGTAGTCACTCTCTGTGGCCAGCAGAGAGCAGGAATTCTGGATAGTGCACCCTCCCCCCGATTCCCACCCTGCCGGCTGTTTAGAGTGATTCTGCCCTGTTTGCAGCCACCAGAACTGTCAGCCTGCCCCAGCAACCTGTGCTCTGGGCCCCTCTGTGAAATGAGAAGCTGGCTGCATTGGCACAGGCCTGCGGGCGTGATGCACTCGATGTTTGCGCACAGGGTGGAGTCTCCCTCTGACCCTTTCCTGCTGCCAGGGGGATCCCTTCTCTTTGGATAGCGAGTGGCTGGTCTCCTGTTGCAACCCCTCCATTGTGCCCTCACTTCCCCATTCTCTTTGGATGCAGAAAAGTTTTCCAACACTAGGCAGACTATTTCCCCCCACAAAGAGAGAAGTGCCCTTAGAGACTTACCTGTTCCCTGTCCCTGTAGCATCTGGGCTACACTGTATTTATCCTCTCACACCCTTGCTGTTATCCTCATTGGGTAGGTGGGAACCAAGGCCCAGAGAGAGGCACTTGGCCAAGGTCCCACAGCAAGCCTGTTGTGGGGCAGAGATTTGAGCCCACTTCTCCCAAGGCCCAGGCTCCACGCCCTTCTCCCACTGGTCCAGCCCTCCTCTCCAGAGGCTCCATGAAGCCCACTATTGTTTTTACATGGCAGGTGCTCAGATACTAGGGTGATGGGCAGCAGCCTAAAACCCACAGAGAGTGAGAGTGAGCTGTGTGGGGATGCCTGGATGGATGGATAGATGGAGGAGGGTGTAATGGGGATAGAGAGCTAGAGGGGCACATAAGGAGGCTGGATGGGTGGGTCACTATAGTGATAGAGAGAAAATCAGAGGTTGCCTCGTGATTCAGATGCTGATGTGGCTGAAGCCAATGTGCCCGGCTGGGTCAGTCACTGGATTTCGAAGGCAGTCATGTGACTTTCTGGTGTTGTTTAACTCGCCAGGGACATGGCGCTGTCCCAGGGGCTCTGGTGAGAACTGTTCCCGCACAACCCACCCCCTTTCGCTCTCGGCACTAGTCGGAAACAGCCGTGTGTCCCGGGGGAACACAGGCGCCCACTTGTTCACAGAGGCCAAGAGCAAAGCGGCCCGTTGTTCTCGGCCCTGCGCCCCTCGCGGTCACACCCGAAGACGGATGTGTGAAATCTGCAGGGCGCTAGGCAAAGAGCACAGAAGGACTTTCGCATGCGCCACGGAGCGGCTGGGCGGGAGCGGACCCCACAATAGCCTGCCAACGTCGGTGGGCAGCAGAGCTAGACATGTCTCACTGGCAACGGTGGGTGCTCCCTCCTCTGCTTGCCCCCATATGGGGCTCGTCCACAGGTGCAGTGCGGAATCATCCCAGGCTCCTTCCGCGACACCAGAACAGCTTCTTCAGCACCCTCCTTTGCCCTTGTCCTGTCTTTCTCCTCATTCCTGGGCTCGTACTTTGTTTTCCTTCTTGTGCCCGTGTCTGTTTGTGCATCAGTCTGTGTGTGTGCACATGTGGGTGTGCGCGTGTATGCATGTCTCGGTGGGTGGGCAGGTGGGTGTGCGCACACATGTACATCTGTGTGTGTGCATGTGCATACCTCTCACTGTATGTGCATCTGTGTGTGGGTGCATACTTCTGTCTCTGTCTGGGTGTGTGCATGCATGTACATCTGTATATGTGTGCACATGTGTACATCTATCTCTGGGGGTGTGTGCAGGCGTCCCTCGGTCTGTGTGGGTGTGCACATGTACATCTGTCTGTGCATGTATATGCACCTGTCTGGGGATGCGTGTGTGCATTCGTGTGTGCCCACATGCACACCCTAGTGCATGGGTGTGATGGGATGTAACCACCCATGCTGTAGCTGGAGGAACACTCTGGGGAATCTCCTGAGGACTGGCTGCAGCAGCTACAGGAGTCGTTTATCTGTGTTTGCTGCCATGTACAATTAAGCTGGTATGAAACAGAGCGACTCTGCCAGAGGGAGTGGCATCCTGAGCTGGGCTAACTCCAGTCCCCACAGATCAAACAGACTGTGGGGGAAGGGTGTCAAGAACAGGACCCTGGGTGTCTGGGCTGGCGGGGCAGCGGGACAGTGTTCTAGCACAGGCTGTGTTACTGCAGCCGGCCTTGCTAACAGGAGCCTGGGAGGGTCGCTGGCCACCTGCCTCCACGTGTTTCCTTGCTTAGGGCGGCCATGTGGTGTCGCACCCCTTGCTCTGCAGAGCCTGTAGGTTCAGTTGGCTGAGGGGCGAGCAATTCCCCCTGAGCCCTGGCAGCACTGGCAGAGACTCAGCCTGAAGGGGCTGCAAGAGAGGACTTAGGGGAGCAGGAATCTCCCCAAGTGAGTTTTTGAGCCTTTATCTTTCCCCAGCCTAGAGGCTGCAGAGTGGGAGCTATCGGAGTGGGTGGTTGGATGCTGGGTGTGTGTGGAGGCCCAGTGGATGGTTGGTAGCTGCCTGGCGCTTATGTGGATAGCCCAACAAGTGTCCTGCTGCCACAGGGGTGTAGCATGGAGGCTTCTGCATTCGCGGCACGAGCATAGCACCTTGTTCTAAAGGTCTCAAGCTGTATAGAACATGGTTTAACATGGGTGCTGTGCTAGAGCAGAGGGGATGCATTTGCGGTTTGGTGCTGAACTTGGAGTCTGCCTCACTCACCCTGTGAAATCTCTGCTCGGGCTCCACTGAGGCTGTCTGACTGTGTGCTGGCCATGGATTTTCCGAGATTAGCTGCCACTGCAGCCCCAGCTTCGCTCAGCAGATCTTCCCTTTGTGTCCTGAGTGGAGGTTTGGGATTGTGTCAGCCCATCGTCTCTGTGCACACAACAGTAACTGACAGTGTCCAGTGGGCCTAAGGGGATTAGTGCTCTTGCCGCCCTGTGCCTTCCCCATGCTCTGTGTGTCCTAGACACCTAACTGTCTCTGGTCTGCCTCCAGTCTCTGTCCTCCCTCTCCTGGAGATGGTTTGGATGGTGATGGCAGCTGGAGCTCCGGAGGTGGCTGCCCGGGACCCTTCCTGATTGCAGATTGGAGGCTGGAGGTGCTGACTGGTGGCCTGGGATCATAGATTATCCCCTGGTCTGGGAGAAGTGTGCGGCTCTTCTCTTTCTTGAGGCCTGGGGATGATTATCTCAGTGTGTTTGGAGCGAATTGGTATAATGACCTGGCTATGCAGCAGGCAGGGTTTCAGCCCGTGGAGGTGCTGAGGAGAGGACGTTAAGGATCACTGATGTCTGGAGGAAACCCCCGAAGCACAGATTACTTGGCCTGGCAGCAGCCTCTCTTGTTTGCCATCAGCCAGCTGTGAAACCAGCTCTTTGCACATGTAACAAACCGATGCAGAGGGATCATGTCAGCCAGCTGGGAAATGCAGCTGCCTCTGGGGCAGGGTGGGGCAGCTGTCTGGGCGCGCACAGCAGCTTCGCCACAAGCTGCTCCCTCTTTCCAAACGCCTGGAGATGGGGGAGGAGTGAAGGCTGCTGTGACCTGGACTGGAACTGGCCCTTGAGCTGACATCCGAGTGCAAGAAAAGAAAAGTGTAGAGGCCGGGCTAGGCTGAGCCTCGTGTGTGTGCCACTGGGTGAGCACAGAGTGGGACCGTGCAGTCTGCACTCTCCGAGCCATCTCAGACCCAGCTTCGCAATACGGGGAGGAATAATGTCCTGGGTGGGGTTTGCCACCCATCCCAACTTGGGGCTGCCTGGGCCATCAAGCCCTGCAGGAAGGTCCCAGCTTCTTCCATGCTCTGGGCTATGATGCCACAGCAGGGATGACAGGTTAGTCTTCCTAGGCCCAGAGCTTCCTAGCTTTGCTCCCTGCCTCTGCTTCTCCCTGTTGGAATCGATACCAGGAGACACAAGGATAAGTCCCCTGCTCCTGCCTTTCAAGTTCTGTTCTGGCCACTTTAGAATCTAGAGGTAAGGAGCCCTGTGCTTCAGGCCTGTCCTTTGCCATACGGAAGGAATCCCTAGGGATCTTCCTGGCCCTAACAGGGAGCCATCAAGAACTCCAGCTGCCCTGCTGTCCCTGTGCCTGGCTGCTGGGGCAGAGACCCTTTCCCTGGGGACAAGGGATCACAATCCCTGTGCAGCCAGTTTTCTCTCTGCTTGAAGTTGGAGGCTAAAACAGACAGAGTCGCTGAAGCATTTTCCTGCCTTTAGCCTCCCCTTGCTGAAGGTTTCTTCTGTAGGATGTGTATTGTGGAGGCACCTTGGAGCCCTAGTCATAAGCCAGGGCCCACTGTGCTAACTGCTGGACAAACACAGACCAAAAGAATGGTCCCTGCCCCCGAGAGCTCACAGCCTAAGTATAAGACAGGGGACGAGCGGTGGATGCAGACAGACCAAGAGGGGAACACAAGGATACGGGGTGGGTCAGCATGATAGGCAGTGGTCTCAGCACCCCAGCTGCCTGGCTGCTGCTTGTCCCCGGAGGATGGGACACTGGGGGTTTCTGTGGAATCTGAACATTCACAGCCCCGTGTGGAAATAAAGACAGTCACTTGTGAGATTCTTCAGGGGTTGGGACTTGTGGGAGGAGGAGCTGAAATGTCCGACATGTGCACAACAGCCCAAGGAGGCAGGGCTGGAGGCCAGGGTTAGGATCTGAGCCTTTGTCACCTTTCCAGTAAGGCAGAGGGACTGCAGCATGCCCAGGTGCATCTATGTGGGTAGGGGAGCTACGGCTGGAGGGACAGAGACTGTACCTTTGCAAAGCCCCAGCAAGACTCGGGAGGGATTTTTGTTTCACAGCTGCTGTGCGTACTGTTCGCCTAGGGGAGGAATAATGCTCTCCTCCCGGAGTATGAGTTTGCCCAGCGAAAGACCTGTGTGCAGGGCAGATGCATCTAAAAATATCAAGAAATTAAACACGTGGTGAACCTGAGAATAGCACCAGCAGCTTGGTGACTACATGGCTGGCATTGCTGTGCAGGATGCCTGTGGGGTTTCCCCTTGCCAGGCTGGAGGGGCAAGTGCTCTTGCGCTCACTGGAAACCTTCCCCTCTTGCAGCTTGGCCATTGCCGGGTCTGTGGTGGAACTGACATGTATTGAGTGCCCTAGTGGGAGTTGGATACTTCTCCATCACTTGTTTCATGGTGAATAGGGCTGTGAACTCTCAGGTGTTGGTGCTACAAGTATTACCATGGCCTAAGGCCTTCTCCACGCCAGGCTCCCTTGGGGAAATCTCCCGTGGGCCCTGCTCTGGGCACAGGGAATCCCCAACCTTTTCCCTGCCATATTGTCTATAGCTGCCATGGGCGGGATAAGATGCCATGATGTGGAGGTGCCCTGCCCCCCAAGGGCTCCCAGAGGTGCAGCACCAGGCTTAGCGTAATGCTGGGAGATCACCCCACAGAGCGGAGTGCAAGGGCATGGCCTAAAGGGAGGGGAAGACAGCAGCTGTGGGATGGGGCTGGGAGGTAGTGTGTGGTGGGGGAGAGAGGAGGGTTAGGCACAAAGACCATTGGGGCCTTTCCTTCAAGTGGGCAGAACAAGCCGGCTATGTGATTCTTTCTCTCCTTTGGTCTCAGATGGGCTGGACTTTGGGCCCTGTGCTGACTGGCATCTGGGACTGAAAGGCTCAAGAGGGCTGGCTGAGATTTCTGGCCTCTCCCTCCATTCATAGCAGCCCTGGTGCATGCTGAGTCACTTCGGAGGCCTCCACACCCACCCCATAGGCCTCTCTCCTGAGCCACCTGAGAGGAACAAACCAGTTTGTTCTCCACTTTACTGCAGTTTTCCAAATTACTCAGAAACCAAACAAGTGGAGTGGTTCCAGCCTGTGTGACCCTGTGTGGCACAGACATTGCCTCTCAGGTCCGGGCACCCTGCATGAACCTGCAGGAGAGCAGAGCCACCAGGCTGCTTAGTGAGAGCCTTTCTGGGGCTGGTCAGAACTCCAGTAGGAAGCTTGTGCCAGATCTGAGTGCCTTACAGTGCAGAGCACCAAAGTCTGTGAACAGCCGTGCAGCTGCCCAGGAGTAAGGTGCTGCACAGCGGAAGGATGACACAATGGGATGACGTATAGCGATTGAGGCGCAGGTGGGTGTGCACACGCCTTGCCAGTGCACAGGTGTGTGCGGGTGAGTGCGTGTGCATACACCATTCTTGTTACAAAGGGAGCCTGACACATAATTGTCTGTGACCCACTAAAATTGTTTTTATTTACTATTTTCCTGCAACAATGCTATGGATTTGCAAAGACAACCCACCTCCCCAGGTGTTTGAGATGCTGGAGGACTCACCCAGTTTGAGTTTTAAGCCGGGGAGGCGGATCCAGTGTGGGTTTAACCTGCCTGACAACATCCCATTAACTTTTCTTTAAATTATTGTTTTAAAAATGTGTAAATGCTGGAATGGCCAGTGGTGCCATTGTTCCCCCTGCCCTGGGCTGCCCTTCTCCTGACTTGGGGAGTGCATTGAAAGTACATCTGGACTGGAGACCTAGGAACTGGTCTGGGGAGCTGGGAGGGGCTCAGGTTTAAGCAGTTGCCTTTAGAAAGCTGTCCAGGGGCTCTGAATATTACTTGTGATGCTTCCAGACTCAGCTGGCCAGTGCCCCTGGCTGGCAAGGGGGGTGTGGCAGTTAAAGCAGAGGGGCAATCAGGGTTACATTTGACAATGTGTTGCACAGCTGCTGCTATTCCTTGCCCTAGTGATGTTTTTGAACACTCCATGTTCAGATCTGTGTTCTTCGGGAGCAGCTGGGGGTGGTGGGTTTTGTTTTAAGCACAAATGCAGGTTAATCCCCCGACAGCTCTGTGCCTTGGTGACACAGACTGACTGCCGCTGGTGGCCATTTGGGAGCTGTGGACTTACAAGGAAACACTTTGGGCCCGATTCTCTGCAGCTTGGGCAGTTTCCACCAATGCAAAGTTCTGCCAGCCCTGCAGATGGCAACAGGAGACTGGCCTATCCGGCCTGTGATATCTAGGGCTCTGAGCTGGAGAGATGCTGAGCCTTGGCCTCTCCAGCGGAGTTCAGGGGGAGGGAGGAGTGCTCAGTGGATTTCATGATTGAGTGCAGTGTCCTAGGGGGCTGCACGCTGGGACAGCTGGTTGGGGCAGGACATAGCAGTGCCCAACATCATGGATCTGGGAGCAGATTCTGTGGTAGCCGATCTCCCTTCACATTGTTGTTAACATTATTGCCTCTCTTCGGATTTTAAGCGAAACGTTTGGACTGCCTTTGGCTCACTCAATTCCACAATCTCCTTTCGATTTGCATCTTGGCAGTTCTCCTGGTGGGAAGTCTCCACTTTAGCCTTGCATACTCTCCAGGCAGCCCCTAGCACCAGATCCCCAGCTTCATGGTTGCTTCCATTGATTTCTGAGCTCTGCAGCAACCCTCATAGATTTTAAAGCCAGAAAGGGCTGTGGTCTGTAGGTTGCACCCCGCTCCGGGGCACATTCCCTGAATTGTGTTATGCTTCTGGTTGCAATTTTGGCTCCTGAATTCAGACGCCTTTGATTCTGCAAGAGCTGACACATCACTGAGCACTCGGTCCCTCGCAGGCTTGGGTCCCTTGTAGCGCTTCCAGCCTGGGGCCTGTGATTGCTGGAAATGGGAAAGTTTCTTTGCCTTGCTAGCTAGGGAAGAGGAAAGGTGGGGCAGCTTGCGTGGGTGTTGCCGACAAACACCAACTGGGCAGAACTAGCAGAGGCACAGCGCCCCCTGGTGGTGACAGTCCCATGGGCAGCCCGGCCCAAGCAACCCCCCCCCCCAACTTGTTACATCAAGTCTCTTTCCTCGCCCCTAGTTAACCCCTTCCTGCTCAGCAAAGCCTCTGACCAAAGAATGGTTTTGTAGACCATGGTGGTGGGGGTGTCCAGCTATTCCCATTGGCCTGATTAGGAACAATTCATTCAAAGAAACCTTTTCTTTTACTGAGCTCATTGGTGCTGGCCATGAACCACAATCCCTGCTCCCGACCTGGGCTCTCACGTTCTCTGACATGTGCCATTCTTCACATACTGCACTCTGTGCTGGGAAGCTCTGGCTGCAGTGTGGTGCACAAATGCATGGCATGCAGGCACGGGCTGGTCTCAGGAATTTGGGATGAGGTTCTGTGGGCATAGTTAAAGCCTCCAGAAAACCTTAACTTTGTATTTCCTGCCTGTCCAAGTGTTGGGGTTTGTTTAAAGTTTCACTGTGATACACATCTCCTGGCTTTGCATCTCTCTCTCTTTTTTTTTTAAACACCTCTGTGTTCTTTTATGGTGAAATCCATTAAAGTCAAAGGCAAAACTCCCATTGATTTCAGTGGGGCCAGGATTTCCCTCTCAAAGTTTATTTTGACTTTATGAACATTTATCAATTTTAAAGAATACTATTTAGCTCTTATGTACAGCTTTTCAAATCATTCCCCATTGAAGCAATTAAAAAACTGGCAATCAAACCTCAGTGACTTCTATGTTGGATTGTTTTCTGTAACAGCATGAGTAGTTCAGATACCAGTGTCTTTTTTTTGTTAGATCCTACAACTGTCTTACTGGTCTCATCCTAGAATGGATCAGAAAAAGCTAAATGTAAAAAACATGCAAACAGGTGGTTTATTAAGAACTCTTTGAATTCTCTGCTAGGCTGGGAAGTTGATACCGAAGGTCAGCAAGTGAAGAGAGGAATTCCTGGGGCGGTTCCAGCCAGGACCAAAGTCCCAACAAGGTCAGTCAAAGAGGATCAGCCCATTCATCCCTCAAAAAATAAACCATGCTTGATTCTTGCTCTCTCTGCTACACCTCCTGCAATATCCATGCTGAGTGAAATCCAGCCTGTGCAGAAGGCCAGCACTAAGCCTGTGCAAGCACTTACATCCCCATTGTCCAAGCCCTCTGCATAGGGATGATTCACCTCTGCAATTTATGCATTACGGTTTAGGGGCCTGGAGACTGTGCCCAGCCCATGTCCATCCAGACTGTCAGCTTCCAAAGCTAAACTACAGAGATAAACACAAAGGCCCGTGACTGCTCTGTTCTAGCCCACTTGCTTTGACCCCTGGAGTTCAGTGGGGCTGCACCCCAGTAACTGAAGACAGAGCCGGGCCCAAAGATTATAGCTTTGGCCTGTAAACTTTTCTGTCCATATTGTTTTAAGAATGGCCATTACTGGGTCAGACCAATGGTCCATCTAGTCCCTTTTCCTGTCTTCTGATAGTGGCCAATGCCAGATGCTTCAAAGGGAATGAACAGATCAGGGCAATTATCAAGTGATCCATCCCCTATTTTCCAATCCTAGCATTTGGCAGTGAGAGGGTTAGGGACACCCAGAGCATGGGGTTGCGCCCCGACCACCTTGGCTAATAGCCATTGATGGACCTATCCTCCATAAATTTAACTCATTATTTTCTGAACTCAGTTCTAGTTTTGTTTCATTTAGATGGAGAAGGAAGAGGAAGAAACACGGGAGATCCTACTCCCCAACTGGCAAGGAAGTGGCTCTCATGGTATCACCATTGACCAGACGGAAGATGGGGTCTTCGTGAAGCAGGTGGTGCAGACTTCCCCTGCTGCCAGAACTGTGAAGGAAGGTGAGTACAGCGCACCAGCTCAGGAGCAACACGTGTTGTTGTGGGAGGGTGGTGGGGTTGTGCTGGTTTATCACTTTGGGGAAAGAATGAGGATTATGCGAAATTCTGACTCCACTTCCCTTGTTCCTTTGCAACCCTTTTATCATAATTCTCTCTCTCTGCTGCTTCTGTAGCTTTAAGGCAGCTGGTTTTCCCTCCCTGCTCCCATGGAGACGGCTCCTCCTGCCTGGGGGTCCTTGTCCTGATTCTTTGCTGATGGAGACTCCTTTCTCCATCTTGCCGTGTCTCTTTGCCTCTTCCCTGAGATGGGGGTTTTCCTGCCACTCAGCTTCTCTCTCCTTCCTGTGCTGTGCTGGCAGCACAGCCCATATATTATGTACATTACGGTAGCACCTAGATGCCCTGTGTGCTGCACAGATACACAGTGGGAGACAGGCTCTGCCCCAGTGAACTCACAGTCTAAACAGACACAAGGAGGAAGGGGAAACAGAGGTACCGAGGGTGGGAAGGGACTGCCCAAGGTCAGTGCCAGAGCTTGGAATAGAACCTAGGAGTCCTGGTTCCCAGTACTCCTTGCTCTAACCCGCCAGACCCCACAGTCCTTCTAGAGCCAGGGATAGAACCCAGGAGTCCTGACTTCCCGCACCCTCTGCTCAAACTGACTACATCCTACTGCCCTCCCAGAGATGGGAATAGAAGGCAGGAGTCCTGGCACCTAGTGCCCTTGCTCTAACCCACTAGACCTCTGCTGCTTTCTCAGAGCTGGGAATAGAACCCAGGAGTCCTGGCTTCCAGTGCCCCTTGCTCTAACCCACTGGACCCTACTGTTCTCTCAGAGGTAGGACTAGAACCAGGGGTCCTGTCTAGTGCCTTATACATTGGACAGTGCTGCCTCCACAGCATGTTTGGGGCCTGCTCCAAGGTGCTGACACTCCCTTCTTTCTTGCTGCAGAGCTGTCTCACTGACTCTCTATGCCTGGAGGCGGGATTCAGTCATTGATGGCTCCATGCGGTGCTGTGGGGGGCAAGGGGGAGCCCACAGAGACATGTGTGGTAACAGGGGTGTGTGTCTTTCCTCCAGCCACCCTGGGAATGAAACAGGGAATCAGCAGTATGGAGGCAGCAAGACCTTCCAGATTATCCCCTCCGTGTTCCAGCCAGCAGATCACAGCCATTAGCTGAGTGCTGGAAAGCATTTGGCAAAGTTGCCCCTGCTTAGGCTGCAATGCTATTGAAGAGGCTTTTGATTAGTTTAATCAGCCCTACGTGTAACTGAATGAGATTTGTTTATTGCTTGGGCCCTGGATTGCCAGTGCCATCAGCTTGGCTTCACTCCTTTCTCTCTGCGCCTGTAGGTGATCAGATTGTGAGTGCCACCATCTATTTTGACAACCTGCAGTCCGGAGAGGTCACGCAGTTGCTGAACAGCATGGGCCACCACACGGTGGGGCTGCGGCTGCAGCGAAAGGGGGACAAGTCTCCATTGCCGGGACAGTCATGGTCACACGATGTGTTCTCACCCAGGAGCCCAGAAGTTGTTCTGGTGAGTGAGGGAGTGATGCAAGCTCCCGCGGGGAGGGAAAGCAGCCCAAACATTCCTTCAAACTACTCCATGTGGAGACTGGAGCAGATTTATTCTACTGCAGAACCCTGGTTGCCATCCCTTATGTCAGGAAATCCTCCAGGCCAGAGAGGGCATTGCAGAAAGATACCTGATACCCCTGAGAGCCTGGAGTCAGCCACTGCAGAGATGGTCTGGGATGGGGACAGGCCAGGTATGCTGAGTCAGCATCTCTGTGGGGCAGCAGCTCCTATGAATGTAAAGCTGCCCATAGAAAAGAGCAGCAGGGCCCAGGGTGACTTGACCTTCTGTCACAGCAGCCCCCCTGAAGGAAGGAGATGCAAATTGCAACCCTTCAGGAGGGAGTCAAGGCCAGTGATTATTTCACACTGCAGCACTAGCCAATCTCCCCCTTCTCCTTCAAATCTCTCTTTACGACACTCTGGTGTTAACCAATGTCTCTTATTTCCAGAGTGGGGATGACGAAGAGTACAGGAGAATATACACAACGAAAATTAAACCACGTCTGAAGTCAGAAGATGCAGCAGAAGCTGAACACACAGAAAGCAGAACCATTACCGTCACCAAAAAGGTCACAGCTTATACCGTAGATGTCACTGGACATGAGGGAGCAAGAGAGATTGACATCAGCAGCCCAGAATTTAAAGTTAAGATTCCCAGCCATCAACTCACTCATATAACAACAACAGAAATTGAAAAAGAACCTGGGAAAACCGTGATCAAAATACCACAGGTGGATTTGTCTGGGAAAACAACCCGATCAACAGACTTCAGTATGGGGATCAGAGGTAGACCTAGTGGCATCTCATATTCTGGACCAACAGTTGAATCATCCACCAAAAGGTTGGACTTTGGTGCCCCTGACGTGCACATGAGAGAGCCCAAGGTGGACACTGAGATAAATGTCTCAGGACCTCAAGTCACAGGCGCTCACCTGAGAACCCAGACAGACTTTAAACCAGCAGAAATCCAAGTTCCAGGTGTGGACGTTGTCAAATCAGTTAATGTTTCTGGCACTAGAGTCACAAGCCCAGAGAGCAGCTTGCCCAGAATCGATGCAAACGGACAGCAGGGAAACCTGGATGCAAATATTCACATTACCGGCCCTAAATTAAATGGAAAAATGGGTGTTTCAGGTATAGATGTTAAAACTGAAGTTCCAGGAGGCAAACTGCCGCAATTTGATATTTCAGGCTCCAAGATAAAAAGTGATATGGAAGGTCCCAAAGTTGATGTATCATTTTCAAAAATCAAGGGTCCTTCAGTTGATATTTCTGGCCCTAAGATTCAAAGTGATATCAAAGCTCCAAGGGTGGACATTCCTCTTTCGAGCATTGAAGGTGATATGCAGGACATTAAAGCTCCAGGAATTAACATTGAAAGCCCAGGAAAAATAAAAATGCCTGTAATGAAGATGCCTAAATTTGGCTTCTCACCTTCAGCTTCTGATACTGATGTTCGAGCACCACAGGCAGGTGTAGACGTTTCTGCACCAAAGATACAGGCTCCTCACCTGGATATCACAGCTCCATCTGTTCATATGGAAGGTCCAAAGGAAAAACTGAAATTTACAGTGCCTTCAGTGGAAGGTGCTAAAGTTGCAAAGCCACATGTGGACATGGCTCTCAAAGGACTTCAGTTGAAGGGAGTGGTGGAAGTGTCCTCTCCAACACTAGAAGGTCCCAAAGTTGGTGTCAAGGATCCCAAGACTGATCTTGCGGCTCCTGATGTTGATATTCAAAGTGGTGAAGGAAAAATAAAATTGCCCGCAATGAAATTTCCTAAATTTACTGCATCAGGTTTCAAAGGGGAAGGCCCTGGTGTGGGTGTGACGCTTCCTAAGGGGGAGGTTGCTATTGCAGGCCCCAAGGTAGACATTAGCACACCAGATATAGACATTGGAGGAGAATGGAAAGTCCCCAAATTTAGGAAGCCTGAATTAATTAGTCAGACACCAAAAATCACTATGTCAGATGTGGACCTGAGTCTGAAAGGCCCTAGCCTGAAGGGAGATGTGGGTATTTCAGGGCCAAGGATAGAAGGGGATCTGAAAGGACCCACTGTGGACATAAAAGGCCCCAAGCTAGATATAGATGCTCCTGACATTGACATCAAAGGGCCAGAAGGACACCTGAAAGGTCCCAAATTTAAGATGCCTGAAATGCACATAAAGACTCCTAAAATCTCCATGCCAGACATCGACTTGAATCTGAAGGATCCTAAACTGAAAGGAGATGTGGATGTTTCAGTGCCAAAGCTGGAAGGGGAGTTGAAAGCTCCTGGAATTGACATTAAAGGCCCCAAAGTGGACATTGATGCACCAGATGTGAATATTCACAGCCCAGATGGTAAACTGAAAATGCCTAAACTGAAAATGCCAAAATTCAGCGTGCCTGGGCTGAAAGGGGAAGGACCAGACGTGGATGTAACACTTCCAAAGGGGGAGGTGGATATTTCCAGTCCGAAGGTAGAAACTGATGCTCCAGGATTGGACGTTGAAGGACCCAAGGGAGAACTAAAAGGTCCCAAATTTAAGATGCCTGAAATGCACATCAAGACACCAAAAATCTCCATGCCAGATGTGGACATGAATCTAAATGCCCCCAAGCTGAAGGGAGATGGTGGTATTTCAGGGCCAAGGATCGCAGGGGATCTGAAAGGACCCACTGTGGACATTAAAGGCCCCAAACTAGATATTGAAGCTCCTGGCATTAACCTTGAAAATCCTGAAGGTCAGTTGGAAGGGCCCAAGTTCTCAGTGCCTTCTTGGAAAATGTCACCATCAAAAGTATCCATGTCGGATGTGGATATAAATCTGCAAGGGCCTAAGCTGAAGGGAGACATGGATGTTTCTGAACCACAAATCGGAGGTGACTTGAAGGGACCTCAGATTGACATAAAAGGCCCCAACCTAGATATAGATGCTCCTGACATTGACATCAAAGGGCCAGAAGGACACCTGAAAAGCCCCAAATTTAAGATGCCTGAAATGCACATCAAGACCCCTAAAATCTCCATGCCAGACATCGATTTGAATCTGAAGGGTCCTAAACTGAAGGGAGATGTGGATGTTTCTGTTCCAAAGAGACAAAGTGATTTGAAGGGGCCTGAGTTTGATATCAAAGGCCCCAAAGTTGACCTAGATGCACCAGATGTGGATCTTCATGGCCTAGAAGGTAAATTCAAAATGCCCAAGTTTGGAATCCCTGGGTTCAAAGGGGAGGGACCAGATGTGGATGTAAGCCTTCCAAAAGGGGAGATTGCTCTCTCAGGTCCTAAAGTAGACATTGATGCTCCTGATTTGGATATTGAAGGGCCAGAGGGAAAACTGAAAGGTCCCAAATTTAGGATGCCTGAAATGCACATCAAGGCACCCAAAATCTCCATGCCAGATGTTGATTTACACTTGAAAGGTTCTAAACTGAAGGGAGACGTGGATGTTGCTGTTCCAAAGACACAAGGTGATTTGAAAGGTCCTGAATTTGATCTTAAAGGCCCCAAAGTTGACATTGATGCACCAGATGTGGATATTCACGGTCCAGAGGGTAAACTCAAAATGCCTAAACTGAAAATGCCTAAATTTGGTGTACCTGGGCTGAAAGGGGAGGGACCAGATGTGGATATAGCACTTCCAAAGGGAGAGGTGGATATTTCTGGTCCCAAGATAGACATAGATGCTCCAGGTTTGAACATGGAAGGGCCTGAAGGACACCTGAAAGGTCCCAAATTTAAGATGCCTGAAATGCACATCAAGACCCCTAAAATCTCCATGCCTGACATCAACTTGAATCTGAAAGGCCCTAAACTGAAGGGAGATGTGGATGTTTCTGGTCCAAAGCTGGAAGGGGAATTGAAAGCTCCTGAAATTGATATCAGAGGCCCCAAAGTGGACATTGAAGCACCAGATGTGGATATTCACGGCCCAGACGGTAAACTGAAAATGCCTAAACTGAAAATGCCTAAATTTGGTGTATCTGGGCTGAAAGGGGAGAGACCAGACATGGATATAACATTTCCAAAAGGGGATGTGGGTATTTCCGGTCCCAAAGTGGACATTGATATCCCAAGTGTAGACATTGAAGGGCCAGAAGGTAAAGTGAAAGGTCCCAAGTTTAAACTGCCTGAGCTAAATATTCAGACACCCAAAGTCTCCATGCCAGATGTGGACCTAGGTTTGAAGGCACCTAAACTGAAAGGAGATATGGATATCTCTGTTCCAAAGATGGAAGGTGATTTGAAAGGACCCAGCATTGATGTTAAGGGGCCCCAAATTGATATTGAAGGTCCCCAAATGGATATTGACGTGCCTAACTTGGACTTGGAATGTCCGGAAGGCAAACTGAAAGGCCCCAAATTTAGGATGCCTAAAATGAATATCAAGGCCCCTAAAATCTCCATGCCAGATGTTGATCTGAATCTAAATGCACGTAAAAAAGGAGAGATGGATATTTCTGTTCCAAAGATGGGAGGTGATTTTAAAGGACCCAGCATTGACATTAAAGGCCCCAAAGTTGACGCTGATGTTCCTGATATTGACCTTGAATGTCCAGAAGCCAAACTGAAAATGCCAAAAATGAAGTTTCCAAAGTTTGGCATGCCTGGATTCAAAGGACAGGGCTCTGACATGGATGTGAAACTCCCTAAGGGACAGGTGGATATTTGCGGTCCCAAAGTGGATATTGATGCTCCAGGTTTGGATATTGAAGGACCAGAAGGAAAAATAAAAGGTCCCAAATTTAAGATGCCTGAAATGCACATCAAGACTCCTAAAATCTCCATGCCAGATATTGACCTAAATTTGAAAGGTCCCAGACTAAAAGGAGATGTGGATGTTTCTATTCCAAAGCTAGAAGGTGATTTGAAAGGTCCTGATGTTGACATCAAAGCCCCCTCAATAGATATTAATGCACCAGATATTGAGCTGCAGGGTTCAGGTGGAAAACTGAAAATGCCCAAAATGAAGATGCCTCAATTTAATGTGTCAGGCCCTAAACTTGAAGGACCTGATATAGATGTAAACGTGCCAAAGGGAGAGGTTGATATTTCAGCTCCCAAAGTAGATATAGAGGCTCCAGAGCTGGACATTGAAGGCCCAGAAGGCAAATGGAAAGGACCTAAATTTAAAATGCCTAAACTGAATATTAAAGCACCTAAAATCTCCATGCCAGATGTAGACCTGAATCTCAAGGCACCAAAAATGAAGGGGGAGATGGATGTTACTGTTCCAAAGATAGAAGGTGAATTGACAGGACCTGAAATTGATATTAAAGGGCCAAAATTAGACATTGAGGCACCTGATATGGATCTTGAGTGTCCTGAAGGAAAACTGAAAGGGCCCAAATTCTCAATGCCTTCTTGGAAAATGTCACCATCAAAAATATCCATGCCAGAGGTGGACTTAAATCTGAAAGGGCCCAAACTGAAGGGAGACTTGAATGTTTCTGTCCCAAAGATAGAAGGTGACTTGAAGGGACCTGAGATTGATATGAAAGGCCCCAGACTGGACATTGATGCATCTGACATCAGCATTGACAGGCCAGAAGGAAAAATGAAAGGACCCAAATTTAAAATGCCTGAAATGCACATCAAGGCCCCAAAAATCTCTGTTCCTGATGTAGACCTGAATTTAAAAGCCCCTAAAATAAAAGGGGAAGCTGATATTTCCGCTCCTAAACTTGAAGGAGATTTGAAAGGTCCTGATTTTGATTTCAAAGGCCCCAAGGTTGATATTGATGCACCAGATGTGGATACTCATGGCCCAGAGGGTAAATTCAGAATGCCCAAATTCAAGATGCCCAAATTCAGCATGCCTGGGTTCAAAGGAGAGGGACCAGACGTGGATGTGAAGCTTCCAAAAGGGGAAATGGATATTTCTGGTCCCAAAATAGACATTGATGCTCCGGAGTTGGATATTGAAGGTCCTGAAGGAAGGCTGAAAGGTCCCAAATTCAAGATGCCAGAAATGCACATCAAGGCACCCAAAATCTCCATGCCAGACATTGATTTGAATGTGAAAGGTCCCAAAATGAAGGGAGATGTGGATGTTTCCATTCCAAAGCTAGAAGGTGACTTGAAGGGTCCTGAATTTCATCTCCAAGGCCCCAAAGTTGACATTGAGGCACCAGATGTGGATGTTCACGGCCCAGAGGGTAAACTCAAAATGCCTAAATTCAAAATGCCCAAATTTGGTGTGCCTGGTTTCAAAGGGGAAGACCCTGATGTGGATGTAAAACTTCCAAAGGGGGAGGTGGATATTTCTGGGCCCAAGGTGGACATAAATGCCCCAGATTTAAACATTGAAGGTCCAGAGGGAAAGCTGAAAGGTCCCAAATTTAAGATGCCTGAAATGCACATCAAGGCACCTAAAATCTCCATGCCAGATCTTGATTTGAAGCTGAAAGGACCTAAAGTGAAGGGAGATGTGGATATGTCTGTTCCAAAGATTGAGGGTGATTTGAAAGGTCCTGAGTTTGATATCAAAGGCCCCGAAGTTGACATTGCTGCACCAGACGTGGATCTTCATGGCCCAGAGGGTAAACTCAAAATGCCTAAATTCAAAATGCCCAAGTTTGGAATGCCTGGGTTCAAAGGAGAGGGACCAGACGTGGATGTAAGCCTTCCAAAAGGGGAGATTGATCTCTCAGGTCCAAAAGTAGACATTAATGCTCCTGATTTGGAAATTGAAGGGCCAGAAGGACACATAAAAGGTCCTAAATTTAAGATGCCTGAAATGCACATCAAGACACCCAAAATCTCCATGCCAGATGTTGATTTACACTTGAAAGGCCCTAAAGTGAAGGGAGATGTGGATGTATCTGTTCCAAAGATTGAGGGTGATTTGAAAGGGCCTGAGTTTGATATCAGAGGCCCCAAAGTTGATCTTGATGCACCAGATGTGGATCTTCATGGCCCAGAGGGTAAACTCAAAATGCCTAAATTCAAAATGCCCAAATTTGGCATGCCTGGGTTCAAAGGAGAGGGACCTGATGTGGATGTAAGCCTTCCGAAAGGGGAGATTGATCTCTCAGGTCCAAAAGTAGACATTAATGCTCCTGAGTTGGATATTGAAGGGCCAGAAGGACACCTAAAAGGTCCTAAATTTAAGATGCCTGAAATGCACATCAAGGCACCCAAAATCTCCATGCCAGATGTTGATTTACACTTGAAAGGCCCTAAAGTGAAGGGAGATGTGGATGTGTCTGTTCCAAAGATTGAGGGTGATTTGAAAGGGCCTGAGTTTGATATCAAAGGCCCCAAAATTGACCTTGATGCACCAGATGTGGATCTTCATGGCCCAGAGGGTAAACTCAAAATGCCTAAATTCAAAATGCCCAAATTTGGCATGCCTGGGTTCAAAGGGGAGGGACCAGACGTGGATGTAAGCCTCCCAAAAGGGGAGATTGATCTCTCAGGTCCAAAAGTAGACATTGATGCTCCTGATTTGGAAATTGAAGGGCCAGATGGGAAATGGAAAGGTCCTAAATTTAAGATGCCTGAAATGCACATCAAGGCACCCAAAATCTCCATGCCAGATGTTGATTTACACTTGAAAGGCCCTAAAGTGAAGGGAGATGTGGATGTGTCTGTTCCAAAGATCGAGGGTGATTTGAAGGGGCCTGAGTTTGATATCAAAGGCCCCAAAGTTGACCTTGATGCACCAGATGTGGATCTTCATGGCCCAGAGGGTAAACTCAAAATGCCTAAATTCAAAATGCCCAAATTTGGCATGCCTGGGTTCAAAGGGGAGGGACCAGACGTGGATGTAAGCCTTCCAAAAGGGGAGATTGATCTTTCAGGTCCAAAAGTAGACATTGATGCTCCTGATTTGGATATTGAAGGGCCAGATGGGAAATGGAAAGGTCCTAAATTTAAGATGCCTGAAATGCACATCAAGGCACCCAAAATCTCCATGCCAGATGTTGATTTACACTTGAAAGGCCCTAAAGTGAAGGGAGATGTGGATGTGTCTGTTCCAAAGATTGAGGGTGATTTGAAGGGGCCTGAGTTTGATATCAGAGGCCCCAAAGTTGATCTTGATGCACCAGACGTGGATCTTCATGGCCCAGAGGGTAAACTCAAAATGCCTAAATTCAAAATGCCCAAATTTGGCATGCCTGGATTCAAAGGGGAGGGCCCTGATGTGGATATAAAACTTCCAAAGGGGGAGGTGGATATTTCTGGGCCCAAGGTAGACATAGATGCCCCAGATTTGAACATTGAAGGTCCAGAGGGAAAGTTGAAAGGTCCCAAATTTAAGATGCCTGATATGCATTTCAATGTTCCTAAAATCTCCATGCCAGACATTGATTTGAATATGAAAGGTCCTAAATTGAAGGGGGATGTGGATGTTTCTGTACCAAAGCTAGAAGGGGATTTGAAAGGGCCTGAGTTTGATATCAAAGGTCCCAAAGTGGACATAGATGCCCCTGATGTGGAGATTGAAGGTCCAGATGGGAAATGGAAAGGCCCCAAATTTAAGATGCCCGACATGCATTTTAAAGCACCTAAAATCTCCATGCCAGACATTAACCTTAATTTGAGAGGCCCTAAAGTGAAGGGTGATGTGGATGTCTCTGTTCCAAAACTAGAAGGGGATTTGAAGGGGCCTGAGGTGGATATCAGGGGCCCTAAATTGGACATAGATGCCCCTGATGTGGAGATTGAAGGCCCTGATGGGAAATGGAAAGGTCCTAAATTTAAGATGCCTGAGATGCACATCAAGGCACCTAAAATCTCCATGCCAGATGTTGATTTACACTTGAAAGGTCCTAAAGTGAAGGGAGATGTGGATGTGTCTGTTCCAAAGATTGAGGGTGATTTGAAGGGGCCTGAGTTTGATATCAAAGGCCCCAAAGTTGACCTTGATGCACCAGATGTGGATCTTCATGGCCCAGAGGGTAAACTCAAAATGCCTAAATTCAAAATGCCGAAATTTGGCATGCCTGGGTTCAAAGGGGAGGGACCAGACGTGGATGTAAGCCTTCCAAAAGGGGAGATTGATCTCTCAGGTCCAAAAGTAGACATTGATGCTCCTGATTTGGAAATTGAAGGGCCAGATGGGAAATGGAAAGGTCCTAAATTTAAGATGCCTGAAATGCACTTCAAGGCACCCAAAATCTCCATGCCAGATGTTGACTTACGCTTGAAAGGCCCTAAAGTGAAGGGAGATGTGGATGTGTCTGTTCCAAAGATTGAGGGTGAATTGAAGGGGCCTGAGTGTGATATCAAAGGCCCCAAAGTTGACCTTGATGCACCAGATGTGGATCTTCATGGCCCAGAGGGTAAACTCAAAATGCCCAAATTCAAAATGCCCAAATTTGGCATGCCTGGGTTCAAAGGGGAGGCACCAGATGTGGATGTAAGCCTTCCAAAAGGGGAGATTGATCTCTCAGGTCCAAAAGTAGACATTGATGCTCCTGATTTGGAAATTGAAGGGCCAGATGGGAAATGGAAAGGTCCTAAATTTAAGATGCCTGAAATGCACATCAAGGCACCCAAAATCTCCATGCCAGATGTTGATTTACACTTGAAAGGCCCTAAAATGAAGGGAGATGTGGATGTGTCTGTTCCAACGATCGAGGGTGATTTGAAGGGGCCTGAGTTTGATATCAAAGGCCCCAAAGTTGATCTTGATGCACCAGATGTGGATCTTCATGGCCCAGAGGGTAAACTCAAAATGCCTAAATTCAAAATGCCCAAGTTTGGAATGTCTGGGTTGAAAGGGGAGGCACCAGACATGGATGTAAGCCTTCCAAAAGGGGAGATTGATCTTTCAGGTCCAAAAGTAGACATTGATGCTCCTGATTTGGAAATTGAAGGGCCAGATGGGAAATGGAAAGGTCCTAAATTTAAGATGCCTGAAATGCACATCAAGGCACCCAAAATCTCCATGCCAGATGTTGATTTACACTTGAAAGGCCCTAAAGTGAAGGGAGATGTGGATGTGTCTGTTCCAAAGATTGAGGGTGATTTGAAGGGGCCTGAGTTTGATATCAAAGGCCCCAAAGTTGATCTTGATGCACCAGACGTGGATCTTCATGGCCCAGAGGGTAAACTCAAAATGCCTAAATTCAAAATGCCCAAATTTGGCATGCCTGGGTTCAAAGGGGAGGGACCAGATGTGGATATAAAACTTCCAAAGGGGGAGGTGGATATTTCTGGGCCCAAGGTAGACTTAGATGCCCCAGATTTGAACATTGAAGGTCCAGAGGGAAAACTGAAAGGTCCCAAATTTAAGATGCCTGATATGCATTTCAATGTTCCTAAAATCTCCATGCCAGACATTGATTTGAATTTGAAAGGTCCTAAACTGAAGGGGGATGTGGATGTTTCTGTACCAAAGCTAGAAGGGGATTTGAAAGGGCCTGAGTTTGATATCAAAGGTCCCAAAGTGGACATAGATGCCCCTGATGTGGAGATTGAAGGTCCAGATGGGAAATGGAAAGGCCCCAAATTTAAGATGCCCGACATGCATTTTAAAGCACCTAAAATCTCCATGCCAGACATTGACTTTAATTTGAAAGGCCCTAAAGTGAAGGGTGATGTGGATGTTTCTGTACCAAAACTTGAAGGGGATTTGAAGGGGCCTGAGGTTGATATCAGAGGCCCTAAATTGGACATAGATGCCCCGGATGTGGAGATTGAAGGCCCTGATGGGAAATGGAAAGGTCCTAAATTTAAGATGCCTGAGATGCACATCAAGGCTCCCAAAATCTCCATGCCAGATGTTGATTTACACCTGAAAGGTCCTAAAGTGAAGGGAGATGTGGATGTGTCTGTTCCAAAGATCGAGGGTGATTTGAAGGGGCCTGAGTTTGATATCAAAGGCCCCAAAGTTGACCTGGATGCACCAGACGTGGATCTTCATGGCCCAGAGGGTAAACTCAAAATGCCTAAATTCAAAATGCCCAAGTTTGGAATGCCAGGGTTCAAAGGAGAGGCACCAGACATGGATGTAAGCCTTCCAAAAGGGGAGATTGATCTCTCAGGTCCAAAAGTAGACATTGATGCTCCTGATTTGGAAATTGAAGGGCCAGATGGGAAATGGAAAGGTCCTAAATTTAAGATGCCTGAGATGCACATCAAGGCACCCAAAATCTCCATGCCAGATGTTGATTTACACCTGAAAGGTCCTAAAGTGAAGGGAGATGTGGATGTGTCTGTTCCAAAGATCGAGGGTGATTTGAAGGGGCCTGAGTTTGATATCAAAGGCCCCAAAGTTGACCTTGATGCACCAGACGTGGATCTTCATGGCCCAGAGGGTAAACTCAAAATGCCTAAATTCAAAATGCCCAAGTTTGGAATGCCAGGGTTCAAAGGAGAGGCACCAGACATGGATGTAAGCCTTCCAAAAGGGGAGATTGATCTTTCAGGTCCAAAAGTAGACATTGATGCTCCTGATTTGGAAATTGAAGGGCCAGATGGGAAATGGAAAGGTCCTAAATTTAAGATGCCTGAAATGCACATCAAGGCACCCAAAATCTCCATGCCAGATGTTGATTTACACTTGAAAGGCCCTAAAGTGAAGGGAGATGTGGATGTGTCTGTTCCAAAGATCGAGGGTGATTTGAAGGGGCCTGAGTTTGATATCAAAGGCCCTAAAATTGATCTTGATGCACCAGATGTGGATCTTCATGGCCCAGAGGGTAAACTCAAAATGCCTAAATTCAAAATGCCCAAATTTGGAATGTCTGGGTTGAAAGGGGAGGTACCAGACATGGATGTAAGCCTTCCAAAAGGGGAGATTGATCTCTCAGGTCCAAAAGTAGACATTGATGCTCCTGATTTGGATATTGAAGGACCAGAAGGAAAATGGAAAGGTCCTAAATTTAAGAAGCCTGAAATGCATTTTAACGTTCCTAAAATATCCATGCCAGATATTGATTTAAATTTGAAAGGTCCTAAACTGAAGGGAGATGTGGATGTTTCTCTTCCCAAAGTAGGGGGTGATTTGAAAGCTCCCAAAGTTGAAGTGAAAGGACCAGATATTGATCTTGACGCTCCAAAACTTGATATAGAAGGAAAGACAAAAAAATCAAGATTTAAACTTCCTAAATTCAGTTTTTCTGGCCCTAAAGTTCAAACCCCTGAGGTGGATGTGAAACTTAAGAAATCTGATATTGATATTTCTGGACCAAAGGTGGATGTGAGTGCTCCAGATGTGGATATTCAGGGGAAAGCAAAAGGATCTAAATTTAAAATGCCTTTCCTGAGTATTTCATCACCTAAAGTGTCAATGCCAGACGTGGAGTTAAATCTGAAAGGGCCTAAACTGAAAGGAGACCTAGATGTTTCTGGCCCAAAGTTAGAAGGGGATTTAAAAGGGCCTGAAGTTGACATCAAAAGCCCCCAAATAGACATCAATGTACCAGATGTTGATATTCACGGCCCAGAGGGTAAACTCAAAATGCCCAAATTGAAAATGCCTAAATTTGGCACACCTGGGCTCAAAGGAGAGGCACCAGATGTGGATGTAAAACTTCCGAAAGGGGAGGTGGATGTTTCAGGTCCCAAGATAGACATTGATGCTCCAGATTTGGAAATTGAAGGTCCTGATGGAAAACTGAAAGGCCCCAAATTTAAGATGCCTGAAATGCATTTCACTGTTCCTAAAATCTCCATGCCAGACATTGATTTGAATTTGAAAGGTCCTAAATTGAAGGGGGATGTGGATGTTTCTGTACCAAAGCTAGAAGGGGATTTGAAAGGGCCTGAGTTTGATATCAAAGGTCCCAAAGTGGACATAGATGCCCCTGATGTGGAGATTGAAGGTCCTGAAGGAAAATGGAAAGGCCCCAAATTTAAGATGCCTGAAATGAATATCAAGGCACCGAAAGTCTCAATGCCTGACATTGATTTTAACCTCAAGAGCCCTAAACTGAAGGGAGACATAGATGTTTCTGGCCCTAAGCTGGAAGGAGATTTGAAGGGGCCTGAAATTGATATCAGAAGTCCCAAAGTGGACATTGGTGCACCAAACGCAGATATTCACGGCCCAGAGGGTAAACTCAAAATGCCTAAATTCAGAATGCCCAAATTTGGAATGCCTGGGTTCAAAGGAGAGGGACCAGATGTGGATGTAAGCCTTCCAAAGGGGGAGATTGATATTTCAGGACCTAAAATAGACATTGATGCTCCTGATGTGGAGATTGAAGGACCAGAAGGAAAATGGAAAGGTCCAAAATTTAAGATGCCTGAAATGAATATTAAGGCCCCTAAAATCTCCATGCCAGATGTTGATTTGAATTTGAAAGGCCCTAAATTGAAGGGTGATGTGGATGTTTCTGTTCCAAAATTAGAAGGGGATTTGAAAGGCCCAGAAGTCGATATCAAAGGCCCTAAACTGGACATAGATGCCCCTGATGTGGAGATTGAAGGCCCAGAGGGAAAATGGAAAGGCCCCAAATTTAAAATGCCCGACATGCATTTTAAAGCGCCTAAAATCTCCATGCCAGACTTTGATTTGAACCTGAGAGGCCCTAAAGTAAAGGGGGATGTGGATGTTTCTGTACCAGATTTTGAAGGTGATATGAAAGGCCCAGAAGTTGATATTAAAGGTCCCAAATTGGACATAGATGCTCCAGATCTTGACATTGATGGTCCAGAGGGAAAGCTGAAAGGTCCTAAATTTAAGATGCCTGAGATGCATTTCAAGGCACCTAAAATCTCCATGCCAGACATTGATTTGAATTTGAAAGGTCCTAAATTGAAGGGGGATGTGGATGTTTCTGTTCCAAAATTAGAAGGGGATTTGAAAGGGCCTGAGTTTGATATCAAAGGTCCCAAAATGGACATAGATGCCCCTGATGTGGAGATTGAAGGCCCTGATGAGAAATGGAAAGGCCCCAAATTTAAGATGCCTGACATGCATTTTAAAGCACCTAAAATCTCCATGCCAGACATTGACTTTAATTTGAAAGGTCCTAAAGTGAAGGGGGATGTGGATGTTTCTGTTCCACAACTAGAAGGGGATTTGAAGGGGCCTGAGGTTGATATCAGAGGCCCTAAATTGGACATAGATGCCCCTGATGTGGAGATTGAAGGCCCTGATGGGAAATGGAAAGGCCCCAAATTTAAGATGCCTGACATGCATTTTAAAGCACCTAAAATCTCCATGCCAGACATTGACTTTAATTTGAAAGGTCCTAAAGTGAAGGGGGATGTGGATGTTTCTGTTCCAAAACTAGAAGGGGACTTGAAGGGGCCTGAGGTTGATATCAGAGGCCCTAAATTGGATGTGGACTTCAACCTTAAGGGCCCTAATCTGAAAGGAGATCTAGATGTTTCTGGACCTAAGTTGGAAGGGGATTTGAAAGGTCCTGAATTTGATATCAAAGGTCCCAAAGTGAACATTGATGCCCCAGACATTGATATTCATGGCCCAGAAGGAAAACTGAAAATGCCCCAAATGAAATTTCCTAAATTCAGCATGCCTGGGTTCAAAGGGGAAGGCCCAGATGTGGATGTAAATCTCCCAGAAGGAGGGGTTGATATTTCGGGTCCTAAGATAGACATTGATGCCCCCAATTTGGATATTGAAGGGCCTGAAGGAAAATTGAAAGGTCCCAAATTTAAAATGCCTGAAATGCACATCAAGGCACCTAAAATCTCCATGCCAGACATTGATTTAAATTTAAAAGGCCCTAAAATTAAAGGAGACGTGGATGTTTCTGTCCCTAAGATAGAAGGTGATTTAAAAGGTCCAGAGATAGACATTAAATCCCCCAAAATGTCTGTTGATGTTCCTCATCTTGACATTGAAGGTCCAGAAGGAAAACTGAAAGGTCCTAACTTTAAGATGCCAGAAATGCACATTAAAGCACCCAAAATCTCCATGCCAGATATAGACCTGAATCTAAAGGCACCTAAACTGAAAGGAGACCTAGATCTTTCTGGTCCAAAAATAGAGGGTGATTTGAAAGGTCCTGAATTTGATATCAAAGGTCCCAAAGTGGACATTGATGCACCAGACATCGATATTCATGGCCCTGAAGGAAAACTGAAGTTACCCAAAATGAAGCTGCCTAAATTCAGTACGCCTGAGTTCCAAGGGGAAGGCCCAGATGTGGATGTAAGTCTTCCAAAGGGAGAGATTGATATTTCAGGTCCTAAGATAGATATTGGCGCTCCTGATTTGGACATTGAAGGTCCCGAAGGAAAACTGAAAGGGCCAAAATTTAAGATGCCTGAGATGCATTTTAAGACACCCAAAATCTCAATGCCAGACATTGACTTAAATTTGAAAGGTCATAAAATGAAGGGGGACTTTGATGTTTCTGTTCCCAAGATTGAGGGTAATCTTAAAGGTCCTGAAGTTGATATCAAAGGCCCAGAATTTGGGATTAGAAGTCCTGAGCTTGATGTTGAGTGTCCAGATGTGACCACTGAGGGCCTTGAGGGAAATGTTAAACTTCCCAAATTTAAGAAACCAAAATTTGGTTTTGGAATTAAAAGTCCTAAGGCAGAAATCAAATCTCCTGAAGTGGATATTGCTGTCCCGGAAGGTGAACTGAATGTGGAGTCTCCTGATATTGGCATTTCTGGCAAAGGAAAGAAAAGCAAATTTAAAATGCCTAAACTTCATATGAGTGGCCCTAAAATTAAAGGAAAGAAGGGTGGATTTGATATGAATCTACCCAGTGGTGAGATTGATGCAAATTTGAAATCTCCTGATTTAGATCTGAATGTAACTGGCCCAGAGGCAACAATAAAAGGAGATATTAATGTCAAATCCCCCAAAGGAAAGAAACCAATGTTTGGGAAAATCTCTTTTCCAGATGTTGAGTTTGATATTAAATCACCTAAGTTCAAAGCTGATGCTTCTGTGACAGCTCCTAAAATGGAAGGAGAATTTAAAGCACCTGATTTGGAGGTTTCCACACCAGGTATCAAAGGTGATATAAAGTCACCAGGTCTTAACGTTACAGCTCCAAGTATCAGCGCGAATCTCCCTGATGTTAACATTAGAGGTCCTGATATCAATCTTAAGAAACCTAAGGTCAAACTTCCAAGTGGAAATATTGATATAGCTGGTCCAAAAATGGAAGGTGATCTGAGAATCCCAGGTATTGACGCAAACATTAATGCCCCTGACATGAAACTTAAAGGACCTACAGTGAATCTGCCTTCGGTGGACGTTTCTGCTCCTTCATTCTCTGCATCTGATCTTGATATTAACTTGAAAGGACCAAAAGTAAAAGGTGATGTCAGTCTTCCCACAGCAGAACTGGAAGGTCCAGAAGGAAAACTAAAATTTCCCAAGTTCTCACTGCCCAAGATAGGGAAACCAGGTCTGAATTTAGAAGGAGCTGATGTGCAGCTCCCCTCGGCAAGTGTGGATGTTTCAGTTCCGAGTATTGAAGGAGGTGTGAGTGTTCCTGCAGCTGAAGGACTAGATGCAAAACTGAAGGGACCTAAGGTGACTATGCCATCAGTAAACCTTTCAATGCCCCAAGTCTCTGGACCTGATTTTGATGTAAATGTGAAAGGACCAAAACTAAAAGGAGACCTGGATGTTTCTAGTGACCTTAAAGGTCCAAAGGTGGACATACATGCACCAGATGTTGATATGAAAGGCTTTGGAGGAAAGCTTAAAATGCCCAAGTTTAAATCTCCAACTTTGGAGGGACCTCAAGCAGATCTGAACATGAAAGGGGACACTGGATTTTCTGCCCCGCAAATTGACGGGGGCATGAAAGTGCCAGGCATGGATGTACATCTCGGTGCCCCAGATCTTGATATCAAAGAGCCTACAGTGAAAATGCCATCAGTAGGTATTTCTGCCCCAGATTTTGATGTAAATTTGAAAGGACCAAACTTAAAAGGAGATCTTGATCTTTCTGGTGGCATTAAATACCCAAAGGTGGCTGTAGATGCACCAGATGTTAACTTGGAAGGTCCAGGAGGTGCAATTAAACTTCCTTCACTGAAGCTCCCCCAATTTGGCATTTCTACTCCTCATGTTGAGGGGTCTGACATGGGTGTTAATATTGAAGGACCACAAATTAAAGGAGACCTTACTGGCTCAGGGATTGATGGAGAATTGAAAGGGCCTACATTTAAAATGCAACCACTTAAAGTTTCAGCTCCAAAAATCTCTGCACCTGACATTGACTTTAACTTAAAAGGACCAAACCTAAAGGGTGATGTTAATATTGCTGGTGATGTTAAAGGCCCAAAAGTTGGAGTGGAAGCACCAGATATCAGCATCAAAAGTTCAAGTGGAAATATGCAAATACCGTCGGTTAAACTGCCCAAATGTGACATTTCAGGTTCCCAAGGCATGAAGGTTTCTGGGGTGGGTATTGCTGCTGATGCTCCTGATGTCAGTTTAACAGGTCCTGCCTTCAGTGTATCAGCACCAAAAGTTTCTGGGTCAGATTTTGATGTAAATTTGAAAGAGCCTAAAATCAAAGGAGGTTTTGGCATTTCTGGAGACATGAAAGCTCCTGATGTAAATGTTGGGGCACCACACTTGGGCATTCAGCATTCAGGTGGTGAATTCAAAGGGCCACAGCTTTCATCTTCTGGTTTTGATGTAGAAATGAATGTGCCAAATGTTGCAGGGGGTCTTCATGTTTCTGGACCAAAGATAGAGGGTAGTCTGAAAGGTCCCAAGGTAGGAATCAAAGGTCCTGGCAGAGATATGAATTTTCCACAAAGTAACTTAGAAAGTGCATCAGGAAAAGTGACATTCCCCAGGATGAAATTGCCTAAATTTGTGTCTTCAGGACATGAGGTAACAGGAAGAGAAGTAGGGGTTGATGTTAACTTCCCTCAGCCAGATGCCAGTATCCATGCTGGTGCGGTGGAGGCTGAGTTTGAAGAGCCAGATGTCAAACTTAAGAAATCTAAAATTAAGATGCCAAAGTTTAATTTTTCAAAACCTAAAGGCAAAGGCGCCAGTGTTGGCTCACCAGAAGCCTCCGTGTCCATTTCAGGATCTAAAGGAGATTTGAAAAGTTCCAAGGCAAGTCTAGGTTCTATGGAGGGTGAACTGGGGGGAGGAGAGGCTGCTGCCGCTTCACCTAAAGGGAAGTTTTCGTTATTTAAAAGCAAAAAGCCACGTCATCGGTCATCTTCCTTTAGCGATGAACATTCCTCCCAGTCAACCCCCACTGGCACCTTGGAGTTTGAGTGCAGCTCAGGAGCAGAGAAAGAAAAGCAGGCCAAGATGAAATTTGGAACATTTGGAGGGATAGGATCAAAAAATAAAGGTTCTTATGAGGTAACTGGAAGTGACGATGAAGCAGGAAAGATACCAGGGAGTGGGGTATCGTTAACGTCCAAGAAATCCCGTCTGTCTTCCTCTTCGAGTAATGACAGCGGGACAAAGGGGGGGTTCCAAGTGCCAGCGGTAGAACTGACCGTTGCCAAAAAGAAAGAGTAAAGCGTCCGTGTAAATATGTCTGTGTATATATATATACCTTCTGTGTGTTTGTATATAAATTTCATAGCTTGAAATATTTTCAACGTCAGCAATAAAATGAGTGGCACCTAGTGAAATGTTAGACTTCATGTTGCCTACCCAAAAGAGAGGAGAGTTTAAAAGCAAGTGACCTTGGAGCTGTACCACAGTTCATCTGATGTATTTGAAAGTTTTGTGTTCATGACTTTGGTTTGCGCATTAAATGCTGAGAGCTTAAGTTTACTAGCAAGCTATTTTGATATCCTTTTCATTTTACTGGATATTTTCAGTGTTGGTTTATGGAAATAATGTTTCCATTTTAATTACCTTTTGGCTTTTATTTGCAGGGCTTACATTTCTATAATGAGAATGGATATATTGAAAACAGTGTAAAATATATAGATACAACTGAAATATGTCACTTCCCCTTGTAATGTGGGGTTTAAAATGACACGGAGTGTTTATCACAGAAAGCTATGGTTTCTATTAGCTTTGATAGTTGTGGTGGTAAGAAAAGTACCCCAGTTTAATTTAAGACTAGTGAATCCTGGTTGCTTATGATGAAAAACAGAATTTACCAATAAATGACTAACCTGTTTTGGTTGGATTTGACTGACACCATCTTAGTTGTCTCCGTATGTTTGTTTCATTATTTGTATTATAAGAGAGGACTTTTCTTAGTTATGGTGCAAAAATCTGTGACTGCCACTTTTCTGATATTTGTTATAATTTCTGTTAACAAATGTATCTTGATTTAAAAAAAATCTTTCAGCACTTTAATGGCAAATGAATTGAGAATGTAAGAAGATTGATCTTGTAAAATGCAAATAAACTGTTTATTAACCTTGCTCCTCTGTCGCTTTGCTGTTGTAGGTGGTGGGGGTTAAAATGCTCCAGCTGTACCTCTCCCCTATCCCCCAAGACACGTGCAAAAGCTTCCCAGTGCCTAGCTCTCTGCTCCCATCCCCTGGATGCAGCTGGAACTGACCCTATCTGGACTCCTTTCCCTCCTCTGCCTCACCTCCTTTGGACACAGGTGCTCTAGCTGATACACCTGGCTCCCCTGCTTTTGCCCTCTCTGATCCCCACCTATAGCCCGTTTACCCCCTGCCAGACACAGCCACTAAAGCTGTCCCATCCTGCAGACACAAGTGGAACAGGCCTGATGCCATGCTCCCTTCCCTTCTGGTCCCCAGCCTCCTGGACACAACTGGAATCACTCCTACATAGGGAGGAGAGGATAACAACACCCAGTGACCACTCCCAACCCAGGATGGGCAAATCCTCCAGCAAATCCACATCAGACACTGGAAGGGTCTGGTGGCAGGAGATCCAAAGCAACTTCCCCGGGTAGGGAGTACAAGGGGAGGGCGAAACTCCCAGTGAATCCCTCCCCTATCTGATGAGGGGAGAGCATGGTTTAAAGCCCCTAGTGAAGGCACAGGGAAGGAACTAGAATGGGTGTATTTTGGCTCGTGGGGTGCACATTCCTAATTCGTGAGGTTCATCTCCCCTAATTACATCCTGGAGAAACTCCACCACCACCCTCGATTCTTGACTGGACAAAACATCGGCCTCCCAATTCAAACCTGACGAGACCAACCAGCACCCCCTGTTCCAACCTCAATGCACCTCAATCGTCCTACAATCCCCCAGACATCCCAACCCTGGGCTCACCAACCACACCGATTTACCAATGCCCCTAAATCTTGACCCGCTGTTACTTGTTCACCCAGCCCTGGACTTCCTGCTTGCCACATATAGAGACCTCTGCTGATGCCCCTCAAGACTGATCTGCATTTCCCCCGGCTATCCCTGCCCTGGGCTCCCCCAAGACACAACTTTGCTTATGGCCCTCAATACCGACCCACACCTCCTGCAGTAGTCTAGCCTTGGTCTCTCCCCCACAACTCTGCCAATGCCCCTTTATCTCAACCCACAGCCCCCCCTGCTCTCCTAGCCCTGGGCTCCTCACCACCTCCAAACACCTCTGCCGATGCCCCTCAGTCCTGACCCTCAGCCTCTCTGCTAGCCCAGCTCTAGGCTCTCCATGGACATATGTAAATCTGGATAGGGCTTTAGAGAAAAGGAGCCCCCTTCACCATCTATTGAGTGAGCAGAGTCCTCATTTGCATGGCAACTCCCACCTGGCCAGTGTGATCATTTTTGGCCATTTTGGATTAAAATGAATGTAAATCTTGGCTGTAGGGGTGATGAAATGTTATTTGCCTGATTGCATGACTAAAGGGGAGAAGAACAGTAGTGCATATGCCCTAAATAAGGGGTCACCCTTTCCTATACCTCACTCTACAATCACTGGGTAGTGAACTGCAAGCCAAATGAAAAAAAAAAATCTAGGGTTTGTGGGGGGGGGGGTTATGGGAGTTGTTTGAGTCTTTCTCTGCTAAGGCTGGATAGTATAATAATATAGCTGAGTTTCAAAGTAGGAGCTGTGTTAGACTAACAAATTTATTTAATGGATATTTTCAGTGTCAGTTTATGGAAATAATGTTTCCATTTTAATTACCTTTTGGCTTTTATTTGCAGGGCTTACATTTCTATAATGAGAATGGATATATTGAAAACTCCATAAAATATATAGATACAACTGAAATATGTCACTTTCCCTTGTAATGTGGGGTTTAAAATGACACAGAATGTTTATCACAGAAAGCTATGGTTTCTATTAGCTTTGATAGTTGTGGTGGTTAAGAAAAGTACCCACAGTTTAATTTTAAGACGAGAGAATCTGGGTTGCTTATGATGAAAAACAGAATTTACCAATAAATGACTAACCTGTTTTGGTTGGATTCGACTGACATCATCCTAGTTGTCTCCATATGTTTGTTTCATTATTTGTATTATAAGAGAGGACTTTTCTTAGTTATGGTGCAAAAATCTGTGACTGCCACTTATATAGTTGAGTGTATTCCATAGCAAGTCTTCTTCTACGTGGCAGCTACTGGACCTGGAATCCCTGATGATAGGGAGGGATTAATAAAAGACTATTTCTTGAAACCAACTGTCCTGTGGAGGAGTCAAGAATGGCAGGGACCAGAGACAAGTCCCCTTGGCTGCTGGGACTGATAGCTGCCTTACCCACATGTGCTGCGAACATGGAGGTGCAGAACCTGGGAAAGGACCTTTGTTCTTCTTGATTACAGGGATGATTTGACAGGTTATAAATTGGGCCTTTTCTCAGTAGACCTGAGTGGTGAGGAGAAACTTCCCCCTTGGGCAGCTTATTCCACAATTGCCCATGCTGAGGCTTCTTGCACCTTCCTGTCAAACAGCTGGTACTGGCCACGGTTGGAGACAGGGAAAGTGGAATTCAGGGACTGATGGTCTGATGGCAGAACAAAACCTTTTTACCATTTTTGGGTAAAGTCAAAATAGCAGCATGGAGGACGGAGACTTGGGAGCCCCCTCCAGGAACCCTCTCTAAAGAATCCAGAGGACGAACTGGTTTGAAAGCTTGTCTCTCTCACCAGCGGAAGTTGAGCCAATAAAAGGTGATGATATCTCACCCAGCTTGTCTGTCTCATATTCTGGGACCAAGACCGCTACAACAACACTGCAAACAACAATGCAGCATTTTATTTTTTGTTGCCCTGCCCCTCCCACAAGAGAAAAAAGACACAGCTCTTTGGAGCATGGGCTCCCCCTCAATGTGTATCTATGCCGTGGTTGGCACAATGGCTCTGTAACCTCAATGGGTGTCCCTGGTGTTACTGTGCTGTAAGTAATAGCCACACTCCAACCCCTAATGCTGCTCTTCTACCTCTTTCCTGCCCCAGGCTTGCAGATCTGGAAGCCCTGGTGCTGCAGAGCGCCTTCCCCTCCTGCTGTGCTGCCTGCCCGCCCTGAGTCACGCCATGTCTACACTTACAAGCTTACAGCCGCACAGCTGTACCGATACACCTGCGCCACCGTCCGAGTGCTCGTGTAGCCATGTTCTGCCGATGGGAGAGAGCTCGCCCGTCGACTCAACGAGCAGCAGTAGCCATGTCGAGTGCGTCTCCCGCTGACAGCGCTGTGCACACGAGCACTTATGTCGGCAAAACGTATGTTTTTTTCACACCCCTGAGCAACAAAAGTTTTGCCGACATAAGTGCAAGTGGAGACAGGGCCACGGGGTGCGATGGGGATGTCCAGATGTAGAAATCTAAAATTAACATATATGCTTAGACCAATGCTGGTCTTTGTCAGCCGCCACAAGTGTGAAAATACTTCCCTCCGAGCTAGTGGCCAGGAGCAGCTAACAGGAGTTTTGCGAGGGAGTTCTCCAGGGGATGCAGGAGCGACTATGTGACCTTCGGGTAAGCGTGTTGTCTGTAGTGTGTGTGTTTGTGGTGTGTTCCCTGCTTGACTGATGTATATAGTGTGGTCTGTTTGTTTGGGGCACCCGCGTGCTGACCTGCTAGGCAAGTGGCCTGCTAGGCAAGGCTGAGAGCTTCTTAATGAGGCTTTGATCCCTTAAGCCCTTTAGCATCTATCAACCCTTAACGAGGAGGTGGGGCTGCTCAGGGAGAACAGGGTTTAAAAATACTGCTCCTAACCGACCAGAGGAACTAGTGGACAGGAGCAGTTAACAGGATTTTTGTGAGGGAGTTCTCCAGGTGACAAAGGAGTGACTATGTGACCCTTGGGGTGAGTTTGTTGTCTGTCGTGTGTGTGTGTTTGTGGGGTGCTTGCTGCTTGACTGACGTACATAGTTGTGATGGGATCCCTGGGGTGCAACCTGGGACTGTGGGAGCGCTGTACCCCCTTTTCTAACTAGCCTGGGTTGTCTCTCACAATGCCTTACTGGTGGCAAGCAGCAAACCCCTCCAGGTGCTGTTACTACTCAGTACAACCGCATGTGGAGCCCCTCACCCAGCTATACTGCATGAATGTTCTCAGAGCCACTCATGAATCACACAGAGAAAGGCACCAGCCAAATCCCCAGCACTGTACCCCAGGAATATACCGTCTTGCACTGCTCAAGATCCTTGAGCAATGCAAGTTTATTACTTGGTTCACCACTTCATCAATGGACAATGCACATGCCCCAGCCTTTGTGACCTGAGCAGATTTACCAAGCACTTCAGGCAAACTCGCTGGTAAAGATAAACAGTAAAACATCTTTATGATTACAAAAGATAGATTGTAAGTGATTGTAAGTGATAGGCAAAAAGTCAGAGTAGTTACCAAAAGAAAATAAAAGATAAGCATGCAGTATAAACTCTCAACCTATAGTCTGGGTGACATCTAGATTAAGCAGTTTTTCTCACTCCACTGGATATTGCAGGTTGGTCACAGTCTTTCATATGCAGGCTTTTGCTCTTAGCCTCAGGACAATCTCTTCAGCTCCAGCTTTCTCGTTGGCTTAGCATAGGTAGGGGAGAAGAGAAAGGATGAAGCATGTGGCCACTGTGTTGTGTTTTAGACCCTTGGTCCCTGTGCTTGGAGAACACAAGTCCAGGCATATCTGGAGGGCATTGCTGAGTCACCAGGCAAGGTAGAGCAATTCCCCTGGTGTGGCCTTGTGCAAGTGAGTCTTTGCATTGTAGCTGGACAATGGCTATTGATGGTTGTTTGATACCCACCATGATGTTGGTTAGCTCCTTTGTTCTTGTCTTTGTTCTTGTCTGGGGCTCTAATATCTGGGCAATCCCACAGCATGTTTTAGTGACAACCAGATAACACAATCTCATAACTTCATATGCACTAATAATATACTTATTTAGATAGAACAATGGCTTTCAGCAGATCATAACTTTTCCCCAGTACCTCACCTGGCATGCTTTAGATGAAATATCACAATTATATATACATGATGAATATGGGAGTTACAGGGTGCTCCCCTCGAGATATAGAATGTCACAATAGTGTGCTCTGTTTGGTTGGGGCACTTGTGCTGTGCCTAGCAGCCTGCTAGGCAAGGTTGAGAGCTTCTTTACCAGGCTTGGACCCCCAAGCCCTTTAGTGTTCATCACCCCTTAACGAGCGGGCGGGGCTACTCAGGGAGAACAGGGCTTTAAAAAACCTGTTCTTGAGCAACCAGAGGAGCTAGCAAACAGAAGCAGCTAACAGGGGAGTTTTGTGAGTGTGTGTGTGTGTGTGTGTGTGGGGGCTAGATACACTTAATTAACGTTCTTTAAACTTAAGGCAATAAACAGCCCCGATAAAAACAACAATAAAGGAAACAGCTGCAGGAGTAAAAAGAGAATGCAGGCAGAAGTCCAGCCACAGAGTGGGGGCTGTCCAGTTTATTGCACTGAATGCAGCATGTATGATTATCTGCCCAATGGGTGGGTGGCGTATGTGTGCATTCAGTGCAAGGAGCTTCTGCCCCTCAGATATCACGTATGATCAGAGTGGCTGAACTGGAGGAGCTAAGGGAGACAGAAAGGTACATAGATGAGACATTCCAGGACACAGTAGAATGGTCCCACCCCCAGTCTGACAGCCCCTGTGCTGTTGAGGAGGATGAAAGTCTCAGGGAAGGAGAACATCCAACTGGAGCAGAGGGACATGATCCCATAGTTGGGACCCTCCTCCCAGATGATGTCATGGTATCCTACTGAGGATACCCCTCTGAGGGAGGGAACTTCAGTTATTAGGAAGGTTTCAGAGTAGCAGCTGTGTTAGTCTGTATTTGCAAAAAGAAAAGGAGTACTTGTGGCACTAACAAATTTAGTCTCTAAGGTGCCACATGTAGTCCTTTTCTTTTTAGTTATTAGGAAGAGACAGGTAATAGTAATGGGGGATTCAATCATTAGAAACATAGATAGCTGGGTTTGCGATGACCGGGAGAACTGTGTGGTGACTTGCCTGCCTGGTGCAAAGGTTGCAGGTCTATCGAGACATCTAGATAAACGTATGCGTAGTGCTGGGGAGGAGCCGGTGGTTGTGGTACATGTAAGTCCCAATGACATAGGGAAGGATGGGAGAGAGGCCCTGGAGGCTAAATGTAGGCTGCCAGGTAAGAGACTGAAGTCCAGGACCTCCAAGGTAGCATTCTCTGAATGCTTCCAGTTCCATGCGCAGGGTGTCAGACAGGCAGAACTGCAGAGTCTCAATGCGTGGATGAGACAATGGTGTAGGAGGAGGGGTTTAGATTTATTAGGAACTGGAAAGCCTTTTGGGAAAGGGGGAGCCTATACAGGAAGGATGGGCTCTACTTAAACCAAAATGGAACAGGATGGCTGGCATGTCAAATTAAAAAGGTCGTAGAGCAGTTTTTAAATTAAGGGCTAGGGGAAAGCAGACAGGTGCAGAGGAGCATGTGCTTCGGACAGAGACATCCCTTAGGGCAGTGTTTCTCAACCAGGGCTCCATGTACTCCTGGGGGTACGCCGAGGTCTTCCAGGGTTTACATCAACTCGTCTAGATATTTGCCTAGTTTCACAGCAGGTTACATAAAAAGCACTAACAAAGTCAGTACAAACTAAAATTTCATACAGACAATGACTTGTTTATACTCCTCTCTACACTATCCATTGAAATGTAAGCACAATATTTATATTCCAGTTGATTTATTTTCTGATTATATGGCAAAAATGCAAAAGTCAGCACTTTTTAAGTAATAGTGTGCTGGGGCGCTTTTTTGTATTTTGATGTCTGATTTTGTAAGCAAGTACTTTTTACGTGAGGTGAAACTTGAGGGTACACAAGACAAATCAGACCCCTGAAAGGGGTCCAGTAGTCTGGAAAGCTTGAGAGCCAGTGCTTTAGGGGAGGATCTATTAATGGAAATTCTCTATATCCAAGTAAGGAGGAGAGGATGGAATATGATAAAATACGGATAGGATCTGATGAGAAATGGTGAAATGAAAGAGTTCCATTCAATTACATCACATAATGGCAGACAGCCAAAAAGTGACAATTTTTTAAAGTGCTTATATACAAATGCTAGAAGTCTAAATACTAAGATGGGTGAACTAGGGTGCCTCCTATTAAATGAGGATATAGATATAACAGGTGTCAAGTTTCCGTCCCCACTCTGAACTCTAGGGTACAGATGTGGGGACCTGCATGAAAGACCCCCTAACCTTATTCTTACAAGCTTAGGTTAAAAACTTCCCCAAGGTACAAACTTTGCCTTGTCCTGAACAGTATGCTGCCACCACCAAGCGTTTTAAACAAAGAACAGGGAAAGAGCCCACTTGGAGATGTCTTCCCCCAAAATATCCCTCCAAGCCCTATACCCCCTTTCCTGGGGAAGGCTTGATAATAATCCTCACCAATTTGTACAGGTGAACACAGACCCAAACCCTTAGATCTTAAGAACAATGAAAAATCAATCAGGTTCTTACAAGAAGAATTTTAATAAAAGAAAAGGTAAAAGAATCACCTCTGTAAAATCAGGATGGTAAATACCTTACAGGGAAATCAGATTCAAAACATAGAGAATCCCTCTAGGCAAAACCTTAAGTTACAAAAAGACACAAAAACAGGAATATACATTCCATCCAGCACAGCTTATTTTACCAGCCACTAAACAAAAGGAAATCTAACGCTTTGGTGTCCCCCCTTTGTAAAACGATTACTAGCTAGATTACTTACTAACTAACAGTTGTAAGGCTGCATTCCTGATCTGTTCCTGGCAAAAGCATCACACAGACAGACGAACCCTTTGTTCCCCCTCCCCCCCCCGTCCAGATTTGAAAGTATCTTGTCTCCTCATTGGTCATTTTGGTCAAGTGCCAGTGAGGTTACCTTAGCTTCTTAACCCTTTACAGGTGAAAGGGTTTTACCTCTGGCCAAGAGGGATTTTATAGCACTGTATACAGAAAGGTGGTTACCCTTCCCTTTATATTTATGACAACAGGCACCACAGAAACTTGGGGGAATGAGGATAATCAATGGGACACAGTAATACCAGGGTACAAAATATATCGGAAGGACAGAACTGGTCATACTGGTGGGAGAGCGGCACTATATGTGAAAGAAAGCATGGAGTCAAATGAAGTAAAAATCTTAAATTAACCAAACTGTACCATAGAATCTCTATGGATAGTAATCCCATGCTTGGATAAAAAGAATATAGAGGTAGAGACATATTGCGGATCACCTGACCAGGATGGTGATCGTGACTGTGAAATGCTTGGGGAGATTAAAGAGGCTATAAAAATAAAAACCTCAGTAATAATGGGGGATTTCAACTATCCCCATATTGACTGGATGGGGATCTGTCATCTCAGGATGGGATGCAGAGAGAAAGTTTCTTAACACTGTAAATGACTACTTCTTGGAGCAGCTTGTCCTGGAACCCTAAGAGGAGAGGCAATTCTTGATTTAGTTCTAAGTGGAACACAGGATCTGGACTGCTTGGTAACAGTGACTATAACATAAAATTTAACATCCCGGGGGATGTTTGCGTGGATAAAAATGAACTTCTTTGTCTGGTACTGGTGGATTTTTAAAAAGCTGGCTAAAGTAAGAATGTGGGATTCCACTCTGTGCTGTAAATACTTTCAATAGGCTGGTTAACTACTACTTGCCAGACTGAAGGGCCTTAGCGAGACAAAGGTGGGTGCAGTTATATCTTTTAGTGGACCAACTTCTGTTGGGGAAAGAAACAAGCTTTCAAGCTACACAGAGCTCTTCCCCAGGTCTGGGGCTATGTCTACATTAGAGACCTTACAGCTGCACCACTGAAGCTGCGCCACTGTAAGGTCTCCCGTGTAGCCGCTCTATACTGGCGGGAGAGCTCTCTTCTACCAGCATAATAAAACCATCCCCATGAGTGGCAGTAGCTATGTCGGCGGGAGGATGTCTCCCACGAACATAGTGCTGTCCAGACCGGTGCTTCTGTCAGTGAAACTTATGTCAGTCAGGCCTGTGTTTATTTCACACCCCTGACTGACAAAAGTTTTACCAACAAAAGTGCTAGTGTAGACATAGCCTGAGAAAGGTACTTGGTGTCACAGCAAAATACAAGATTGAACAGAGAGTTTAGCATAAGTAGTTCGCACATAATCTAAGGGACCATTTTATTGTGCTATAGCTATTTCAGTATAACTCCCCCTGTTCTAAATAAAAGCAGTTCTATTCCCAACGACTTACTCCACTTCCAAAGTTTTTCTCCTATAGCCATGCTGGTCAGTTTCCCCATGTAGACAGGCCCTGAGGCTCCTGTAGATATACAGTGATCCAAGTTGATGGGAGTGAGATCTGTAACACGTTCATTGGTGCTCCATTGGAACAAACTACCGAGGGCAGCGGTGGATCTCCATCTCTGGATGTCTTCAAGTCTGCAGGCCTTTCTGGAGATAGACTTAGTCCCACATATGTTATTTGGCTCAGTACAGGGGCAAACGGATGAAATTCTATGGCCTGTGTTACACAGGCGGTCAGATCAAAAGATCTCATTGTCCCTTCTGCCCTTAAAGTCTAGGAAACCATTGTTGCAGCTTTGCCTAGAGAAAGGAAGGCAAAGGAACGTTTGAGATGACAGTCCCTCCCCAATAAATGGCACATTTTCAGCACTTAAGTAATTAAACTGGGAATCCGCAGAATCTTAACACTGGGTCTGTCTCTTCTCCGCTGAGGTAGAGCAGATCTGCCCCTCAGAAACACCTGGATTCTAATCTCCTCAGAGGCAGATCTCCATTCAGATCCCATGCAGCCCAGGAACAGGGGTGAGGGACCCTCCAACACATCACATGATCAGGGTGTGGAAACTGAACCTGACTCTTGGGTCAGTGATGGGGATGTGCTTGTAAATGCTCTGGAAACAGCCACATGGTGATAGATTCAGGAGATAGGAACAAACATCTGGAACAGGTATCAGCATGCAGAATATGTGCCTTTCTGACTCTGGTGTGCTCTGCTCTGCTCTGCTAGCAAGAATGGGAAGGGGAGGGATTTGGCTGGGCATTCTTCTGTCTGTGCTTCGTGAAATGCAGTATTTCCAATTCTCCTTTCAACTGACAAGTCTTGGCTCAAGGGACTTGATTGTGTCAGGAGTATGAGATCAGGCACTTGAATACAGATATTCATTCCTTGATACAGGGAAGAAAATGATGTGTGCCATAGTGGGACAGTGTAAATTTGCAATCCACAGGGTTGACAGTTCCCTTCTGGATCCCTGCTTTTGACCCTATGACCTCACTCCTGTTCCTGTTTTCTCTTTTGTTGCCCCCCCTGTATTTATTTGACCCCGGGTCCAGTAGCTCGTCCCCTTAGTCTCGGGGGATGTCTCCCACTGGTCCCGGGAACACAATACGGTAGAAACTCAAAGTTAGAAATGCGCCTTGGGAAATGGAGCTTGTTTGTAACTCTGAAGTGTTTGTAACACTGAACAAAATGTGATGGGTGTTCTTTCAAAAGTTTACAACTGAACATTGATTTAATACAGATGTGAAACTTTTCTGTGGAGAAGATTCTGCTTTTAACCATCTTAATTTAAATGAAACAAGCACAGAAACAGTATTCTTACCTTGTCAAATCTTTTTTGAAAACTTTCCCTCTTATTTTTAGTAGTTTACATTTAACACAGTACTACTGTACTGTAATTGCTATTTCCACCCCCAGCTTCTTTTTGTCGCTGCTGCTGCTTGATTGCATACTTCTAGTTCCAAATGCGGTGTGTGGTTGACTGATCAGTTTGGTGCTCCTAACTATGAGGTTCTACTGTAGATACAGGGTTAATGGTCTAATGTCATCATCACGTTGCAGTGAAGGGGCTGACTTCATGCAGATTGCTTGAGCCTTTCTCTGTTAAGGCTGGATAGTATAATAATATAGCTGAGCGCACTCCATAGCGAGTCTTCTCCTACCTCGCAGCGACAGGACCTGGAATCACTGAGAGCTTGGTTATGTAATAGAGCCTCAGAACTCAACCTTTATATTATGGCTGAAGACAGTAGTGGCTGTGAGAGATGCTGTCCTGGGAGCAGTACTAACTTCTGACTGCAAACCAAGAGTGGAGGACAGTAGCAGGAAAAGGAGGGAAGTGGTGTGCTAAAGGAATATTTGTTCACAGGACTGTCAGATCTGCAAGTGGGGAAACTGAGGCAAAGGACATTGCCCAAGGTACTGTGGAAGTGGGGGTTTTGCTGAGTATTCATTCACCATGCAGTTGGTTTATTGTTTCCTACATTAATGCTGTTCCTTTTCTCGTATTAGTTTTCTTTGTTTCATACACAGTTACTGAGGGCTTGCGAGAGAAGATTTGCCTGTTAAGGGTACCTAAGGAGGGGGATTTAGTTTTCCCCAGGCTTCTTGAGCTAAAGCCAGTGTGTTTGTTAATTTCAAGAGGAGCCTCTAGATATTTCTACTGGGTCCTTGCTGCTACTGACAACACCTGGCAGAAGGGGTCCCTTAGTAATTGGTCTCTATGGAATGATCGCAGTTGCCCCAGACAGGGCAGAGCGGTGCTGGCCCAAGGAAGAGGAAACCCTCCTGCATGGTGGAGAAAGAAGTCAGGATGTTCTGAGCCCCTTGGCTGAAGGCTGGACAGTGCAGGACACGATGCTGCATGGCAGCGGAGGGAGACTGGACTCTGGGTGAGAGATAGTATGCGGGAAAATAAACAGTGAATGGGGGCCTCTTGTCCTATGCAAGGATCTCTTATGTTGACCCTAGGGAGAGGTCTCTTCCCCCATCCCATAGATGGATTCTCACCCACCCCAGTCCCACTATTCCTGTGCACTTGCAGATGACCTTGCTCAGAATCCTCTGTGACAGTACAGGTGGGCCTGAAGCATCCATGCTTTCCCCTATAGAGGGATTCTCAGCCCTCCCCAGTCCCTACACACGAGTACCTGTAGAGTCCCCCTGCTTCCCCGCAGAGGGAGGGTGGGGTCCTTAGCTTTTCCGAGCTAAAGGATCACCCTGCATAGAGCCACCTGGTGCCCACCAATATCCCCTGTGCAGCCCCCGAAACAGGGGTCTCTATAGTCCCTTTGCTGCCACCGGGTGGCCCCTGGCGGGAGAGGCGCACGCGCAGTAGGTTCCGACAGCCCCTTCACAGGCGCGGCCCGCGCGAAACCCGGCGGCATCCCCTCCCCCTTGTCGAGCCAGAGGCATGCTGAGCTCCTATTGGTCCGGGCGGCGGAGGGGCGGAGCAGAACACACCAGTCGCGAACCCGGCCGCGCGTTTAGAACCGGGGTGAGGCGGGTGCGAGTCGGCCTCCCGCTGGGCTCGCTACGCCCCGTTCGCAGCGAGGGGAGAGGAGCGCTGGGAGGGGTCAGACCAATTGACCTACCCGCCCTCAGACCCCGCCCCCCCTCCGCGCCAGGTGGCTGAGCCCGGGCTACCCGCCCTCTGAGCCCCGCCCCCCCCCCGCCAGGTGGCTGAGCCCGGGCTACCCGCCCTCTGAGCCCCGCCCCCCCCCCGCCAGGTGGCTGAGCCCCGGGCTACCCGCCCTCTGAGCCCCGCCCCCCCCCGCCAGGTGGCTGAGCCCCGGGCTACCCGCCCCGTGAGGAGGCCCCGCCTCCCCTGTGGGCGCCGGCGCTCTGGCTGACCAGACCCCTCTGTCTCCAGCGAGAGACGCGCTCCGCGCTGCGGGGACAGAGCCTGGCCACAGGGTCCCGGCCTGGGGCTCGGTCCCGGGGGAGCCGCTTTGGCCGTTGGAATTCTGCCTTCGGAGCAGGAGGTAGGTGAGGTCCCAGCTGCCATTGGACCAACTTCCCGGGGGGAGACACGCGGTGGAGCGCGCACCTCTCGCTACCTGCCGCCCGGACCTGCCCGTGCCGGGGGGGGACAATGGAAAAGTTTGGCTGGCAGACTCTTCTCCCCCCCACTTCCCCCCAGCGGAAAGCAGCAGCCTCCCAGCTGTTGCTCCTACTTGGGGGGCGCAGCTCGGAGGCGCCGGTTGCTGGGGGAGGGGGGGGCGAGCGTGTGGCCGACCGGTGCCAGCAAACCCTGGCAGAAATCTGTGGGGGGGGGGGCAGATTAGGGGAGTGTTGTTCTTCGTTGATAGGGGCCCTGGGAAGTTAAATGAGGAGCCCAGGGTCACCTAGGGAACTTGGCCCAGATTCTTAAAGGTATTTAGGCACTTAACTCGCATTGAAATCAGTGGGAGTTAAGCATCTAAACACCTTTGAGGTCAGATCTGGGCCTCTGTGGTTGAGTTAGGAATAGAACCAAGGACTTCCCAGGCTCAGTTCAGTACCCTAGCTACTAGACCTTCCTTTTCTCCCGCTTGAAATGAAGCCAACAGTTACACTGGGCTCCCCCCTGCTAACTTTTATACATGTGCATATTTTTTCAGTCGCACATGGATCATGGGTGTGATTTAAATCCACAGTCTTCAGATCCACAGCCAAGACCTGTCCTGCTTAACTACAGGCATAAACTACCCAAGGATACAGGTCCCAGTTCCTCCTTCTATTGGTGGTGTCCTGGAAATGAGCTGATCTGTCCCTGCTACCTCTACTTTATGGCTGTTGTGGCCTTCCAAGAGCTGGTGGGGAAAGGGGAGGCGCCTGGGGCGTTATTTAAATTGGGATTCTCCCTATGGGGATGAGGTAATTCAGTCTTTGGCAGCAGGGGAGTAGCGGCAGGAGCTCTGAAAGACGATGATCCTGGTGAGTGCCCACCGAGATGTGTGGAAAGGGGACACTTCTGGCTGTAGTTGGTGGGACGTGTCTATTGTTTGTTAAGCTCCTGTGTCTGTCTCATTTATGGCTAATTTTAGCCCTTCCCTTTGGGTGATTTAGGTTTCCTTTTTGGGGGGAGGGGCGGACAGAGAGAAGTGTGCCAAGAATAAATGGTTAGTGCCAACAGTGTATTTCGCATTGGCAAAAGTAAACAAGAGTAGGGCCAGGTGCACGCTACAGACTTACATCGGCATAACTGCGTTGCTCAGGGATGTGAAAAATCCGCTACAGCCGTGCCGCGAATAGGCGCGCAGCGTAGCTGCTGTTTGTCTGCAGGAGAGAGCTCTCCCGCAGACCCAGCAATTCCACCCCCAAGGAGCAGCAGCAGCTCCTGCACACACCCCGCTGTTCACACAGGCGCTTTTCATAGTTAAACTTCTGTTTTTCCGGAGCATGGGTGGGTTTTTTGTTTTTGTTTTTTTAACACCCCGGAAAGACAAGTTCCAGAGTAGACAAAGCCTCGGAGTTTCACTCCTTGCTAAGTACAAGGCGGAATAGATTGTTTAGCGTAGTTAGCGCATTTCAAGGGACCCTTCAAGGTGAAGTGGCCTGTTAACACTCCTCTGGTCACAGGAAAGAAAGTAAAGGGGCGGAGGAGAAAGCAGTTGGGGGAGGCTGTTAGTGGTTTACAGACTGTAGTAAATAAACCATCAACCCAGTATCTTTGTTCGGTCCATGATTTTTAGTGTCTAGCAAAGTTATGAATTTCAACTCCCAGGCCTGTCTTTTTGAAAATGTTGTGCAGGTTTCCTTTGAGGATGAGGGCTGATAGATCACATACAAGAGTGATTGTTCTGTGAGAAGTGCTCACCCACAGATGATGTGGAGTTCTTGTCCTTTCATTTTCCTGTTCATTTGTGAGCATAGTGATTCTCTGGTTTCACCCACATAGTTGTTGTTGGGGCATTTAGTGCACTGGATGAGGTAAACCACATGTTGTGATTAGAATTGGCATGTGTAGGACCCATGGATCTTGAAAGGTGTGTTGTGGAGTGTGTTGATCATTGTAGCAGTGGAGATGTGTCTGCAGGTTTTGCGTCTGGTGCTGCAGTGAGTTGGTGTGTCCTGGTCTGTGGGGAGCTTGCTTCTGATGATGAGCTTGGAGAGATTAGGGGTTGTTTTGAAGGCCAGAAGTGGGGGTTCAGGAAAGAGATTTCTTTCAGGATGGGGTTTCTATCAAGTATGGGTTTTAGTTGTTTGTTACCCCATATGGGTTGCGGTGTAGGGTGTAGTAGGTGACCACTAGGGGTGTGCGGTCGGTGGGGGTTTTATTTCTGTATTGAAGCATGTTTCCTTGGTGTATCTGGGTGGCCCATTCCATGATGCGATGTACTTCTCTGGTGGGGTGTCCCCCTTTGGCGAAGGCAGTTTTGCGTGTGTTAAGGTGCCTGTCCTGGACTGTCTCCTCAGAGCATATTCTGTGGTATCTGAGTGCCTGCCAGTAGACAACAGATTGCTTGGTGTGTTTTGGGGTGATTTCCGGATCTGTGAAGATAGGTGTGGTGCTCCGTTGGTTTCCTCTCTGTAATTGTCTGTAGGGTTCCAAGCGTTGGCAAACACTGTCCTCTGTGTGTACTTGCTTGCCCAAAGGGGAGTGGGTGGGGTGGCACCAGTGGGTTTCGGAGTTGAGAGAATATCCGGTGTGTGGGGCTCTCGGCACCTTGCAGGATCAAGGCCTTTGAATGTATTTGTAATGTAAGGAGAGCATTCTTGTTGGTCAGAGGGACATTTCTGCAGGTTATCAAATGGAACACTTCTGTGTAGACCTGAGTAATGGGGTTGGGGGGGAGGGGGAGAAACTTACCTGTGGGCAACTTATTCCACCTTTGCCCATTCTGGGGCTTCTCCCACCTTTCTGTCGACAGCTGGTACTGGCCACAGTTGGAGACAGGGCTAGTGGAATTGCAGGGGATTCCTTTGTATGGTTTTTGTGTAAAGTCAAAGAAGCAGCTTGGAGGAAAGGGACCTGAGAGCCCTCTGTGGCTATTCAGCTGCAGAGAAGCCAGAGAACTGGCTGGTTTCACTTCTCAGACGTTATTAGCAGGTAGCAAGGAATGTTTGAAAGCCACTCAACTGCATGCAAAGCTCAATAAAGACTCTCCTAGTTGTTCTCTGAACCTAAGTGGGAGCGGGACCACATGTTTGGGTTTCAGAGGGGTTGTTCTGTTTAGGGGACAACTGAACTATTTTGTTCTTAGGTAAAAGATCAGTGACTGGCGGGTGCCGGTGCCCTGCATAACTATACAAGAAGATCACCACAGCATTTGCCCCCCCCCACCAGTGCAGAAGGTGCTACTCGCCTAATTTTTCTAACCTGGAAAAGTCTGATATCTAGTTTTATGTCCCCCTGCCCCGCTCAAAGGAGCGAGGGGAACAGACTAAGGTCTGTGGAGCAAAGGCTGTTTCTCAAGCTATGCCTGTGCTGTGCCTGACACAATGGATCCGTAACCTCAACTGGGTTCCCAGGTGCTACTGTGCTATTAATAATAATAAAGACTCCAACCCCGTAACTCTGCTCGTCTACCTCTTTCCTGCCTCTAGTCTTTGTGGTAGAACTTGAAGCCTTGGTGCCACGGAGCTCCTTGTCCCCCACTGACTGTGGGAGGGGAAGATGCAGAAATCTAAAATTAATATATGCACTTAGAACAACGCTGGTCTTTCAGACTCTGCAAGTGTGAGAATACTTCCCTTATCAATAGTGCTTTTCAACCAGTCATCTGGTATCAGTCTGGCTCCGTGAGATGGAACAGGATCTAGCTCCTGTTTTCGGTTCTTAGTGGATCCCCATTACAATAGTATTTGAGCCTCTTACAATCTGCAGGGCATGGCTTTTGTTCCCTCTGTACAGGTGGGGAACTGAGGCACAGGGAAGCTATGTGATTTACTGAAGGTAAGAAAGGGAGTCTGTGGTGGAGCAGGGAATTGCACCCAGATCTCCTAAATCACAGGCCGGTGCCCCACCGCAGCTCTGCATCTTACAAAGAGGGACACCACACCCTAAGCCAACACACAGCTCAACTTTTTTTTTTCTCTTTTCTCTCTTTTCCCCTCCCCGCCCCCCCTTCCCCACTGGTAGTTTCCCCGAGGGGAGGTACGCCGTTCCTGGAGGTACTGCAGTACCAGGTCGACGTGTGGCGTGGATGGAGCAAGCTCCTATTCTATCTCCCTGGCAGAGCAGAGCTCAGTACATCCGGAAAGGTGCATATTTTGCACAATGGCATATGTTCCAGTTGTTTGTTCCTATCTCCTGAATCTACCACCCTGTGACTTTTTGTGGCCCATGCAGGAGAAGGTCCCCATAACAGAGAAGAGAAGTCAGGTTCCGTTTCCACTGCCTTATCGTGTGATGTGCTGGAGAGCTGCTTATCCCTGTTCCTGCGCGGCATGCGCTCTGAATATAAATCTGTCTCTGAGGAGATTAGAATCCAAAGAGCTTCTGAGGGGCAGGTCTGCTCTAGCTCTGTGGAGAAGAGACCGAGACTGTGAAGACTCTGGGGGTTCCCAGTTTGATATTTAAGTATTGAAAATGTGCCATTTATTGGGGAGGGGCTATCATCTCAAAGGTTCCTTTGCCTTTCCCTCCCTTCCTTTCGCTGCCTCTCAGACAAGGTAAAGCTGCAATAATGGATTCCTAGATTTTAAGGGCGGCAGGGACAATGGGATCATTTGATCTGACTGCCTGTGTAACACAGGTCATAGAATTTCATCCATTTCCCCCTGTACGGAGCCAAATAACGTGTTGGACTACGTTGGCATGCAGGCCTGATGGCTGGAGAGAGGGAGAATACAACACTGCCTTCAGCAGTTTCTTCCAGTGGGGCACCAATGAACATGCCAAAGCTGTCACGTGGGAGCCCTGCAGCTTTAGGTGCTTGTCTACATGGGAATAGTTCCTGCCATGGCCATAGTGGAATAGCTTTGGAAGCGGAGTAGTAATTTTTGGGAATAAAGTTGTTTTTATTTGGAACAGAGTGTCCGTGTCCAGGGGTTATACTGGAAGAGCTACAGCGCAGTGCTTACTCTGCTTCTAGGAGGCCAGTCAATTCCCCCATGTAGACAAGCCTTTAGACTGCAGGTTTTGTGGGTCCCAACCGCCAGCTCTGCTCAGTCTCCAGAGCTCACTTCATTTTGGCAGCGCGTGCTCTCTCTCTCTCCCCCCACCCTTCCCCCGTTGGGGCTGTGGAGCTCTGGCGCCACCCACTGGTTCTGATTTCAAAGCTTGGTGGAAAAACAAAAAAATGCAAGGGAGGGGGAAATAACTCTCTCACTGAGCTCTGGTCTAGGCTTCCAGCATATGTTGCTATAAAATGCATTCTCTGAGCGACGCATTATATCGACCTAACCCCCCCGCCCGCCCCCCTGTGTAGACTGGTTTCTCCTAGGGAGAGAGCTACTGCCTCTCTGGGAGGGGAAGCACCTATGCTGACGGGAGAAGCTCTTTCAGTGGCACAGGTAGCCTCTCCACTAAATGCTTCAGGGGCCCAGCTGCAGCACTGTAAGTGTGAGCACCTGCCTGGGATAAATCAATTGCCACAAACCAGCCTTTCCCAGAAGAAACAACGAGGAGTCCTGTGGCACCTTAGAGACGAAAACATTTATTTGGGCTCACTTCATCAGATGCAAGGAGTGAAAAATACAGTAGGCAGGTATAAATATACAGCACATGAAAAGATGGGGGGGCGGGGGGGAGTCAGGGCTAACGAGGCCAATTCCCAACAGTTGACAAGCAGGTGTGAATATCAACAGAGGGGAAATTACTTGTTGTAGTGACCCAGCCACTCCCAGTCTTTATTCAGGCCTAATTTGATGATGTCAAGTTTGCAAATTAATTCCAGCGCTGCAGTTTCTCGTTGACTCCTCCTTGTTTTGCTGATACAGACTCACAGGGCTACCCCTCTGAAACCTTTCACAGAAGAGTAACACTGAGCACTTCACAGCTGTAAAGCACGTCACAAACACTGCATAATGTACACTCGTGGCAGAGGAAGTAAATAGTTTAATGTTCGCTCTGCAGAGCAATTTGAAAGGGGCAGCCACCTGAAGTGTCCTGTCCCAAGCCACATTGTGGGAACCAGAAGTTAAATATGAGTGTTTTGAACGTCTATTACAGAGGATTGGGGCCCCTGGGTGCAGTACCACACCTACTGCCTTCACTTGAGCTTACAAACCGAAACACACAGACCATCTGTTAGGTGGGGAGAAGAATAGGACCTGTCTATATAATCATAATGCAATTATTTTTTTATAATATTGAAGGTCACATGTATATAAAGAAGTATCTCCCTGATAAACCCTTATTCATGCCTCCTCCTGTTGAAAGTACTCACTGCGCAAAGTAGAGTCCCAGCTTTTTAAATAATTCTCTAGTACACCTCTCCGGACTCACAAAATTACAACAGAAACTTTGATAAAGAAGCGAAAAGATTGAACGCTTGAGAATAAAACTGTTGTAAAGATCGGTTTAAACAGCAGAGTTCGACTGATTCTGTTTTTCAACCACAATAGTCTCCCCAGGGGGGAGGTGCACCGTTCCTGGAGGTACTGCAATACCAGGTCGATGCGTGGAGTGGATGGAACAAGCTCCTATTCCATCTCCCTGTTCCAAAAACCCATTTAATGTATAGTCCTCAGATAGAGGACGTATCAGATATTAAAGTGATAAGAACAGATTTAATAATTTTATTAAGATTAATGTTGAAATAAGAAACGGTACAGAGTTCAAGCATAGAAGTTTCTGGTTGTCAGGGGATAAGGTACAGATTATCAAGGGGTGCAAAATTTGATTTAGGAGCTGGTGGAGCAAGGATCACATAATAATCTGCAATCTCCCCGACTGGGGGAAAAGTTTAACCGGTCAGAGTACAGACATCGAGATATGGGGTAAGTTATCCACACAACGGCTATGTTCAGTATGCTAGTATAGTGAGTGAATACGGGGGTGGGGATGGGTCTACCCTCTTTTGGTGGGGTTTAATGTTCAGTGGGTTTACGGTTCCAGTTCATACGGGGTGAAGCCGCCCCCGGCGAGGAAGTGGTTGCTGGCGTCCCACTTGCTGGTCAGTTCGAAGGCTTTTCCCTGGTCCGGCTTGCGCTTCAGGGCTTCTACGTACAGCGAGTGGGTGGCTGCCTTCAGGGTCCTCTCCAGCAGGCCCCTGGCGCTCGGCGATGGTGTTGCCCTCGGACCTGATCTGCGGAACCAGGACTCCCAGCTCCTGGCGCTCCTCGCACCACTCCCAGCGGCAGCCGATGCGCTTCCCCAGGCGTCGCGTGGTATTGCGGGCACGGGACCACAGTGAAGCGATATCGCCCCCATCTCGGCCGAATTCGCCATCCAGGGAACTGCTCAGGAAGCTGGCGATGTCTTGGCTGGAGGGGGCTCTACCGATCCGCTTTTGTGTTGCGTCATGGAGGGCTGTCGCTGCGATGCTCCTTACCATGGCGTCGGAACACGTCAGCAGGCGGAAGGCATGGGTGATCACCGCGATGTCACACAGGTCACCCATGCGGGGGACATTGGCACCGCCATGCCCGTGGGTGATATAGACCAGCTCGTTGCTGGCTCTCTGGGGAAGGAATAACCACTTCTTCACCAGCTGCCGGATGATCTTGTCCGCCTTGTTGAGGGGTACCTTTGCCACGGCGGATCCCCTCAGGACGAACGAGATGCAGGGGATCAGGAAGGTGTTCAGGGCGTTTATCTTTTGCCACGGTGCTAGCAGTGAGGTGTTGATCTTGGCGGCATCCTGTAGGATCTCTTGGATGGTGTCCTTGGGCATCTGTCGGACACGGAAACCCGTCGGTGTGCCGAGGTGTCGGTAGGCCTGCCCCTCTGCCAGGGGGATGACGGGCTCGCCCTGGATCTGGAATTCTGTCTCCTGCACGGAGTCCCTTTTGCTGCCATCTTTGTGGAGGGATGCGCACTTCTTTGCATTGAAGCGGAGCCCCATCCAATCGGCAACTCGACTGGTGGCATCTAGCATACGCTGGAGGTTCTCTGGGTCGTCTGCAGTCAGGACCAGGTCATCCGCGTAAGCCAGGATGCTCACCCTCTCTCCGTGGAGGTTGAAGCCGTCTGCGCCCTTGGAGATCGCTCACAGCAATGGCTCCATGGCGAGGTTAAAGATGATGGGGCTGAGGGGACAGCCCTGCTTAACTCCGCTCCGGATCGGGATCTCGGCGGTCTCCCCTTCGACCGAGCGAATGGTGGTGCTGCATCCCTCGTACATCTCTTGGACCACACGGCGGAAGTTCTCTGGCATCCCAAACTCCTGAAGCGTGGCAAAGATGTGGTGGTGGGGCATGGACCCAAAGGCGTTGGCCAGGTCGAGCCATGCTACCGTACACTGCCTCCGCACCCTTCTGGTCGTTTCGATGATGGTTTGGAGGACAAAGTTGTGTTCATAGCAGCCTTCGCAGGACATGAAGCCTTTCTGGGTGGAGCTGATGGCTCCCCCATGCACCGACCACTCCGTGATCCTCGACACCAGGCAGCTGGCATAGAGCTTGTACATCGTGGAGCAGAGGGAGATGAGCCTCCAGTTGCTGGGGTCATCCCGCTCACCCTTCTTGTACACCAGAACCGTCATGGCCTTCTTCCAGGAGCTGGGAGTCCGGCAGAATCGCTTGCACTGGTTGAAGAGCGTGGCGAGGACCAGGCAGCCGGGATCTCGCTTTTTCAGGAGGTTGTAGCGGATGCTGTCTTTCCCGGGAGCTGTGTTTTTTGTTTTTAAGAGTCTGGCCAACACTTCCTTGGGCGTGAAGTCAGCTTCCAGGGCACCTGCGTCGTCGACACGGGGCAGGGGGCGGAGGCACTCTGGGCGCAGCGCGCCATCCTGGGCTGTGTGGTTGAATACGTCCCTGAAGTAGCTGTAGAGACGTTCAGATGGGATTGTGCAGTAGGGCGAGGGCCCATCGAGGATCTCTCGCATGGCTTTGGAGCGGTTTGCCCGGTACAGCTTCTGGATCCTTGAAGCCGCTGCTGGATCGTAGCGGTGATTGGTGCCTCTCCTTCTGGTTCCCCTGGTGGTGGTGGTGAGGTTTGGAGCAGGTGTTCTGTGGGCAGGCGGGGCGTTCTCCTGGCTGGGACGTCTCCTGGGAGCGGTTTCTGCAGACAGTTCTTGGGTGAGACTGTCTACGAGGAGGTCAAAGTCGTCGAAGGAAGCTGTCGCTTGTAGCTTCTCAGTTCAGGCAGTCTGCCACGGAGTGGCAGCCCTCTCCACCGGCTGCTGGCCCTCATGGTCCTCGACCTCATCTGAAGCTGACTCAACGCCTGCACAGCCGACCTGCCGTCTATCCCGTGAGCCATCGTTCCCTTCGGTTGGGAGCTGGGGCGGGATCTCTGGCGGGATGCTGGCATTACTAGTGGTCGGAGGGACGTGGTCCGGCTCAGGGGTTGCTGGGACACCGCTGGTCCTTCTGGGGGTGGCTGCTGCCTGGGCGGTTGCTGCTGGAACGTGAGATCCGCTGTTGGCAGCGTCCCGCAGGATGGACTCGGGGGCCGTGCTGGGCCGTCTGGTGATGAGGGCCCGGTGGTTTTCTGTGGCTGCGGGGTTGGTTCCTTCAGCAATGTCTGGAGCTTGCAGAGCGGCCTGTGGCTGGGCACTGGCTCCCTCAGCTGCTGGAGTTTGCAGGGCAGACTGAGGTGTGGCTCTGGCTCCTCCGGCGGTTGGGGTATGCAGGGCAGTCGGGGGTGTGGCTCTGGCTCCTCCGGTGGTTGGAGTTCGCAGGGCGGTCTGAGGTGGGGCTCTGGCTCCTCCGGCGGTTGGAGTTCGCGGAGTGGTCTGAGGGGCGGCGCTGACTCTTCCAGCTACAGGATCTCAAGCAGGTATGCGCGAGGGCGCACTGATCCTTCTGGGGATGGGGACGTGCTGGGCAGGGGGCAAGGTAGTGCTGAGTCGTCTCAGTATGGAGATTTGCCTGGCGACGTGGGAGGGTGAGACGGGTCTCCTGCTGGCGAGGACCTGGGTGGTGTTCCCCGCGGCAGCAGGAACCTTCTCGATCGCAGCACCCCGTTGCGCTGGTCTGGTGATGGGGGCAGGCTTCTTGACGGCAGCTTGCACAATCGCTGTTCTTTGTTGAGGCTCAGGAGCGGTGGGCCGGCGCGCAGCAGCAGGGCTGGGAGCTGGGGCAGGAGGCTGTGTGGTTCCCTTGGAGCGTTTCCTGCAGGTGACTTGGTGCGTCTTGCATTGCTTCTGCGTCTCGAAGGGCAGGCTGCAGAGGGTGCAGCTGAAGGCGACCTGCTTGCTGTGGCATTTCTTTAGGTGCCTGGTGACGCCACCCAGGAGGTGGAAGCTTCAAGGGGGGAAGCAGATGGGGCAGATGAGTACGTCCGCTGCGAGGGGGTACTGCAGGTAGATGGTGTCCTCATTACCTTGCAGCGGGAGGGTGCCAGCAGCACCAGCGGTATCGCTGGCTGGTTCATCCTGGCGTGGGCGGGTGGGGTCGAGGGGTCCGGCTGGGCGGGCATCTGGCAGGGGCCTGCGGTCTCTTTGGATGGTTTCGGAGGCTGGGCAGGCATCCGGCAAGGCGCTGGTGACCCTCTGGGTGGTCTCTGGAGAGATGCTGGTCCCATCGATGGAGATTCCTCTCTTGCTGGTGTGTAGAGCAGTGGGAGCACCATCAGCGCCAGGGACCTGGGCAGCTTCGGGGGTGGGAGGTGGTCGCCTGGGAGCCTCTTGCGGCGGCAGAGCGGGGGGGCTCTCCAGTGGCGGCCAGTGTTGCTGGAGAGCGGGGGGGCTCTTGGTCAGCAGCTGCTGTAAGGCGGGGGGGCTTGCTCTCGGCAGCTGGCGCCGCTGGGGAGCAGGGGGGATGTTCCTTCTGGCGGTGATGTCCCGGCAGGCTGGCCTCCGAATGCAGGATCTCTCTGGAACAGCATCTCGGAGGGGGTCCTTCGAGTCGCCACCGGTCTTCCTCTTCGTGCTGCTGGTCAGTAACGTCCTGGAGGCACCGAGGGTCTTCTTTGTAGTCGCTGCTTGAGGGGCCTTCTGTGGAGCAACCGCAGCGGTGGTACACAGAGAAGCTGAGGGTGTCTCAGTAGCAGAAGGAGGATTTTCTTCCAAGGCGGCAGCGGTAGAATAGACCTCCAAAGCAGCATCGATTTTTTCAAAGATGGCAGCCGGGGAATCCATCTTCGGTGCACATGTTGCGACCTGTTCATAGAAAAAAAAAAAAAAGAGATTAAACTGATAAGAACAGATTTAATAATTTTATTAAGATAATGTTGGAATAAGAAACGGTACAGAGTTCAAGCATAGAAGTTCCTGGTTGTCAGGGGATAAGGTACAGATTATCAAGGGGTGCAAAATTCGATTTAGGAGCTGGTGGAGCAAGGATCACATAATAATCTGCAATCTCCCCGACTGGGAGAAAAGTTTAACCGGTCAGAGTACAGACATCGAGATATGGGGTAAGTTATCCACACAACGGCTATGTTCAGTATGCTGGGTATAGTGAGTGAATATGGGGGTGGGGATGGGTCTACCCTCATTTGGTGGGGTTTAATGTTCAGTGGGTTTACGGTTCCAGTTCATACGGTCCGATGGGGAAGGCCTCTCAGTCTCTTTCCCACAGTGTGCGCACAATGTCGTACTGGCTCACTCCTCCTGGTACTGTCGGTGGCCGGTGATGTGCTCGATTGTAGATGTCCCTGGACCATCGGATGGTGTCCGAGACCATGAGGCGCCACATGAGCCGTGCGTAGCGTCTACCGATCCCGCAGGTGCGCAGCACGCGCTCGTTGCAGGGGTCCCAAGCGCCCAGGGCTCCGACGATCAGGGCGTCCAGCTGCACCTCGTAGCCCTTCGCTCTCAGGGTGTCGGCCAGAGGGGCGATTTTTCCAGTTTCCGAGCACGGGCTTCTCGGAAGGCCGGGGACCTGTTCTCGAAGGGGACCGTGATGTCGACGAGGATGATCTTTTTCTGGGTTTCGTTGGTGACAACCATGTCGGGTCGCAGCGGGCTGTCAGTACCGGGGATGGCGCAGTTCACGGCGACCTCCCCCAGGCTCGGTGAGATGGCTTTCACCAGGCGGTTCTGGATGGCGTTGTGGCGCAGCTGCTAGGCTCTGGAGTGGGGCTTGCAGCTGCACAGGACGTGGGGCAGGGTCTCGTTGGCGTAGCTGCACTTCCTGCAACGCCTGTCTCGGTTCCCGTGGCGGACGGCTCTGTTGAGCGGGACTCAGTTAAGCCGGGCGCGGTGGATGAACCGCCAGTCGGCGAAGCGGGTGAAGCCGCCCCCGGCGAGGAAGTGGTTGCTGGAGTCCCATTTGCTGGTTAGTTCGAAGGCTTTTCCCTGGTCCGGCTTGCGCTTCGGGGCTTCTACGTACAGCGAGTGGGTGGCTGCCTTCAGGGTCCTCTCCAGCAGGCCCCTGGCGCTCGGGGTGACGATGGTGTTGCCCTCGGACCTAATCTGCGGCACCAGGACTCCCAGCTCCTGGCGCTCCTCGCACCACTCCCAGCGGCAGCCGATGCGCTTCCCCAGGCGGCGCGTGGCATTGCGGGCACGGGACCACAGTGAAGCGATATTGCCCCCATCTCGGCCGAATTCGCCATCCAGGGAACTGCTCAGGAAGCTGGCGGTGTCTTGGCTGGAGGGGGCTCTACCGATCCGCTTTTGTGTTGCGTCATGGAGGGCTTTTGCTCCCCCCTCCCCCGCCTCTTCCCCCCGCGGGGCTGGCTTCCCGCCCCGCCTCCCCTCCCTCCCGGCCGCCGATCAGCGGATGGCCCTTGCCAGGAAGGGGGAGCCGCAGCACACTCCCGGCTCCGGGGAGGAGGCAGAGAAGAGTCGGGGACCGGGCCTTGGGGAAGGGGGGTTGGAATCAGGGCATACCCCCTCCAGCCCCCTGCCGTGAGCCCTCTGGGCAGGGGGCTGGGAGCACCCCCATGACCCTAGCCCATGACCCCAGCCCTCTGCTCTGACCCCTGCACCCCCCCACGACCCCAGCCCTGACTCCAGCACCCTGCACACATACCCAGCCCCCCCCGTCCTGACTCCAGCACCCTGCACACATACCCAGCCCCCCCCGTCCTGACTCCAGCACCCTGCACACATACCCAGCCCCCCCCATCCTGACTTCTGCAGCCCGCACACAGCCCCAGCCCCAGCATGCCCTGACTCTTGCACCCCCCACATTTCCACCCCCACCCTGAGCACCAAATGGGAGCTCCTGTACCCCCCCCCCCACATTCCCACCTGCACCCCTCGCACCAAATGGGAGCTGCCCAGGTGAGCACTCCACACCCAAACCTCCTGCCCCAACCCTGAGCCCCCTCCCTCATTCTAGCTCCTGGCCAGACCCTACACCCCAACCCCCAGCCTCCTCCTTCACCCCCAGCCCTGCCTGTGCTCAGTGCACTCCCACCCTCAGCTCAGTGCAGAGAGAGAGGAAGAGAATGGGCTTGAACCAGGGAGAAGGTAGGTACCCACTCTGTGTGGGCAGGGCCGGAAGCCCAGACCGGAAGCGGGCTGAGCGGGGCCAGCACCTGGGACCCGGGCTGGCAGGAGCCGGTGGACGGAACTCCAGACCGGCAGTGGGCTGAGTGGCAGCGGGCTGAGCCGCTCAGCCCACTGCCGGTCTGGGGTTCTGGCTGCTGGCCCCTTGCCAGCTGGGGTCCTGGCTGCAGGCCCTGCCCCCTGCCGGTCTAGGTGAACGGAACCCCAGGCTGGCAGTGGGCTGAGCGGGCCGGCAGCATAAGATGAGTATTTTAATTTAATTTTAAATGAAGCTTCTTAAACATTTTGAAAACCTTGTTTACTTTACATATGACAATAGTTTAGTTATAGAGAGAGACCTTCTAAAAAAACGTTAACAAGTATTACTGGCACGCGAAACCCTAAATTGAAGTGAGTAAATGAAGACTTGGCACACCACTTCTGAAAGGTTGCTGACCCCTCATCTAGGCCATTGAATTTTAAAGTTACTCACGTACCTAAGTATCTACAAGAAAGAGGGATATTTAAACACCAACATTAGAAAAGTGAACCACCAAAAATATGGCCTTTGGGTTTTTTTTTTTAAAACAGAATATTGCTTGGAAGATGGGAAACATTCATAGAATTGACAGGTTTCAGAGTAACAGCCGTGTTAGTCTGTATTCGCAAAAAGAAAAGGAGTACTTGTGGCACGTTAGAGACTAACCAATTTATTTGAGCATAAGCTTTCGTGAGCTACAGCTCACTTCATCGGATGCATCCGATGAAGTGAGCTGTAGCTCACGAAAGCTTATGCTCAAATAAATTGGTTAGTTTCTAAGGTGCCACAAGTATTCATAGAATTATAGGCCCGCAAATCTTGATTGAGATGGTGCCTGGGGCAGATCTCCAGGGGCGGGGGGCACAAAAGGGGTAGCGATGTTAAAGCGCTGCCATAGGCTGTGTATGGGCCCATACTGGCGGCCACTTCTTACCAGTATGCTGTACCAGCCCACGTTTTATCTCTGCTCCTCCGTTCCTTTACTTTCTTGCCTGTGAGTGAAGGGGTGTTAACAGGCCACTTTACCTTGAATGGTCCCTTGAAATGTGTTAACTACGCTAAACAATCTGTTCCACTTTTACTTAGCAGTGACACACTGAGTTGTTTTTTTCAGACCCAAACAGCAGCTCTGTGTACGCTCCAAAGCTTCTCTCTCCTACCAACAGAGGTTGGTCCAATACAAGATATTATCTCACCCTTGTCTCACTAATGCTTTAAGTGGCAGTTGGAAAGAAAGCTCAGAAATGAAACAACCCTCCATGGAGTCAGTTCCCCTTCCTGGGAACACTCTCTTCCTCCCCAGCTCTGCTCGTACCCTAATATGAGGGCTTCCCCACCCCAAACCATGAGCTGGAGCCTTCTTTCCAAGACCTAGCCCCTTCCACATAAAACAGGAGCTTCTCTCTGCAAAAGGCAGGGTCACGAGCATTAAGATCGTCACTGGAAACTCAGCCATGCTGAGCCAACAGCTGCTCCATCTCTACCAGGTTCCTCTTCTTCTGTTGGGCACAACTCTGTACCTGCTGGAAGCAGGCATACAGAAACATTGCAACAGACAATGGAAAGCACACTCTAACTGTGTATTGTCTCAGTTCCTGTGTAACTGCACCTCTTCTGGTTCCTACCTAGCCTCCTTGTGGGCACCTGCACCCAGGTCTCAGGACTAGGCATCATCTTCCTTAGGGTGGGAACTCCAGTCCCTCTCCTCCCAGACCGAAGGTTTAAGCTGTAATTCGCTATACTTATCCCAGCACATCTGACTTCAATCCAGCGCCTGCAGTTCTGCCGTCTCCCAGGGGCTATGACAGGGTTTACCCAGGACCAGGCATCTTTCAGAAAGCACAGAGCATTTAGGACAAAAACATTACGGAGAAAACATTCCATAAAAGAATAAAGAGTGTACACACATGCTAGCGTTACCAGGTATTACCCATCAGCCTCATGGGATCCTGGTAAGTCCATACATAAATTGTCAGTCCTTTATGCCAGAATGCCTCACTTCTAAGTCAATTTAGGCTGACACTTAACTTTGACGCTATATAGGTGAAAACTGCAGTACGCACTCCCCCACACAACTGGTATTTCTACTGACTTGTTTACTTGTTCTAGGGATTTGGACTAACTAACTTCTAATGATTCCAGATTCCACAGGAAACCCATTCAGCAAGCCAGGAACACAAAAATAGATACACTGCGTATTGATATGGTCGTCTAAGAATATCCGGTCCACCCGTAGCATCTGGCATATCTCAATGTAACAGACTTTGACGTTTCCCTGTTTTTAGGATATGTGGGGCCCTATGCAGTATTATTCAACTGGTGCCCCTATGCCAGTGCAACTGGTGCTCCTACGCCGGTGCATTCGGCTCTGTGAATAAGGCCCCTGTCTTCTGCCGAGTACGGAGATTGTAGCACGCGCTGGGTGTGCGGGAGCCGACCCGCTTTTACCTGCTGTCCCGGTCATAGGCACAGACCCCGCGGGTGGGTGCTCTGGGGCTGGAGAACCCATGGGGAAAATTTAATGAGTGCGGAACACCCACGGGCACCAAGCTCCCCACTCTGCACCCCTTCCCCCGCTCCTCTCGTGCGCTGGCAGCCCCGTGCTTACCAACTCCTCCCGCTCCCTCCCAGTGCTTCTGGAGCGCCGCAAACAGCTGATTTGTGGCGTTCAAGTTCCGGGAGGGAGGGGGAGGAGCGGGGACGGGCGTACTAGGGGGAGGGGAAGCGGGGGAGCAGGGCTTAGGGGAAGGGGTGGAGTGGGGGCGGGGCCTGGAGCAGAGGCGGGGATTGAGCACCCCCCGGCAAGATGAGAAGGTGGCATCTATGGTCCCGGTGGTGCCCCAAATTCTGGCGTGCCCTATGCAGCTGCGTATGCTGTGTATGCCTAAGGACAGCCCTGCGTGTATCACATACAGACATGACCAGCTGAAGGGCATAAAATGGGACAGGAACAAATGAGGCTATTAGAACTCTGGGGAGGGGGAGTCACAGCAGGAAATAATTTAAATAAACAATACATATCACCCCCCTACAAATGGAAACTTCTGAGCCAAGACCCCCTTTCTCAGTCTCAACCTGGGCAGCAGTCGCTTACGGCAGGTCTACACTTAACATGCTGCATCGGCGCAGCTGCACTAATGAGCTCTGTGGCACCAAGGCCTCCAGTTTGGGGGCAGGGAAAAGGTAGGAGAGCAGAGTTAGGGAGTTGGAGTATTTATTTTTATTATTTATAGCACAGTAGCACGTAGTGACCTCAGTTGAGGGTACGGCTCCATTGTGCTCAGCACAGCATAGACACAGAATGAGAGGCAGCCTTTGCTTCAAAGAGGTTTTTTTTTAGTCTCTTTCTCCTTTAGGAGGGATAGGGGGACATAAACAAAATATTGGACTAACCGTGGCCTTCCACTCATCCCTGACCCTTCCAGGTTTTGAAAAATTAGGTGCGTGACACTAGCTGTGCCGGTGAGGGGAAAATGCTGCAGTGTCTTTATAGTTACTTACAGTAGACGGTATGTAGGGCATCTGCACCCCCAGCCAATGATCTTTTGTCTAAGAACATAATATTCCAGTTATCCCCTGAATAAGTATAATAACTCCCCCTTGGAGCCCAAACACCCTCCTTCCCTCAGTTAGATTCAACTTTTATCGTTAGAAGAGCCTTTATTGAGCTCCAAATGCAGTTGAGTGGCTTTCTAATGTCCGTTGCTACAAAAGCCATGCTTTGTCACGGGCTAATAATGTTTGGGCCGTGAAAACAGTCAGTCCTCTGGCTTTGTCTCCTATCTGTTTTTGGGACTCAGAATTGCCATTATCTTGGAACCAAGAACTCTGAGCTTCAGCCTGGGTCTCATACACAATACCATAGTGTTGACACCATGTCACCAGGCAGGAGAATTACATTGTGTCTCAGTTTCAGCTCTGCCCTTGACTTGCTTATACTGTATATTGAAATCCTCCCGAGCAGTAAGTTTTCCCCTGCCCCTTGCCCAGTTTCAGCCCCTTGCATACCATAATGAGATTTTTCCTCAGGCCAAAATCCAAGATACCTTTGAGGAACCTTGACACTCAGATAGGAAATCATGCTCATGTTTAGCAAAATCTACTACTCAAATAGGGTTATCTGTACATGTCTGATATTATTTGAGGTATAGTCAGCTGAACATGTAACAGTAGTGAAGGAGAATATAATAATAAGGTGATACTGAAAAATACATCTTGTGAGTAAATGAGAACTGCTATTCTGCTGGACTGTCTTTGTGCACCTTGAAATGACGCAAAAGGGAAACTAGTTAGTCACTTTTTTCAGTTCAGACTTTTGCATTCAGACACAAATCCTATTAAGAAACTAACTTAAAAATGGATCTCGGGCCTGCAGAACAATATATATTTTTAGATTCGTAGAACAAGACTTTTGAGGTTGTTTTACAGTTGGTCTTTGCAGCCAGGCTAGCTTTACTTGTTCCTGAAAGAATGGCTGGCATCTGATCATGAAGTGCATTAACATTTCCTGCTTAAATCGAGTAGGAATCAAAGCCCCCTCTTTGGAAGCCAAGGTGATTTTTAAAAAAAAGCATCTTCAAGTTACTGAATCTCGCTCTTGGCAAACCATGATGCCTTTTAACATTGTTCTGTGGCTGAACATTACCTTTTCTCACTTGAAACTGCAGACTTTCTGTCTGCTTCTCCTTGCATAATGATTAGTTTTTGAGTGCTTAAACATACAGACTCTTGTCCATCAGACCTGTCATATTTAGTCTGGTCTCTAACTCTTGTGTCTTGCCTTGTTTTATCTTGTAGGATCCACCCTGAAATGATTAGGTGCAGGCAAAGATCACAGCAGTAGTAACTACACAATTTTTGCTTCTCAGCATTTCCTTCATAGCATGGGACGTTTTTTTACTTTTGACTAATATTGAGTTGTTTACTGAAGAGCAGCTGTTGCAGCTCTGCTGACATTAAACTAGGCTGCATATGAATTGTGAGCAGGTATCTCTTCAGTAACAATGCACATCCTTGGTGCTTTGGGGAGCATTCAGGCTGCAAGATAACCGTGGTGTGTATCTAATCTTATCTGGCCAGCTTTTATAAAACTGCTGTTTTGCTGTTGGCTGAACTTATAGCTTAACTCTACCTCATTCCTGTTGAGGTGCATGAAATATTGAACACTATTTAAAGAGCTCGATCATCAAAATACATATCTTATCACTGGTCCTTTTCACCAAGAATGTGGCAGGACTCACACAGAAACCATAGTACAGACTGAATGCATGATCACTTAAAAGAGGGGGATGCAGGTCTCTTGTGTGACGAGAGGAATATTAGTAAGTTTACACACAATACACTTTACTGACTAGAAAATCCATGTTACCAACGAAAAGACTACTGTTTGGTGTTTGTAAGTGAAATCATTGCACTCCAATTCTCTGTGGAAGAAATGAGCTCGACTTAAAATTATATTTTAAATAGTTTCAAATCCATTTGTTAAAGCTATTTCACTTTCTTAATGCTTTCCATTGAGATTGACATCTGTACCTTCACTTGCTTTTCAGTGCCAATTTTGACATAATACTAAACTGCCCGGAAGTGGCATTTCAGCACATATATGGGACAAATATTTCCATAGTTATGTGTAAGATCCTACCAAATTCATTGTCCATGGGTAGAGCGCATGCTGAGGGGTTGCAAAGGTGCCCCTCCCCTTCAAAGTTTCTAGCCACCTATTGGCTATCTTGGGGAGGAAGGGAGCTGATTGGTCCTTCACCTGCCATGTGTAGCTTCTGTTTGCTCTGTACATTCCAGCAACCCCACCCTCCCCACCCTATAGTGGTAGCCTGAGAGCTGTTCTTTGCAGTTGCTGGAGGTCTACCCTATTGCTTGTTTTGCGGTTGGAAAGGAATTTTTCTTCCCATTTCCAAATTGGCAGAGGCCTAGGGAGTTCTTCACCTTCCTCAGAGCATCCTGGAGGCACAGTTAAGTTAAACAGGAATAGGCTTTAATAATGAGTGATAGCACTTTGTAAGAATGTTAATTCATTTGAACTCACAGACGGTTTCCAGTGCAGTTAAAAGGAACAGTTCCTGGGATTTTACTGATGAACCTTGTTGTCAAGGAACAGTGAATAACCTTGTGGCCTTTGCAGACCAACGTCCCCACGTTTAGTATCCATTGCCCCCCTCACAGGGGTAGGGTGGATAGTAGGACTCAGAAAGGAGAGCCGAGTCCTAGTGGTAGGCTGAGGAGAGGCTACCCCAAATTAAGGGTTATATGGTAGAAACCTTGTAACCCCTGCACTGGAACCACTTACCTGATTGGTAAGAGTATGGGTGACAAGGTGGGCAGACCCTCTCCCCTGTGTTAATTTTAATAAAGTTGTGGCGTGCCACTTGAACCTCATCCCTGTGTTTGTCTGTTATACCAATAAAATAAAAACCAGCAGGATCTTATTAAAGGAGAAAAGGCAAAATGCCACATTTATTGTGAATACAGAAAGAATCATAGTAAGCAGTTAGTTTATAGCTATAACATTCCATTCAATTTCATATTTATTCACACATTCATTCATACACACACACACACACACACACACACACACACAGGTTCTGCAAGGTTGTTATCATAGTTACCAGCCTTAGAGTTGCTCATGCCAAGCCACTGGCCAGGTGGCCTGGACATGAGGAGAGATAAGAGAACCATAACAGGAAACATTCTGGCAGAATGGGTGAAATTTGAAAGTGAGCCTTGATGTATGATTCCCCCCGCCAACTCTGTTCTCTGTAATTTGGTTGCATTGGTCATTGCAATAAGGTTTGTTCCATGTTTATGTCAGCTCCTGTAGATGAGATAGCTTTATATACTGTATATAAATGTAATTGATGTTGACTCCATTAAAAGGCCTCTCCTAATATGTAATTATGCATTGTTTGTGTGGTTAGGAATGTGCTTAAAATGAGAAGTATAGTGTGTGTGATGGGGAATGATTATTAATGGGGAGAGAAGGAAGGAAAGAAAATAACTTGATCATCTCCTTCCCTCTCAATATTTTATTTATAAAATAGTTTTAGCATGTCTAAAACTTCATTAAAGTTCTCAGACAGGCAAGCTCTTTGTACACCATGTGACTTTAGGTGCAATTGTGCAACACATCCATTCACTGTGAGGCCTGTGTGTTTATCCAGAATATGTGTGCCCTGGCTAGCTTCAAAAATAAATGTTTACAACAAATAGCAGAAACATAAAAGGAAGCTAATAGGCAAAAACTTTGAATGATGTAAAATCATTCAAAATTGGATAAGCCACGTGATTCAATACCACTCATCGCTTGTAGCGTTGTTCCAGTGTATAAGGACAGTTCTGCTTCCCCCTTTATCCTCCCAGAGAATGTAGCTTTTTCAGAAGCATTATTAAGTGGATGGAAGACAGGTCTCCACGTTGTTCAGTAAAACTGTTGTGGTTTCTACACCCAAACATTAACAGATAGTAGACTCAAGGTTCTGGTGTTGTACCATTTGGTCTTCAAGACCAGCAGTACTCCAGCCTCTGATTCCTCCAGTAGAGCTGGATGCCTACGGAGGGGTGTGTGCATGTGTTTGTGTGTTTCGGGGGGGCTGCCCGGATACCTGTGTAGGTGCTGGGGGTGGCACCTCACCTGAACAATGAGTCCCAGGGATTTTGTGGGTCTTTCCAGTTCCCAGCTGGTGGGAGTGGATGTCAGGGCCCCCCTTGACATGTATATGGAGAATACTTTAAAGGTGTGTGTTGCATATTCTGATATCAGGAAAAGCTATTGCAGTTGAAACAGACTCCCTATTATTGCTAAAACAAAAGGTACTGTGTATCACACTCAACTGGTGAGTGCTCTGTATCCAGAAGTTATTAGGATATGGTAAAGTGAGCCTGTGCCAGAACTTCATTCCAAATGAGGAATTTTCCCTAATGGACATGGCTGTCAGCAAAGGTGACAAGAAGTTAGCCAACAGACTAGGACATCTGGTCTAGCAAGCGTCTAATGATCAAAAACAACTCATTCTGTCAGCAGGGAATTGAGGTGAAAGTGAAATAGTGACATAATTCATAATTCAGGATTGGGCCCAGACTAGGAAGGAGTCTAGTCTGTGAAAGAAGCTTATTCGAATATCTGTGAGGGTGAGATTTTACCTGTAAACAGTTTCTTAATGTATTAAGCTTAGATTTGCGCGTTTTTGCTTTATTTTGCTTGGTGACTGACTTTGTTCTGTCATTACTTGAAATCACTTAAATCCTACTTTTTATATTTAATAAAATCACTTTTGTTTATTAATGAACCCAGAGTAAGTTTATTAATGAACCTGGGGGAGCAAACAGCTGTGCATATATTTCTATCTGTGTTATAGAGGGCAGATAATTTGAGTTTACCCTGTATAAACTTTATTCAGAGTAAAACGGATTTCTTTGGGGTTTGGATCCCATTGGGAACTGGGCGTCTGGGTGCTGGAGATAGGAAACTTGCTGAGCAGTTTTTAGTTAAAGTCTGCAGCTTTGGGGGTGTGGACCAGACCTGGGTCTGTGCTGCAGCAGGCTAGCGTGTCTGGTTCAACAAGGCAGGGTTCTGGAAGCCCAAGCTGGGAGGGAAAATGGACTCAGAGGTAATCTCAGCACGTCAGGTGACAGTCCCAAGGGGGTCTCTGTGACCAAACCCGTCACACCTGGTTCATGGCTCTTTTTTTTTTTTTGTGGCTCTTTTTCTGCATCACTGCTCTTAAAACCCACCATACTGAGATCCTATATATTAATATACTGTTTACAAATTAACGTTTTTTGTTTTGAGAGTCAAAGGATCCATTCCCAAAAGCAGAGAGTCCCTGTGACTTTGTTATCTGCATACTGTAGGACACCCCACCTTTACCCTTTTGTGGGCTCAAGGTGTAACCTGATTGATTTAAGCTCCTTCATCCTTTCCCTACCATGGGATCTCTCTCCTGCCATCCATTTCCACCCTCTGACAAACAGAGGCTAGGGACACCATTCCTTACCCATCCTGGCTAATAGCCATTAATGGACTTCACCTCCATGAATTTATCCAGTTCTCTTTTAAACCCTGTTATAGTCCTAGCCTTCACAACTTCCTTAGGCAAGGAGTTCCACAGGTTGACTGTGTGCTGAGTGAAGAAGAACTTCCTTTTACTTATTTTAAACCTGCTATCCATTAATTTCATTTGGTGGCCCCAGTTCTTATATTATGGGAACAAGTAAATAACTTTTCCTTATTCACTTTCTCCACACCACTCATGATTTTATATACCTCTATCATATCTCCTCTTAGTCTCCTCTTTTTCAAGCTGGAAAGGCACCCACCTTTACCCATCCTGGGCTCAGGGTGTACTCTTCTGCGGTTTGCAGGATCTTTTACCAGTGAAAGAGCCTTGCATAGTAATGTCCTTAACCTCTAGGTATTAACAGTTACCAAAACAGAATGCACACACTAAGCATGAAGTGCTCACAACTCCCCAAAAGGCAGATGAACTTTTCCTGATGGTCAGTCAGGATCTGGTCGTCTGGGGACTTCAGCTTCTGCATGATGTGATCAGCAGGGTGTTGAGGTCTGGCAGTTCTGATCTTGCGGCTGTGTCCTGGATTTGGTTCCAAAGACCTTCCTTTTGGATCCCAGTTTATTTATATGGTGAAACTTGAGTCCTGCTTAGCTGTACCTTAGCCAATCATTTTAAATGAAAGTACTACGACACTGTAATTTTAATCAATCTTAGCCCATTTTGAAACAATTCTTTAATCATATCCCCACCTTAATTGATTTAAATCTTGTAAAACTGTTTGTCTGTTGCATAATTAATCAAAGAACCAGAAAGGAACCATACAGATAAACAATACAGAAGTTAGGAACTGTAAAGGTAAAACAATAAAATAGATTTCACACCCACAACTGTTAAGTGATTCCTTGACAGGCAGAATGCCATTAAACAAAGTTTTCTTTAAACATCTTAAGAGACTCCTTGATTATCTATTGATGGTGTGTGACAGGTGTCGGTCCTCCGAGCCCCTAGGGGCAATGGAGAGCTATGGTCTCCGTGGCAGGCCTCAGCCACACCTTCCGGGCGTTGGGGAATTAGCGGGGAAGGTGTGCCGGCCGGAGTCAGTAGCGCGCCCCTCCGGCAGGGGAGCGCCGGGGTAGGGGAACGCAGGCCCACCCAACTCCACTGCTTCCAGCCCAGGGCCCTGGCAGTGGCGGGAGGCGAAAGTCCCGCCGCTGGGTCAACGGGGCCGTCCGCGCCCGCTGACCAAACACACCCACCCCACGGTGTAGTTGGGCCCCTGGGCTACTTCCTACCCGGTCTCTCAGGCGGGTCGCTCCGGTCCCTCCATCTCCTCTGGGTATTCCGCTGCGGACCACTCCCGCTCCCCCTCGGTATCGGACTCACGCTGGCCCGGGCTGCCGTCAGGCCCCTCCAGGTCCTCTGGGTATTCAGCGCTGGCAGCCCTGGTTGCCACAGGCCTTCCTCCCGGTCAGGCTCCTCCTTGCCCAGGGCTTCGCCTGGGTCAGCAGCAGGATCACGAGGGAGCAGCCTGTGTCTGTCTCCCTCCCTGGTGCTCTCTTCACTGGGCAGAGGGCCCCGCCCTTTGTACTTCCTGTCCCACCCTTCCCCTTCCGGGGATTGGAGTAAGCTTGGCCTGGCCCCGCCCACTCAGGCTGCAAGGGTGGCTCTTTACCCTCTGGTTCGGAGGGGAGCCACCCTGGCTCCCTACATGGTGCATACTATTGGGAGGGGAACCTTAACAGCCCCATGTGACATTGTTTTGATATCATTTAGATGGGACGTGAGGACGTGACTTTCTGCTTCTTGGCTCATGGCTGCTGCTCTCCTCCTGTGGCTGCAAAAAAAGGCCTCAGACCTTACAACGTCCCTGATTTTCTTTAAATAAAAAAGAGCTGAACCCAGATCCCCCGCCAGACACAAATCTCCAATACACACATTCACACTTGCTTTTTGCCCTTAGTTCCCCACTTGAACCAACCTTTTCAGATTGACCTAGTCTATGTAGACTGAGACTTCCAAACTAAAACACGCCAGTATCTACCTTTCAGAAATAGGTGCTGACTTGGTGAAATCACAGCAGAAAGTTGTAAATTGTGTGTGTGTGTGTGTGTGTGTGTGTGGTGCAGGGGGGCGGGGGGGGGGAATCCTGCTAACCCAGGAGTGATGGGTGTATCAGGCCCTTTGAGGTCCCCTGCTGGAGGCCTCGTGGCCCTTCCCTACTCTGCCCTAGAAAAGGATCAGTAAAAGGTGGGTCCTCCAGGCCTGCCTAGAAAAATGGCAGTGATGCAGCCGCTCAGATTTCTGTAGGCTCAGTTAAAAGGAGCTGCAGGGCCCCTGAGCAATACAGTTGCTGTCTGGGACCAGAAGGGTAATACAGAGTGGAAGGCTGTGAAACTCTCCAGGCAAGGAGGCCTGAAGACACCCTGCTCAAATAGAGAACCCAAGAAAAGGAAGGGGCTAGGTGGGAAATGGCCCAGAGAAGAATAGCAGCAGCAGCAACAGTTGTAGGAAGCAGCATGTGACCACTATTTATAGAGTCCCTAGGTTGGGACCTGCAGTAGTGGCCAGGCCCAGGTCCCCCCATCAGTCACTGGCAGTGTGGTGTAAGTCCTGAGAAGTGGATAAGGCTTGTTTAGAGGCTCAAGTAAAGGGCAAGACTTAGAGTATCCAGGGAGGAAGCCCTGGGGGCACTGCTCTTAGGATTTGCCAACCCTCCAGGAAAACAACGAGGAGTCCAATGGCACCGTTAAAGACTAACAGATTTATTTGGGCATAGGCTTTTGTGGGTAAAAAAACCCCACTTCTTCAGATGCATTGAGTCCCTCCAGGATTGTCCTGGAGTCTTCAGGAATTAAAGATAGATCTTTAATTAAAGATTGTCGTTTGATGAAACCTCCAGGAATACATCCAACTAAAATTGGCAGCCCTAATTGCTCTATATCAGGGCAGACATGGACTTAAAGCAAGCCCAGAAGGGGCTGAGGGCTGAGCCCAGAGACAAGGCTAAAGACAATACTGAGGGCCCAGGGACAAGCCCTGTTGGACCTTTTTAGCCCAGAAAGGGTCTGTTTGTTCAGTTATGCATTTGACTGACACATAGCTGGATGACTGAGTCGCTGAAGACCTGCCAATTTTAATTGCTTAAAACCAGACCCCACCCTGCTCTGCCTCTTCCCTTGAGGCTCTGCCCCCCCCATCACTTACTGCTCTCCCTTCTCCCCCTACCTTGTTGCTCGATCCTCTCCCCCATCTCCTAGCTGGACTCCCTCTGCTTTGGGGCTGGGACAGGAGCTGCAGCTTGACATGAAGCCTGCCTGCCCACGAGGTGCAGGTAGCAGGTGGCCCCAACTGAGCAGGAGCTGATGCAAGTTGATGACCCAGCACCTCTTCTCCACCCAGATAACCAGACTTCTGATGTCTGGTCAGAACATCTAACAGGACACTGCCAGGTCCCCTTTTTAACTGGATTTTCTGGTCAAAAACTGGACACCTGGCAAACCTACGCCTGATGAGGGCAACAACCAACGGGGCAACATGAGCAGAGGAAGTGGAGGTTCACACCCAACTGACAGGAGGCACTCCCAGGAGGTGAATGGGCCCAGTCATACCAGTCCACAGGGAAACTAGACAGTGTCTTGTACTGTAATTGTTCTGTGGTATTTGCACTACTATTGAGCTCATAATTCTCGGGAAGCCAGCTGTCTTTTGTTTAGAAAAGAAAGTCCTTTTCCCTCACCCCACTGTGCAAACTCCAGATATCTTCAGTAAGCAACCCGGTTGAGCTACTTTGTGCAAACCCTCTTCTTCTTCTTCTTTTTTTTCTTTCCAGTTGTGCGGCAACTTTAAAAAAACCTTCTTTTGGAGGGGTGAAAGAAGTTTAAAATGGGATTGGGATAAGGTTCTGTTTGTGTTAGTCAGGTACAAGTGCCAGCAGGAGTAGGGGATCTTGCAGATAACTTTTCACTAGAAACTGCTTTGGTGGCATTAATGTGTTAATTTCTTTCATCTGTTCAGTGGCATATCCTGGACTGCCTGGCCCTTTACAGTAGGTAGAAAACTAGCTATTATGTGTACAGGCATCCACATTTCTACATCAAAAGGTTTTCAATTTCCCAAATTGATCCTGTCCCTAGGGAAAATAAAGTCTGAGGGTGAATTAGTATGTACCCCCTTCTTGCGTGTCCAGTGAGTAATTTTAAATGGTTTGGAGGCTACCAGAAGATTCCAGTATTAGCTGTTTAATAGTGGAGAGGCCAAGGACTTTGGTGTGAGTTTATTCTTTACACTCATTTCCCATCTATGCCTCACCTAGAAGGGTTTAGATTAGTCAGTGCCGAAAGGAGGAGGTAGTGTTCACCCTGTCATTCAAAGCCTTAGCCACTGGAGGGAGTGAGACTAACATAAGAGCTGAATCATTTGCCACTGTTGGGTTGAAAACGACCAGTTCTGCAATACATTCATAATTTAACAAAATAAATAATCCTCATTCTTCAGTTAAGATAACATAAGTTTGACAGCTATTGCTTTTTTCTCTTTTTTTTTTTGTAGGTTAATTCTCTAAGACCAGAAGTGGGGAAAGTACATTGTTCCAGTGTCTTGTTCTTTGTCCACTGCATTTAACTCCTCGAGTTTCACCATCCGTACCAGGTACTGCTCTTTCTGACATAGCAACACCTTGTGTGATGCCTCTTGGTCAATACAGAGGAGTTTCCTCTCCACCACTTTATGGAATACAGTGGGTGGGCACAACCTGGGATTGGTGGGGGTCAAAGCAACGCATACTTCCCAGCTCTTGGCAATCCAGTTTCACGAGGGCAACCTGCTGCCAATCCACCTGACCTGAACATAAGAATAACACATCTTTGTTGCCTTTGGATAGATTGTAATGGGGTGTGTGTGTATGTGTGTGTGTGACACCCTATAGATGCCAAATGTGTTTGAAGAGGTATGGTTCTATTGCTGGCACCAAGTTCAGGCCTAAAAGCATGCAGAGCCACACGCTGCATCAAGCAATCACTGACACATTTTCACAAAAGAGTTTGTTTATGGAAATATTTGTTCACATTTCATTGCTAATGACACTTCATTCTATTTTACACTTGCAGTCTTTAAAGTTAATGTACTTGAACTGATGACTAGAAAATCATATTAACCCTGGCAGGAGTACAGTGCCTTGAATTTAAGCTTTACAATTCCAGCTGGAAAGGGATGTAAAAATATTTTGATAGGTGTATTTTATTTTCAACCTGCTTGTGAGTTAAAATTTTTAATTTTGAAAAATACCCAAGGCTTACAATTGAAGCACTTGGTAGTTTTTGTTCCATTTTCTTCTGCAAGTGCTTTTATTTTAATTGATTAGTTGTACTTAAATTTTTAAGACTTTTTAAAAGTTTGCAAGATGAGATTTGTTTTGTGACACTGATCTAAATAGTGAAATATATATGGTTATAATTTTAAAAACAGGAGCAATGAAAGTTCAGATTGAGTAGACTTTCTTTCCTTTAGTGGGCTTGTGTAATTCAGTTAAATTACACATGAATGCATGTTTCATAAGTGACAAATCCAACTGAAATCTTGATTATAGGAGAACCCTCCTCTGGGTTTCTATAAGAACTGTGTACTCTGCCTTCAGTTCTGTAGCAATGTTGGTTAAGACTGGTATCTTGTCTTTGAAGTGCTAACGGAATTCACACTGCAAGGGAATTAAATGTAAAGCTCTTATATGACCAATGAGTCATTCAGTTTTAGTATTTGTCCACATCTTGTTTGTGGGTTTTTTTCCTAAATTTGCACTGTAAGTAGCACGATCACCTCTTACCATGTTTTGAAAGTTGATTTTTGTCCATTTTACTATATGTAGCTCTGCATTGTCACCTTGTGCATTTAGACTGAGTTAATTTCTCAAACTGACTTGCTGATGATAAGATTAACTTAAAAAGAAAGTAGTAAGGGAAATCATTATGGCACAAGTAACAACATATTACATGGTCAAACTTGAAAGCACATTGCTTAATATCTCTTTACTGCAATGAAGGGTGGAGATGTCTTGTGCTGCCAAGCTGTGAATTGGAGTATAGTTCTATTGTATTTTCACTATTATAACTGTCTAAAATATTTTGTTTGACCCCTTTGAATATATTCCATCAATTCAGCTAAACTTGAATTTTATTGCAATTATTCAGTGTCTTCTGGCTGGGCAAAATACTTAATGTCGTAAGATATTTCTGTTCTGAAACATGTACCTTTTAATTTGTTTTCTGTTTTTTTAGATTAATGCCTGCAAGCTTCATAAGCAAACAGAAAAACGAATAAGTGAATCTTACTTTCTCTATTGCCTGTTGTATAGACCATCTCTCGTGCACTGACCAAGTCAGTGGCACTAGACCCTCGGAGACTGTGTGTATATTAAAAAAGGAATAATATGTGCCTGAAAACGGTGGAAAAACCTGGTGTTTTCCTGATTCTTTGAAATGTGTTGGTCTCTAATTGCACTAGACAACCCTCCTCCACCCTCCCAGTCCTCTGTTCCTTTTGTTGCTTTTTAAGGATCAGATGCTGCCTTCCCTAGTTCTCAGCTACTTTCTCTAACTGCTACTGTCCCAGGGTATGCAGCAGTAGAAGAGAGTCTGTGTGCAAAGAGTCTGCACAGTGCCCACCTCTTCAGTCATACTTGTCTCAGTGTTTCTCGTGCTATATTACCCATAGGCTGTGAAACAGACTCCACTGGAACTTCCAGTTGGTTGTCTTAAGTGAATTGTACCACAGGCAACACTACTGAAAACTGATAAGCTGCCAAAACTAGTTAGGTGGTGGGAAGACACTTGCATCTGAGTGACTCTCCTGTGATGAAGTATCAAAGCTCCCCCTGTAACTCAACCCCGCAATTATTTAAATGTGACAAATATACAGATGAAACTCAGCCCTGATGTTTGGATAGTAACTGTGTGCGCCATGGGCACCCTTGGAAGACTCTCTGACTCTCACAGATGGTATTGTAGAGATGGAATGACAGTAACTGTAGGGCTGACAAGTGCTTTTATTTAAATTATTCAACTTTCCTATGTATCCAAGGATGGAGCCCTTTGGGTCTACATGCTCCTGAATTCAATTCTTTTAAAAGTTTTTAAATATAAATCACAATACTCTAGCTAGCCCCAGTCTCTTGTTTCCAGAAACCACAACACACGTGAAAGAACGAGCAGTTGCTGTATTACTGTTGTCTACTGTGCATCCAAGAAGAGTCAGTAATACTGTATTACAAATAGTATTTGACTCAAGTAAATGAAGAATGTGGATAATACATGAAATAATTGAGCTGTAGGCTGTTCCACTTTGAGATTTTTTTTGAAAGATAGTCACTGATTCTTTTCAAACTGGAGAGTTTAAAGTCCTGGTCTCATCAAGCTAAAGATTCTCCAGTGCAGTATTCTTGTATTCTGAATTTGAAAAACAATCATATGTATTAAACCTACAAAACAAGCCCCATGGACTTACAACAAAATCCTCAAATACAGCTTTAATACAGTTAGCGACCATCCTTCCAAATTCTTTGAAAGTGGCCCCTGGAAATCTTTTAATCGGATGTCTCTATTTGGAAGCTTTTTTGAGTCCAGTGTGACATTTTCTTTTCAAAATAAGCAGGGATTCAGGTCTTGTCCAGCAGGGTTCAGAAGCCATTTGTACACTAAGAAATATGGTAAAAATCTGCTCAGTCCCAGGGTCATTGGCAGCTGACTGTCACCTGAGGTCAGTTAGGTGCAACTTGTTCAGATGATTAGCTTTGAGGGAGGGGTTACAAATTCAATAGTTCAATGCAGGGTCCCAAATGATAACTTGTAAGGTTTCTTGCATCCTGAGTTTGACTCCTTTTTTTCCCCTCTTCAGTCCGAGACATATTGATATATTTGTAGAAGATGATGCTAGGTGCTGGAGCAGTGCGTTCCCTGACTGGAGATGGATTGTGTAGTGATAGATGTGTAAACAGCGACGAATGAGGACAAACACAGGGATGAGGTTTAAATGGCACGCCACAACTTTATTAAAATTAACACAGGGGAGAGGGTCTGCCCACCTTGTCACCCATACTCTTACCAATCAGGTAAATGGCTCCAGTGCAGGGGTTACAAGGTTTCTACCATATAACCCTTAATTTGGGGTAGCCTCTCCTCAGTCTACCACTGGGACTCGGCTCTCTTTTCTGAGTCCTACTATCCACCCTACCCCTTTGAGGGGGCAATGGATACTAAAAGTGGGGATGTTGGTCTGCAAAGGCCACAAGGTCATTCCCTGTCCCTTGGGCACAAGGTCCATCAGTAAAATCCCAGGAACTGTTCCTTTTAACTGCACTGGAAACCGTCTGTGAGTTCAAATGAATTAACGTTCTTACGAAGTACTATCACTCATTATTAAAGCCTATTCCTGTTTAACTTAACTGTGCCTTCAGGATGCTCTGAGGAAGGTGAAGAACTTCCTAGGCCTCTGCCAATTTGGAAATGGGAAGAAAAATTCCTTTCCAACCGCAAATCAAGCAATCGGGTAGACCTCCAGCAACAGCAAAGAACAGCTCTCAGACTACCACTACAGGGTGGGGAGGGTGGGGTTGCTGGAATCTACAGAGCAAAAAGAAGCTACACATGGCCTGGGCTATGGTTTAAATTAGTGAAAAAGGAGGGTGAGGGACCAATCAGCTCCCTTCCTCCCCAAGATAGCCAATAGGTGGCTAGAAACTTTGAAGGGGAGGGGCACCTTTGCTTTCCCTCAGCATGTGTTCTACCCAGTTCACCTGTGGCAGGGCCAACCGCGATTGGGACAATAAAGTTTCCCATCCATTGAGGTGGGTGGGTGGCAGTCTCTCTGCACAGGAGGGAACAGCGTACAGACTGGGCTCTGTCTGAGCACTGGTATAAGGTCCTTGGCAGTTCTGGGTCTTGTAGCATTGCTCTTGAATGGATCTGAGGCAGCTAAAATGGCTTTCCAGCCTAGACTCCTGATTACCTCAGATGTATAATTGGGGGGGGGGGGGGGGGGGATTTCTAGATGAGCAGTTACCTCTAGCCTACTTCTTGATTTACTTCTTTGTGTGCAGAGACTAATAAAAATCTCTTCTGTTCAAGGAGATCAAGTTCTAAGCCCAGATCTTGTTCTTTGTCTTACTGCAAATAAGTTAAAGAAGTGCTAGCCCTTATTAACTGGAAAAGATTGGTGTCAAGGTTTACAAATTTACTTGTAAACAAAGAACTTGATGCTTGAAGGGATTTGGAGTGCTCCAAAACTGCTTCACATGCTCTTGGTAAATAAATCTAGGGTTTAATCTTAGATAGTCCCAACAGATCTGGCATGTAAAACATTAGAGACCTGGCTGGATAATAATTTGGTTTCATTTGATGAATTAACTGGTCTCTCTTGGTTTTTCTTCAGAGTGCCAGTTGTAATGTAACAGAGGTGCAGTGTCTATTCATTTCTAGAACCAGTGCTGAGTGTAGAACTTTTCCCCTGGAATGATTTCCAGACTAGGAGTCTCGAGGCCTGTGTATTTTAAGCGTTTGGGTCTTCTACATGCAAAGCATCAGCAAGTTTTAGGTTTTTCTTGAAGAATATGCAGACACTGCATGCCAGGGAAGCTTCTAGAAGAATTTGGTTAATCTCTGCTGTAACAATGGAATTTCTGAGTGTCCTCCTTGGTGACTTCAATGCCTGGAAAGTGAGGGGAACTTGGATTCATTTATTCTGATACACTGCCTGCTGATGGCTTTACTGCACGTTAGTGAAGTCGCAGATTAGAAAGGGCCATATGCTGGAGTGATATCATGGGATTTAATCACCAGGGTAGATTCTCACCCTGTGAGAAGAGCAAATCATCATGGTCTGCTCTCCAGCATTAGGGTCTTACTTCCAGCCCCAGGATCAGACCTGTAATGTTGACTGTTAGCAAAACAGCTCCTTCAGCCTATGAATGGAGGGTCATATTGAGAATTTTTGACTACTGCACATCATCCACTGGGGTTGTTGATAGACATGAAGAAACTTACAACACAGGCATCGTGCCTTTAGCACCTCAGTGCTGGGCCTTTGTGGTTCTGTCTTTGTTACTCAGAGCACTGAGGCTGGGCTCAACTTTCGGCGACTTTTGAACCTTAATGGCTCAACAAATTTAACTGCTGAATGGCATTTTTGCTAGAGAATGATTTGCAAGCCTCCCTGCAAATACAAAAATGGTAAAACAGTCTGTATTTGAGTAACTTGCTTAGTATTTTCTGCTACAGAACTAAATGAGTCTGATAAACTTTATGATGTCAAGTTTTGGGGGTAGCCATGTTAGTTTGTATCCACAAAAACAACGAGGAGTCCGGTGGCACCTTAAAGACTAACGTTTATTTGGGCATAAGCTTTCGTGGGTAAAAAACCCACTTCAGCTGCATGGAGTGAAAATTACAGAAACAGGCATAAATATACTGGCTCATGAAGAGAAGGGAGTTACCCTACAAGTGGAGAACCAATGTTGATGGGGCCAATTCAATCAGGGTGAATGAGGTCCACTCCCAATAATTGATAAGGAGGTGTCAATACCAAGAGAGGGGAAAATTGCTTCCCAGTCCCTATTCAAGCCCAAATTAATGGTGTTAAATTTGCAAATGAATTGTTGCCCTTCAGTTTCTCTTTGAAGTCTGTTTTTGAAGTTTTTTTTTTTTTTTTTTTGTTCAAATATGGCTACTTTTAAATCTGTTATGGAACGTCCAGGGAGATTGAAGTGTTCTCCTACTGGGTTTTGTATGTTACCATTCCTGATGTCTGATTTGTGTCCATTTATTCTTTTACGTAGAGACCGTCCGGTTTGGCCAGTGTACATGGCAGAAGGGCATTGCTGGCACATGGTGGCATATATCACATGAGTAGATGTGCAGGTGAATGAGTCCTTGATGGTGTGGATCATGTGGTTGGGCCTGATGATGATGATGATGATAGAGTAGATATGGGGACAGAGTAGGCAACGAGGTTTGTTACAGGGATTGGTTCCTGGGTTAGTGTTTCTGTGACAGCTGCAGCGGCACAGGAGCCAGCAAACAGAGCTGTAAACAGGGGAGTTTGAGTGGGAGTTCTGTTGGAGGAGAAGGTATTTGTGTTTGTTTGGTTTTGTATTGGTAGTATTTGTATGTGTAGAGGCTTGTAGGGGCTTTGTGCTGGGAGAGAAGCTGAGCCCTGATTAGGGGGCGGGGCTTCACTGACTAGGGGTCCTATAAAGGTAGCAGCCAGTCAGGCAGCGGCACAGGAGCCAGCAAACAGAGCTGTAAACAGGGGAGTTTGAGTGGGAGTTTGAAAGGGGAGTTTGTCTTGGGGTGCTTGTTTGGGGTTTGGTTTTGCTGTGGGTGGTGGTGTTTTGGTGTGGTTTGTGTTTCCCAGATTAATAGGATTTAGGTGGGAAGGCTATGACAGATACAGAGGTAGCAGTGGGAGTGACCCATGTAGCAGAAGACACAATGAAGATGACTGGATGTGGAAGCTGTGGTATGTACATGATCCTGGAGGGGGCACCTGGTAAGAGTTTTGTCTGCATGAAGTGCCGTCTGATAGAGCTGATGGAGGAAAAGATCCGAGGTTTGGAGATGCAGGTGGAAAGTCTGGTAGAGTTTAGGAAGGGGTTTGAGCAGATTATGGAGCAAAGATATGAGGTATCTGAAGGGAAAAGCTCAGACTTGAAGATGGAAGCAGGCCTAGGGAATTCTGAGGGGAGACTGGGTGAGGAAAGTGGTCAGTGGAAGCATGTGACTAAAAGAACTAGGCAGAGGAAAAGACGGGCTAGTGAAGGAGAAATAGAGCTTAAGAATAGGTTTGCAGAGTTGGAAAATGAAGAAGGGGCTCAGCAGGTAGTCACTGAAGGTGACAGGGCAAGGAAGAAGAGAAGAGCGGTTAGTCCTATAGGAAAAGGGGAAGAGTTAATGGAGATTACACCAAATATGAGCCCCAGGAGGATACAGGATGGGTTAAAAAGGATTACAAGGGAGAATGGGAATGGAAAGAACTTGCAGCCAGAGGGAACAGGGGATAGACTGGAGAATAGCACCGTCACTAGGAAAAGGCAGGTCTATGTGATTGGGGACTCTTTACTGAGAAGAATAGATAGGCCTGTAACCAGAGCTGATCCAGAAAATAGGAGGGTGTGCTGTCTTCCAGGTGCTAAGATACGGGATGTAGACCTGAGGTTGAAAAGGATTCTAAAGGGAGCGGGAAAGAATCCCCTAATTATCCTTCATGTGGGAACAAATGATACGGCTAGATTCTCGCTGGAAAGTATTAAGGGAGGCTATGCTAGGCTGGGGAGGACGCTTAAGGAAATTGAGGCTCAGGTGATCTTTAGTGGGATTCTGCCTCTTCCTAGAGAAGGGCAACAAAGGTGTGACAAGATTATGACTATCAATAGATGGCTTAGGCAGTGGTACTATAAGGAGGGCTTTGGGATGTATGGCCACTGGGAGGCGTTCATGGATAGAGGACAGTTCTCTCGGGATGGACTTCATCTGAGTAGGGAAGGAAATAGACTTCTAGGATGGAGGCTGGCATAACTGATCAAGAGAGCTTTAAACTAGGAATTTGGGGGAGATGGTTGGGAGATGTCCAGGTAATCTCCACGCCAGAATTTAGCATTGAGTGGAAAGAAAATGAAGTAAGAGTGGATACAGCCGTAGGTAGGAGGAAGGGCAGTGTAGATACAAGTCTAATAGGTTATACTGGTAGTAAAATAACCGTGCCTAATAGGGTACAGAATGTGAGTGAGGCCAAACAGCAAAAATTAAGATGTTTGTACACTAATGCAAGGAGCCTAGGTAACAAAATGGAGGAACTAGAGTTACTGGTGCAGGAAGTGAAACCAGATATTATAGGTATAACTGAGACCTGGTGGAATAGTAGTCATGACTGGGCTACAGGTATTGAAGGGTATGTGCTGTTTAGGAAAGACCGAAATAAAGGTAAAGGTGGTGGAGTAGCACTGTATATCAATGATGAGATAGAATGTAAAGAAATAAGAAGCGATGAAATGGATATGACTGAGTCTGTCTGGGCAAAAATTAAATTGGGGAAGAAAACTATTAGAGCCTCCCCTGGGATAGTGCTTGGGGTGTGCTATAGACCGCCGGGATCTAATTTAGATATGGATAGAGCCCTTTTTAATGTTTTTAATAAAGTAAATACTAATGGAAACTGTGTGATCATGGGAGACTTTAACTTCCCAGATATAGACTGGAGGACGAGTGCTAGTAATAATAATAGGGCTCAGATTTTCCTAGATGCGATAGCTGATGGATTCCTTCAGCAAGTAGTTGCTGAACCGACTAGAGGGGATGCCATTTTAGATTTGGTCTTGGTGAGTAATGAGGACCTCATAGAGGAAATGGTTGTAGGGGATAATCTTGGCTCAAGTGATCATGAGCTAATTCAGTTCAAACTGAACGGAAGGATTAACAAAAATAAATCTGCAACTAGGGTTTTTGATTTCAAAAGGGCTGACTTTCAAAAATTAAGAAAATTAGTTAGGGAAGTGGATTGGACTGAAGAATTTATGGGTTTAAAGGTAGAGGAGGCCTGGGATTATTTTAAATTAAAGCTGCAGAAGCTATCGGAAGCCTGCATCCCAAGAAAGGGGAAAAAATTCATAGGCAGGAGTTGTAGACCAAGCTGGATGAGCAAGCATCTTAGAGAGGTAATTAAGAAAAAGCAGAAAGCATATAGGGAGTGGAAGAAGGGAGGGATCAGTAAGGAAAGCTACCTTATTGAGGTCAGAATATGTAGGGATAAAGTGAGACAGGCTAAAAGTCAAGTAGAGTTGGACCTTGCAAAGGGAATTAAAACCAATAGTAAAAGGTTCTATAGTCATATAAATAGGAAGAAAACAAAGAAAGAAGTGGGACCGCTAAAAACTGAGGATGGAGTGGAGGTCAAGGATAATCTAGGCATGGCCCAATATCTAAACAAATACTTTGCCTCAGTCTTTAATAAGACTAAAGAGGATCTTAGGGATAATGATAGCATGATAAATGGGAATGAGGATATGGAGGTAGACATCACCATATCTGAGGTAGAAGCGAAACTCAAACAGCTTAATGGGACTAAATCGGGGGGCCCAGATAATCTTCATCCAAGAATATTAAAAGAATTGGCACAAGAAATTGCAAGCCCATTAGCAAGAATTTTTAATGAATCTGTAAACTCAGGGGTTGTACCGTATGATTGGAGAATTGCTAACATTGTTCCTATTTTTAAGAAAGGGAAAAAAAGTGATCCGAGTAATTATAGGCCTGTTAGTTTGACATCTGTAGTATGCAAGGTCTTGGAAAAAATTTTGAAGGAGAAGGTAGTTAAGGACATTGAAGTCAATGGTAAATGGGACAAAATACAACATGGTTTTACAAAAGGTAGATCGTGCCAAACCAACCTGATCTCCTTCTTTGAGAAAGTAACAGATTTTTTAGACAAAGGAAACGCAGTGGATCTAATTTGCTTGGATTTTAGTAAGGCGTTTGATACTGTGCCACATGGGGAATTATTAGTTAAATTGGATAAGATGGGCATCAATAGGAAAATTGAAAGGTGGATAGGGAATTGGTTAAAGGGGAGACTACAACGGGTCCTATTGAAAGGTGAACTGTCAAGCTGGAGGGAGGTTACCAGTGGAGTTCCTCAAGGATCAGTTTTGGGACCAATCTTATTTAATCTTTTTATTACTGACCTGGCACAAAAAGTGGGAGTGTGCTAATAAAGTTTGCAGATGATACAAAGCTGGGAGGTATTGCTAATTTAGAGAAGGACAGGGATACCCTACAGGAGGATCTGGATGACCTTGTAAACTGGAGTAATAGGAATAGGATGAAATTTAATAGTGAGAAGTGTAAGGTCATGCATTTAGGGATTAATAACAAGAATTTTAGTTATAAGCTAGGGACGCATCAACTAGAAGTAACGGAGGAGGAAAAGGACCTTGGAGTATTGGTTGATCATAGGATGACTATGAGCTGCCAATGTGATATGGCTGTGAAAAAAGCTAATGTGGTCTTGGGATGCATCAGGAGAGGTATTTCCAGTAGGGATAAGGAGGTTTTAGTACCGTTATACAAGGCACTGGTGAGACCTCACCTGGAATACTGTGTGCAGTTCTGGTCTCCCATGTTTAAGAAGGATGAATTCAAACTGGAACAGGTACAGAGAAGGGCTACTAGGATGATCCGAGGAATGGAAAACTTGTCTTATGAAAGGAGACTCAGGGAGCTTGGCTTGTTTAGCCTAACTAAAAGAAGGTTGAGGAGAGATATGATTGCTCTCTATAAATATATCAGAGGGATAAATACCAGAGAGGGAGAGGAATTATTTAAACTCAGTATCAATGTGGACACAAGAACAAATGGATATAAACTGGCCACTAGGAAATTTAGATTAGAAATTAGACGAAGGTTTCTAACCATCAGAGGAGTCAAGTTTTGGAATAGCCTTCCAAGGGAAGTAGTGGGGGCAAAAGATCTATCTTGCTTTAAGATTAAACTCGATAAGTTTATGGAGGAGATGGTATGATGGGATAACATGGTTTTGGTAATTAAATATTCATGGTAAATAGGCCCAATGGCCTGTGATGGGTTATTAGATGGGGTAAGATCCAAGTTACCCGGGAAAGAATTTTCTGTAGTATCTGGCTGATGAATCTTGCCCATATGCTCAGGGTTTAGCTGATCGCCATATTTGGGGTCGGGAAGGAATTTTCCTCCAGGGCAGATTGGAAGGCCCTGGAGGTTTTTCGCCTTCCTCTGTAGCATGGGGCACGGGTCACTTGCTGGAGGATTCTCTGCTCCTTGAAGTCTTTAAACTACGATTTGAGGACTTCAATAGCACAGATATAGGTGTGAGGTTTTTTTTGTAGGAGTGGTGGGTGAAATTCTGTGGCCTGCATTGTGCAGGAGGTCAGACTAGATGATCATAATGGTCCCTTCTGACCTAAATATCTATGAATCTATGAATCTATGTGGTGTGTAGTTGCTGGTAAGTATTTGCTTCAGGTTGGGGGGCTGTCTGTAAGCGAGGACTGGCCTGCCTCCCAAGGTCTGTGAGAGTGAGGGATCATTTTCCAGGATAGGTTGTAGATTGTTGATGATGTGCTGGAGAGGTTTTAGTTGGGGGCTGTACGTGATGGCCCATGGTGTTCTGTTGTTGTATGTGAGTATATTTATGCCTGCATCTGTAATTTTCACTCCATGCATCTGAAGAAGTGGGTTTTTTACCCACGAAAGCTTATGCCTAAATAAATCTGTTAGTCTTTAAGGTGCCACTGGACTCCTCGTTGTTTTTGGTAAACTTTAGTAAGTATTGCAGTTTACTTTATCTTATATGTATTCCCAGGAAGCCTGTTTGGCTCACTTGTTGACCATACATGCTGTGGAAAATTGGCTGTTTTATATTGTACCCAACTGCAACACATCAATGAATCTAACCCCAGGTCTACACTACGGGGACTGTGCCAGCATAGCTATGGCGCCATAGCTATACCAGCATAACCCCGTAGCATAGACATGGCCTACACCAATGGAAGGGGTTTTTCCATTGCTGTAGGAACACCACCTCCCTGAGCAACAGTAACTAGGTCAACTGAAGCATTCTTCCATCAAACGACTAACGTCTACACTGGGGGGTTAGGTCGGCATAGCTATGCCACTAATGGGTGTGGATTTTCACATCCCCAAGCGACATAGCTCTAGCCACCTAAAATTTTAAGTGCAAGCCTTAGTGCAGTTCATAAGGGCTGTACCAGAATACTGGCATAATCCAGTTTTGCCTGCCAACCAAACCCATGGGAAATGTGGAAAAGACCACTCTGCAATAGGGTATCCAGACAGGAAGTTAAGATGTTAGTGAAGATCAATATATGTTGAGCAGGACACACATGTTGTAAAAAATCATTTAGCTTGCTATTGGGATTTTTTATTTTGCAGGGCTGACAGCTTCTTTAAGAAACAGTCTATTATCCCCTTTCACTGTTTACTCTTTTTCATCCAGACTGTCAGTGGCAACTGGATATTGTGTGAAATGAAATCAGTTTCTCTTGATTTCCCCCTCCCCCACTGAGAACAAGGTTTTGTGTTTAATGATTTTTCCTGTATTCCTTTATGCAGTTAATAGGGACATAGTCAGATGCTGAGGTCTCGGTCTCCATACTGTAGAGATTGCTGGCTGGCTTCAGAATTTTAGAGGTATTCTTGGGGATGTGGAATAGTTAGTTAGTAAAGGAATCTGGAGACCTGGATTCTATATTTGATTTGTCGCTGACTCATTGGAAGAGGAAGATGTGAAATGACATATTGTGTGAGAAATTCTGATCCACTCTACACAATTTTGTAATTTCTTTCTAAGCATTTTTATTTATAGTTGGAAACACAAAAATGTTATGCAAAATTAAAGGCAAAATATTTTTTGAGGGGTGGGGGCAGATTTTATTTAAAAAAAAAAAATGTTCCCTTCTGCTATGGACTTAAGAGCTGAGCTCTTGTGAGCAGCTTGCAGAGGAGAGGGGATGGGAGACTGCCTTGTGTTTATCTTAACCAGTGGAGTATTTTGCAAACAAACTCCTTGTAATTTTGCAGCAGTCAAATGGATGCTTAATGGCCACCCAGGCTTTAGGTTCCATGCTGTAAACAAAAACAGCCTTTTGCTGACTCATTAAAAAGGTGCAGCCTGGATTAGGCCTCTACCCAGGCCAGGCTTTTAGGTTTTAAGTCAGGGACATCCTTCCTCCCCTGTCCCAGCTTCACCCAGAACTGCCCTGTTGGAGGAACAACACGCCTTTTTTACTGTGTCTGTTGGTCTCTGTTTAGCTTCTGTTCGCTCCCAGCCCTGCTAGCTGCTGGAGGACTAATTCTCGTTGTTCTGCCTGCAGCTGATCCTGGGTGGCCTCCCTAGGCAGCTCCTGAATGTCTAAACTTGCTGCTCTTTTTTCCCCAAAAGAACACCTTTGGGTGGGGTGCACCAAAGTGGTGGTGCCTCCTGCGGGGGGCAGCAAATGCCTGGTACATCCTGTCACAGATGTATCTTACACCTAACTTCAAGTTCTTCCATACAATCATAATTTAAGTAGCTTACAAAGAGCAAAACTAGGGCTATATATCCAAATGTTAGTAGAATGACAAAGTTCCAGTTCCATTTAATTTTCTCCCAGTCATAAAGAAATTCATTAAGGGTAGTTTTCTTTTAAAAATCTGCTTAAATCCAGGAAACCTACAGAGAACTTCACTGGATAGTAAGCTCGTTACTTGGCGTTTGCTTTTACAGACTAGCCACGTTTTCTTGCCAGAGTTAAATACTATTGTCAGGTCTCTTCCACTTTTAAGTCTAAAAATATTCTGTGGGAGAGTCAGTAATTGGAGCAATTCTTTGAAGACATTTTAAAAGTGTCTTCAATAGGGGACAAGTTAAAATTACATGGTGGGTGATTTTTCTTGATTCACTGAAGACAGCTTTTGACTGTCCCCTGGGTTGAGATGATGTAGAAATGAGTTTGTAGCAGTAATCTGTGAATGATCATTCACTGCAGGTAACCATTTGTATGCTTGGAAGTGGGTAGCTTTTTTTTTTTTTTTTTAGTGCTGTCATTGGTGAAGGGGGAAAGAGTGGCCACTATCCCTGTGTCTCAAACTCTTCCAGTCTCCAGCTGTTGTGCAGCCAAAGATTCAGTTGCTTTCCTTCTATCTAGGTTCTAACTAGAGACCCAGGATCTTTCACCTCTGCTTCTATGGCTACATCTAGACTGCACCCCACTTGCAGCAGCGTGTAGGCTTTGTAGCTACCTGCCTCGGTAAAAACAGGCTGCATCCATACTGTGGTGTGGAGCTCCATGTGTCGGTGAAAGGCTTTGCCACTGGGGAGCCTGCCCATGCCTGTCCCTGCTGCTGGAGTCAGTGACTGTGGCAGGGAAAACAGCGGTGTAGATTGGAGAGACACAGCTTCAGCTGTAGAGAGTTGTGTAGGGTCTATACTGGGGCTGGGCAAACTAGAGCCTGGGGGCCACATCTGGCCCTCCAGACATTTTAATCTGGCCCTCAGGCTACCGCTGGGAAGTGGGGTCTGGGGCTTGCCCTGCTCCAGCACTCCAGCCAGGGAGTGGGGTCAAGGTCTTGCCCCACTCTGCATGGTTCCTGGAAGCAGCGGCATGTCCCCCCTCTGGCTCCTATGCGTAGGGGCAGGCAGGGGGCTCTGCACGCTTCCCCCCCCCAAGCACTGCCCCCGCAGCTCCCATTGGCTGGGAACTTCAGCTTGCCCCCCCAAGCACTGCCCCTGCAGCTCCCATTGGCTGGGAACTGCAGCCAATGGGAGCTGCAGGGGCGGCGCCTGTGGACAGGGCAGTGCGCAGAGCCGCCTGGCCGCACCTCCACGTAGGAGCTGGAGCGGGGACATGCCACTGTTTCTGGAAGCTGCTTGAGGTAAGCGCTACCTGGAGTCTACCCCCCTGGTCCCCTCCCATGCCTCTGCCCCAGCCCTAATCCTCCTCACGCCCTCAGTCCCAGCCCAGAGCACCCTCCTGTACCCCCAACCCCTCATCCCAAGAGTCTGCACCTCCAGCCAGAGCCCTCTCGCCCTCCCGCACCCCAACCCCCAATTTTGTGAGCATTCATGGCCCGCCATACAATTTCCATACCCACATGTGGCCCTCAGGCCAAAAAGTTTGCCCATCCCTGGTCTATACTCAGGTACATACCCTCAGAGTTCAGGTGTGTCTTTACTCACCTGAGCAGTGCCTCCTCATCTACACTGCAATTCGTATTCATGCTGTGGGGGCGTGCAGTGTAGGTATGCTACTTGTTACCAACAGGAGTGTTCAGTGTAGATGTACCTTACGATACCATGACAGTAAGAAGTCCTGTTTCTCACAAACCTTTTATTCTCATTATCTCCTCCTCCCAAGGCTGGAACATGGCACAATGTTTTGTGAAGCATTGTTTGCCTGCCATATCTCTCTTCCAAACCTCTGTTGTAAACAATAACATCTTATGTAAGTGCCATTGTTCACCAAGTCACTACTTCCCTACGCTCAAAGCTATAATAAGTTAGATTCTTTTGCTTCCTGCACATGTGTATATGGAATAGGGATAGTGCAGGAATGCAGAAAATTTAAGCCAGACATTTTAATCAACCTGCACTGAATATCCTGACTCAATAAATCATGGCAGCCAAATGCCATGCCCTACATGCAGTAAAAGTCTACACAGAAGCAGGGTCACAAATAACCACTTCGTAGGCTAAGCTGGAATTGAAAAATAGCTATATGATGGACTGTGTGCTCCTGATACTTAGCTATTGTGCCACCCATTCTACCCAGGTGTAAGGAAATTGAAGCTGGTCTAACACACATCAAGGAGCTGTGAGAGGCTGGGGTCTACTTCTACATCAGTGGTTCTCAACCTTTCCAGATTACTGTACCCCTTGCAGGAGTCTGATTTGTCTTGCGTACCCCAAGTTTCACCTCACTTAACGACCTTCTTGCTTTTGTATTTTTATGTTTTGATTTTTGTATCACAGCTTGCTATACCAATAAAATAAAAAACCTGCAGGATCTTATTAAAGGGGAAAAGGCAAAATGCCACATTTATTGTGAATACAGAAAGAATCATAGTAAGCAGTTAATTATAGCTATAATATTCCATTCAATTTCATATTTATTCACACATTCATTCATACACACACACACACACACACACACACACACACAGAGGTTCTGCAAGGTTGTTATCATAGTTACCAGCCTTAGAGTTGCTCATGCCAAGCCACTGGCCAGGTGGCCTGGACATGAAGAGGGAGCAGGGCCTTGTCAGATGCTCATCTGATGCTCCTGGAAGTTGGTTTGCAGAATCAGACCCCAAAGTTCTCACTTTCTAGAGTCCATTTTTATAGGAATTTCTTCCTATGTCAGTCTATGGGAATTGCTTCATCATGCTGTTGCTGAATCAATGAGCAGATGGCACATTCCTGATGGCTCCGTGCTGCCAGATGTTATCTTGTTCTTTGGTTCTCCCATTCTTGAGGCTGTTGGGTGGATTCCAGTCTGCCCGTCGGGGGTCCTCTAGTTATTTCCACTTGATGCCTTCTTCAGCCGGTGGACACTGGATTCTTAAGCTGGCACCTCCCTGATCATTCAGTTATTATCCACACCAAGCATCCATCCACATACATCCTCTATCTCTATTTTAATCACAATTGTTAACAAAGCAAGATGAATACAACAAAAGGGTGGGGAGTCTCTGGGTGCTGTTTCTTTTGTTACAGAGTATTGCTTTGAGTCTCTGTCTGTCAGTAGTTGTTACAAAGAATTGCTTTGAGAACACACTCTGTCTTAGAATGTACTAACACAATTAGCAGCTTGCAAGTTTCACACACAGAGGGAGAGAAACAGTACCAAAAACCAAGAGACCTCTTAACTAGTAATACCCTGGAATTTAAACCATAGGGAATCAAACTCATTTGTGATTTTAATACAGAACTTCTTTAATATGATCCAACAAGCTCACTATTACGGAAACATTGCTACTTTCTCTTTTTTACCATAAAATAAACCGATTGGAATAAAAATATTGTACATTTCAGTGTATAGTGCAGTATAAACACGCCATTGTATGAAATTTTAGTTTGTACTGACTTAGCTAGTGCTTTTTATGTAGCTTGTTGTAAAACTAGGCAAATATCTAGATGAGTTGATGTACCCCTTGGAAGACTTCTGTGCACCCTCAGGGGTACACATACCTCTGGCTCAGAACCACTGTTCTAAATGACACGTATTTTATTTGCTTCTGCATGTAAGGTATACCAGCTTTGATTCCCTTACACATGGGTGGCAGGTATAAATAAGTCTGTGTCTCACTGAATAGTAAAGGGGGTCTAACTTATACATTCTATACCTCACTTCTGATTTTGGCCGCTTGCTTCTTTCTCTTTGCTTCCATCAGGCACAGGGAATAAGCAATTCCCTGCACCGCAGTTCTCTCAAGTAGCTGTGGGAGTAACCAGCATCCTCCACACCAAGGATGAGTGTATGTCATATCACTGACACACGCTTCCAGCGGTGACTCAGCTTTCCAGTGAGCGTGGCAACAAATCACTTCACAGTAGCCTAGCTAGGTATGTTTACTCTCTTACAGTTTTAATAGGCCCTCTCCCAACGGCTTCACTACCAGGAATGGGGCTTCCCCACAGTAGGACAGACCTTGTTGTCCTTCCACTGCAGCATGTTTCCTGAAGTATGACCTTCTTTCGTCCCTCACTAGCCTCTTTAGGTTTCAGAGTAGCAGCCGTGTTAGTCTGTATTTGCAAAAAGAAAAGAAGTACTTGTGGCACCTTAGAGTTAGTCTCTAAGGTGCCACAAGTACTCCTTTTCTTTTCACCTTAAGTGATCACTCTCATTACAGTGTGTATGGTAACACCCATTGTTTCATGTTCTCTGTGTATATAAATCTCCCCACTGTATTTTCCACTGAATGCATCTGATTAAGTGAGCTGTAGCTCACGAAAGCTTATGCTCAAATAAATTTGTTAGTCTGTAAGGTGCCACAGGTACTCCTTTTCTTTTAGCCTCTTTAGGCACACTTTCCTGGCCCCACTGAGCTAAGCAGGGCTTCTCTGTAACAAGCTAGGGGGAGCCCCTGGGCCTCTACAGCCTAGCTGGGAGAGTAGGAGCATTGCTAGAGACAGGTCATTAATATGCCTATAGCTTTTCAGTGTAGCTCACAAACACACTGTTTTTATTACAGTATGAAATGAGATGTTATTAAAAAGTGCCAAATGGAGATGAATAGCTGAGTTCATGCCATCTGATTCATTGCATGGGATTCACTGAGAAGGAAGAACTGTGTGTGGTGTGGTGTGTGTTTGTTTTTGTTTTTTTTTCCCCCCTCCCCCCTGTGTGATCCCTTCCTATAGGACCCAGTGTCCTAGGTTTCTCTGTCCTTTGCAGACCCATGTTCTCCCATAGGTTAGATGTGAAGAGGACATACTTGGTTTAGAGTTTCATCTGAAACATTTCCTGTTGCCCACACTGGACTCCAGCAAACTTTGGCTACTCAGCTCCTGGGCTCCTAAGGACCCAACTCCAGCAGTTAAAATGCTCTGCATCAATAACTAGATTCAGAAGCAGGGCCCTTTGAACAGCCTTGTCACATTCCCCCAGCTTCATGAGGTGTATTAACAAGTAGGTGTTTGATGTAGCAACCCATTCCCACGCTCTTCTGGTGAGGTCCAAATGGAATGTGTGGGGTTTGTTTTGTTTTGTTTCGCTGACACCAGTACTTGTGTTAGTTTCCCAGAGTTCGATGGCTTTTCCTGTGAGTAGCCGAGTACTAGGATGAATGTGCTTTTCCATACGTTTCTCCTGAGTAATGCTCACTGAGTCACACAAATATAAGCAAAACTTGTGTACCTGAGAATAGACATTACATGGTTTAACATAACAAGCAGATGCATGAAAGAGAAACAGTCAGAGGCACTGAATACAAACTCAGCACTAAAATGCACAGCTTAGTCTCTGCCCGGGTAAAGTCAGTCAAAGAGTGTTTTCTTCCAGATTACACAGAAGTGAGGTTGAAATGAGTATCCTCCTGTTTATGCAAATCACGGACAGTATGGGGTAGTAGTTAGAGCATTGGGCTGGACGTGTAATGCGTTCTAGTCCCAACTATACCTTTGACTTGTTGTTTGACACTGAGCAAGTCAATTAGGATATGTCTGCAATGAAGCTAGTCGGTATAATTCCCAGTTTGAGGAGACATACCTGTGCTAACTCTGATGCTAATGCACTGAAAATAGAAATGTGGTGCAATGTGGTTGGAGGGGCTAGTCACCCCTAGTATGAACCTACGGTCTTGGATGGGCTTATACTCAGGGCTGCTAGCCACTGATGCCACTGTGGCTACATTTCTATGTTTAGCATGCTAGTTTCATCACAGCTAGTGCATGTATGTCTCCTAGAGCTGGAAATTCTACCTTCCAGCTCCTGTGTAGACACATACCCTTGCCATGCCTCCTTTCATAACATGGGGCTAATGACTACCTCACTTAGTTAAGTAGTTAGATCATTGCATAAATAGTTCTGTGCTTATGTCAAGTCTTAATGAACACTAGCAAAGAACACATGCCTAGCGTGCTTTGCTATGACCCTGTTCCCCTGAGGGGCAAATGTTTTCAACATGGCTTGGAAGAGGCAGAAGAGGGAGAACCACATCTGACAGCCATCGACAAAACCTGCTAATTTCCTTACTGTAGACATCTTAAAAGTTAACCTTCTTCTACCAGCTCACTGTTTGCTAGAGTCGTCAAATACAATTCCGTTACTTGACAAATGGACACTTAAAGGAGGTCTCTTCCAGGGTCTTTTGCACCAGGGGGACTCTTTAGAAGTTAGGTTATCTTGCCAGCTCCACTCAAGAGTCTGCTCTGAGCTGCAGGCAGGCTCACCAACCTCCTGTGGCTGGAAAAACTACCTCTTAATTCCCGAACATGCTCCCATTCTAGAATTCATAGCCCTAAATTGAAGCAATCCTGGTGTATTATGTTGCTTTGGAGTCCAGTGTTTTTAACAATCCGCATAATCGATTCAGAAATGCTCAGTCTGGGCACTCCGGGTCCACAACTGACAGCAGCTTATCAGACACAGGCACCTCATTTACTTGTTAGCCCTCAAGACAGATTGTTTTTTGCTGCTAAGGCTTGCGAGGGCATATTTGGAATATTACATACAGATGGGCTCAACAAAGGGAGAGATGAGGGCAATGGGACTTACTTGAGGGGATTAGTTTGGTCTGTCTGAGGAGGAGACTGACAAAACACAACCATGTTCCACCTTGAGAGGGAGGGGCAAGAGCCCAAGAGCAAAACTACTCCCAGCGTGTATATATAGTAAGTACCTAAATACTTGTGAGAGATACCATGGGAGAGAGCGGCTTGGACTTCAGAGGCCGATTCCATTGTGTCTCTCTTGCAGTCCTGATAAGTTTATACTAAACGTAACAGTAGAACTAGGTAATATTAGTGACTTTAAGGCAAGAACTAATGTCTATTTGGAGCCTGGAAAGATGCCTATTGGCTTCAATGGGCACTGAATCAGGCCTTTAATGTGTTGCCCTAAAAAGCATGTAAGAAGCCAAGAGATGGACTGGAATGGACCTATGGTTAAATCTCTGCCCCCAGCTGCTTTGGCAACTCGTTATATGACCACAAACTTTAAGGGTTTGGCTTTCATAACTGCATGTCTAATTCGCAAACACACATTGTGTGGACATGCAAGCTGGTATAGGAAGCTCAAATGTGCTGTCTGATTGCTTGTGCACTTATGAAAATCAAGCCCTAAAGGCTCCATAGCTATGGGCAATAGTGTGGAGTAGGGGGCTGCCTGATATATATAAAAGGGCCGAATGGCCTGTTGCTGATGCCTGATCCACTGCTTCTCAGGAGCACCCTGTCTCTTTTGGCCTTGGTTTATAGTGTCCATTGGTACTTGTGCTGGTTTAAGAACATTGCAGCTGTTCTTGACTGAGGAGCAACGATGTGTTTACTGATATGTTTCATAGGGAGCTCTCAAATGGAAGGATGCATTGTTATTTAAGAGGAGTTTCTTGCCTGTCTCTTTGGAATTATGTGGTTCTCTTCATTGTTGAAACAGCAAGTGAGAGCACTGTAATTCCAGAACAGCAGAGGAGGACTGTACAGGGAAGACCCACCATATGAATTTGAGAGCAAACTTATTTTTGTGGCAGTTAAGAGGAGAAATTATTTAAAAATCTTAATAAACACAGGCTCTCTTCCTGCTGCAAGGCCCTGATTCAGCAAAGCATTTAAGCACAGGAGTAAATCCCACAGATGTAAGAAAATATTTACTCAAAACCAGGAAAATAAAGGCTTCAAGCCCCTTTTGAATTTAAATGGTACATGTGTGTAAATGTGTTGCTGAATCGGGGCTGTTCTGCCAAAATGGAACATCCATATGCTGTTTATCGGCTCTGTTCTTTCCAGGACCGTTTACACGTACTCCAGCACACTCAGCAGAAGAAATTTCCTGGGAAAGGTGGTAAATTTGCTGTGGCATGAGTTGGAATCTGGGGAAGAATGTGAAGATACAGCCATGGAAAGGTACATGTTTAACAATTACTGCACGGGTTGTTGGCAGGCGCGCACACACACTTAAATTGGACTGTCAAAATAATCCTCATGTTTGTACTAATTGTCTGTAAATGTCTAGACTATCAAGATTTTATTTTTGATGTGTTGTAGTCGTCTTGGTCCCTGAATATTAGAGACAAGGTAGGGAAGGTAATATCTTTTATTGGACCAACTTCTGTTGGTGAAAGAGACAAGCTTTTGAGCTATCACAGAGCTTTTTGTCACATGACCTAAATGCAGTATGGGAGATGTAGTCCAGCCAGGGAGCCTGGCACATAGGAGGGAATGGGGCATCATGGTCCAGAACTACAACTCCAATATGTGCCACTATGGGAAAATGCAGTTTACTGTTGAAGTGATTTGAAACCAAGAATTTTGGATCAGTTTGATTACCAAAACTTAAAGGTTTAGTTTCAGTTCAAGTTGAATGTTTCATTTCGATGAAAAATATTGAAACGAAATAGTTGGGCATTTCTGAAAGAATTTTTGGGGATTTCTGTGTCTCAACATTTTTTTAAATTTTCATTTTTTGTCCCAGTTTGAGACACAAATGTTGAAATGTCAGAAATTTTCACTTTTGTTTGTCAGAAGTGCTAAGCAAATGAACTTGTGTAGGTGCAGGGACAGGCTGGGGAAGAGACTGAGAGAAGACTCGGCAGCAGACACATGACTGTCGAGGAGTGGGGGGTATAAAGATCACTCTTGATCTGCCTCTTTGTATGGAGGCCCTTCCCATTCTGGACCAACCTGCGCCTACAGGTTCTGCAGCCTGTCAAAACCAGCCCTGCTGATTAGTTAAAATCAGTTCTAGCATCCTTACATAACTTAAACCCACTTGAACATTAGGCCTGAAAGGTCAATTGACATGCATGTTGTGAAAGAGGGAGCTGAGCTGCAGTGGAAAGGAAATTTCAAGCATAAATACTGTCTGTGCCACCAAATATTTGTACTAGCTTTGCTTGTTGGGCTGGGACTCCCTCTTTGGTGTGGTATACACCAAGTATACTCATGGTATTCCGTGATATCTCAGTCTTCACTGTAGCTAGGAAATAGTTTTAAAACATTTAATTGTACTAGGAAGAAACGTGAGGTTCACACCAGAAGTGACAGGGAGATAGACTGCCTAATCTCATAGATCTGTTTCATTTCTAAGCAAGGTGGATAAAAATCAATGATTTTTAAAAAAAAATCCGATTTTTTGATAAAATGCTTTTTGAGAAAAAAACTATCTAAAGATAATTTTAATGAAGATACATTATAGCTCAGATACCTCATCATGGAACAGGAATTATAAATTCTAATGCTATAGTATGAGACAATATATTCATGTAATGTTTTTAAGAAAAGTTTTATAAATGAGTTCCAATAGTTCATGGATTAGGGACCCAATCTTATGGGGTTCCAGGGGCTTCTGTATAGATTATTTAGGTTAATCTTTCTATCTACCCAATGGGACTCAGTGCTCAGTCTAGAAGATACTATCAGAGATGTTTACTTTTGCAGTTCTCAAACTGTGGATTTGTGTCTCCAGAGATAACATGCTTGTTAACAGCAAAAATGTTTTAAAATAAATAATATATAGAGGTGAGAAATAACAGACCTCAACCCTGCAAATTTGTGTACAGAGTCAATCCCTTACCTCTCTCTAAAAGTGCAAAGTTTCAAAAAATTCAATGAATATAAGATTGTTGGGGGCGGAATAGATTGGACAAGGAGAAGAAGTCTGCAGATAAATGTGAGAAGGGAGGGACAGGCAGTAGAAACAAAAGTGAAACTGTTTGAGCAGCATATTCCAGAAGTCTTGAGGTCTTTCTGAGTGTAGCCTTCATTGATTTGAGATCTACCATACCATTCTCTCATTAGAAGGGAAAACCTATAATGGCAGCAGGACGTAAAAGAGACCCAGTTTAGGAATATTTTAATGAAGTTCCTCTACCTGTGGGTAAGACAGACGTGTGCAAAATGCAAACAGTGCAACAAAGAAATGCAAGGCCTGGTTGCCCGAATGAAACAACATCATGAGAAGTGTTCCTTCTCAGGAGGAAGCTGCGTTGAAGACTATGAAAGGAACATCTCTGAATATGCAGGATCTTCAGGTTGGTAAAGGACTGCCTGTCTTCCTTCTAGACTATTCTTGAATTCTCATGTTTGAGCAAAAAATATAGTTGTTACTCTATGGTACTATCGTTTTAGATGCAGTTGTGATAAAAAATAAATAGCTGAAATAGGAAGATCTTCCTTTTACAATTTCACTTTTAAAGTAGTACTGAGTGTCAGTGAATGCAATGAGTAATAATAATAAATTAACTGCGTTGACTTTTTTGTTTAGGAGAATCCATCCTCAACATACAGAATTCTGAAGACTATCCACCTTCAAGATCACCATCATTTTCTAGTTTCAGTTATCTGCCAATGATAGTGTTTCAGTCACATCTTCAATGTCACATAACCACAGTATATCACCTGTAGCAAAAAACAAGAACTTCATCCAGAAACAACCATAGATAAGTTTGTGATAAGAACCAGCAGATTACAAAAGAGGTAATTGATGAAAAAATTGCCCAGTTTGTTTATGCAACAAACTCACCTTGCTGTATGATTGAGAACCTACACTTCATTAACATGGTTCAGTTATTAAGACCAGGATACTGTCCACACAACAGAGCAGATGTTGCAGGCAAATTGCTGGATAAAGTGTATGAAAGAGAAATTGAGCAGTGTGCAAAAGGTCTAGAGGGTGAAATTGTTAACCTGAGTCTTGATGGGTGGAGCAATGTCCACAATGATCCTATTGTATGTGCTTGTGTGACAACAGAAGAAGGGAATGTCTTTCTTACAGAAACAATTGATACATCAGGAAATGCACACACAGCAGAATACTTACAAGAAGTAGCAGGAAAAGCTATAACAAGCTGTGGGGGAAAAATTCAAATGTCTAGTATGCAGCTTGGTCACAGACAATGCTGGAAATGTATCCAAGATGAGAAGAAATTATTTAAAAGAGTGAAGAGTCCCAAGCTAATAACACATGGATGTAGTGCTCATTTCATGCACCTCCTAGCCAAAGACTTCAGTGTTCCAGAAATAAAGGCTAATGTTGTTGAAATTTCAAAATACTTCCGAAACAACCACTTTGAAGCAGCTGCTCTGAAAAAAGTGGGAGGAACCAAGCTAACTCTCCCACAAGACGTGCGATGGAACTCAGTAGTGGACTGTTTTGAGCACTATATCAAGAACTGGCCCAATCTGACAGTTTCTGAACAAAATCATGAAAAAATAGATAGCACTGTCACAGCCAAAGTTCTCAACATTGGGCTTATGAGAAATGTTGAACACATGCTGAGTACCCTGAAGCCTATTTCTGTAGCCTAGAACAGAATGCAGGGAAATAGCTGTTTTATTGCTGACGCTGTTGAAATTTGGAAGGAACTGACTGAGATCTTAAAAAGAGAAATATGCAATGACAGAATTAAATTACAAGCATTAAAAACGAATGGGCCAAGTACTATATCTTCAGCTCATTTTTTTGCAAATATTCTCAATACTCAGTACCAGGGTCAAAACTTCTCTGCTGAAGAAGAGGAGTTGGCTATGACATGGATATCCAGCAATCATCCCTCCATAATGCCAACTATAATAAACTTCAGAGCTAAGGGTGAACCATTCAAGAAATATGTTTTCTGATGTTTTAAAGAAAGTTACACGAGTGAACTGGTAGAAGTCACTTAAGCACTTGGATTCAGAGACTGAAGTGATAATCTCACTTTTAACAGCAGTAGCTTCTTCTGCCGGTGTAGAAAGAATATTTTCTTCCTTTGGACTAATTCATTCCAAATTTGAGAGATTGTTTGGGACCTGAAAAAGCAGGAAAGCTTGTTTTTTCTTTTCCAGATGATGAACAAACAGGAAAATGAAGGTGAAGACGACTGAGTTAGCTGCAGAAGCCAATATTTTAAGTTTCTCATGTTGACGTGGCTGACCTAGTTGATTTTAATTATTTTAATATTTCATTTAACTGTGAAACTATTTTAACAAACAAACCTGATTTTAAAAACTTGAATGTTTAACTAAATTCAAAAATGAATATGCTTGTTTTGTTAAAATATGTTTGCTGTTGAAGAAAAAAAATCCAGAATTCGTAACGTTTTTGTTTTAGTTAAATAAAACAATTTAAATATCCTAATACAGCCTGGCAAGAAAATCTTCCAAATATTAATGATTAACCTGTTGAATTGGAGATAGGTCACCTTCCAATGACTTCATAAATATCTGCTTCAATTACCTTTGGTAAAGGAAATAACCAAACAGGCAGTCATTCATTTTCTGATATAGCTGTAAAACTAATCTGAAAAGTTTTTTCAAAATAAATCACTTAAACTTATAGTGTGTACCTTCTAAAAATGAAACCTACATCCTATCTCTGAGTTGTGAAGAATATATTTTAAGGTTCTAGCAACCAACAAGAATGCACTTTTATGTAGAAATCCATTATTAAATAGTTTTCCTGACTAGTGATTTAAATAATGATTTAAATCAAATCAAATCCAACCTGTTTCTAAGTTCTATGGTTCAGGGATTTGTGAACTCCAAATAACTCTGTGAATCCAAAACATACCTTGGAAGGTTTACACATCCCTAGTGATGTTGATGTCTTTGTAAAATATCTTATTGTACCAATTGGAACGGGTCTACTTTCTAGCAATTCAAGAAAAAAAGGAGTACTTGTGGCACCTTAGAGACTAACCAGTTTATTTGAGCATAAGCTTTCGTGAGCTACAGCTCACTTCATCGGATGCAATATGCCCTGAAATTTTAAAATCAAAATAACTAATCATAAAACAGCTTATTCATAGAAATACATAGTATTTTTTTAAAAGAGCTCTTGTCCAATCAACTATTAAAGATCAGATGAACCCACTCTGGAAAAAAGATGTCATTAAAAGATTTCCTATGTATTGTCCAACTCCATCAGGAACAATTCACAGGAAGTAATACTTGATTTCTAGTACATTTGGAAACATGGGAAGAGAGTGGGGATGGGGGGAAAATACAGAACAACTGCAGTACTTGACTGCGGTGTCCCACGGGACCATCCAAACTGGTTTCTGTTGCACCACTTCATAATAGTACTGTAATTTGTCATATATTTACCCGGGAAAATTGTTCACAGCATCTGTTTTTAAGTGAGGCTCTGTTTTTAGCCTATTAGTTTGAACTAAGATAACTTCCACATGCTTTAGTTAACTGCCCAAGGTCAAAAACATGAGTCAGATTCTCACCAAAAAACTAAGGAACATCCTGGTTCGCAGTTCATTACTTACTCACTCAGGCATTCTGCCATCCTAAAAACAGCTTTCTGTTTCCACAAAGTAAAACCCTAGTCTAGCTATTCACACCTAAGCACCAGAGAACCTTGCAACATGCTTTGACAATTAGTCAGGCTTCATAATCCTCCAATTTAGACCTTTACAGACATTCTTGGAGAGTGGGAGCAAGGGAAAGCGTGGGTGTGTGTGTGTGTGGGGGGGGCCCACAGGGCAGTTTACACTCCAGTGAATTACAGATAGTACAATAATCTTTGCTGCTTTTTTTCCAAGACAGGACCATCTCAGATCCAAGGACTTCATTTTCCATAGTTTCTTTAAAACCGTGTCACTTCTGAGAGATCACTATAACCGCTTTTGGCCCAGTGGTTAGCCAATATTCAGGGTCTTGTGGGTTGTTCTTGTTAGGAGGAGAAATTAATGGTAGTCAGATATTTATTTGCTACAATCCTGTTTCTTTACAAAGAATTTACCCAAAGTCCTTTTTCCCTGAACACAGTAGGAAGCAAGCAATTGGAGACAGTTTCCTTGTTTAGTATTCCAAGCTTCTTTCCAGCCAGCACTCTGCCCAAACAGCTCCCTGCAATATCTTTGGAAGACCATGTTATATGAAGTATATGAATGGTTTGTGTCATTGTAAAAACAGGAATTATATGCACTCCACTGGGGGAGGGTTACCACAGCTACTCCAAGAAGTAAAAACAGTAGGGGATGATTGTAGCAAATCACTCAGGTTATAACACCTCCAGAGAAGTAGCATCTCCTGGGGAGGTTCATGTATTCTGGTTCAGACTGGATTCTCCAGAGACTAACAGACACAAAGGACTTTGGGATAAATAGCCGGGGCTTAAACTGATTCGGGGCTTTCTTCCTGATCCAGCAAACAGATAGGACTTCCTTGTGGAAGGGTTGGAAAGGTTTTGGCCTAGTGGGGCCCCATAAGACTGCTGGTGACCTCTGGTAAGCTGTGAGCATGCGTATAGGTGCATTTATTGTTTTTGATATATTTTCTCTATAATACTTGTACCTGAAGATGTGCTTGCTTAGAAAGAGCTGTGTGGTAAGTTGTAACTGCCGGCAAGTGCACTGGTCATAGCCCTCAGAGAGAAAGCAAAGCACAGGGCCTGGCCTTTTTATGCAGACTGGCTTGCTGGGAATATTGCAGTATAATCCAGGGAGCTATGTAGCCTTAAAATCATTGGGTCTCTGCCCAAGAGAGGTGACAGCTGGGAGTTGGAACCCTTTAAGTGGGTGCCTTCGATGGACCATGGAGTGGGAAATACAGGTTAACCTAAAACTGTTACAGCTCTCTCTCAGCTCTTTCTCCTTACAAGTGCGTCTCTGGCTGTTCATAGCTTTCTGCTGCCTTCTCTGTCTGCTTTTGTAGTGTTTCTGGCTGCTTCTGCTCTGAGACACACACCCCACCATCAAAATACTACCAAGCCTTCAGTGTTTGCATTCAACCGGCAGTGATGCTTCTTCTCCCACATAGCTCCACCAATCTTGCATGTGGCCCATGTGTTGGGTGATGATACCTATTGTTACAACTATTTTACACCAAAAGGCACTGAAATGCTTCTTACATTTATCCTGAATGAAGGGTAGTTATTACTCCCACCAGCTTTTCTGAGGTTTCACCCAACTCCCAGCATAACAATATATATGTCATATAACACATGACAGCTGACTTGTTATGACTGTTTCCTTACTGATGTGGCGAGACAACAATTATTTGTGAGTAAACTTTGTTTTCTGAAGATAAATATTAGAGGAGCTCACCTTAAAAGAATGAGTGAAATACCAACCGGATGGAGAGACCCTTATGACTGGAAAAAGAACAAGCTTGCTTTTCTGTTTAAAATATTACTCACAAAGCATCCTGAGAACATGTCTGACTAAAGCACACAGTATACTGTGATGCTGAAGATCTGCTTCTCGGGCACATCCATGTCATTATGTTGTTGTTTTCTTTGTATTAATGCACTGTGGTCAGGCCAATACAGGCCTAGATGTTATGAGAATATGAAAGTGCTGTAACAGATTGAAATTGTATACTAGTGTCTGTATGTTTTGAGTATGCTATACCGGGACTGGAATGAACTCTTACTGTACTTAGATTTAGTCGAAGTAAAAATCCTAGGAGTGAATCTTCAGCTAAGCCCACTATACCCTGGGTACTGCTTGGGAAGGGGTCTTTTGTGGCCCTCAGTCCTGGAGCTGGTAGTACTGGCTGGGACCATGATATACTAACTGGGAATTGCTGGAGCACAGCAGCACTCTGGCCATACCCTCATGGCATTAGGAGGGCTGGGTGGCACAGAGCTGCTATGCCAGCTCAACACCACTAAGGGAATCCTGGGCTGGCTCCAATCTGGACTTGCTGGTAGCTGCAGTTTTGATGTCATGGAGAGAAATGGCATCAGAACAATGAGCTGTGGAGTGCAGAGCCCTAACAAGTGAATTACCCAAGTGACACCAAAATTCTTATCTGTTAACATGAAAGCTCTATTTCTGTGAAGATGTCCTGAAGCTAGGATTGAAAAGTATTGCTGTTATACAGGCCACCAATCACTGTCCGTGATTATTACACAGTAACAAAGCCTTCTGCAGATTCTGTGCTAGTCACACCAGGAGTTGTCTTCCTTGCTCTGTCCATTTTCAGGTCCCTCTTTTCTGTCTGTCTGTCTAAATAGTTATGTAATTATCCTGTCATTACAAGATTTTGTTCTCATCACGCAATTATGGTCAATAGCGATCAAAGAAAAACGACATGGTCATGAGAGCTCTGCATAACAATGCAAAACAAAAATATTTAAATGCCCAATTTTTAGTGTTGCATAAAAATAAAGTAAAACAATTGTAGTGGTCCTCCCGCCCCCATTTGTGCACAATTTTTGATTGGCTCAAGCTGGCTTTTATGTAGCAGCAGCAGTCGTCTCTGGTTCCTTGTCATGGTGATTCAGTAATACTTTACTGTTGTCATGGTTGCAGGCTTACAACTAAAGCCATCACAGTTGCAGCGCTGTTTTTATTCATCGTTTGAGTGTATAAACTAATTAAGTAAACTAACGGCAGCAGTCTATTTTCTGGGCCTTGTTTTTGTAATACTCCATTTCAGAATCACACTATTTTTGACCATCATCCTAAAAAATCAAAATCCTGCAATGCCTGCGTCTCCTTGGGTAATTCTAGCGTCCTAAAACTGCACAAAGTTCGCTGATTATTTGAGTGCCTGAGAGAGGTCCTCTTGGAATCGCAAAGGCTTCTGGAGAATCTTTTGAAGAGCTAAAATAAAGCTGCTAGTCCATGCATTTAAACTGAGTTGCATTCCTTATTGCTGCTATGCTCATGGCAGGCACCCAATCAAAATGTTTGGTTTCTGAGTTCATGCTTTGCTTTGTAAAAATAGTGGCAAAATGATACAGAGAGAGCCTTATCCCAGGCATGTCACTCCCCCAACAAGCAAAAAGGTCTGGGAGCAAGAAGTGATCAGGGTTCTAATAAACAGCCAAAAATACCAGCTTGAAAGTAGTGTGCACAAAATGTTCTCCTAAATCTGGACAGGGTCAACTGATTCCACGGTGTGATGTGCAAATTTATTTTCTATTTAAAAATTAGCATTAAAATAAACCACACCAAATGGATACCCTGATAACATGGGGAGGGACCAGCAGTTGGGGTGTGTGATAGTGATAGTTATGGCATGCAACAGAATTTTGATGGAGGCATGAATTTTTGTCTTTGCAAATAATGAATGCTACAGCTGTATTTGAACTGAAGCTACATACAGGTCAGTAAGAGGCAATATTGACACAGTGCTTTTTGCTTACCTGTACAGTAAGGAAATGCGTGTCTTTGGGGTGGAGTTCAATCAGCAACAATGATTTAAAAAAAACAGTCAATTCAAAGTGTCCTATGGGCTTACCCCCCCCCCCCCCTTCCAAATGCACATGGCTGTTAGCCTGGTGCACTATTGGTGATACGTAAACTAAAGAGAGGACAAAGCTAGATAAATGCATATTTCCTGCTGAAATAAGATGAACATCTTAATGAGTTTCTGCTGATATCACCCTAAGCTTGATGCAGCTTATCTGGACTCCAGTCTGGAGTTAAGCACTGCTCCGTGGAGTCAGTCACTTCCTCTTCTCTCTCTTCGCTTGTAAACAGCACTAGAGAAGGGAATGGAGTATGTGGAATAGGTCTCAGTTGCACGACCAGCATTTTGCTAGGTCGTTTAGGGTCCTAGGTCACTTTTGAAAATAGGTTTAAGCATCCTAAGTCACTTAAGCCCTTTTGAAATATTACTTAAAGCCTCATACTATAAAAAGTGCATTCAATACTCTGTAAAGACATACATCATTTAAGATCTGGGTTTGTGCAGTGTGCTTGTCCCCTGTACCTGCATCTGTTAATACGCTCCTAGAGCAAAGCTAGCAGTGTATTGGTAGGGCATCTGGTCTAGTGTCCTGTCTCTAAACATCCATATAAATATATGATTCTTTTCTGAATCCTGTTAGGCTCTTGACCTTAATGATGCCTTGTGGCAATGAGTTCCACAAGTTAATAAAAATGTAGGCTGAACAAAAAAAGTCCTATCAGTTTTACACTTGTTGGCTTCCGATTTCTGTGAATGCTCCTCTTGTTTTTGTATTATAATGAGAAGGTAAATAGGAATGTCCAATATCTTTTCTATGCTCTGCATTATGTTATATATCCATATCGTGCCCCCTCTTGCTTTATTTCATTTTTAAATTAAAGAATCTTGTTCTCTCCTCACACAGAAATCTTTCCATGCTAACAGTCCTTTTCTTTTTCTGTCTCTGACCCCCCCTCTATTTCTTATATATCTCATAAGATTGTGGTGACCAGACCTGGACACAGTGCTCCAGATGAGGGTGTACCACTGATTTATATAATGGCATTATAATATTTTCAGTGTAACTCCCTAACCCAGTCTTTAAACGTCATAACGCTTTGTTTGCTTTTTGACTGTCACTGCACGTTGTTCAGCTGTGACGCTCAGATCTTTTACCTGAATGATTTACAATTAAGATAGAACCCAGCAGTGCTTGGGTGGTGGTCAAATTATTTCTCCAATGTTTGCTACCTTGCATTTTTCAGCGTTTAAGTTTTGACAGGTCTTTCTGGAGTCCCTTGCCCAGTCTTGACTAACCTAAATATTTCTGCATTCTCGACAAATTTTGCCACCTCACTGTTCTGTCCATTGTCCAGGTCACTGATAAATCTGTTAAGCACAGGACCTAGCATGGGTTCTTGGAATACATCAGTGTTACCTTTTTGTTATATTGAAAACTGACTGTTCATTTGTACTTTTGTTTTTATCCAGTTTCTAATCCATGACAGCACTTTGTCACACCCTAGGACTGCTCAACAGATTTTACTCCATGATCTCTTGTGAGTGACTTTGTCAAAGTTTTCATGAAAGTTTAACTACTTTTGTCTACTGGGGTTCCTTTATCCCCTACTCTGTTGACATGCTCAGAATTCTAGAAGATTAGAGAAGTATGTTTTTCCTTTGAAGAAGCTGTGCTTTTATCCTCCCAAATTGATCTGGGTGTTTTAGAACTCTATTAAATTGTCTGAATTGCTAATTAATCTAGTAATGAAATAATAATAATCCTATTTCTTATATAGCACTTTTCATCAGTAGAGCTCTAAGCTTTTTACAAAGGAGGTCAGTATAATTATCTCCAATGCACAGGTGGGGAAACAGAGGCACAGAGCGGGGAAGTGACTTGGCTACTTAGCAAGCCAGTGGCCAAGCTGGGAATGGAACACAGGTCTCCCCAGTCCTATCTGAGTGCTCTATCCATTAAGCTGCACTCCCTAACATTTATCAGTCTGTAATTCCCAAGATCACGCCTACGCAGTCTACTTTGGAAATTGGTGTCCTGTTGCATTTGTTACTTATAGTGAATATCCTGGTTTTCCTTCTGTGGTGTTCTTCACAATGATGTGCATCTACAGTTGTGGTTTCCAACAGTTGCTGGAGTCCTTAACTATGGTGACCGAGGCTTGATATTTGCCATGGTGTGTTTTCTTTAGCTCAGCCACTGACTGGAAAGATATGAAGAGGAAGCATGCCTAGGAGCTCTGATCCTGTATAAAGTGCATCGATCTGGAATTGTGGAGAGGAGAGATGACAAAAGAGCGGAGTCTGGACAGTTGGAAAAAGGATTTTGAATTTAGCCTGGTCTACACTAGAAAATCAGGTTGGTCTAACTAGTTTGGTCAGGGGTGTGAAAAATCCACACCTCTGAGTGGTGTAGTTAAGCCACTTTAAGCCCCCGGGTAGACAGCTCTCGGTTGACCCAAAGAATTCTTCTGTTGACCATGCTACCACCTTTTGGGGAGCTGTGTTATTTACACCAAGAGAATCCCTTCTGTCATTCTTAGGGATTGTCTACACTTAAAACGCCACAGTAGCACAGCTGTCACTGTAGCATTTTAAGTGTAGGCATGCCCTTTTTAAAATTACTCTGAGAAATGGCATACATCTGCATGTTAAGTTTTGTGCCACAGCGAGAGAGGGGGAACTGTACTCTTTTCAAGTGGAAGTGTGATTAGCATAGCTGCTGCCGCTGGCATTCCCAGGGTTGTAACTGTGGCAAATCCTTAGCTTTCTGCTGTTCTGCTGATGCCTGCTTTAACTGGCTTTCAATATTCAGCATCCTTACCTGGTTTGACTAATACAGAGATTTTACCTTTTTATCATTGTCCAGCATGTAAAGGGAATTTGGGCCATATATATTATTGCCCTGCGGCTGTAGAAATTGGGTGGGGTTCTAGGTTGAATTTTCAATGGGACTTCTGTGCTCCTAAAAATCAATTAGCTTCTCTTGAAAATCACGCCCCTAATGTCACTGCTGAACAGCCCGTGTTTGGGGCACTGTTAGGTGATGATTTTGGAAGCTGAGGTGCCTCCTTCCACACACTTAGGCCCTGGGTCATTTTCATTAATCTGGCCTTGAAGAGATTGTGATACATGATTATCTGCCAAATAAATAATGTTGTGAGCTGGGTTAAACCTTGTTATACGTTGAGTTAAAACTGATGTGTGAACATGTTCTTCAGTTCGGATAGTTGTGAGACAATTAAGAGGCCACACCGAAAACAAGGCCTACTAATCTGCCCAGAAACTAGAACCATGAAGGCAGAGGATTTGACTGCCCATGTAGGCTTGTGTGTGAAAAAAGTCAAGTGGGATAAAAGACACAGAAGGTCAGAGAGTCAGAGGCAAAAAGCTAAAAGCCGAGCAATAGCCTATGAGCACAGAGTATGGGCTTGTCTACACGTACAGCGCTGCAGTGGCGCCACTGCAATAGTGAAGACGCTACTACGCCACGGGAGAGCTTCTTCCATCTGTGTAGTTAGTCCATCTCCGTGAGAGGTGGTAGCTACATTGACAGGGGAAGCTCTCCCATGGACGTAGTACTGTCTACACCAGGGTTTTAGTCGGGATAGTTATGTTACTCGAGGTGTGGATTTTTCACACCCCTGAGCAATGTAGTTCTACCAATGTAAGTTTGTAGTGTAGACCTGGCCTATGGATCTCTGGAAAAAGTGTGTGTTTGTGTGTGAGAGAGAGAGAGAGAGCTTTTGGGTCTTATATTGGCTAAAAAAGCTTGGAGCTGTAAGCTAAGCAACTATTCCTTTGTTTCTGGTTCCTCCTGCATTCAGAGAAGCAGGACCTTTTATATTCCTTGCAAATAAACAAGATTGCATTGAAGAAAATACCAGACTCTATCATCAATTTCTGCTCCCAACTGGAACCTCCCTGAGGCCCCAAACTTTGACTAGCCACTCGGGTCAAAAAGGGGCGACAGTAAGGGGGCTGAGAGTCCTGACAACTGAGTGGCCTTGTAAACAGATTAAGCCATTAAATATCATAGGCCTTGGACACTAATGGGAAGACTCTCTGCTTATTAGTACTGGGTTGTCACTTTTTGGGGGGAATGAATTGATAGTTGCCTGCTTCTCTTTTTAATCTCCCTAGCTACATTTGAACACAATGAAGTGATCTGTGAAGCCCTATTAAATGCTTGCTGTGACTGCTCTCCAGGGATTCTTGGTGCTTATGGGCCATGAATTAAAAAATAAACTACTTCTGCCTCTTTCCTTCCCCGCTCATAGGTGAAGGTAAGAGTGTTTGGCAGGTTCTTCTGCAGTGCTGGAATGAGAACCAGGTCACTGAGGAGACTGCCAAAACTTTGATGCAATTACTAACAATAATACTGTAAATGTGGGCCTTTCTCTCTCCTGTGCCACGGTACTACAGCAGGACACGAGGCTGAGAATGGAAATCTGGGACTGTCCCACTGGGAACGAGACATTAAATGTCTTTGTTGTGCTGATGGTGGTGATCTGAATGCACGATGTGGCAGGGCCTGAATGCCAGTGTGATGCTGAGTTCTAATCAATGCTGACATCAGATGCTTGAGCAACAGGATGTCCAAGAAAGATGCTGTGCCCTGCTTTTTAAAATTCAGTCTCCTTCAGTAATGTACAGCAAATAAGCTCCATTTAGATGTTCTGCAGCAAGTAATGAACACCAGAGTATCTCAGCCAAATAGAAGGCCCTACTTCTACAATTGGAACAGTTTTCATGAATCCCACTATCTGTTACTAAATCAATACTAATAGGCCAACAACAAAGAACCACCTGGATTAAAAGGAGTAGCCAGATATATTTTTCTAAGTCTGGATGATTTGCCAAGTCATATTACCATAGCATTTCTTGTTCAGCCATCGTATATGGCATTAACCAAAAATCAAGACAAAACTGACACCTTCCATTGCGCTGGGCCATGAAGTTGCTGGATCAGAGGCAGGTTTCCCATCTGAAGAGAATCTATTTTTTAAAAGAAATTATGGCTATTCTAGAAGAAGGTAGTTATATAGAGTCAAAAGTTCCTGGTAAATTGCTGTAATTTAGTGGAATGCCATTATTAAACTAAGAACAATCCAGTCGAGGCTTAATTAGAGTTAATTGAGTAAAAAAGCAATCCGTGTTTTCCACCTTAATGCTGGGGTTTTTTTTTGTTACTCCCAAATTTGGCAGAAAGCTATTTCAATCTCTTAATTATATTTGTTTTTGTAGAGCTGCATGTCTGCTGGGAGCATCAGTTTATTCTGCAAAATGTAACCGTTTCTCTTTGACAACCAGAATGATCAGTTTCCTCCACTTGGACAGGAACTGGGCTGCCAACACCAGCTGCAGATCTGACTACAGCAGAGTGTGTGGGGTGGCTTACCTTTAGAGGTAGATGCTGTTGCACATTTGCTACTAAGACATACTTGAAATGACATTTCATATCCTGTTATCACCAACTGAGTTTGTTTTGCAATCAAACACAAAATATTAGAAATGTCTGTTTAGATTGTAGTAATATTTTCAGTGCTGTCATCTACTTGAGTTAATCTTGAAAGCTAGAATACGATAACTTACTGTAACCTCACCTTTTTAAAGCCGATTTCCAGATAGCATTTAGCACTAAGCGTTTGAAAGGTGCTGAATACCTCCAATTTAAATAGTGTAATTATGTGGAGACGTACTTGTAGAAAGCTTTCTCTTCCCACCCCTCAAGTAGGGTTACATACGAGTTTTTGTTACTTTTACTTGACAGCAGACCATGGCTGGCTCTAGGTTTTTTGCCACCCCAAGCAAAAAATTTCAAGCCAAAAAAAAAAGAGGGGGGGGTGGCCGGAATGTCTCCCCTGGAATTATGCCTCCCCAAGCACGTGCTTGCTTTGCTGGTGCCTAGAGCCGGTTCTCCGAAAAGATTCCATAAACTCTAAAAGCAATTTTCTTTTGAAGAAATGTCCTAAATTGTAGAAATACTTAGCCTTACCTTACTTCCTGACACAATGTTCAATAGTTCGTTTTCTTTAGGAGGAGTCTATTTACATTCTACTTTATAACTGCACATTTGTAAGAAAAATTACTCAATGAAATACAGGGACTGACTTGAGAAATGCAGCCTCCAGTTTTTCACTCAGTTTTATGCCTGCAATTGATTGTGAATGTGAAAATGCCAGCTTAGAACCATTTTAAAAATCAGGCCTATTACCTTGTGTCACTAGATATGGAAAGAAGAGATTCAGAAAAATAACCTCAGTATCAAAGGGGCATTACAGTTTCAGGGTATGTGAGATTTTGTACTAGTATAAAATAGTTAAATATTAATGCTTTACACGGTAACAGTATAGCAATGCTTACCTGAGAACTGTAAAACACATTACAAACATTAATTACCTCCAAATATCTCTGGGGTGATAGGTAAATAGAGGTGGGTGAAAAATTCACAACAAACGTCGCCTCTGTCCAAGAATAGACAGCGATTTTCTCTAATTGTGTTTATTTGAAATTATTTGCTGAATAATTTTTGGAGATGTCTGGTTGCAAGTATTCAATAAGCGAAAAAGGAGGGAGACACAGGGCTGTTGGTAAGTTTCTGTTCCCTAAATTGAGCATCGTAACTCCTAGAATCAGATTTCTGGAGCAAATATTTACAATTACATTTCTGAAATTTGCTTTCTGTAAATATTCTGGAATGTTGCTTTGTTTGCTTTTTCAGCAAGTGTTCTTGCCACTAAGCTCATTTTGCTAGAATTTGTTTGAAAAATAAACACAAAAGACGACGCACATGGGCACTGGGATTACATTTATGTTACGCATCCCTGATACACAATTGGGGATCAGTTACAGCTGCCAATTATAGCACTTAATCCTTTAGCTCAAGTTGCAGAGCTCTTGGTTCAATCCCTGTTACCTCCAGGAGATGGGGTCCATCTCACGAAGGGGAGGTTCGTGTGGGATTCAAACTGCTGTGCCCTCGGACGCTCAGGCAGTCTTCTGCTGTTTAGACGTTTGAGAGATGTGGGCTAGCCACTTAGGAATCTGTTACCCCCACGTATACAGTGCATTTCCTTAAGTATGCACTTAAGGAATTTTTTGATCAGAAATTTCCCACTGTTATAGTGACCTGCTGGTATGAAATGTCCATTTGCAAAAATGTAAGTTGCTGTCTAACTCTGACTTAATTTTAATTTTTTTGTCCACAGTACAAGCGTGGTTTTGTGTTTGAATATTTGTATGGAGAGGATTGTGTGTACTGAAAAAAGAACCCTCTTTGGAAACAGCACTGATAGAAGCAGCATTGTTGTTCTATGCTTCTCTATACAGTTTGTAGGGACTCATGCTGCAAGAGCCTCTCAGATAAAGCACAGCGAAGGCCTATGCATAGCAATAATCACAATGAGAGACTGTGTCCTGCTAACGTAACTCATTTGTCAGGGTGAAATGTCTGGGAATACAAAGTGATCATTAAAAACAAGTGCATAGGAAAACTGTTTCCTTGCTTGTGGTGTTTATGAATACTCTGGCTATGCAGTGGATAACTAATGTTTAATATTCTTATACTGTCAGCACAATGAGACAAAGCAAGAGCCTTGTAGTTATATGTGAAATAACTTCATTATTTAAACTTTGACCACAAATCAATTTGCCAACCAATTTGCATTGTTATTTCAATGACCCACCACCCGCTCCAGGGCAGCCATAAAAATTAACTGTATAAGTCCCCAGTTGTCAAATGAAAGTGCCACAAGCTAGGTGAAAACAAAAAAGAACAAAAAAACCTGCCAAGGTCCTAACCATTTGTGGTTTCCTTTGACTTCTATGGGAGTTATGGGTGCACAGCATCTATGAAAACAAGGTAATTTCATTTAGTACCTCACTTTAGACACCTACATCTGAAAACTTTAGCTATCTTTTCCAAATGCAACCACATCTGGGTTTAACAGTGCAATCTCTTAACAGCACAGAATACTGTTACATCAGTTTAGGGAGGGAAGAATACTCTACCTATCTGAAACTGCAGGGGGAACTCTTATAGGCAGAATGTAGTTACATCGGTATTTGGAGAGAAGCCTGGGGCCAACAGGCCTGCCTTTAGCTCTTGTATTTTTCATTTGAAAGAAGACAGCCTCTCCAAAAGCAGAGTACCCCATACCGCTATGCAATGGAGTGAGCACTGACTCTGAGAGGAAGAGTGCCACCTACTGAATCTCAAACTACTTTTTAAAGAACACTGGGTTTTAACCATCCAAGTACAGTTAAACCCTGCTTTTGAGAGCCGCCAAGCTCACTTACAGCCTAAGGCGGTATTATATCTAATTATAACGTTACATGGATGTTCCCTCCTATAATCAAGGAGATCATCCTCTTAGATAGTGAGGCTGTTCCATTTTCTGATAGATGCCTCTGCATAGAGCCACAGTGTTTTAGGTACTTCCTTATCTCTGTTGTGTATCTAGTGGAACCCACTATTAGTGACCTTAATTCTAATATGTTGAAAAGGAGTGAAAGTCCAGAATTTCTTCAGTTCACGTCTGTGGACTTTGAATTCTCTAACTGTGAAAATCCATTTCACTCACAGTGAAGTTTAACGCTTCTTCCCTTGGAATGCAGTATACAATGCTGCATTCCATCTACCAGATATGTATTAAGTGCTTTTTTTCTTCTGTGCTGTTTGAACAGAGGTGAGATGGGAAGAGGAGAAAAATTACCATTGCTCAGTGGGAATGAGGAATCCCTGCTTTTGATTTGCTGCAGCTGCTCTAATCAGGAGCAGGGACAGAAGAGGGGTCCATCTTGCTCCAGCTGCTTCCTATTATGAGTGAGAATACAACTTTACTATTACTTATTAATCATGTTTATTATGGCAGTGCTTGAGGGCAAACCAAAAGTGGGGCCTCACTGTGCTAGGCACCATGCAAACACGGAGTAACAGTCCCTGCCCTGAAGATCTTACAGTCTAAATAGACAGGTCAGACACAGGGCAGGGAGCAGGGGTAAAACACATTCTGAGTGAACAATGGGATGCCATGTATATTAGTTCCATGATTTTTTAAGGTGTGGTTTAGTGAGGAAGGGATAAGCAAATTGTGTGTGGGGGGAGGAGGGGAGGAAGTGAAGGGAGAGGAGACATTGAAGGGATGGGTCATGAAGAGGACAGGGTAGAGGGTAAGAGGGGCAGGTGTGGAGTGACGCTGAGATGGAGACCGGGTATGTCTACACTGCAGTCAGGAGACGTGATTGCTCCTGGTGTAGGTGTACCAGAGACAGCTCTGGTCTAGCTCAAATAACAATAGCAGTGTCGTCAGGGTAGCAGGGGTGGTGGCACAGGCTACCTCCCTGCCCAGAAACCTGTGTGCAGGGCCAGCTCTACAATTTTTGCCGCCCCAAGCAGTGAAAAAAACTGCTGCTGCGGACAGCAAAAGGAAGAAGCTGCGGCCGATTTGCGGCCGGCAAAGGCAGGCGGAACAGAGAAGCTGCCGCTGAATTGCCGCGGTGGCCAGAGGAACTGCCGCCCCTTTCCAACTGCCGCCCCAAGCACCTGCTTGGAACGCTGGGGCCTGGAGCCGGCCCTGCCTGTGTGCATACTGGAGTGGCTAGCCAGAGACGCTGTCCAGGCTGCTGCGGCTTCACTGCTATTGTTACTTTCAAGTAGCTTTGATTTAGCTAGATCAAAACTAGCTTGTGTATGCCTCCATGTGCTATAATTACACCTCCTGAGGGCAATGTAGACACACCCTGGGAGACCGCGAGAGGGCTGGAGCAAACAGCCAATCGGCACAGGGCAGAGAAAGTCCAGACAAAACTGTAGAGAGTCCTTTGAATGTCCAGAGCCCTGTTTTGGTTGCTTTGGCGGCTGGTCCTACTGGCTGGTTTCTCTCTGCAGTTTTTCCCCCAAGGCCATATGTCAGGGCAGAGGCCCCACCATGGCCTGGTTTCAAAGTGTACTACAACTGTAGGAGGTGAAGTGAGACCATTCCATCACTCCCAGGTTAAAAAAGATGGAGATACTTTGCTCTCTTGTTTGTTGTCTAATTCTGCCAAAAGGCACTTTTTTTGTGCTAGGGGGAATTGATTCTGAAAGGTCCACTCTACTATTCAAATGTCACCTTCCAGACTCTGTTCTTTCCAGGACGTTAAATAAGTGTCCACAGGTGTCAGTGGCATTTTATATTACATTGCGCATGTGTAGCGAAGAATCAAAAGCAGTTTTATGTTTTGAGACGTGTATGCAATGACCTTTACAAAGCTGTAACGTTTTTTAGTGGGGAAAAAGTTTGGAGAGAATAGAGATTGTGGGAGAAGAGTTCAGATGCCTTGTAAGAAAGATTTCCAGTACTTGTTTTGGTCAAGGATTATTCAAGAAGAAATAATCTACCAGGTGGATCACCTATTGGTCAGTATTTATTCTAAAACAGCAGCAGTAACAAGCCTGTAGAATGTCACCACATTAGAGCATGACATCTCCTCCATCATCCTAATTAATCACATTGTGCAGATCGTTATTGTGGTCCTAGGGCTCAGCAGGCCCGGAGAGCCTAGCAATTAAAAGAATTATAGCAACTTATAAGGCAGGCCCACTGTTATTGCCTTGTAACTGCATTTAAAGGTAATTGAATGGATTTTTTGGCTTCCTAGGCCCCACAAAAATAGTCTGCAGGAAGGAATGCTGCCTACTGCCTGGAAAAGCTAGACTCTAATTGATAAGTAACTGCACAATAAACAATGCAGTCGTGATTAAATAATATCATTTGTCAGTTGCAGGTGAGTGTTACTTTCTTTTCTTACAGCTAAAACTTTCAAGCCATTCTCTGCAATATGTATTTCCATTAAAATATGTGTCTGCAGGATAAGGAGCATATTTCACTATCAATGTCCATGGAACGTCCCTGCCTCCCATTAATAATAAATATGAGCTTATGAGCTTCACATGCATGTATATGCTCATTGCATTACATCACCAGCCCTCAAGCACCTGTGGACCCTGGCCCAGATTGTCAGAGGTATTTAGGTGCTTATCTCCCTGTGATGGAGTGTCCACCCTACTCTGGACTGAGCGTGGTTAAGGTGATTGGGTAGGCTGAGTAACTGCCTAGGCTGCACCTGAAGGAGGAGCCAGGGAGCAGAGAACTGAGTGATTGCAAGCAGGCCCACCTGTGCAACAACAGGCAGGGCCTATAAAGCCAAGTGGCTGGCTGCAGGGAAGTAGGCTGCAGTCGCTCCCTGAATGGAGGGAGTTAGTAAGCTGGCAAACCCAGAAAAGGGGAGAAGCCAGATGGGTAGGAAGAAGCCCAGGGAAACAGCAATGAGAGAGAAGATGACACAGAGACCTTGGCTGCTTGTTATAGGGTACCTGGGCTGGAATCCCCTACCACCCACTGGGAAGGGGCAAGGATGTTGAAGATGCCAGCTAGCCAGTGGGTCTGGAAAGACTGAATTCCCTGGAAGAGGAGGACTCGAGTGACCTGGCCAGAGGTCCAAGCCACGAAGAGGAGAGTGTAGTTACTGGAGTGAGAGGGGCTGCACAGTAAGACAGAATGGGGCAAGACACCACTGAAGGGGGAGTACAAGACTGGGAGAGCTAATTCCCAGGATGGCCAGCAGGAGGTGCCACTGCAGTGAGAGGACCCTGTGATACTCCCATTGACTTCAATGGGAGTTAGGTGCCTAAATACCTTTAATGATCTGGGTACCTGTGACAGATGACCCCAACTTTCAGCGATCCCTCAATGGAATGTTGGTTCATAGTAGATATGCTTTCTAATAACTTGGGGGCAGAGGTGCAAGGAAACCTGGTCTTAATGTTTACTGGGGCCTCATGTCTGATCTATAAGTATAGCTTAGTATCCTGGCCACTGGCTTGACGAGCTTTGCGGCAGATTTGCATGGGGATGCCAGAGTGCACACTATGTTAATGAATAAATTGAAACCTTCCAAGGGTATGTTGTACACGGGCATGTGGAAAACATTTGGAGGAGCCAAATAAATTTAAAAAATTCAAATGGAGGCTTGGACAAATTTTTCTTTTTGCCATGTGGAAGGCTGAATCACAGCTCACTGTTGTCACTCACTTAGATGTGTGTATTTCCCCAGTAAAGAAAAGTCCTAAGTGCCAACCTTCTAGCTGAGGGGTAGACAAACTTTTTGGCTTGAGAGCCACATTGGGGTTGCAAACCTATATGGAGGGCCGGCTAGGGAAGGCTGTGTCTCCCCAAACAGCCTGGCCCCCACCCCCTCTCTGCCCCCCTCCCACTTCCCGTCCCCTGATTGCCCTCCTCAGAACCTCTGACCCATCCAACTGCCCTCTCCTGGGACCCCCACCCCTAACTGCCCCCCAGGACCCCACCCCCTATCCAACTGCCCCTTCTCCCTGTCCCCTGACTGCCCCAACCCCCATCCACACCCCCGCCCCCTGACAGGCCCCTTCAGACTTCCATGCTTATCCAACCCCCCCCCCCCCCGTTCTCTGTCCCCTGACTGCCCCCCGGAACCCCCTGCCCCCTTACCATGCCGCGCTGCCCGGCAGGAGCGGTGGGCCAGAGCGCTGGCAGCGCTGAGGCTGCAGGGGAGGGAGAACAGCAGGGGAGGGGTCGAGGGCTAGCCTCCCCAGTCGGGAACTCAGGGGCTGGATGTGGCCTGCGGGCTGTATTTTACCCACCTCTGTTCTAGTTTCATCTCATTGATGAACCAAGTTCTCTAGCATCTCCTTAGGTGCTGGTTAAAATCTTTCCTGTGATGATGATGTAATGGATAGTCTTCGGTGGACACTCTCAGGTAGCCATTTTGTCTTTTCAAACTGTGTTGCTTCCTTGGTGTGTTATGACTTCTCCCACAGCATATTTACTGCATTACTTCACATGATTCTAGCCACCCTAGAGTATCATTTGCAGGCTAGAAAGTTGTCAAGGAGGTCAACTTTATCTTCGGCCCCCACCATCTGCCCCCCACCAAAAAGAGCAGCAAGATATGGGCCAGATCCTCAATTTTGTAAATTGGTGTAATTCCATTGTCTTCAATGGAGCTATGCCAGTTTACACCAGCTAAGGATCTGGCCCACTTTGAACTGGAGAGGAATGTGGTAGAGAATCTTGTTCATTTTAGTGAGTATGAGGTTGTCTAATAGATTTAAAGACCCCTGGGAAGGCTGAGATTGGTGGTACTCTCAGAATATTCAAGTTAATACTGTTAATTATTTAAACAGAAGATGCAGTTCTTCTTAGAGCACTTAGCACCATTCTGTGAGTTAGGGATGACAAATGATAATTAACTTCAAGGGTCAAGTGGCAGGAGATAAACATACATTATTTGGATGGTAAGCTGTTCGGGCCAGGGACTGTCTAGTACTCTGTTTGTACAGTGCATCACATGATGGGGGCCCTGCTCTTCAGTTAAGAAAAAGTATCATAGAAGGGGATCGAAGGATGAAATTTCCCCATAGTTGAGTAATTGCTACCTTAGCCCTGGATAACTCATCTCAACACTCATGAATGGTAAATCTCTTACTCGGCTTGATGATCAGGGTATTTTGATTCCTGTTCTGTAAAAGGATTTAGATTTGTAGTGAATTCCATTTAGTAATGGGCTCAGGGGGATGGTAGCCATTTAAACCAAATAAAATATCCTACAAACTGACTATGCTACAAACACTGGCATCTGACAGTTAGGTTCCTAAATCCATATTTGGACACCTGCCTAATTTTGAGCTTAGCAGTGGAGGGGATCCTGTTGGGTGTCTAGAGGCTGATAGTTATTAGCAGTGGGGGAACTTATGGTAAATGTGCTTAGAATAATATTGCAGAGATGGGAAGTATAGAAATGCACAACAATAAGTTCAGCCTAAATTTTCAAAAAAGTGAGTAGTGATTTTTTTGGGGGGGTCACAACTTTAAGGTGTCCAACTTGATAGACCCCCTGGAGTCAGATTTTCAGAACTGCTGGGTACCTGCCCTCAGACAATCAGTCTTCTTTAAAGTGTCTGAAGTTGGGCACTCAAAATCATTAGTCACTTGTGAGACCTACATTCTTGATCGTAGAACATAAATTTAATTAATCACTTTGTTAAATAGCATAGATCAAAAAAATTCTTGCTGCTCAGACATGGGGAAGATATAACATCTTGGTAAGAGCTAAAAGAATTTATGGGACGTCATAAAGACTATCTAATTTCATCCTCCAACAGCAAGGCCATAGCTGTTTAGTTTGGAGGAAATCTCTGTTTTGAGGGTGTTTCTATATTGGCTGAGACAATGGTATCTTAGGAAGATCATATGTTTAAAAACCTGTGGCAAACTACACTGTTTCCCCTTGCAATACTTCCTATGCAAACATTTTTGTGTAATGCTAAATTCCTTTGTTGGAGTATTTTTCATGAGGACAAAGGTTCTTTGAAAGGCAGGAGCCTGCTGCAGTTAGGATGCTTCAGAAGTAACATACCCATTTTCAATTAGAAAACTCAGAAATGGCATCAGATATTTGAAAAGCATGAGGAAGTGAGAAACTTCATGTAAATGGCTAGATTTCATTTTCTACATTTCATAGTAATTAATACTCTCCACAGCTCCTTAGAATTTCACAATTTTGCACAAGATCTGTTTTCTAAATTCTGTTTTGCTTTCCTTTTTGCCTTGGGCCAATTTGTCCAGTAAGAACAAAATTTTCATATCTATGGAAATGCTTTTTGTCCTAACAAATGCTCCACTTTCAGTTTTCTCTTGTGAAAAGCCCTTTCACAAGCCTTTTATTTTAATGGGAAAAGTGAAATATTTGAAGAGAGGCTGTAAAACAAGATTTCCTACCCTCTGTTTCTGTTGAATTTGACAACTCTTTATAAATTCACCCTACTTCTGTAAAGTCCTGTAATTTGCCTTTCTGGCTCTTTTTTTCAGGGGTGATTAAAAGCCCACTTATGAAACTTCCATCCCATTTAAATATTGTGGGTCTCAGTTTATGTAAAAGAATATTCCCTTTCAGGCTGGTTGGTGTGGAGAAGTATTTGGCTGTTTGCTTAGTGTCTCATCAGCCAGATAATCAGATTATGGTGTTTGGCTCAGCAGCCCTGAAGGAAAGGAAGTAACAGACAGACTGTAGTAGCAATATCTGTCTTGTTCAGAATGCTGTGGTTTAACGATATAGGGAAAAATCAAGGAGCAGGATGTCTAAATGGAGAGGAGAGATGGAACAACTGCAGCAGTGGAAGTGAGGGCCTGGCAGATGGAAAGCTACAATTGTTTGGATCCCAGCAACTGAGTGTCCCTGGAACCCAAGAAGAATGATTTTATTTTACTGGTTGTGTCACCAATGTGATAGGTGCTGTACAAGCACAAAGGAAAGAACAGTCCATGCCCTGAATTGCTCACCCTCTAGTAAGACTAACAGACTTCTTTGCAGAAAGGGGTACAACTTACAGATAAAGTGGGTCTGGCGATGGCTGGCCATGTTGCAATACATAGTTTTTAGTAAGGTATATAGGCTACCCACAGCTGTCTCTCAACTTCAGAGAAGGTGTCAGAAGAGAGGTTTAAAAGAGTGAATAAAGGAGACAGTGTGGGTGAGAGATGAGTAGGTAGGAAGGGATGAGGTTACAGGAACAGGTGGATGGGTTAGCAAATCACAGGCAAGAAACCTCAGCGTTAGTTAAACTGAGATTATAATGATGAGAGTAAGAGGGTAAGGCCTGGGTTAAGGTTCAAGAACAAGGTGGATGGGGGAGTAGATAACAGCTGGATGGAGTGCTGCCTTGAAGGAGAGAGGGGATGGAAGCAGCAGGGATCCAAACATGCTAGTTCTTTGGTAATGATTGTGGAAATGGGGTAAGAGGAAGGGAGGCTGCTAGCAGAAAAAGTACTTGCAGAGGTAGTGTTACAAGGGATAATCCTGGTATTAGGGTGTGCAAGGAGATGAAGAGAGTGAATGGACCTTAGGAAGTAAAGTAGGGCAAAGAGAGAGTAACAAGGCCAAGACTTTCTACTCCCAGGAGACCTAGCTGGCTCAGAGAGGTGTGAACTTTTCTGGGGTGTGGATTCATTTTCTATGTTAAAAACAAGCTCTAACAGGTCTAACGATGATTCGAACAAGAACAGAATCAAGCCACCTTGTAGCAAAGATTACTAGAAGGTGACTGGGATATGATATGAATCAAAGCAGTTTCTTCTTTTATTCATTTATTCAAAGACATCTAATATTTTAATGTGAAATCTGAAATTCTGTGGCCCACTTTGAATGCTAGAACTGATACTTGTGATTGAGACATTGTTTCACTTGATAGGCATGGTCCTAATAAAGGCCATCCTGCATTCCTTAAAGAAGTAATTAGTCAACAGGGAGCGATGACCTTCTAAGGTTAAAACTTCATTAGTTACAACAGAAAAAAGAGCAATCTTCAGTAGTGCTATCAGTGATGCTAATACCCACTAGTTATTCAGTGGGCCAGAGGATACTTGCTCGTAGGTGTGCAAACCAGACAGAGGATGGAGACAAAAAGAAGAAAAAAATAAAATAAACAAAACAACACCGGAGCTTAGCTGTGAGATAATGAAGATACCTCGCCTGCATAGCAGCAGGGAAAATCTTTGTTCTCAACACCCTTTTGAGGTATCAGGAAACTTTAATATTTAAGGAGGTAACCTGATACCAGGTCGTTAAAGCAATAGCCACATTTGAGGCAAAAGGATAATCTCTTGGATCTCTGGTAATTTGGAAGGTTCTTCCAGCAAAGAAAAACAGGAACTGTTTAGTGATTGTCAGATTACAGTACTGTGCAAACATTGATCATCATAATGTCACTCTGATACAGGTATCGCCCCTGTTTTACAACATGAGATTAGTGACTTGAGTCACTGAGGGAGTCAATATACAGAGCAGATTAGAAGTTGGGTGTCTCTGGTTCTCAGTTCTGTGCTTAAACCCCTAGACAAGGAGGCAAAGTTAGAAGTGACCTGAGAGAGTCTGCAAAACTGAGGAAAGATTGGATACTGCAGGCACGCTGGCTGGAATAATAGAGAATGTGCAGGCACCTGAGAAACGCATGTTAAGACAAACTGAACTGGGTACATCTAATTATGAAGTTATTTCACCTTTTTGGCAGCAAAGCATCGCTTAGAAATTCATATAAATTAGATTCTTCTGGCCCGATGCTGATCTCACATTCATTTTTACATCAGTAACCACATTGACATCAATGGAGTTACTCCTCTTTCACACTGGTGTGGGACTCATACCAGTAATACGCAAACTACATGTGAAAGGCATGTCTAGCACAGATCAGATTTTTAGAATTCCTATGAGAAAGGTCATCTGAAAGTAAGAAACTGGAGATGCTATTCTGAGTTCTGTACCATACCCGTAAATTGGGGTCTGTGTGCTGAGAGCAACCCACTCCTTGGAAAATATTGACTATTAGGGGCAGAATACTATTTTTGCTTTCATCAGTGATGCAAGGTATAAAGAGATGGCACTTCTACAGAACATTTTTGGGCATAGCTCTCCCAAAGCGTGAGCTCAATGAGACTACTTGTGTGTCAAGCTAAACATGTGCAAAAGTATGAGCAGTTTTGGGGCCTCTGTTACCTTTTGTCAGTTTCTTAAGTTCCACATAATGGATCAAGCTTTGTTCCTGGATCAGACAATCCATGCCTGTATCTACACTGGATTAAAAAGTAAAATATAAATGAGGCAGAACAAGGAATCTGATATTAATTTGTGAGCTAAGAGCTTCTCTGGCTAAAGCTGACTATGCAATGCTAACGGTGCCTCAGCAACTACTGTCCTACCACTTTTGCAGCAGATAAATCACTGAAGGAAAAGCATGGGAGCCTTTTGAAAAAATTGGAGCTACTCTGAAAATGACCTCTTGGCAGGTGATGAACTGGTAGTGTGTCCCCCAGGCACATGTAGCTGACAGTGTTTTGAAGGCAGCAGAAATTAACTACTTCAGAATTTATATCTGCACCCATTACTGCAGTTTCCAAGAAAAGACTGCGTCAACATGATTCTTGCATGACACCAATGAAATTCACTCACTTCTGAAAAGGACAAGCTGTTTCCTTCTCTGCTGATCACAGCATGTTAGGAAGTGGTCTCTGTTTATACTTTCTAAAGAAAGATGGCACTGAAGGTTAGAGCTGGATGGAAAAATTAGATGAAAAGAAAATTTCAACACTAAATGGAAACACATTTTTTAAAAAAGCATTTTGTCTTCTGTATTCCCTTTCAGCCAGATCTACTGGAGGAATATATAGAACAGGGAGTCTTTTCAAAGGGTGTCTTTTTAATTGCAGCTGGCCTTTTGATCCATTTACAGTTTGTAAATGGAGTTGTCAACAGCAAGCAGTGAACAATGTTGGGAGGGATCTGTGCCAGAACCAGCACAGCCCACAGCTTAGGTCCTGGGCCTTGACATAGTCCCTTTCTGCTGCTCCAGAGGTGCAAATGGGCTGAGAAGGGCAGATGAGGACTGTGTGGACATATTTCAGGTTGCAGAGGGCCAGTGTATCCAGCTCTACGCAACCCCCTGGCAGCTGCTGGTATAGGTGTTTTGGGGACATGTCTGGAGAAACAGTATGGCTAGAGAGTTTGTGCTTACCTGGGCAGGGGCCACTATCAGCCGGCACAAGTCAGGGGCAGCAGAGCTATCCAAAAAGTGTGTGTGTGTTGGGGGAGGGCAAGGGTTTCTGCCCGCTCCATGGCCTCATCCCTACCCCTTCTCTTTCTCCTTAAGCCTGGCCAAGCCGGACCAGGGCCGGGGAGCCCGGGCCCCGTCACCTGCCTGGGGTGGGGGGAGCATGAGAGCAGCCTCTGGCCCATATCCCTGTCCCCCACCCCGTCCCCAGACCTCACGCCCAGGGCATATGCAGGGTCTGTGGCTCCCCACAGCTGCTCGCGTGGCTCTTACCCCAACCTAACTCCAGCTGGGGGGTGGGGCCTCAGAGCCGCAACCCAGCCATGGTAAGAGTTGCCCAGGCAGCTGTGGGGAGCCATGGACCCTCCACCTGCCCTGGGCAGAGGTCTGATGGGAGGGGACATAGGCTGGGACTGCTTTTTTGGGGGGGGGCACCTTGCGCAGGTGAGGGGGCCCAGGCTATCCACCGCTTCCAGCCTGGTCAGAGGGGGGATGGGACCTCGGGGGGAGGAAGAGAAGGGGCAGGGCCGGGGCCTGTGGTGACAAGTGGAGGGGCCAGGCCCATCCACTTTTACCCTGGCACAAGTTAAAGCAGCTCTGAGGTTACTTGAAATTGCACCAGGAGGTGAACTAGTGCCTGGTTAGCCCCAGGGATGGGTGTTGTGGGGTGATTCAGCAGGGTCAGTGTAACCCACACACCTTCTGGGTGTGGTGTTCTGTCCCACCTAGTGCCACCAAAGGGGGGTGGGGGAGTCTGCTCTACAGCCTTAGCTAATAGCCAGTTGGCTTTTAGCTCATGCACTAAGCTCCAGAGACCCCAGGTTCAATACCGCCTGTCCACGACCAGGGTCTGTCGGCGTTACATCAGCACTACTCAGCTGGACCCAGCTCACGGCCTGTAACGCCCAAGGACCTGTCTGTTAAATGGCCTGTGAGGGTGAGGAGAGGGGACTATATTAAATGGAAATTGTATGCTATCAGCTGTTTGTATAAGTGTCAGGTGGAATTGTCCGGGTATGTTATGGGATGAAGACCAAGACACAGAGGCTTTGATTCCACCAAGCCTGCTCCTTTGAAACTGTGGGGTGTTTAATTTAAATAGTTGTTGCCCTCCTCCTGAGGCGAGAGGGAAAAGGATCACAGAGGGGGTGGGGGCCCTCCGGTGTGGTCAGAAAGGGAACCTCAGCTAGGCTCTAATCAGTTTAGACTTTCCCTCTGGGAGTGAGAGTAGAAGGGTTACTGAATGCCTTTGTTATGTTTAATCTGGCTAAATACCTTTTTAGTGGCTTTTCAAACCCAGAGGTAAGATATTGTAGAAATCTGCAAAGCCCTTCTAATAGATTTAGGAAAGCAGTCAGGATCACCTGATATGCACAGGCAAGTGTCCTAAGACAAAATTTAGAGCAGGGAAAAGAGCTGTACTAGTGACTCAGAGGCACTTGTGGTAAACAAGGTTTGTGCCCAGAAAGGGGCAGATCATGACTCCAGGTCAGTGTTTCTGAAATGCGGCCACCAGAGGCTTTTCTTGTGGCCACAGCCTCCTGGGCAGTGATTGGGGTGGGGAAGCAGTGGCTCCTACCCTGGGGCAGCCAGCAGGGGTTGGGCCCTGCCCTCCTCTGCAGCCACGAATGCCAGAGGAGCAGCAGCTGGTGTGAGTTCCCCACCTTCCCGGGGTGGTGGGGCTTGGGCTTCCAGCTTCAGTCCTGGGGTGACAGGTGCCAGGCTCTGGCTGCAGGGCTTCATGCTCCATCCCCAGCCTGGGCTTACCCCTCCCTGCCCCCCATCACCCCTGCCCCCACTGCCTCCCTACCCTACCCACCCCTCCATCCATTGCTCAATTTGTCCCCTGGCTTGCCAGGGCTGTGTAAGTCTGCTATGAAAAGTGATATTTGTATGTTTGTTAATATCACTCTTCACTGCCTCCCAGCTAGCTGGTAAGTCTGCTGTGAAAAGTGATACATACAAATATACATATATCAGTTTTCACAGCAGTCACCTTACTAGTTAGCATGTCTTTAATAATAATAATAATAAAAAAAAGGCAGACAAAAAGGCAAAAGAAACAACAACAAAATAGAGAAGAATATGCAAAGCACCTTATTTTGTTTCTATTCTGTTTAGGTCCAGTAAAGAATAGAAAACTGTACATTATTTTTATTGAGTCTGCAAAAAAACCTACATGCCCAAATCATTGTAATTTATTTATGTATCTGTGCATATTTATTTGTTTCTCCTAAAGTTAATTAAGTATTTTAGGAAAAATTGTCAGAGTGGCCCCAAGGAAGAGTTGGTAGCCACACTCTCAGGCCATCAAAAAATTTCTTGTGAGAACCCTTGCTCTAGGCAAATATCTTCTCTTGCCAAAAGTTTTCTTCTTCATTTTCAAGGTCAGAAGTGTCTTTCCTTTCTTGACATGATTTCCTAAAATAGTCTCATGATAGGGAACCAGGCATCTCTCCTCTTCCCTTTCAGAGTCCAGGGAAAAATATTGGCCACAGTAATGCTATAATATGGTAATCACTAATTCATTTGTATTCACTGTTGTAGTGTTAGTCATAATGAACTCATTTGGCTCAATATCAAGCCAAGAGGGGATAATAGATCTGTGGCAATCGGCATTAATGGGGATTCACACATCTTTCATTTCAAATGGTTATATTCCTTAATTAGCATCAAAGCAACTTATAGAGTCTCTCTGGTTTTAATATGAATAAAAGATTTAACAGGGTTGGACATAACTTGTCCTAGTGATTTTTGGGGGTGCTTATTTACATCATTAGGCTTGTAAGTCACTTGTGCTGAACAGTGGTAGCATCTGAAAGGGCATTCTGCATCTGACCAATCAGGCGTTGGCCCTTATTAAGTCTTGTCCTGAGCCTGTCATCCCTCCACCAGCCCAGAGCGTCTCTGTTCATTCTTCATAATAACCCAAGTATTGCATTAATAGACTTTTATCTTAAGCAAGTTAAGAAATCTGAGTAACACCTTTGTCATACCGGAGTATCCTCCTTGTGAACTGGGCACAGAGGGGACCATCCACAGATGGATCTCTCCATTTTGAGTTGAAGGGGATGTGGTCACCTCTGTGGTACCACCCTGCGTGGCTCCCCCCAGACAAGGAGAAGGCCTTTCTTTGGGGTCTGAGCAGGAAGAGGGTGGAGACTGGATAGGCCTAGGAAGTGGCATGGGGTGGCCAAGCCAGGGTGTATTTTGTCCAACTCCAAGCTCCATACAGAATCCTGGAGGAGAGACTCTCCACACAGAGGTCCATAAAGCAGGTTTGGCCAGGGGGAGTCCTAGCTGGTGCAGTTTAGACCTGGGGGAGGGACCATCAGAGACATAAGTTTAGGGGCAACTACATGGCTTTTTCCACCATAGGGACAAGTCCCTCTCCTGAGTGGAAAGAGGTGGAGAAAGCTTCCTCTACAGCCCCACCCCATATGTTTTTTCCATGGGAGGGGTACTCTGGGGCATCCATTATTTGGCTTGGACAATGATCTCTGTGCTAGACGCAAAGCAGAGACTTCCTGCCCCAAAGAACTTACATAAGAATGGCCATACTGGGTCAGACCAATGGTCCATCTAGCCCAGTATCCTGTCTTCTGACAGTGGCCATTGTGAGATGCTTCAGGGGGAATGAACAGAACAGGGCAATTATTGAGTGATTCATCCCTGTCATGTAGTCCCAGTTTCTGGCAGTCCGATGTTAAGGTACACCCAGAGCATGGGGTTGCATCCCTGACCACCTTGGCTAACAGCCATTGATGGACCTATCCTCCATGAACTTATCTAATTCCTCTTGAACCCAGTTAGACTTTTGGCCTTCACAACATCCCCTGGCAACAAGTTCGACAAGTTGATTGTGCACTGTGTGAAGATGTACTTCCTTATGTTTTAACCTGATGCTTGTTCATTTCTTTGGGTGACCCCTGGTTCATGTGTTATGTGAAGTGGCACATAACACATTCCTATTTAATTTCTTCACACCAATCATGATTGTATAGACCTCTATCATATCCCCCTTCGCCATCCCTTTCATAAACTGAACAGTCCCCGTCTTTTTAATCTTCCCTCATATGGAAGCTGTTCCATACCCTTAATGATTTTTGTTTCCATGCTTTGTTCTAATTCTAATATCTTTTTTGAGATAGGGCAATCATAACTGCACACAGTATTCAAGGTGTGGGCATACTGTGGATTTATGTAGTGGCATTATATTTTCCGTCGTCTTATCTATCCTTTACCTAATGGTTCTTAACACTGCTAGCTTTTTGTTCTTTTTACTGCTGCTGCACATTGAGTGGATGTTTTCAGAGAACTATCCACAATGACTCCAAGATCTTTCTTAAGTGGTAACAGCTATGTGTAGTTGGGATTATGTTCTCAAGTGAAAAGTAATGCACCGATCAACACTAAATTTTAGCTGGCATTTTGTTGCCCAGCAACCCACCTTTTCAGATCCTTTTGTAACTGTCACACTGCCTGGACTGGCTCATGACTGTGAGTGCCAACCTCAGGGCAGACTGTCAAAAGGCAGGGAAGAAACCCCAGATTGGTTGTATGTTCTAGAATTAGATTTCACCAACCCAGTAACAAGTGTGAACTCCTAAAGCACTCCAACAGTCTTACCATGGTGTCAGGGAGTCCCCTTGGGCATTCCATCTACCTTGCCACTTAGGCAAGTTGGACTATGTGATAGATGAATCACTTACACCAAAAATCACAACAATATTCAGGTTACTCCCAGTCCCAAAGGAGCAGTCATTTACCCAGGTCAAATGTGCTCAGATCTCAAACCAAAGACAATGCCTGTAGCCAATCCTGTAATTAACTAAAGGTTTCTTAACTAAGAAAAGAGATCAGAGTTATTTACAAGATTGAAGCAGGTAAGCATACACACAACTGAGCATACACATACAATCTTAAATTCAAAAGCCAATAGAAGCTTCTATAATAAAAACTTGCTTATGTCCTTTGGGGCCAAGCCAAGCAGCAGGATCTCTTGCTTTTGTCTAGGAATCTTTTCCCCTCAGAGTTCAAACAGCATAAAGAGACCCAGTTTCTCCTTGTCAGAGATTTTTATCACCCTCGAATCCAAGCTGATGGGACAAGTGCTACACGTAACCTGTGTGTGTGTAGCAATGGACAAAATCTTTATTCCATAATGGCCCACTTGGATTCAATAGTCCTTCCTGATTGGCAGGAGGTAGGTCACCATAAGATGTGCTAATATTTCACATTTGGTAATGCTTCTCCCCTGACTGGGGGGAATTTACAGTCTTAACAAACACTTTTATAGTTACAGAGCAAACATTTACACATTACCTTATAACATGGGATATAAATATTATAAATAGGATTTATGGAATGCCTGTAGGATGCAGCATGTATTAAGTCTAAACACTAGGGCTGTCAAACTATTAAATTAATTGCACTGTTAAACATTAATAGAATACTGTTTGTTTAAATATTTTTGGATGTTTTCTACATTTTCAAATATATTTATTTCAATTACAACACAGAATACAAAGTGTACAGTGCTCACTTTATATTTATTTTTGATTATATGTATTTGCACTGTAAAAAAACAAAGTATTTTTCAATTCACCCAATACAAGTACTGTAGTGCAATCACTTTACCATGAAAGTTGAACTTACAAATGTAGAATTTGTAGAAAAAAACTGATTTTTTTGAATGCAATCTAAAATTTTAGAGGCTGCAAGTCCACTCAGTCCTGCTTGTTCAGCCAATCACTAAGAGGAATGCTGTTGTAGCCAGTGTCGCAAGATATTTACATGCCAGATGTCCTAAAGATTCATATGTCCCTTCGTGCTTCAACCACCATTCCAGGGCACATGGGTCCATGCTGATGATGGGTTCTGCTTGATAAGAATCCAAAGCAGTATGGACCGATGTATGTTCATTTTCTTTATCTGAGTCAGATGCCACTAGCAGCAGAATGTTTTTCTTTTTTGGTGGTTCGGGTTCTGTAGTTTCCGCATCAGAGTGTTGCTCTTTTAAGATGTCTGTTTAGCACATCTGGCACATAAATACCTTGCAGTGCCGGCTACAAAAGTGACAAGCAAATGCCTGTTCTCACTTTCTGGTGACATTGTAAATAAGAAGAGGGCAGCATTATCTCCTGTAAATGTAAACAAATTTGTCTCTTAGTGATTTGCTGAAAAAGAAGTAGGACTGAGTGGACTTGTAGGCTCTGAAGTTTTACATTGTTTTGTTTTTGAGTGCAGGTATGTAACAAAAAAAATCTACATTTGTAAGTTGCATTTTCACAACAGATTGTACTACAGTACTTGTATGAGGTGAATTGAGAAAAATACTATTTTTACAGTGCAAATATTTAATCAAAAATATTCACTTTGATTTCAGTTACAATGCAGAATACAATATATATGAAAATGTATAAAACCATCCAAAATATTTTATAAATTACAATTGGTATTCTATTGTTTAACAGCGCAATTAAAACTGCGATTAAGCATGATAGATTTTTTTTAAATTGCAATTTTTTTGAGTTAATCGCATGAGTTAACTGTGATTAATCGACAGCCCTACTAACCATTAAATACACTGTTATAACTCTAGTATCTATTTTTGCTAATGTTAACACACACAAGCCAGACTGGTTTCCAACTATGCATTTGTAAGTGTTCAGTGATACCTAGGGACCATGGCATGAGCTGGCACTTGGCCTGCCAGTATCACAGTAACTCTTTGCAGTCTGCTTGAATTTAACTATCTTGAGTAATTTTGTATCGTTTGCAAATTTTGCCACTTCACTGTTTACCCCATTTTCCGGATCATTTATGAATATGTTAAACAGCACTGGTCAGTACAGATCCTTGGGGACACTGCTATTTACCTCTCTCCACTGTGAAAACTGACCATTTATTCCTACTCTTTGTTTTAACCAGTTACTGATCCATGAGAGGACTTTCACTCTTATCCCATGACTGCTTAGTTTCCTTAAGAGCCTTTGGTGTGGGACCTTGTCATTGCAATCTCATTTGTCTTCCTTACTGGGTCAAAGCAAGAAGGCAGCCTTTAAATTAGATGTTGAATCCTTTGCAGTATTGCAATATAGGGTACAGAGTGAATAGTTTTTTGTGCTGTTCCCTCCTACTCTACAGGCTTCCACTACCACAAAAATTGGTTGTTGCCAGCAGAGCTGAGTGAATAATTTGCAGTTTCATATTTGTTTGAGATATTTCCCCTCTTCCTCTGTTCATTATTTGTCCATGAACAGATTGATTTTCTTGAATTTATGTTTGAAAATATGTGCAGAATAATTTCAGCAAGTTGTTCTGTCTGTAGATCATTTGGAGCAATTTGTTGTCTGAATTCAGTATTTGACATTTGTGCTGCATATGTTAGTCTGGATTGGACTTTCATCTCGTGGTATATTTCTGCTTCCTATTTGTGTGAGCAGAACTCTCTAGAATTCAGTACTCACTTAAACAGATGTTTCTGAGAACACTTCCATGAGTAAACTCATTTTGCTAAAAGATTTATGGAAAACTAATACAAAAAGGGTTTGAACGCACTTCAAGTTGTTTAAAACCTCAAATATCCACCGAAACTTTTTTGCAGTCTTCATCCAGGTATAGTTACCCCAACCCCACCCCGCCATATATATCTTCCCACCTCTAAAGAGATTATCTAGACAATTCACATCTTGAATCTGTTTGCAATCATAGCTTCTTCTGTCTCATCTCAATTAACTATAATTTCAGAGTCTTACAAGAGTTGATGTGACTTGCAGGAAATATGAGACACAAGGTGGTCAGGTTCCAAATGATGACCAAAGCTATTGTTACTTTCAGCATAGGGGGCTATTTAGTCTCTAGAAATATTTCCAGGACCCCACTGACTATTGCTAAATCTTAATGAAAGTTTTGTAGTTTTAATTTTATGTAATTTCTTAGGGACTAGATCCAGTTCCTGTTGAAGTCAATGGAAAGATTCCCATTGTATTCAGCAGCAGCTCAGTCAGGCTCTAACTGCAGAAATTGATTATCCCGAAGTTCTTTCCATCTAAAGATAAAGTATTTACCTCTTTGAGAGCAGTTTAAACCAGTGATTGTAACGTCTACAGGGGTTTGCATGCTTCATCATGAGACCCCTTTGAAAGAGGGTATTGGAATGGGTATACAATGTCGAAATGTAATTAAGAAGCCATCCCAAATGCACAATGCAACCATAACCAATATTCAGATCATAGGGAGGATTTCAGTTATAAGGATTTGCCTTTCTTAAGTCATTTAAGACATAAATTCCCAATCTGAGATCCATGGATAATTGTTGTGCAGAGAACGGGCTGATCATATGGAGCTGGTTCCCCATCCTTGTTTCTGGCTGCTAATCTGCATTAGAAAATTACAAATTCACTGGACACCTTATTTTTCAATGTAAGAAATTGCTGTAACTGCCACAGAGATCTTCTGTGATTCTGAAGGGGAGAGGCGGTGGTCCACATGCTCATGCATTGGTGAGGAGGTGTTTTTTGGGATCATGAGTGGGAGGGAAGGTGTGAGAGACCATCTTTCTATTTACATGGTGCCCACACTATGATTTCAGAGAACCTGGGCAAATCTCAGCAATGAATCTGAGATCTGTGAAACAGACAAATTTCATAATGTAGGTTCAGTCTGTGTGGGTTTTTGCAAACTGATTTTCACTTTGAGATATTGGGGTCAAATATCTAAATCTAAACAGTTAAAATTATTGAGTTTAGAACTGGTGAAAATTTTCCAAACCTTGGTTTGACACCCTTCCTCCCCCCCCCCCCCCCATTTTTTTTTAATAGTGTTAGGACTGGTATAAAAAAATCGAAGATTTTTTGCAAGAAATTCAAGAAAAGTTCTGGTGTTCAATCAGCTGTAACTGAGAGTTGCCTGGTTTTGCATCTTTGCATCATACCCATGCAAAACCTCTAATTTCAACAAGGTATCTATGCAAACCAGAAGTTAGTTCAGCTTCAATCAAAAGATTTGTGAAACTTTTAGCAAGACCATTTAACTAATCTGTTCTGAATGTTACATGAATCAGTGCAGGAGAACAGACTTAATGCACTTCACTCATGTGCCCCAGGCAATTGCCTTTCTAGTAACTTCTGCTACTACTCCAGTAAACTCTTCTTCTGAGACGAACTGAGAAGTGAAATCTCTCTCTCTCTCACACTCTCACTCACACACAGCAAGTCTATTATATAAAGGGAATATTGGTGCTAATGATCACTAGACATTACCAGTTATTCTTGATGGTAGCTCCTATTTCTTAAAGGCACACAAACAGCCAGGAGTTCAGAACAGTATCTTCTATTGCGCTCCTGTTCTGGGATATGGTTGGGGTGGGGAAGGGAGTACACTTTAAGGGAACTCAGATTTTAAGAGAGATGAAATTTGTCTTGTTCTACAATAATTTTTTTCAGCAAATGTGACCATTGTCAATGTTAGACAAGGTGTATGCCAGAGGCTAAAGAAAAGCTACTTCTGAGAAATTACTGTTTTATATACATAGGTTTCAGAGTAGCAGCCGTGTTAGTCTGTATTCGCAAAAACAAAAGGAGTACTTGTGGCACCTTAGAGACGAACCAATTTATTTGAGCATAAGCTTTCGTGAGCTACAGTTCACTTCATTGTCCGATGAAGTGAGCTGTAGCTCACGAAAGCTTATGCTCAAATAAACCGATGAAGTGAACTGTAGCTCACGAAAGCTTATGCTCAAATAAATTGGTTCGTCTCTAAGGTGCCACAAGTCCTCCCTTTCTTTTTATTTTATATACATGTGGATTTTACACCCTTCACCCAAACTGAAAATTCCTCCATAGCCTGCAAAGGTGAGTGCTTGTTTGAATGATCTGTCGCAATAGGTGTTTGCTCGGGCAATTTAATTTCTGCTTTTCAGACCTTTGCAAGTTTTTATTAATTTATTTTCTCTTTTTGTTTAGGTCACCAGCCATTGTTTTCTCCATTTGGTTCTGAACCGTTCATTGAAGCCAATTTCCACATACCCATTTTAGGCACCTCTGTGCCAATTTGAGCACCTATATTTAGTGCCCAAATTTAAAAAAAAGTCTCCATGTGCACTGGATGTGTGTGCCACTGCACAGCCAGAAAGTCTGAATATTAATTTAACTTAACTTGGTGAGCCACATTTTTCTACTTTCCCAGCTAAGATATGTTCCTGAGTGACCTCCAGCCAGAACAGGTTCTCAGCTGATAAGAAAAAGTTATAAAACTGGCATCCCCAAATGAGTTATCAGGTAGCAACACTGAGCCATAACACAGTTAACAAACACCATCCATTTCATGGCTTGGATTGTAAGTTCACCATTTAACAGTAATAATTTCAAATTCAATGACTGCATGGAAGCAGAATTGCTTGGGGCTCAAGATTTGAGTCTCATCAATTAGCATAAGGCCAGCAGGTGAAGCCAAATGATCTGATTGGCTCATAAGAATTCTCTGTTGGCTGTGATACAGTACAGTTAGGCCTGAAAATCCCTGAGTAATTTGTAATAGATATGTGTAAAATCACAATAAGGCATTCTAATGTGAGAACTATATTGTATTTGCATCTAATTTTGGTGGGGTAGCACTCTGCCAACACTCTAAGTAGGAATTAATAAAATACAATTCATGCCCTATCATGTCATATTGCTGGTCTTTCTGAGTGAGATTTTTTATCACTTTGCTCATAAATCTAGTCCCTCTAGACAGGAAAATTATTATGAAGCAGAATAATAATAGCTTACATTTCAGAGGACTGCCCATCTTTTCCTCCACATTAAGCAGATCAAGCTGGGACTATTCTCCTCTATTCTGGTGTTAAAATGTTTTATGTTTGGCAGTGACAAATGAAATCAACACTTCTATTCAATTATTTAGTTTCCCAAAGCAATGTTGTACTTGTATCCATCTTCTAAGAACTATTAGTACTATGCATAAAGGGCTGAACTCCAATAGTAAGGACAAATCTTTATACCTACATTGAGCAGGTTTCATTTTACAAATACCTAAATGTCAAATTCAGTCATTCCACATAGCTAAAAGAAAGAGTCTATGGGCCTGATCCAAAGCCCGCTGCAACCAGTGTGGGGTCTTTCCATTAACTATGTCTGGCTTTGGTTCCAGCCCCATGTCCACTGTAAGACTTCTTTAGGAGTATATCCCCTCTACGCTCCAGACCAACAGGTTTGAAATTGATGGGAGCTAGTCACCTAAATATTTTTGAGGATCTGGGCCTACATACTTACCATATGTTGGTATGTGTCCCCCAAGTTCCTATCTACCCGCATTTCCATTGGTGCTGATAATGCATACTTTAAAGTATTAGAGAATTCTATAGCCCACACTGAATATACAAACAGCAAGGTAAAGGTACCAGATAGCACATTCCTACTAAGGGTGGTGGTCGGGTTAGTTTTATAAACCAAGTCTGTATTTAAATAAAAATATAGAAAACTTTAAAGTACGAATAACCAATTATTTAAAAAAAAATAGTATACATGGGTTTCTAGGTCAAGATTTCAAAAACAGCATCTCTGAATTTATACCCTCAATGCTGCAATGTCCAGGTTTTGTAATCTTTTTGGCATGGGTAATTCTGCCTACACAAAGTAAAAGGCTGAGATATGGCCACTTTGGAAAATTGGCCCAGAAGCTAATTTTAAAAAAAAATTCCACTAGAAGTGGACTTCAAGCATAATAGCATGTTATAGTTGGGCTTTGCTCATAGTTCTTAATACCTAATTAAATAAAAGGGCAATTAATTCAAAGAAGCAAAGCAATAGATTCATCTTGTACTTCCCATGTTTAGCTGGATTTCCACTTCCCCTCATGATTAAATTAAACGTCTTATTTGACTGTCTGATACTTATGAATTTATAGATGGCAGAAATTATGATACGGTGGTATGTACAGTATTTTAAGTATCAGCTAGAGAATTGCTTCTCTCCCTCTCTCACGCCACCCGCTTGCCTCTGTTATATAAACATTTTTAAAAAGTGTTTAATCTAATTGTTAAAGAATAGCATATGTGAAGAGTAGTAATCTAGCAATGTGAAACATATCATGAGTCCAGGGGAATAAAATATAAGTAGCCTATTTTCTTTCAACACAAGAGAGGAAAAGCACTTGGATTGAAAAAAGAAATTAAATCTACTGTACATGATTCTGTCTTAGTGTTCATACTCAGAAACTGCATATCCAATTGCATTTATATCTCTCTGAGGGCTGCAATCCAAAATAGAAACAGCATAGACTCAAAAAGCAGTGTTTCCAGCTTGATTAGTCAGAATCCATGGATATAATTTAAGTAACAGCATTGTCTGCAAATTCATATGCTGTTTCCTACCTGTGGCTCACATCTACCTATCGCAAAAAGGAGCTGTTTGTTAAATTGCATTGCACTGTGCTGTGCTTCACTGGATCAAGTGATGTGACTTAGTGCAAAATAAAGTACACTGTACACCACGTATCCTTATTCTACGGGGCAGATATAATTACAGAGATTATACTATAACCACATGGTAAATACCTCGTAAATACATAGTAACTGCATGTTTCTGCAGCTTACTTGTTAATTATGCATTGTTACCAAGTAGTTCAAAGATAAATTACCATGGAACTTGCAGCTTTTAGCTGTTTGAGGGATCCTAACTTTAGAAACCTGTATAATAAAGTAGTTCATACAGCTGCATTGTTTTTTATCCATTGTCCATTGGAATGGGGAAGGGACATAGTCCACTTATTTCCCCCCAAACCACCAGAGATTCAGTGCAGCTACCTTATTGGGTATCTCTAGTCATGTCTTTGTGGTATGCTTGAGATGCAAAGCTACTTGAAATTTCTACGTGGAGGTCTGGAGAAGTTCAGCAAACTCCTTCTAACAAATGTACCTATCTCAGTTTGAAAACTCTATTAGTCATCTTATGAAAATATCATCTTGGAAATCATTCACACCTATGCAATGAAACTACCTTTTTCTGACACAAGATTCAATTATGCAGGCTAACAGGAAGAAATCATGGTCCCATTGACTTCAACGACGCTAGCATTTCACCCATGAAGTTGACTATCAAGCAGTTCTTTAAACCGCCTATATTCATTTACACAGAAATAGACAAAGAGATATAAGAACATCAGGTAGCCCACCTCAACTCTACTCTGTGGCCAGAGTTACACTTATTCCTCCATTTGTAGACTATACTTTATAATTTAATGTTTTAATGGTATTTGTTTAACCTAGAGAAATTTGCTCTCCCCAAGGTGAATCTTTCTTCTGAGCTATGATTTTGTAATGGTTTGGTTGGCTGGCTTGTCCTCTGGTATAAGGGTAATGCTTGAACTCCATGACTGTTTCTCTTTTCCTATTTCATTACATTCATGTGTCCATGTTGAACCTGCAAAGGGCTGTTGATGGGTAAAACTGCTGCTTCAAATTTGAGAGATTATTCAGAATTAATCTCCTCCTTGGCAACAGATACTAAAGTTTTGGGTTATTTATGCCACAGAATTTAAGCTTTAAACCATCCACCAGCTGATTTAACAGTAACAGACTTTTTAAAGACCTATTTTATATTAACCTATTGCAAGGAAGAAATTTCCTTTTCACTGAAAATTTTAGTGTCTCAATATATTAAGTTTTCAATACTGATAGGAATGGTAGGCTGCTTACAGCTTGAGGTTTTAAATAACATTTCTTCTCATTTATTATTTGTTTCATCATAGTGCCTAGGAGCAATAGTCACGGATGAGGACTCCATTATGCTACATGCTGTACAAAGACAGATCAAAGAGATGGTGCGTGCCCCAAAGAGCTTGCAATCTAAGGACAAGACAGATGGGAGCATAACAGGAAACAATGAGACATTCTGGGCCAGCATGATAGGCTGTGGTATCAGTGCCCCAATATTGTGAACAATAGTCTAGTTTTTTGTAGGCATCGTGGAAAAGGAGAGATTTGAAGAAGGCTAGTGAGGTATCTTTGCGGATGTTTACGGGGAGTGCTCACAAGTGCAAGAGGCCACATGGGAGAAAGCGTGAAGGCATGTGTTTGAAAACTTTACAAGTGGATGGTGGAGGCTGGCATCACGGGCTGATTGGAGACAGGTGTTGACCTCTTCATCGTGAATGACAGATGATAGCGTGGGGATAGGCTGTGAAGGGCTTTTAAAGTGAGGACAAATAGCTTATATTTGATGTGATAACAAAGTGAGACAGTGAAGTGATGGAAAGAGAGGGGTGGCATTGCAAAGTGACAGGTTAGGAAAATGCATTCTGAATGGGTATGAGCAGGGCAAGATGGCATTTGTCAAAGCCAGAGAAAAGAAGGTTGCAGTAATTGAGATGTGAGATGGTAAGAGCCTGGATGAGTTTTAGCTGTGTGGTTGGATAGGAAAGGCCACATCTTAGAGATGTTATGCAGAAAGAATCAGCAAGTTTTGGACCTAGCCTGGATGTGAGGTCCTAAAGAGAGGTCTGAGTTGAAGATGAACAGCCAGATTACAGGCCTGAGTGACAGGCAGGAGGTGGTGTTGTCCACGGTCATTAAGAAAGGTGTTAACAGGGATGGTTTGGGAGGGAAGATTAAGAATTCTGTTTTAGTCCTGTTGAGCTTGAGCTGATGGCTAGACATCCACAAGGAGATATCAGAGACAGAGGCTGAGATTTTAGTTCAGACAGAAAGAGACAGGTCTGGAGTAAAGAGATTTGTGAGCCATCAGCATAGAGATGGTAATTTAAACTTGTTGATGACATTACCCAGAGATGAGATTTAGAAGGGGACCAAGGACAGAGCCCTGTGGAACCCGCCCCAAAAGTTGGAGGGGAGATGAGGAGGATCCTCTGAAGGGCACACTGAAGGAGTGATTAGAGAGGTTGGAGGAGAACCAGGAGAGGACAGAGTCATGGAAACCAAAGGAGGATGAGATATCAAAAAGAAAAGTATGGCTGATGGTGTTGAAGGTGGCTGGCAGGTCGAGGATGATGAAGATGGAGTACTGGTTCTAAGATTTGGCTAGGAAGAGGTCATTGGAGACTTTTGCAAGAGCATTTTTAGTGGAGTGCAAGGGACAGAAGCCAGACTGGAGAGGTCTAGGATGGAGTTGGAGGAGAACTCCAGACAGTGATTGTAAAGTGTTCAGTGATCTTAGAGATGAAAGGGAGAAGGGTGATGGATGGTAATTGGACAGGCAAGTGGGGTAAAGAGGATTTTTTTTTAAGATAGGAGAATCTAAAGAATGGTTGTATTATGAGGGGAAGGTGCCAGAGCATAGTGAGCAGTTAAGGAGAAAAGTAAGGAAGTAGATGAGAGGGGTGATCAGGAAATGGGATGGGAAGGGATCACTGGGGCATGTTAGAGGGGCTAGAGGAAGAGAGCAGCTGAGAAACTTCGGCATCTGTGACACAGGAAAAGGAAGAGAAAATTGTAGGAGTGGAAAGGGGGAGAGAAGTTCACATTGTACATTGACAATTTTCTCTTGGAAGTAGAGCTAGGGGACATTTTCTCAGTGAATAGTTTGTCACAAAATTCAGTTGTAGGCTGACCAAAACTGTTTGTGAATTCAGGTCAAATTCTGTGAATAATTTTGACCAAAAAAAAAAAAAAAAGAGGGTGGGGGAAGAGAATTGCAAAAAGTAAAAATATTTTGACATTTTCTAAATTAAATATTTTGACTTTTGGTTTTAAAATATTTTGTTTAGAAATTTAGATTTAACCAAAACACCCCCAAAAAGAGTAAACCGCCTCCTCTGAAAACTAAACAAAATTTTTAATTTCAGGTCAATGTGAAATATTTTTTTTTTTAATTTTAGCAAGAACAAATTTAAATTATTTTGTTTCATGTCAACCCAAATCTTTGTTTGTTTGGCCACTGAACTGAAAAAATCAATTATTCCTCCAGCTCGCTTGGAAGAAATCAGTGAGATGCTGTGTAGAGAGAAAAGTGGAAGTTGGAGGAGGGGAAGGGTTTGAGGGTGAGTCAAAAGCGCTAACCCAGGAACCAATTCCGTTAACAAACCCCGTTGCCTACTCTGTCCCCATATCTACTCTAGCGACACCATCAGAGGACCCAAACACATCAGTCAGACCATCAGGGGCTCATTCACCTGCACATCTACCAATGTGATATATGCCATCATGTGTCAGCAATGCCCCTCTGCCATGTACATTGGCCAAACCCGACAGTCTCTATGTAAAAGAATAAATGGACACAAATCGGACATCAGGAATGGTAACATACAAAAGCCAGTAGGAGAACACTTCAATCTCCTTGGACATTCTATAACAGATTAAAAGTAGCCATCCTTCAACAGAAAAACTTCAAAAACAGACTTCAAAGAGAAACTGCAGAGCTACAATTCATTTGCAAACTTAACATTAATTTGGGCTTGAATAGTGACTGGGAGTGGCTGGCTCACTACAAAAGCAATTTTCCCTCTCTTGGTATTGACAGCTCCTCATCAATTATTGGGAATGGACCACATCCACCTTGACTGAATTGGCCTTGTCAGTGCTGGTTCTCCACTTGTAAGGTAACTCCCTTCTCTTCATGTGTCGGTATATTTATGCCTGTTTCTGTAATTTTCACCCCATGCATCTGAAGAAGTGAGGTTTTTTACCCACGAAAGCTCATGCCCAAATAAATCTGTTAGTCTGTAAGGTGTCACCGGACTCCTCGTTTTTGTGGATACAGACTAACTCGGCTACCCCTTTGAGAAAAGGTTGATGGGATTCAATTAAATTGAAGTAGAATTGTTTAACTAGGAAGGAGGAGAGAACAAATTTGTAGTGGAGGAAGTAAAGTTCTTCATGCTGTAACATCTTCTAATATTTATGATCCAATGTGTATTAGCTGTCCTTGAACAGTGAACACATTAGACATGATAATTGCTGAGGTCTAGGTGGTTTTTCCCAGAGGCTACTCAGCTCTTCAGTGAGAACTTCATCATACACAGAATCTAACAATATGCTTGTCATTTTTAATAGCAAAAATTGTTTTTCAAGTAACCATTATATGGGTTTAGAATGAAGAGGGGCTATACATTCTCAACTCCTCACTTGGTGGGATGAATAGTGCAAATTGAGGCAGGTTAATCCTGTAGTTACGGTTGCTACTGACTTGTCTTCGGAGAGATCCTGGTTTGGATGGGAATACACTGTTCCTGGTTTACCCAGTTTTAAAAGTGTTTTTATTCCCTCATTAATCCCAGTAAAGCACCAGAGAAACACAGGAAACTGACAGAAATTCTTAGAACTTTTATAATTGCACAGAGAAGAGCCATCTTAGTAATAGAATTTGCATTTCACTTTTTCTTCACACTTGGGAACCTGATCTTGCTTCTATAGAAGTCCATGCCAAGATTCCCACTGACTTCAATAGTAGAAGAATCTGGCTCTAGTAACAGTGATGCAAGCTTATAATTCCTCTAATGCAAATGCAGGCTAAACCTAGTGAATGGAGAACATACACATTAATAACTGTTTTAGAGGGACATGGTTCCTCTGAAACGCATGTTGTTTTGAGAGTTTCCTTTGCCAAAGTAAGAAAAAAAAAAAGTCTAAGAGATGGGAGAATTAATTAAAATAAAATCAGGACTCTCTCATAGAAATAGACAGCAGAACACTGCATTCAAGATCAGGACAGCTGCCAATTAGAAGAAATGTCAACAACTCAGTGGCAGCGATTTCAAAGGGGAACCTTTATTCCTCACTCTCACATACATTCTTCATGAGCAGCATCAAGAAGTGTAACATGCTAATAGCTAATAACACAGAGAATATGATTCACTAATTTACTGACTGAATAATTTAATGCATATCAAAGGAATAATTTTCTCACTTTTCTTTTTTTAGATCTAATACTAAGCTGGGTAGTATCAAGAGGTTGGAAGTGCACAGACTACGAGTCATCTTTGAATTTGTCTTTCCTGGAACATAGTTTTGTTGTTCATATGGGTTGCTTGTTCGTGATTTAATGAACCAAGTATGCTCCACCCTCATTATAATGCTTGTAGTAACTGCTCTCTGATAAGATTACTGTACTCTGGCTATAATCTCCATTAAACTGTATTCCAGTTACCCTCACTGTAATATTATTACCACTTTAGAACACTCAGATGTTTGGCTCTCCTAGAATCTCTTGCTGTCTATCTTTTGTTCTATTTCTTTAGAGATACTGCTGTCTCTGGTTACCATTCTATAGTGTCTTGGTGCAGCTGTCTGCTATTTTCATTCCAAATATGCAGTGCAAACCTCTAGAGTTGCCTGATCATGTCTATTCTGATCCCCTGTCTTCAGGTGCTCAGACTTTCTGAAACATTAACCATTTCAGGCAGAGTGGTGGTGGTGTTTTTTGTTTTTGTTTTTTTTTAAAAGTGCTCACTCTCTGAAGATTCGTATTTGTGTAACAGCTGCCCCAACCAGTTCGGCCCCATTTGTGCTAGGAGATGTACACACAGCGTACTAAGACAGTACCCACCCTAAAGAATTTACAGTCTAACTAGACAAGGCTGGGGAACTGAGGCACAGGCAGATTGAGTGACATGTCACTCATATGAAACACGAATTCTGTGAACGAAGTGAATCCAGAATCATCTGAGCCCCAGTCCTGCACTTTAAGCACAGAGCCAGCCTTCCTTTCAGATAACTTTAAGCCATGTATTTTCAGCCTTTTTGGGGAGTGAGGGAACTTGGAAAAATACTTTCCTTATTCATGTACATGTGCACATGAGTACAAGTATTTAGAATGTTGTTAGCAGATCTTTCAGCTAAGTGACTAGATGTAGAAAGTTGGACTATTGGAGAAGAACCTTTTGAATGCTCTAGTGAAAACTGGATTTGATTTGACTGAATCATGACCCACTGAAAATAACATTTTATGTATGCTCAGTAAATGTTGAATGGCAATGCCCAGCTCTTGAAGTGCCCAGCATGGTGCATGGCTAACTTTGCTGTTTATTGAATGATCTACTAAAGGTATGCACTGAGAAACCCTTCTCACAGTGCATGTTAAGGCATGATTTTGAGTGGTGCACATTTGAGGAGCTCTTCTGATTTCAAAGAATGCTTTACTTCACCTACAGCCTATTAATATCTCAAATACAATGTGCAACCAGCTAAAACTATTGCAAGAACAATCAACTATCAATAGGTCGTCATGCTTCAATTTTTCACATTGTGTCAATATCCATGAAGCCTCATCTCAATGACTCAGATTAGCGCTAATGACAGGATCAAAGATGAGCCCAAAAGTACGTCAAACATAATTAAATTAAAACTTCAGTCACTATCTGGAGGGCGGGAGAAATTTCTTCAGTTTTCCGTGGGTTCTTCTGGATAACAAAACAAATCTTAAACAGGGCATGCTACTGTAATGGGCTACACATTGACTGATATTGCTTTCCTCGACTGATATTCAAACAGAAAGCATAATGTTTTGGGTGATGTCCCTTTAACAGGAGCTAGGACAGAATGTTGGAACCCAATGTTCTGTGGCAGATGGAGTGACATTTGCAATTGGGAAGAAACAAGGATAGGCTGCCAAAATGTTAACCAGAGGCTCCCTCAAAAATGTTCTGCCTCAGTCAAAGATACATGTGAATTCCTCAAGTAAAATACTATTCCCTCCAAAAGAAACGCCATCATTCCAATACTCTTTCCCTCCACAAAAAATAAATCAAATAAAATCCATTAATTCTACAGTATCCTCTCCATCCAACCCCTGTCCCCAATTAATAAATTAATTTGCCCAAAATCCATCCACCCAACCCCTTTCACCCAGCATGTCTCCAACACCACAGTAACTCATGGAGGCTTCTCTGAGTGGCTCTCCTGCTTGGCAGGTGTTTCTCACATTAGTGGAGGTGGCGATAAGGGTCAGGCTGTCTGTCTGGCAATCTTTGAAGTTGGGGTGGTTGGTCAGGTGGCAGACTTCTGGCTGTGGACTTAAGTCAAATGGGGAATGGACTCCCTTTGGTTCTTGAAGTGGGTAGGTCTCCCTTGACCATTCCTAAGAATGCCCCCTTGTCCTTGTATTGCAAGAAGGGTGTCTACAAATTCCTGATCTACGGTCTCTATCCCATTTATTTTGTATGCTTTTATCTGGTCCCCTCTTATGTGTTTCCTCTCTAAGGTAAACAGACCCCATCTTTTCAAACTCAGAACATTGCTTTAGAGCAGGTCAGTGAACTTTCCTCTCATGTGTAGGTCGTGCCAGATTTCACGTGCACAATGTTCTGCTAGTGATTAAGATGCCTGATCCCTGTCTTTTTGCTACAGCTTTCCCTGATGCAGCTTGAGACCGCTAGTGGAGCTGCATCCATGGCGAGTTATCTGTTTTTCCTACTGAGGACAGGGTCTTGGATATCAGAAGAACCTTCTGCTGGCATTTCCTCTGTGGTGATAGGACAAAGGCAGGCTGATCCTGCTTACACATCACGGGCAAAGATAAGAGTTCTTTCTGGTTATAACAAATCTCCACTTACTATGGAAGGGTTTTGGAGGACAGTGAGGGATGGCCAGCATAAGCAATTTTATCTTTGAACGGAAATTAAACTTTTCAAGGCAGTAGTGAAGGAGGCTGACTAATCTTATGTTTATTTAAGATAAGATTATAATAGAGGAGTCTCATCTACTTTAAAATAGATTAGAGAAACTCAACCTTACTCCATAACAGATTGCGTTGTTGAGGTAATCATTATAACTAATGCCAGAGGACATGGAAAATGCTCTCTCTGTGGGGTGACCCTGATATTGACACTAGCTGCTGGTTCTCCAGCAAATAAATACTCAAGCACTGGTGTGCCAAATAAAGAACTAGGTGGCATGAAGGATGCTTTGAACCATTAGATGAGCACCCTTATATCAGTTGAACTAGGGCAGGGAGATATGAGGAAAGTCCACATCACATCCAAGTGTGTTTATGGTAATCCTAGTTCTTAGGTGAGTGGTGCTTCTTATGCTTCTGTATTTTCATTTTCCATCTTCAGACCTATCTCTAGGCAGTGATTTTTATGGTAAGAAGTTTGGGTACATGACACCGGCTCCAAATTTTTTTCCAGGTATCCTCTTAGGTGACTTGATTACCACTTTTATCCAAGTACCATATCATAATATCCTCCAATCTATATTAGTATATTCCAGCACAGCCAGAACAATGTAAATCTCACATGATCCAGCTTTATTTGAAACTGTCAGCCTTGCAAAATTCCCTTTGCCTGCTTGAACAGACAAGGATATTTTAACTTGCTTTTCTTTGATGGGAGTAAAGTACCTTTATTTTTTTAATGACAAGCATCATTAAGGTTATGATGATCATCTCATCTAACAATCAAAAATCACTCCATATGTAAAAAGTCCTGTAAATGCAGGCACAGGAAAGACTTCTTTTCTACATGGCTGTGTTGCAAGACTCATTTTTGCTCTAGATTTCAGCAGTCAGCAAAACTGCTTATTTGGTGTTAAATGCTACAATGAAAAACAGTTGATGGTATTGTGTCTTTGAGAGCTAAGATATATTAGAGTCAATAGAGCATGTCTCAACTAGCAACACTTCAAACAAGTCCTGTGCTTCTAGCTGCATCATAAAATCTGATTTAAAAGATGCAAAACAAACAAACAAAATTGTGTAAACTTTGTTACTCAATCTTCTTCCATATAACAGTTTTTATTGTAATAATTACTATTGGGTTAATTGTGGACCTATCAGATTTGCTTGGATATTTTTATCTACCCTTTTCTTTATAATGTAAAAAGTTTCTTTGGTACACTATACAAACCAAAGTTAAATGAAAGGGGAAAAAAGTATAAAACAATATATAGTTATGACAATAGTACAATAGTCTTTTCCCTCTGATCTGTTGATGGAAGTAAAATCTTTCCATTGCTTTATTGAGTTAAGGATGGTCAATGCTGTAAACGGGGTACTGGTTCTGTTTTCTCCTCTCCGTAACTTACATTTCGTGCCCATAAACATAAATCATGAAATAGGATGATTAGAACCACTAAAATGATTTGCCTCTGAGAATTTAGGCTCAGCCCTCTAATTTTGATGTGTGTGTTTACAAACTTAGAACACTTAACACTATACAAGTGTGACATGTATTACATTTGAATTAAATATCCCTAAAATATATTACATGTCAGAAAGCCATTGAAAATATGGAAAACGGTCAAAGACCGGGGTGAAATCCAGCCCCATTGACTTAAGTGGGGACAGGATTTCACTCCATAACTTTTTCCATGATGAGAAACCCTTCTCGTACCCAAGTATTAGGCGTTGTGTACACTAGCACTTTTGTCAGCAAACCTTTTGGTCAGGGGTGTGGTTTTTAATCACACCCCGACTGACATAAGTTTCACCGACAAAAGCACCAGTGTGGCCAGTACTAAGTTGGCAGGAGAGCGTCTCCCACCAACATAGCTTCCACTGCTCATTGGGGGTGGTTTAATTATGCCGGTGGGAGAGTTTACAGTAGTGCAGCTATACCACTATAAGGTCGGTAGTGTATACCTAGCCTTAGTCATTAGTGTTCATGCAATATTCCTGAAGTGCAGTGTCCCAAGAAACTTGGCTTTAATCAGGTTTCACAGTGACAATTCTTATTTCTGCTACTGTATAAGCAAAAACGAGCACTCTTTTCAAAGGACAGTCTGCCAGTTTTTAATCATAGGCTAATGTTAGTAATAATTGGAACACAGAGAGGAAATGAGATAGGCAATGAATTACTGAAAATAGAGGTGATTCTTTAACTTGTGCATATAAGGTAGTGAAGTGCTCGAATCAGTTGCTGCATTCCACCCCAGAATGAGCTGTACAGCAGTGCTGGGTGAAATATGTATCCTTTATAAAGCAGTTCAGGATCCTTCTGAATCTATTGAGTCCTAAATCACAGACAAATAGGACATTAAAGAAACATATTAAGAAATGTCAATGTAATCATCTTAAGATCAATAGTACAAAATAAACAGAACATAGGAAATCATATTTTCCATCAGTAGCAAGACATTGTTTAAATGAGCGGTACTTAAGCCATTTCTAGCTCTCATCCTCCCCATATACAATTTTTACAGCAGTTTCCTTCTTTAAGGATTTAGCCCTATGCTTAGGTACAGTGTAGATGGTCTGCCCTACACTGCTGGCATAACTTGGCTGTAAACCTGGCTTAGCAGGCCACGTGAGGATCACCCTCGTAAGAGGATGATTGTGCAGAGGCGTTGAGCCCATATAGGGACTCGCATACCACACACCCTCCTCACTGATGACATAAAAGGAGCACACAAGTGGCTATAGAAAAGGAGGCATGGTCAATATGCCCCTCAACCTTTGCCAGTCTTGGGCTGTGGTTTTGTGTGTCCTTTCGTCATTAAAGGCCAAAGTAAGCTAGAGCAGTTGTAAGGCTGCTCTAACACAACACAGGGGCCATGGTGTGTGCAAAGCAGCACCAAGATCAGAGCAATCCAGGTGAGAGCTTCAAGTCACTTTTGCATTCCATGTACTGACTGTCCAGTTTGACTATCCCGGAGGATCTGGCTCCTCATAATCAGGAAATATTGGCCAATGTTCACTGTTGGTCTTAGACTGTATTTTCATTACCCTCTTGTCCCTTGCATGTGCAACATAATGCCCCTAGACAGGGGCAGTGGTGGCAACTACTGAACCCAAGACCTCTAAATCTAAAAGCACCAACCTCAAACATTGTAGCAGATTCAAACCTCTGGGGACTAGCTACTAAAGGGGGACAGAGAGGCACACTGTTAGCATAGATTACATGTGGCATAGTTGGATTTATTATGGAGATGTCAGTAACTCTATAGTTAATACTTTTCCTAATTCATATCTTTACTCACATTACCAATGATGTTTTGCATCTAAACATACAGGACATCAGTTAGAAAATCTGGGTTTTATTGACAACTCTGTCCTGACTCACTATCCAACTTTGGGTAAATCATTTAACCTCCCTGTACTTCAGTTTCACAGTCTGTAAAATGGCTGCACTTCTCTCTCTTTTTAAAGTTATTTGAGATCTGTGGATGAAAAGTGCAATATGAATCAAGTTAATTGTGATTAGATTAGTCTTGACTACATTCGCCCAGTTTAAAAATAAAACTACAGGTTCCCTTCTAGTGCAAGCCTGTACTGAAGCCACTTCAACATGCTTTGTCTGTCTCAGGTTTTTTCCCCCTAATTTTAAATTCTTTCAGTGGAAAAGCAATAAATTGAGATTGTGTAATCCTGTAAACCCTTCCATTTATCTGTTTTTCCAGATAAGTTTTCTAGAGCTTTATTTTATTTTTTATTTTTTTTCATACATTGCTGCTTCTCTCCCTTTTGTAATTTTGGACCATTCATCCCCTTCGCCTCCCCCCTCACACTTCCCTGATTTCCACAAGTTCCATTCTGCTGCACACTGTTGCCTAGCAACATGTTCTTCTCTTCTGAAATTTCTTCTCTACCAGAGAGGAGCAGATCAAAGACACCCACAGTTCTGACTTATTTTATAAATTAATTTAAAGAGAGACTCTCCAATGTTGTATTACTTTTGGGGGAGATCAAAAGTTGGCCTATCTGCTAGAAGTGTCAGGAAAATTAAGTTGTGCTCTAAAAAAAAAAAAAAAAAAAAAGTGCTTTGATTATTAAACATGTAATATTTACATCTTTGAGTCTCTTTTTCAGAAAGTGTCATTGTTATGCTAGTTAGTTTCATGCTATCAAATTAAATGCAGACCTGTACCGTAAGCTAATGTACATTTATGCTGCCTGTCAGAGGCAACCACAGCGTTGTTCCACCAGCCAATAACAATTTTTTTAAACTCCTTCCACCTGTTGCAAAAAAAAAAAAAAACAAAACAAAACAAAAAAAACCCACCACCACCATTGGGAAAGACTATTTCCTAAACTATAACTACCCTATTATACTGACTAAGAGGAAAGCAAATAAATCACAAGGTAATCACCATGTGACATCAGGGCTGCTGGAACCAGGGGTGCTGCAGTACCCCTTGGCTTGAAGTGGTTTCCATCATAAACAGGGTTTACACTTTGGTTTAATGGCTTTCAGCACCCCCACTATTAAAAATTGTTCCAACACCACACTGTGTGACATGTCGTCTTTTTCACCTTCGTTTTATTATTATAGATTAATATGGACTTTAATATCGGATTTTAGCAGTCCTCAGTTGAAAAAGAGAAATTAATACCCCTGTGAAAGGACTGAAAAATGTAAAACTTAAGTCAAAGGGGAATATTTGAGCTTAAAGAAGGGTTCTCTCACCATGCCAGTCCTTCTCTGGCATCTGTTCAAACTTACTTTTCAGTACAAATTGTGAGATTTTTTTCAAGTGTGCGCTGGCAGGAAAAGTCAGCACTTCATGAAAGGTGAGAATTATTTACTCTCTCATATTTACTCAGTTCACAACCCCATCAGTTAAAAAGAAAGAGACAATGATAGTAAAGAAGATTTTCACAGGTGGAAGACCTTGGAGATTATCATCTTTTCAAATCCCTAAGGAAAAAAGAATAGGACACTAAGCACATAGCTAAAGCAGTAGCCAGACAACAGAAACAGACCATTTAAGTGGAACACAAATCTCACTGGCAAACTGGCTGGTGAAACTGCACCCAAAGTTGCATATGCAGATTTGTGTGATCAACTACTGAATTTCCTTGTGAGCAGATTCTGGTTTGGTTCGTGAGAACCAGTGCTTTTGCTGTCCTACAGATACAAATTCAAAGCTCTCTTTAGAAAAATTGGCCCCAAGTGTGAAGTTTACATTTTTGATCACATGCCATGTTCTTTTTTTTTCCAGTGCCTAGTGGTTGCTTTTAGCATGCCTTTCAGTGAAGTGATTCTGCATTCAAAACAGAGTGTAGATTGCAAATTACAATAATATTTTTGATTAACTCCTAATATACTCTCAGATTTTAAAGGTTATTATTCCCACATACATAAATCTACACAAAATGCAACACCAACAAAAGGATGGTATTTACTAATGCTCATCCCTTCTTTCAATGAGAAAGCAAGCACACATCTTAAGTTAGACCTAACAGATTAGTAAAACAACAAAACCAACTCTTCAAAATTTTATTATTTATGTTCCGTGTTTAGGTTGAGCTATTGTGCTACACTTAAAGTGTATTCTTGAACTGAAATAAAATAAAAGTATGTATTGAAAGAAGCAGCGGCTTAGTAAATGATGGAAAAGCTAGCTAAGTATCTGATATATTGCTGAGTGGTGTATGAACGTGGCTGAACAGTGTATTTCATATACTACATGGCCATGTGGTGTGTGTTTATGTATATAATCTGGACTGCAACTGAGTCATCCGTGGTTAACAGCTCTAGTCTTTGGCTGAATTTCTGAGGGTGAAGATCTGTGACTTGCATTCCAAGTATTCCCCCCCCACATCGGAGAACAGATTCCACAATTGTCTATGGACATCCCTTACAAAAAATACAAGGCAACATTCTAAAAGTAAATTTAATGCTTCTGTAAAGTATTGACTTGCCAGGCCTGGAGACTGAAATATTTTGTGATCCACATAACTAGCACAGCACAGGCTGTACTGCAATACTCTGCCCCTTCCCTCCCCCCACAACAATTGTCCCTTCAATAAGAATGCATGGACCAGTTAGAAACACGGACCTACAACCATACATACACCTTGGTTCATTTCTGAAATGCTTGGTTAAAGATCCCGCTCAAGTCTTCCTGAAATTGATCTTGATCACTCGTGCTTTCCCTCTTACCTGCTGGGGAAGCTGATCTTGGAGAGAGAGGCCAGTGTGTGACGTGGCACTCTATAGGTTCATGGAAATATGCTTATAAGTGTAAATATAACCTAACTGGACTATGCTTTGTGCTAGATATGCCATGTAACATCTTTGAAAAGGTTATGATCTACTGAATATATTCATCCTATTTGAATGCAAAGCATTTTATATCTGAAGTTACAAGCATAGAGCCAACGCTCATATTTAAAGTGTTTGCTGTAGGAAACACATAAGGGAGGTTTGGCCAATATATTGTGAAGGGGCCATTCAAGTAATTGGGAGTACTTAACTAACAATGGGCTTTTGGAGACACCAATCCACATCTGAGCTTTCCTGGGAACATTCAAACTAACATGTAAACAATGGTGTCGGCCTGGAAAAATCTGAATCATTCATGGACATGACTTGTCCAGGTGGCTACAAACTCCATCTTGTTGCTGTGATTTTGTACAGAACAACAAAGGGGTTTCCACTCACAAGAGAGAGAATATAAAAGGCCCTGGAAGCCCCTCTATTTTGTCTTCAGCCATCTTAAGAGATAGCCTCTCCACCCCAAAGAGATGCCTGAAAGATACTGGAACAAAGGATAGTAACCTACTGGGGTGTGAGTGATTGCTGGACCCAGACTAGGAAGGAGTCCAGTCTGTGAAAGAAGTTTACTGTGACATCTCTGGGGATGAGATTTCATCTGTAATCAGTTTCTTAATGTATTAGGCTTAGACTTGAGTGTTTTTGTTTTGTTTTGCTTGGTAACTTACTTTGTTCTGTCTGTTATTACTTGGAATCACTTAAATCCTACTTTTTATACTTAATAAAATCACTTTTTGCTTATTAACCCAGAGTAAGTAATTAATACCTGAGGGAGCAAACAGCTGTGCATCTCTCTGTGTTATAGAAGGCAGACAATTTATGAGTTTACCCTGTATAAGCTTTATACAGAGTAAAACAGATTTATTTGGGGTTTGGATCCCATTGGGAGTTGGGTGTCTGGGTGCTGGAGTCAGGAGCACTTCTTAAGCCGTTTTCAGTTAAGTCTGCAGCTTTGGGGCACTTGGTTCAGACCCTGGGTCTGTGTCAGAGCAGACTGTTGTGTCTGGCTCAACAAGGCAGGGTTCTGGAGGCCCAAACTGGCAGAGAAAATGGGCTCAGAGGTCGTCTCAACACATCAGGTGAAAGTCCCAAGGGGATCTCTATGACTGAACCCGTCACAGTGTCCTCTTATTACTTCTGATATCTTCAGAGGGTAGCCGGTGAGACTTGCTTCAACTTCCTTTAGTGGGCAGCTTGGCTGTGTACTCTTGCCCAGGAGCAGCACTCAGTGGAAGAGTTTCTGGGTCCTGTTGCTAGAGGGAGTGCCTGCCAGCTAGCCTTTATGGTGTATGGGTCAACAGGCCAAATTAGACTTTCCTTTAAAAAAAGAGATAGTGCAGGCCCCACCAGACTGCGTTCGGGCGGTAAGATTGTCTGGCCACTGCTAAAATAAGGGAAGTCTAAAAAAAGTGAAAACAAATGCATCCCCGGTGTTGGGTGGAATGAGGGAAGGTCAGGAACTCTTGACGATACGAGATTGTGAAAGGAAAGAATGCAGCTGATGTCAGACATTGGCAGCTTCGGATAAAAATATTGAGGCTTTTACTAAGTATTAGTTAAATTGAATCCAATCCACAAATTAAATATTATTTTTGCTGTGACCAAAGTTTTGGGTTTCAGTATGCTGCAGAATTTTTTTTTTTTTTTTTTAACTGTAACTGGGTAACTAGATTGTAGAAATAGTTAGGGAAACTGGAGGTTTTTACAACTAAGTAAAGGAGGCAATGCTGTTGACATCTGGGAAGGTGTACAAGGCAGTTTTGGATACAGGTAATAATACTGAGCTTTTTAATAATGCTCTGTACGTTCATAGCACTATGCAGATTGTTAGCAATTAACATTAGCTATGCCTGTTTGAAATGGTGGGCGGTAAGACAGCTAATGCTAATACTTAAATTGTCATTTAAGATACAAAGTTAGTAGCACATGGATAGGTGTGAACAACAGCATCTCATAGAACTTGCTACAGCCATGAAATTATGGAGTATATGGGCCTTGCCTTGAGTTATTTATGACAGTTGGTAGGTCAAATACCTGTACTTTGGGTGCTAGAACTGTCCATGTGTTTTGGTACAGGTGACACACTGCTACAAGTCTACGATCCAGCAGTGTAGAGCTGGAAGGGACCTCACAAAGTCAAACTGCTTCCTGCACGGAGATAGAGGTTCACCTGGTCCTATCTCGGACAGGTGTTTGTCCAACCTGTCTGATAACCTCCAGTAAGGGGGATTCCACAACATTCCTTGGCAGCCTAACTACCCTTATAGTTAGAAAGTTTTTCCTAATATCTAATCTCCCTTGCTGCTGATTTAAGACAACTACTTCTTGTCTTTCCTTCAGGGTACATGAAGAACAATTGATTACTGTCCTCTGTAACAATCCTTAACATCTGTGAAGATGTATCAGGACCTCCCTCAGTCATCTTTTCTCAGGACTAAACAGCCCAGTTATTTTTAACCTTTCCTCATCTGTCAGCTCTGATATTGTAAAGATAGAACACACTAACGGTCTTTGTCACACTTGGTTGTAAATGTCACTGACCACAGCATTCAGCCTTCTTAATAAAGTCAGTGTTTAAGGCATTTTCAAGTTCTGGAAAGGACTGTGCTTGTCAATAAGTATATAGATATTTATCAATATCTGTTAGTCCTATAAAAGTGGTCTCATGGCTTATGTTAATTAGTGCTGCTACAAAGCACTTTTAGTGTATATACCATGTTCTACAATATAGCCTTTTTGTGTGTCACAGGTTATTAATAAATACCAATGGATCAGTGTGCTGCTGTTTGATATTTCCTCCATTATAAGAATTAGTGATATTGCTTTCTAAGAGCTCCTGTTATTTATTTCATAATACGTACCTGTATTTACTCTCTGCTCTTGGAAAACTGAGTTATTTGGAAGTTAACTGGTACTTAACTTTACAAAAACATTAAATATTCTTTAAAGGCGGCAAAAGTGACCTGATGTAGCTTGTGTACCATGTGCCCTGCCTGAGTTTTTTCTTGCTGTGAAAGCAGTGACTGTTCTCTAGAAGGAGTCAGTCATTCTTTTAGACAGTATCATTTTTACCCCCAAAAGGATGGTTTTCCCCCAGGGACAAAGCAGAGTACACATTAGGGCTGCTTTGGCCCTGACTCAGTTCTTGGGGCAGAGACTGCCATTTCTGAGGTATCTGTACAGTGCCTAGCACAGCAAGGACCTGAACAGCCTGGTGTGTCAGCACAGTGCAAATGCTAAATAGTAAGACTAGATATTTGACTAATTGCTTGAAGGGAGTTTCCCAAATGCAACGCTGACCATACAGCTGCATATACAGAGTGAAGTTCTTTCCCGGTCTTCTGCCATTCAACTAGCAAGCAGAATCTTCTGGGTGATGTCCCTTGTACAGGCAAATGGTTAGATTGTTGGACCCCAATGGTTCCATGACATTTTGGCAAATTGGGTGGCCTGAAGAAAATGTAGGTGGCAGCATGAGATGCCCTTGAGGGAATTGGTAGGAAGGGGAAGTTAATAGGCAGGAGGCTGTCCTGAAAGTGAACTGAAGGAAAGAAAATGATGAAGTAGAGGGACAGTGAGAGCCAACAAAGAATGAAAAAAATCCACTTGGAAAAGTCGGAGCTCCTTGTAGTCTCTTTCCTTGCTATCTCCTCCAGTCCCTCTTTATCCATGACCCTCACTGAGGGTATATAAGAAATATAAGTTGCTCTTTGATGCCACTTGTTAAAAATAAAGTTACAAGCCCCCCAAACAAACATTTGAAAGTTCTTTTTTTCCCCTAACACAATTGGTGCATATTGCCCCAGGAAATTATGAAATTTATTATTGAAGTACCACAAAACATGGCAGGGGGATTTGTCACAGCCATTTCTCTCAGAATAGGTGCTCCAGGTCATCTATGCTTAGATAGATCTAGGCAGCCATGAGAGCATGTACCCTAGCAATAATATTCATAGACTGAAATGAAGGAGTATGAATCAGAGGCTTCTCCCCTCCCAGGGAACCCAGGGGAAACATCATTGGGATGTCAAACCTTTTAGGTACCTGTTATCTTTATGAAGAATGGGAAGATGGATTCCCAAACGACGGACCCACCCACACACACACACGCTACAAGCACGTGTAGCAGACTGTAACCTTGAGGGAGAAGCTGGGCAAAGATCTTCATTCTATAACACTATTGTTACTGGGATTCCATCCATTTTGGTTAGCTACATAGGTGAAGATAAAACAGGACAACATATGGAAAAATGTTCTGAATCCACAAGAACTGAAGAGAATTTAGTAGCTTTGGCAGTGATTGACAAATTATTAGGTGAGTAATTTATTGCAGGGTTAAGGGACAGAAATCAGAGAATTCCTTAAACTAGGTAAGAAGCAACCTTCATTTATGCTTTGTGGTGATAAAAGCAGAGGCAATAAGAAGCAAAAAAATGACTAGGTGGACTCCTCCTGAAGGTCGAGACAGCAGACTGGACTTCTACATAGAGTGCTTCTGCCAACGTGCACGGGCTGAAATTGTGGAAAAGCAGCATCACTTGCCCCACAACCTCAGCCGTGCAGAACACAATGCCATCCACAGCCTCAGAAACAACTCTGACATCATAATCAAAAAGGCTGACAAAGGAGGTGCTGTTGTCATCATAACTACGTCGGAATATGAACAAGAGGCTGCTCGGCAGCTCTCCAACACCACTTTCTACAAGCCATTACCCTCTGATCCCACTGAGAGTTACCAAAAGAAACTACAGCATTTGCTCAAGAAACTCCCTGAAAAAGCACAAGATCAAATCCGCACAGACACACCCCTGGAACCCCGACCTGGGATATTCTATCTACTACCCAAGATCCATAAACCTGGAAATCCTGGGCGCCCCATCATCTCAGGCATTGGCACCCTGACAGCAGGATTGTCTGGCTATGTAGACTCCCTCCTCAGGCCTTACGCTACCAGCACTCCCAGCTACCTTTGAGACACCACTGACTTCCTGAGGAAACTACAATCCATCGGTGATCTTCCTCATAACACCATCCTGGCCACTATGGATGTAGAAGCCCTCTACACCAACATTCCACACAAAGATGGACTACAAGCCGTCAAGAACACTATCCCCGATAATGTCACGGCTAACCTGGTGGCTGAACTTTGTGACTTTGTCCTTACCCATAACTATTTTACATTTGGGGACAATGTATACCTTCAAATCAGCGGCACTGCTATGGGTACCCGCATGGCCCCACAGTATGCCAACATTTTTATGGCTGACTTAGAACAACGCTTCCTCAGCTCTCGTTCCCTAACGCCCCTACTCTACTTGCGCTATATTGATGACATCTTCATCATCTGGACGCATGGAAAAGAAGCCCTTGAGGAATTCCACCATGATTTCAACAATTTCCATCCCACCATCAACCTCAGCCTGGTCCAGTCTACACAAGAGATCCACTTCCTGGACACTACAGTGCTAATAAACGATGGTCACAAACACACCACCCTATACCGGAAACCTACTGACCGCTATTCCTACCTACATGCCTCCAGCTTTCACCCTGACCACACCACACGATCCATCGTCTACAGCCAAGCTCTGCGATACAACCGCATTTGCTCCAACCCCTCAGACAGAGACAAACACCTACAAGATCTCTATCAAGCATTCTTACAACTACAATACCCACCTGCAGAAGTGAAGAAACAGATTGATAGAGCCAGAAGAGTTCCCAGAAGTCACCTACTACAGGACAGGCCTAACAAAGAAAATAACAGAACGCCACTAGCCGTCACCTTCAGCCCCCAACTAAAACCCCTCCAACGCATTATTAAGGATCTACAACCTATCCTGAAGGATGACCCAACACTCCCACAAATCTTGGGAGACAGGCCAGTCCTTGCCTACAGACAGCCCCCCAACCTGAAGCGAATACTCACCAGCAACCACATACCACACAACAGAACCACTAACCCAGGAATCTATCCTTGCAACAAAGCCCGTTGCCAACTGTGCCCACATACCTATTCAGGGGACACCATCACAGGGCCTAATAACATCGGCCACACTATCAGAAGCTCGTTCACCTGCACATCTACCAATGTGATATATGCCATCATGTGCCAGCAATGCCCCTCTGCCATGTACATTGGTCAAACTGGACAGTCTCTACGTAAAAGAATAAATGGACACAAATCGGATGTCAAGAATTATAACATTCATAAACCAGTTGGAGAACACTTCAATCTCTCTGGTCACGCGATTACAGACATGAAAGTTGCGATATTACAACAGAAAAACTTCAAATCCAGACTCCAGCAAGAGACTGCTGAATTGGAATTCATTTGCAAATTGGATACAATTAACTTAGGCTTGAATAGAGACTGGGAGTGGCTAAGTCATTATGCAAGGTAACCTATTTCCCCTTGTTTTTTCCTACCCCCCCCACCCCCCAGACGTTCTTGTTAAACCCTGGATTTGTGCTGGAAATGGCCCACCTTGATTATCATACACATTGTAAGGAGAGTGATCACTTTACATAAGCTATTACCAGCAGGAGAATGGGGTGCGGGGGAGAGAAAACCTTTTGTAGTGATAATCACCCATTTTTTCCATGGTTTGTGTGTATAAAAACGTCTTCTGTACTTTCCACAGTATGCATCCGATGAAGTGAGCTGTAGCTCACGAAAGCTTATGCTCAAATAAATTGGTTAGTCTCTAAGGTGCCACAAGTACTCCTTTTCTTTTTGCAAATACAGACTAACACGGCTGTTACTCTGAAAAAAATGACTGATCACCTGTTTAAAAAAAGGGGTTGTTGACAAAGAGTAGAAAATATGGCATGGGATAAAGCTTTAGATACAGCTCCCTTCTTTTAAGATTAATAGAAACATTGAATGCAAACAGGAGAAAATTAACAAAGTAGTGACTTCCCTCTGTGAGACCATCTCTCTTCACTCTTGTGTAAGAGATAACTGAAAGGAAAGCAGACCTCCTGATAGTCAAGATGGAACCATAATTTGTCATAAGTATGGATGAGGTAGGACTTATTGCCAGGAAACATGACTTGTGAAATACAAAAGCCCTATTATGAGTTGTCAGAGGAGAATGAGGAGATAAGGTTATCCTAAGAGGGGTCACGAATATATTGTGGATTCTCTGCAGACTTCACTAATAAGCCTTAGAGCAAAAACAAATGCCTGAGACTGAAAAAAAGATGGAGAACTTGAGTAAGGTGCAGATTCAGCACTGCTGGCTCAACAAGAGGACGGCCAAGACTCCAAAGCGAAGTGATCAAGGTTCAAACGGATAACACTGTCAGAGTAAATGAGACATTGCAAAATAATATGCTAGAGAGGCAGAACTGTCTCCTACCAGAAACTCAGAGTTGCAGTGAACCAGAAAGACTGCAAGCTGTTGAGCAGGAGTGAATCATGACCACTAAGAAGATGCAACTCTGTACCCCCAGAACACCAGCTAGTTTCATCAGACAATGGTGCAGTCAGATCTTCCACAGTTGCAAATCAAAATGAAGAGAGCTGGAGTGCAGGAATGATTGGTAGGCAAGGGTAGATAAGTAGAAAATGGAAACTTCAGCAAGATGCACTACAAGAAAAAGTGAATATTACAAAAGAGACCATAAATAACTGCATAAAGATTGTTGGAATACTATTCCTCCTTTATACTGTGGAAATATTTAACATTTAGCTCATATAAATCCATTTAAGTTGACTAGTAATCTACCAGTTGTTGCAGTCTTACTTCTTGCAGCAAGCTGGAAAAAGCAAGCAGATCCAAAAATAGAATAATGAAACTTATCTGGGAGATAATACTGCTGGAGAGACTGATAAGCATTAAGATGACTTAGTTGAATATCCCATCATATGAAAATCTTTTCCTTTTTAAGAGGAAAATATTCAATCATAAGTTATTGAAGATATTTGGAAGAAGTTGCTGTATATAATACTAATAGAATTTAATTGGAAATGTATTTAGATTTCTTCCTAAGAAGTCCTTTAGTTGTGTAACTTTCTTCTGTTATTATATATATAAAATTTTTTTAATACACACACACACACAAAATTTAGTTGTATAAAATTAAGAAAAGAATTTAAGTTATGAGGAAGGTATTGTTCATCAAATAGCAACAGCTGCGGCACAGTTTGCATCAAAAGCTATAAGAACTGACAAAACTTCAGTGGAAGACTAGAGACAAAACAAGGGAAAATTAGGAAGAACATAAATTAAGTGCAGCAAACAAAGAGTGGATACTTGTTGTAACTGAAAGAAAAGGACTTCAAACATTGTACTTGGGCTCCTCTTCCAGTAGCTTATCCCAGTTCTCAATAGGCACGTTATTTGGTTTTGATTTTAACTATACCAAGGCTTCTAAACCAAACTAAGCCACTGCTGGCGTTGAAATAATCATCATTTGGAATTATGGAAAGATACTACCACAGAGGCAAAGGGAACAAACAATCTCATGCGAAATCAAAGCCTACTTTCACCGCTACCTGTTGAGCTGGTATTAGCACTAGGCGAGAACAATGACACCAAGAACAATAAATAGGATGCAAGACTTATAGAGCAGTTAAGAGTCAAACTCAGACACTCCAGTTGTGGGCAGACCAGAGATGGACAAGAACACAGAATACAACACAGGAACTCACCGAAAACTTGTTTATTTGACAGAATACTCTAAAGACTAGGCAAAAGGGTATATACAAAGTCCTCATCCAAGTCAACTACAGCAGAAAGCAAGGGTCACTAGGAATCGGAAGGGGACTGCCATACAGACCCTTAAAGATTCCCTCTACATGTTGTACTTTCATATCAGTTTGAGAGGCAAATACCTCAGATTACAAATGGGAGGGCCATGAGAAGAGAGAGAGAGAGAGAAACTGTGGTAACCAGTGGCTAGAGAACGGTTCAATTTATGACCAAGGCCTGGAGGTTATGGTTACAATTTTAAGGTCTTTGTTTGAGAGTCTGTGCATTTAAATTAGTGTAGAAAGAAACAATATAATAGAAAAACAAAAGGCTTCACTTTCAACAGTGAGATAAATGGGAAAAATTTTAAAAGAGAATCTATCCACAGAGCAGTGCTCTTATCCCATTTGATGTGGGTACAGACATAAACAGGAAGGGTTGGGAGATTTTCCTTGAGAAGGGACAGAACGTCTGGGGCAGTTGGGGGGGTTTGAAGAAAGTACAGTGAGCAACAGGCACTGCTCCCCACACATAGGAGAGAAATGGGGAAGAAAAGTTAAAGGTAGCCAGATAAAGCATGTGGACTATATGAAGTGTCCCCTAAGGGCAATGCAGATATGGTCTTCCTAGTCTACCCTACAGACACTGTGCACAAACTCCAAATTCACCCTCTTTTTCAAGTTTGTCTTTAACAAGGAAATCAATGATAAAATGATAACATTCATCTCAAACCTTCAGCACTGGCTTAGCTGCTTATAAAGAATCCTCTCTCATCACAGTTCAATTCCTTCCTTCCAGGAAGCCACTCCCAATTCTCTTATATTCAGATTGAATGAGTCACTGATCGTAATGAATCAATTTTGCCTTTCCCCAGATTGATACCTGTTAACAGGGTAACACTGCCAATTTGTACAAACAAGTTATTTCATATCTGTCTATAATGAAATTTCTTGCACCTTTCTTTGAAGCATCTTGACCCACTGATCTGATCTTGTATGACCATTCCTCTTTTGACAGTTCGGTCTCAAAGTGCTTCATCCTAATTACATAAATTGTAGGTCAGGGAAGGTGTCCCCATTTTACCCTCAGTGGTGAAGAAGAGGGCAAATAAATCATTTAGGTTCAATGACTTCTCCTCCTTAATTGGTGCCTTAACTCTCTTGCACTCCAGGTCACCCACTGATTCTCTCACAGGCTTTCTGTTTCTGCAATACTTAAAGGATGTTGTATTTGTTTTTGTGTCTTTGGCTATTTGTTCTCAAATCCTTTTTAGTCTTCCTGATTTCCATCTTATTTGTGCTTGCCATAATTTATGCTCCTTTTCTATTGGCTTCACTTGGGCCAGATTTCCCATTTCTTCAAAAATATCTGTTTGGCCTGAATAATACCCTCTGCTGGGGCTCAGTCCTGTTCTCTCTTATTCAAAGTCTACATCAGTGGTTCTCAAACTTTTGTACTGGTGACCCCTTTCACACAGCCAGCCTCTGAGTGCGACCCCCCCATATGAATTAAAAACACTTTTTTATATATTTAGCACCATTATAAATGTTGGAGGTAAAGTGGGGTTTGGGGTGGAGGCTGACAGCTCGCGACCCCCCCATGTAATAACCTCGTGCCCCCCAGTTTGAGAACCCCTGATCTACATGAAACTATTGGGGAGCTTGTGAGAGAACATAGCTTGAAGCTCCAGCAATGTGCAGATAGCACCTTGCTCTACATCAGCTTTACTACAGATTTAAAGACCACCATTTCCAAATCAGCACCCAGATCTCCTGTAATTTTTAAAATTTTTTTTTACAGCTATCAGTTTCACGGTATTCTTACTCCCACCCATCTACCTAGCCTCATTCCATGGGGAGCTCCTTTTAAGTAGTTTCTTTTTCTTGGAATGTGTAGTAAATTCATTTTGGTTCATGGCTTTTGTGTATTTTTTTTTTAAATGGTATAACCATAATCATGCTTTATTTTTGTAACTGATTTGAATGGGGAGCTCTTGCTTTGTGTGCATTTCAGGGAACTGGTTGGAATGTTCTAGAGACTGAAGCAATGCATCAAGTAGCAAATGGCAGCATAAGATCAGTAGTGTAAAGTTTTCAGTGAAGTTACCTTTACCGTAGAGGGCTAAAAAGCTTTGAGCAAGAGCAGTCTGACCCTTTTTGACACTAGATCCTATATCTTCAAAGGTATTTCAACGTATGTAACTTCTGAATGTGTAGAGTACAGAGTTTCAGGCAATTATGAGAGGAGGGGGACAGGAGTTATTTAAGGGCCAATGGTGGGATAAGAACAAATGGCTATAAAATGGCCATCAACAAGTTTAGGCTTGAAATTAGATGAAGGTTTCTTACTAACAGAGGAGTGAAGTTCTGGAAGAGCCTTCCAAGGGAAGTAGTGGGGGCAAAAAACCTCATGGTTAAAGATTGAGGTTGATAAGTTTTTGGAAGGGATGATATGATGAGGTTGCCTACAATGGCATATGGCCCATCTGCTATTAGCAAATATCTCCAATGGCTGGAGATGGGACACTAGATAGGGAAGGCTCTTGAGTTACTACAGAGAATTCTTTCCCAAGCATCTGGCTGATAGGTCTCACCCACATGCTCAGGGTCTAATTGATTACCATATTTAGGGTCCTAGGTCAGATTGACTTTAGGAGTTTTTCACCACTTTCTGCAGTGTGGGGCATGGGTCACTTGCTGGTTTGAATTAGAGTAAATGGTAGATTCTCTGTAACTTGAAGTCTTTAAATCAAGATTTGAGGATTTAGAATAACTCAGCCACAGGTTGTGAGCCTATTACAGGAGTGGGTGAGTGAGGTTCTATGGCCTGCAACGTACAGGAGGACAGACTAGATGATCATGATTGTCCTTCCTGGTCTACGTGACATTGGCATTGAGATAATTATGTAATGCTGGGCAGGGTTTTAGTGTTGCAGCCATTAATACTGCAATATGGTATTCTGGACCAGTCATCTTTAGTTACATATTAAGACGGCATCCAGCGTGTCTCTTGGATGTTTTGACCTCTCGATATTGTTCCATACAAAGAAGATACAGAAATCTTGCTCTGCTGGAGTCGGAGCCACATATGGAATAGTTCTAAATTATGGCAGCATTGAGCAGGATACACTGTGGCAGATCCTCAGCCAGGAAGTACATTGAAGTCAATGGAGCTATGAAATTTACACCAGCTAAAGATCTGTTCCAAAGACTCTTCCTCTTTCCACCCCCACCCCCGCTAATTGGTTCCGTTGAACCTAAATTGTTCAAGTTTGTTCAGAATGCTGATGGCATCCCCAATTCTTCACCAGTCCTGACAGACTTTCATTGGTTTCTGGCCTGAGATTAGATTGATTTGTAATCTTTTCATTAGTTGTTTAAGAGTCTGAATGATCTGTCATAAAGTTACATTAACTATCTTTTAGGTGTTCCTGATCAAACTCTGTTCTTTCTTGGCTGGACCTCGGGTGCAGACTCTACTGATCATTTGTTTTTATTTTTTTATGCTCTGCATCTGTGGCATTAATTGTTCAGTTGGTCAAGCACTGCTGAATCTTTGGATACTTTTAAAAACCACCTGAAATCCTCTCTCCTCTGTCAAATCCCCAATTAATTGCAATGTTTATTTAGTGTCATAATTTGTACTACTGTAAACTATTCCAAGGTGTTTTGTTGTAGCATCCTTAACGTTAGAACTTAGTGATTGCACTTTGAAGGGAGAATCGATTTGAGCCTTGGGATGAAGGCTAAATTAAGAAAAAGCTCTTACCAGATACTCATGAATACCTTTGGAGAAAGTTATCTGAAAAGGTGCTGCATATTTTCTCCACTGATTTAAAAAAAAACAAACCCAATTTTTCAGGAAACATTTTTTTATTATGGACTTCCACAAAGTTTTCTGTATACTTTCTTTTACCATCCTTATGGGCTACATCAGTCACTGTTGGATACAAATGTCTTCCAATCAGGGTTGAGTTAGCATCGCTCAGGAAGGAATCAACCAACTCCCTAGGAAACAGTCACCACCAAGTGAGTCACAAGAGAATTTTTATTTTAGGTGCCAATCTGGCCAAACAACTGAAATCTTATTAAAAATGAAATGTATCTTTACCAATAAAATACTAAACATGGTATAAGGCATCTGCAGTATTTGCCAGTTGCCCAGCATCGAGGAATACTAAGACACTATGCTGATATTTCAAAGATAATATGTATGCTCTGCCAGGAAACAATTAAGGCCAAATCTGGGCCTCTTTAAACAGTTTCACTAGCTGAAACTGGAGTGAGCAATCATCACCATAATACTGGAAGCAGTTTAGAAGAGGACAATAGATCTTATTCTAGCAGTTCCTATACCACTGACTGCATGTTGCTGTGCCTTTAAATTCATGCCCAGATCAGTAACCAGTTGTGCTTGTCAGGCCTATGTGAATAGAGTTAGCTTTATATATACTCTTGTCGAACAGGCCACCAAAGACATTTTGGAAGGTTTTCTGGTAGTGTTAAATCTTTAGCTGTTGGTGAGTTGAGGTTAATTTCTTACTACTGCGTTTCCTTTTAAATAACTGCTATTATTGTATTTGTGTGGAGAGCGCAAATTTTAAATCCTTCTAATCTGTGCCAATTTTAGAAAAACAAAGACTATGCCAGTTTTATATTGTCAGGTTTGGACATCACACAAGTCTGTTGGCACAGTGTGAAGCAAAGTATTGCTTGATGGTATCTCATATCTCAATGGACTTGTATTTTGTAGTCTGAAACCTCCCAAACCAGCAAAATCCAATCAAGAGGGGAGGACGGTCCATCTTCTCAGAGGCATTTGTTTTTAAAGATTTGTTTTCCTTCTATCTGATCAATGTTCAAAAAACTAAGCAGTTTTTATTTTTATTTCAAATAAAAGTAAAAAAAAAAAAAAAAAAAGCACTTCTAAAAGTATAGAATACTTTACCTGTTATGTCCCCTATTCTTAGTGCTTGAGGTAAGTGGTCTTCAACCTCTGGTCCACAGACCCCTGGGAGTTCACAAATTAGGTCTAAGATTTCCAAAGGGACCTGTAGTTCCACCTGACATTTAAGGTCCACAAATGAAAAAAGGTTGAAAACCACTGCTCCAGGTTAGCATTTATATCGCTGTACAGTACAGTGTGTGCATAGCACAAAGCAAAACTAGCTTTTTAATTCAGTTAACTGCCAACGTTCTCCAAAGCAGGAGCGGGTGCGAGTTCCCTAGAGGAAGAGCACGACTTCCTCTCCCCTTGGGCCGGGCATTATTTCTGTCTTTGCCTGAAATCGAATCGCGGGGAGCAAGGGGCCCAGCCAGCTCACTCACAGGGGCAGTTAGCGACCACTCAGCCCGGGATGTGGACACTATTCAGTTCGCTTCTCTCATTGGCTGATCTCCGTGCAGCAAGCGGTCTTTCCGGCCCAGCACTTGTACAGCATGACATATACACTGCTGCGCAGACACGGGAGCGGGAACAGCGCCGTGGAGCTCCCACATGGAGCCCGCTCTTCTGGGCGGGTGTAAATGTGTAAGACTTCCTGCAACGCTGGAGCCAAGCCTGAGGGGGAGGCCAGCGGGCTGGATGCCTCTCCCGCAGCATCTCCCCCCGCCTCTCTCTGGGGCTGCAACAGCACCCAGTGGGCTCCTGCACGGAGGGTTGGCTCCTCCCGTCCTGAACTCGCCCGACCACATTTCACTGGCACGGCCTGCTGCCCAAGCGCTGCCATCGTGCCCAGCGGGGCAGCGCTTCTGCCTGGAGGCGGCTTTGTAGCACGCCCCGCCATTCTCCCTCTCCTCCCCCCCACCAAAGTCCTCCACACCCCCGCCCCTTTCCAGCCTCCCTCTACCGAGCCCCTCTCCTGCTCTCTCTTCCAGCCCCCCGCCCACGTGACGCGGTTCGTCTGCCGCCCCCCAGCAACTTCCAAGCCCCTCCGCGTAGTAGCCCCCGCCCGCCTGCTCTCTCGCTCGTCCGTAGGGCGCATGCCTGGGTTATGCAACAGCCCTGCCTGGCCGCCCAGGCCCCGCTGCCTGAGTGCCGCGGCCGCAGACCAAGGGTGCCGTCTCGGTGGAAGAGGCCGGGTCGGTGGGGCGCGCTCGCGGCCCGGCCCCCCGGGTGCTGCCCCTGAGGCCACTGTGTGCGCGGCGCGCCGGGCCCGTGAGTGGCAGCGGGGGCCGCCGCCAAGTCCCGCCTGTTCCGCTCTCCCTGCTGCAGGCGGCGGCGGCGGCGGGGTGGCTTCCTGCGCGCGGTGCCGCTCCCCCTCCCCCCGGCAGTAGGAGCCGCAGCGGCAGCAGCCCGGGTCCCTGAGCCATGGCTCTGTGAGAGCAGCACATGGCGGCCGCAGCTGCCATGAGCCCCCAACTAATCCACACAACTCCCCCCTGAACGGCCACCTCCAGCAGCAGCGCCCCCACCGGCTCCACCGCTCCCACCCCGCCCGCAACTCCAGCCACAGCCCATCGCCCGGCCAGCACCCAGACCCCGCCGCCGGGCCTGCGCTCACCCGCCGCCGCCCGCCCGTCCTCGCCATGGGAGTGCAGGGATTCCAGGACTACATCGAGAAGCACTGCCCCAGCGCCGTGGTGCCCGTGGAGCTGCAGAAACTGGCCCGGGGCAGCCTCGTGGGTGGGGGCCGCCAACGGCCCCCTCAGACCCCGCTGCGCCTCCTCATCGACGCCGACAACTGCCTGCACCGGCTCTACGGCGGCTTCTACACGGACTGGGTGAGCGGCGGGCAATGGAACCACATGCTGGGCTACCTGGCGGCGTTGGCCAAGGCCTGCTTCAACGGCAACATCGAGCTCTTCGTCTTCTTCAACGGGGCCCTGGAGAAGGCCCGGCTCCACGAGTGGGTGAAGCGCCAGGGCAACGAGCGCCAGACCGCGCAGCAGATCGTCAGCCACGTCCAGAACAAGGGCACCCCGCCGCCCAAAGTCTGGTTCCTGCCGCCCGTCTGCATGGCGCACTGCATCCGCCTGGCCCTCATCCGCTTCCACATCAAGGTGAGCAGCGGGGCCCAGGGGCCTCCCCCCGCCAGGGCACCAGCGCCCCCTCTCGCTGCGCCCCTTTTCCCCCTTTCTCCACCAGGGCACCAGCGCGCCCATCTCCACCATGGCTCCAGCGCCCCCTCTGGCTGCGCCCCTTGGCCCCCCCATCTCCACCATGGCTCCAGCGCCCCCTCTCGCTGCGCCCCTTGGCCCCCCCCCATCTCCACCATGGCACCAGCGCCCCCTCTCGCTGCGCCCCTTGGCCCCCCCCATCTCCACCATGGCACCAGCGCCCCCTCTCGCTGCGCCCCTTGGCCCCCCCATCTCCACCATGGCACCAGCGATCCCATCTCCACCATGGCACCAGCGATCCCATCTCCACCATGGCACCAGCGCTCCCTCTCGCTGCGCTCCTTGCCCCCCATCTCCACCATGGCTCCAGCGCCCCCTCTCACTGCGCCCCTTGCCCCCCCCATCTCCACCATGGCTCCAGCGCCCCCTCTCACTGCGCCCCTTGCCCCCCCCATCTCCACCATGGCTCCAGCGCCCCCTCTCACTGCGCCCCTTGCCCCCCCATCTCCACCATGGCTCCAGCGCCCCCTCTCGCTGCGCTCCTTGCCCCCCATCTCCACCATGGCTCCAGCGCCCCCTCTCGCTGCGCCCCTTGGCCCCCCCCCCATCTCCACCATGGCACTAGCGATCCCACCTCCACCATGGCACCAGCGCCCCCTCTCGCTGCGCTCCTTGGACCCCCCACCTCCACCATGGCACCAGCGCCCCCTCTTGCCGTTTTCTCCAGTCCCTCTGGCCAATTCCCGGCGCTACGGCCTGGAGAGGTTGGGGAGGGGTAGGGCTCTAAGATGGCAGCAGAATTGCCCTCCTGGTAATGTCCGTACCGGGTTCAGAGAGGGGAGGGAGAATCATGTATTCCCGTATCCGCAAAATGTCGTCAAAACCTGGCGGCTCGGGCGGGGAGAGGAGGTTCGGCGAGCTCCCTGGGAGCGGCCTCCGCTGGCCAGCGGCAGCTGCACAACTGAACGCGGCCAAAGTTTATGCTGCTGCCGCTGCTTTCTCCGCGGACTTCCTGAGGCTGGAGCAAAACTAACTAGCCTCGCTGCCGCCTGGGAGCTGCAGGGTGCCCTTAGCAGGCAGAGGGGAGGGTGTAGTGAGCACCCGGGTGTCCTCAATCTCCGCTGGGATTTTCTATTTATACGTACCTGTCAGCCTGTGGAAGCAAAATGAGGGTGATTTACAGCATCCGGGGAGAGTCCCTCCCCAGCCGAACTGCCCAAATGGGCTACAGAGAGGAAAATTACAGTTTCAGCATGTCTTCAGAATGGGGTATAGAAACAACTTAATGGTTTCAAAAACAGGACTAGCTATGTTGCTTTCCCCGGTTTTCCTTTTACCCGTTTTCACTTCTTTCGGTGCATTTTATTATTTGTCCTTCTTCCCATCTTTCTTCCTTTTATTTTATTTTTATGGCTGGGGGTGTCTGTCCTTATTTCCCCTTTCTGTTGTAGTCTCTACCCTTTCATTTGTATATTCTCTTCTCCACTCTTCTTTCCCTACTCCCCTTCATGTCGTCTTGGGGTAGAAACCAGAGAGTCCTACTCACCCATCAAACCCATCAAATGTGGCTGATGATAGTGTTTTGTAGGGTGACAGTGAATTTGCAGGTATCATCCTCCAAATGCTGATTAGCTGACAGTCTTGTTTATATATACATTTGGGTAGTTTCTTTTGCTTTAAAACTGGGTGCAGTATTCTGTGCTAGATCCTCTGCCTCCATGTTCTTTTGGGGGCCATTGTTCCATTCATGTATCTGACTTGTAAAATGTCCCTTCCTGCCCTGAGTTCCCTCTTCTTAGAAACACACTTAGCTAATTTGCTCCACAGGTAACAATATACTCTAAATTTTTGCAAAAAGAAAAGGAGTACTTGTGGCACCTTAGAGACTAATGTGCACTATTACATATTTTTTGCCAAGAGTTTAAATGGGCATTATAAAACAACAGTTACTAAAAAGTCTATAAAGTTGTATTGTACCTGATAGGCCAGCAACAAGTTCTACCATGAGACAAAATGTTAATTTGCATTTAAACTGAAGATGTTTTGACTAAATGAAGTGTATTATCAGAGGCTAAAATGTAGATGTTCAGAATCTGTGGTAAAAAGCTAAAAATAACTTGTCAAATATAAAGAGGCCCAGAATACTTCCATAAAGGGGTTTCAAGTAGTTTAAACTAATTAATCCATTATTCTAAAATAATTGATTAACACAAAGTAGTGTCATAACCTATTTTTCTTGTAAACTAGAACTGCTTAACATATAGTTATGCAGCTGTAGTTTACAACTGTTTTTATTTCAAACAAGTATAAATTTGCTGATAGTTTTGACTGCAGGAGGGAATGTCTTTGAGGCTTCATTATAATCTTTTTACTCTAGCATCCAAAAGATAAAGTTTGCAAAACATTTTATATACTTTTATCCTGCTTTCCAGATTTGTAGTAGTCTTGCAGTAATTTTTTTTTAATTTTGACACATATTTAATGGATATTGCAAAAGAAAATTTTGTAGCTAAAACCTGGAATGAAAATTCCAGGAATTATTTCTTTAAACGTCCACTAAGGAGAAAAGAGCAGAAGATGGAACACATACTAACTAGTTGCCATCTTTGTCTATTACTTCTGTAGCATAGTAAATATTATGTGACCTTCAGAGTTGTGCCACTGATCAGTAATTGGAGCTTAACATTATTCGGCTTTTGTACTGTCCGTTTTGGCAGATTACACCACATCTGTAACTGGGCCAAAGGATAACTTTGAGGTCAGGACAAGTTTCTGTATAGATTGCTTTCTTGACAGGGTTTTGAAGAAGCGATCTTCTGGTTAAGTTTTTCAGTGTTCAGCAAAAGGGAGAAACAACAAAATAACTTATTTTCTGGAATTTTGTGAGGTTCAGTGAGACCTTCGTCACAGAGGAAAACTTACCATTTTATTTTCCATCTGGGACTTAAGGTTGAAAGGCCCAGTGTTAAAAAACATCCTGCATTTTAGAAGCAGCTACAGCTCAGCCTAAGCTGATAGTGGAAGTCCCACCCCTTGATCCCATTGTAGCTGGTAAGAAATTTTATAACTCTGTGGGTTAATGTATCTAGTGTAGTGATTGGTTAACAGGAATGACAGACATACAATGTGTTACTATTACTGACAGGTTAGTGTGAATGATTGTCGTGTTCTTGTATGTATGTACATTTAATTTTTTTTTGTATGAGAGCTTGCGACTAACAGGAGAAGTGAGATTTCGCCTTCCTGTGTTAATCAGATGTGGCATATAACTAGAAATCCCTCAGGGTAGAAACTTTCTCTTTCACAATAGTCTGTTATGTACTGCAAAACACTGAGGCCTGACATTTATATAAAGTTAAAGTCCTTTTTTAGTCATTGGTTACTTTTGTCATGATGGCAGCTATTCTTTTTCTTATGCTGTACCTGGCCAGCATGAAATAGTTTGATTTTTGTATGATTTCTCTAAGAACTTGAATGATTAGTTCAAGTCTGGTTATGTAATGTGATTATATTAATCTGTTTTTGCTGCTTGAAAAAATATTTTTAATGCTTTCTAAATAAAAGGACATTAAAGATCACCTTGTGGAAGTATCAAGTCTGATGTGAAATTATTGTTATAGTGTAATATGTCCTGTTGTCTTTCCATGAAATAGATATTAAGAGGTTTTTTTGTTTAACTCCTTAATTTCTGGAACTCCTTCATGATGCTTTTGCTATTGTTTAAATGGATACTCTGATCTGATGTCAGGGTGTATAATGTACAAATTCTCGGTTCTGAAGAATATTTTTTGCCTCTTAGCCCCAGAGACTTGAGGATTTCCCAACAGTAAAATAAAAAAAGGCAGGAAAAAACCTTTATAGATGAAATGGATAGTTTTGTCATTGATTAACATGCAGCAAATTAGTAATAAGTTTTAACTAGCTGTTAGTAGCTGACTATATCTACACTAGCACTTTTGTTGGTCAGGGGTGTGAAAAAACACACCACTGACTGACATAAGTTTCACGGACAAGCGCTGGTGTGGACAGCGTTATGTTGGCAGAAGATGCTCTCCTGCCAACATAGCTACTGCCTGTTGTTGGGGGTGGTTTAATTATGTTGATGGGAGAGCTCTCTCCTGTCAGCTTAGAGCAGCTACACAGTAGACTTTACAGAGGTGCAGCTGTGCTGCTGTAGGGTCTCTAATGTAAACATAACGATAGTCACTTAAGCAATATGTAAACTGGATTTGTGTGTTGTTTCTATTTTTTTGAGTACATTTAATGTATGTGAAGTTGCTGAATTTCACAGCTTTGTGGCTGTTCACAAAAAAGAACTGTGGCATGAGTTTCTCTGTAGTGCCCTGCCAATATGCCTACAACTTGTCCTGGAGGAGCCAACTTTAGTGGGGAGAATACAGTTCATACTTATTGAATCCTTGGCCTTTTTGCTGAGATTGTGACTAAGGGATCAGTTGTGGTGTGTTTTGTGGACACATGTCCCTTGGGGAGCTGGATTTACCTCACCAAAGCACTTGGAAGTTATCAAAGAACAATCCTTTTTTAGTCACTGCCAATGTTGGAGAGATTGAAATTGCTGACCTAGAGATGGAAGGCAGCTCTGTATTGCTCTATTTCTTTAAACTGTGAAATGGGGAGAATTTGTTAGTAATCCAAATAGATGATCAGTTTATATAACCAACTAGGATGCTGTGTAGATAGGAGTATATATAGATAATTTTAAGATTAGACCATAAACTTCCTGCTTTTATTAATAACTTATTTTCAAGAATATATATTTTTTTAAATTCAAAATTAGCTTCTTTTTTGTTCTCATATATTATTTTCTTTTATTGATCATAGTTCAGGTGTTCTATTTTATAGTTCTCAAATGTACTTTTCTCCTCTTTAACCCTTATCCCAAACCCCTTCACCTTCTACTTACCCCCACAGTTTCTGGCAACGTTCTGGGTGGGCAAGAGTAAATTGAACTTGCATGTTTAATTTTTTTTGCCTGTGCATAATGCAATAAAATCTCATTGCAGAATGGAATGTCTTATTTTGTTTTGGTGTTTCAAGAAGACTAGTTTTGAGAATATTGGTAACAAGTTTTAAATATGAACTCATCTTCAGTAATCTTATTTGAAACATTTGATGTTAGGCCTCTCTGCACTCTTACAGACTGTCCATTAGCTCAGTTTATTGTGCTAAGAAAAATGTAAATACTTCCCATCCAGAGCAGTTTTAAAGGATTTGTAGATTACTTCAGCACAACATAAACTAAAACAGGTTTCTCTGAGATATTAAATGGTCTACAGATCCTTATTTTCGTCATGAGCCTTTGTTTGTTGTCCATTGAAAGAAATGTAATTCATGAAACAGAAACTTGTTTTTATGCCAAGCACGTTTGTTAGAATTTAAATGATTAAGCAGTGCACGGACCTAGCATTGTTAGTGCTTTGGCAGAACCTCATTTTCTTTTCCGTGTGTGTCAATTTAAGATTTACTATTTATTTTCTCTTTTTCTGTTCTGGCATCATTTACACATGACTTAGATTTAAACTTAATTTTTTGCCTTTTTAAGCACTGAAAATTGTTTCAAGTTGCATTGCTTTTTTTTTTCCCCCCAGATTATTTCTGATTTTCACCTTTGTGCTTTTTTTGGCATAACATGCATGTTCCAACTAGTTTGATTTGTACAACTTTTAGACTGCTTATCTCTAGCTTTTTTTACTGTTTTGTGGCCCTTGTATCTGGTTTGGATTTTGGTAAAGTTGGAAGTTCGCTGTACCTTGACAGGCAGCCATTGCAGCTCTTCATCGTATAACAGCTCAATTATTTGTGTTACTTAAACACAGTTGTTCAGTAATATGAGCCCATGTGCACAATGCTAGGACTTACGATTAACTCTATTAAATTTTTCATAAAAATTGTGCTAGTAACCTTCCCAAGTTAAAACATTTTATAGATCTGATTTTTGAACTCTTGCTTGCTTTTTTTTTTTTTTTTTTTTTTTTGGGAGTGACCACAGTCATCTCTGACAACTTGATAACCTGCCACAAAGAGTTTTTCAAACTGTCTTGGACATGAACAAAACAGCCATGCATATCACACCAGATGGTGATGTAACTAATTAGATACTTATGAAATGACTCTTAAGATGTTACCTTTGTGATTGGTACTTTGAGAAGCAAGGGAATGCATTGAGAAGCTTTGTGCACCATTGACCTTAAATGCAGATTGTTGCAATCAGGATAACTTTGACATGGAGTTAAAAGATGAAGATAGAAAGTGAGACATAGAAGAGCATAACTTTTTCCTCTTCCCTTGATACTTAACAAATATACCAAACATAGTTTCCCGAAGAAACTAGGTAAAAGTTTTAAGAAAATTGTACGTTTTAGCAAACCTTAAATTGGCTATTTCAACAAAATACTGAGTGAGATGTTGACTGTCCAGTAACTCAAGTCATGGTTTCTAAATATGAGTCAATCATGAAGTTACATGTGGAAATCTGAACTTATACTGGGGTATCCTTACCAGAAGCTTGAAAATCAATAGAAGATCAATACAATATGACTGTATTACATGCAGATAATATGGAATAATATCCAGAGCACAAGGGCTTTGTTCAAACAACTTTTTAAATTTGCTTTTAGAACTAAAGCTTCTTTTTTACTAAGTAATCAAGTGTTAGTTTAAACTATTCTGATTTGACCGAAGAGTGATAGAACTATTATGATTATTTATTTTATGTGTTATCATACTGCATAGGAGACCTGGTCATGGACCAGGACCCTATTGTGCTAGGTGCTGTAGAAACACAGAACAAAAAGACTTCCTGTGTCCCAAGCATCTTACAAACTAACACGTAAATTTGGTTAATTTATCACTAAGTCTAAGTTTATAACTATATAAACATATGTATTGTGGTGAATTGAACTGTTGTTTTACCCTTGTGTTTGCTATTTTTCTTGGGTCAAGGCGTTTTACTTTTAAATTCAGATGCTTGTGGGGCTTGGTTGTACCAGCATGAAAGCTTTCGGCATTTTTCAAAATCACTGACTAATAGTTTGGGATGTAGGTAGCAGCAGAGGACAAAGGAGTAAGTTTTCATAAACACAGTGTTTTATTTTTTTTAATTTTGGGCGGGCTTGATATTGCAGTTGTGGTTCCTATAACTTGTTGCAGTCATTGGAAGTTCAGTGTGTGGAAGGGCAGACTGTGGAGTGTTTGGATTCTTATCTGACTATTTTTAAAATTATTATTACACAAGACCCTTGTCGTCTGATCAGGAACTTTACTTATTTCCAATGTCAGAAGTTGGTCTTTATTTGACTTATTTGAACCTTCTGTAATTAGGTTGGCCTCTGTTGGGACCAATCTGTTCTAGTCCTTTCAGTGGCTAGGAAAGTACGTCCTTGAGAATCTTTTTTCCGTAAGTTGACTAGTATTGACTGGTGTAGTAGTGTATGTGTGTATTATGAAAAACTGTTAAAATGCAATATAATACAATAATACTGAGCTATCTTTAAGTAGTATCACTTCTGTCTGAATACCTTTCAGATCTTAGTGTTTTCACAACATGCTACCTATAGCAGTGTTTGAAATCTCTGCTCAAAATGCGTTCTTTGGATCTCTGTTTTATTCTACACTTACTCCAAATGTTCAGGTTCTCCTTTATGGATCTCAGTGTATCATACTAAATATGAAAAAAGACTGTTAATGCTTTTTTCTCTTCTTTTATAGGTTGCACAGAGCATTGAGGATCACCATCAAGAAGTAATTGCTTTCTGCAGAGAAAAAGGTTTCCATGGTTTGGTTGCATATGACTCCGATTATGCATTGTGCAACATCCCTTACTATTTCAGTGCCCATGCCCTAAAACTGAGCCGTAATGGGAAAAGTCTCACAACAAGCCAATATCTGATGCATGAAGTTGCCAAGCAACTGGACCTGAATCCAAACCGTTTTCCTATTTTTGCTGCTCTGTTAGGTAGGTTAAGTAAGAGAATTTTACATATTGTGACTAGTGAAACGTACAACTTATATTTATATTTACAATAAATGATTTGTAAAAGATGTATGTGTATAATATCTTTAACAAAGCTCTTTCCTTGTATGACCTGTTTCCCTTTCCATTGTTTTTGAGCTATTATATTCTGTCACTCCATACTCACTGCAGCTTTAGGTTCCTTGTGGCACTAACTTGTGCATGTCTGTGAATGCAGTCAACTTTTGAGTTGAGAGAAATGCTCTGTGAATAGCTACAAAGATTGTGAAAAGAGTAATGCAGATCTGTTATGGAAATAAAGTAGGAGTTCTGCAAAAGCTCTCACTAACCAAAGCATTTTACTTCATGAATGGGAACAAAGTTTTTAGACTGCTTCAGTCATATTAATACACTGTATTTAAGCTCTATTTTAATAACCATGGTTTATCTTAGTAAGTTTTCAGATAGATGTACTTGTGTAGTCTATCCATTCATGCTAACAATGTTGAATTGTGTAGGTATCTTGCACTTCCAGTGTACTTTTTATCTCAGATATGAGTGTTGTACAAGCATTAGTGCCTCAGCTGCCTGGATCACTTCTCTGTCACTGAGGTGGGTCCGAGCAACCGTTTCACTACAGGACAATTTATGTCCAGAACTGAAAAGTATTGTATTTAATTGACACTGCAGGGAAGTATTAGTATGCAGTATGTAAGTATCTCAGCTAGAGTTTGGCTAGGACACTCTCCTGCCTCTGATGATACATGCCATGAGATCTTTAATGAGCCCAACTAGTGAAGACCTCAGTTCCATGTCTCATCTGAAAGATGTCACTTTTAGCAGCACAGTACTGCCCACACCATTCTAGCACTTTGTTCTATTACAGATTTGCCAATTACTGTATCACTAGTACCATTGCAAAACTGAGGTTTTCTACGGGCGACCTTCAAAGAATAAAACTTACATAGACTGGTATCCTAAATTCTGTCTGGGCAAAAAACTATTGAATACATGTTTTCCATCATGGTATGTTGGATAGAGCACCAGACTAGGCTGAGAGACTTGGATTCTATTTCCACCTTTCCCATTGACTTGCTGAGTGACCTTGGACAAATCGCATAACCTCTTTACTTTAGTTCTTTCTCACTGTAAAATGAGTATAATACTTCAAGTGCTTTGAAATCTGTAGATGAAAAGGGCTGTGTATTACTCCCTTGACATGCCAGTGCTCTAGTAAACACTAAAATTCATACACAGACACACACACACTTTGTCAAGGCTAATATTTTCACTACTAAAAAGTGAAATCCTTTTACATAAGAATGGAAAGAACCATACAGCAGTGAGTGATTCAAAAAAGACTTGCAGTGGGACCATGCAGGAAATAGATAAGATTTCTGGTCATGTTAGTTCATGTTTTCTTTCCGTGTCAAGAATAGTTATCACCACCACTCCCCAAATTGATAAATTGTTATTAATATGAAGTACTGGTAAAACAGCTAGTGATGCTAGGAGTTTTATGTGGGCGGTGGTTGGTATTGCTGTTGCTAGAATCTGTCTAAACTGACACTTTAAATAACAAAATAGTCCTTAAAATTTGTTTTTAGCAGAGGAAACCTTGTCTTTCTGTGATTTAATGTTTTGAATGGCTTGTAAGCTTTTTGAAGTATATTCCACTGAAGCTTATTTATAAAACAAGCCCATTGAAACAAAAAAAGTTACCAGGTATTTTTGTGGCTTGCTTCGTATTGGTTCAGACCTTGAATAACCATTGAGCTAACATCCTGACTGATTTTATTGTTTTCTTATTTTTTGGAGTCTGAGTGATGTAGCTGTAGAAAAGGTTCTATATGAACTCTGGGCACTTGAACTGTAGGATTCTTCAGGCTTATTAGTACTATGCTGTTTGTCTTTGAATATTGTAATTCATGTTACTGAATTTAGGCACTGCAGTACTATAAATAAACTTTTATAAAGATTTATAGGAAGGGTTGTTCGTTTATTTGGGCATAATGTCACTAAAGTCATCTCAGTATTTTGAGATATTACTTGTTCTTGAAAGATAGTGTGTAATTTTAATCAATCTTAAATACAGTTAAAGTTGTATGTAATCTGGTAAATGTTTAAAAGCAGCACATCTTACATAACCTGAATAAAACTATAGGTGGGCTGCATGTCTTGACAAATGTCTCAGGCTTGGCTCATGTGGTCTCCAGGTGTCCTCTAAACCTCATAGATGGGTTGAAGGCATCACTTAGTGTTAAGGATGCCTAAGGGCTTGTCTACACAGAGAAAATAACCGGCTCTGCTGTAGTGGTATAATTATTCTACTGTGACTATGCTAGTATAACTCCCCTGTGAGAACACTCTATTCTGGAATAATTACAATTAAGATAGTATCTTAAACAGCAATTATTATTATTCCAGAATAAATTACTGTTATATCAGAATAAAGTCACTTATTTCAGAGTAGTGTGTCAGAATAGGAGAGTTATACCAGCATAGCCACAGTGGAATAATTATTTCACTATATAGTTATGCTAGTCAATTTCCATGTTTAGACAAGCCCTTAGTGTTTCTGTTTTTAGTCTGTGTTGCTAGTTCCCTGTTAAAGTTCACCTTTTGGGCTGAAGGTTTCTATACCCGGTGCTACCCAAAGGTGAATAGCTCTTAAAACTTTGAGGGTGAGAGAGGCTCCACCATTACTGAGTATGAACAGAGTGAAGACAAATGGTGACCTTTCTTTAAAAAAAAAAAAAAGACAAAATGGCTGGGGTTAAAAAGTTGAAACTTGGCAGGGAAGTGCTTTTGAGTATTTCAGCAAAGTGTTTGGATCAATTTTGGGGGTTTAAAAATCAGACTTTGCGATGGGTGTGTGAGTATGATTTTTTTCAATCTCCTCCTGAAGTTTTCTCTTAACTAGGGAGCACAGTTTGTATTGTTCAGGTTTAATTTAGCTGCTTATTGTAGGAAGGAGAGTGCCTCAGATATTGGGTAGTTAAGATGCTGCCAGGGACATCCTGTTTTGGGTAGTGTGTGCACTTAACGACGTCTGATCCAACTCGAAAACAGTGGGAGTTTGGACCTACTCAGTAAGTGTTGACTTGTATACTTGAAAACCTTGTGTGAACCTTGGTCAGCGGAAAACTAAGCACAATGTGAGGTAAGGGGCTCTTATTTAGTGTACTCCTTGTATTGGACAGTGTTTTTAATTGATGTCTAACCTTTTTATTTAAAAAAAAAAAAAAACGTAGTAGATGTCATAAAAAAGGGAAAAAAAATTGAGGTTGCATGGTTAAGCACCCAGATCAGGAAACAGCGGAGCTAAGGTTGCTTGTGTAACCTTAATCTCTTCCCCATTGTGCGTATGCAGTATAAGAAATCTAATTACTCATTCACATGCTATTTCTCAAACAACAGGGTTGTTTTATTGTTTTTGTTTTTTGTTTTGGTAAAAGAACTTCAGGTATATTTCATAATTTGTACTGTCTTCTATGTGTGCTATATCAGACATAGTACTTAAGTGCAGCTGCATCTTCTACTACATACCTTAAATTTTATTTAAAAATCCTATACTTGAGAAATGATCATGTGCATATATTCATTATAGCAGTTTGATTACAAGTGGACAGAGTTAAGCAGATTGACACAAGGAGGCATGACGGTTGAGTATCAGGCCAAAGGGCTAGAAACATAATTATTTAAAATGAAATCTTCGAACCTGCTGAAGTTCATGGGAATCACCCAGGAAAGCTTCCTACATGTCCCCGTTGAGTGGATTTTTCAGCCTTGAGTTGAGGTTTACTAATCCTGACTTAAATTTGGCTCCAGTGACCTAGAGGTCTGTAGCGATGAAGTAATTGCTCTATGAAAACTGTTTGATATTCTTGTTGTTCTTAATGGCCACGTGAGGACACACAATATCATTTCTCTCCTTGATGGCAGTCTCAGCAGGAAGTGAAGGATTTGAATGGGCATGTTGACTAAATAGTTTGTCCATTCAGGTAAGGAGTGAGATATTCCGTTCGATTAGTTTGAAGAATTTTGAACTGCTTTTTTCTCTGTAGTTGTTGTTAAAGTTGGCAGTCCTCAAACTGTGATCCAGAGGGTATCCTCTAGTGGTATGGAGAGGGTGACTAACAGCAAGGTACTGGTTTCCCTCAAGTCAGCTAAAATACATTACTTTCCTAATATTAATTTTCCTTGTAAATAGTTGCTGTGGTTGCCACAGCAATATGTGATTTGTGAATGGGAAGGAAAGGCTAAGGGCTGATCTATACTGAAAAATTAGTTTGACCTAGCTGCATTGCTCAGGGCTATGAGAAATTCAGCACCATAGTTAGGTTGACCTAACACCCAGTGTAGATACAGCTAGGTTGATAGAAGAATTCTTCCGTTGACCTAACTACCACCACTCAGAGTGGTGGTAGTGGAAAACCCCTTCCGTCAGTGTAAGAAGCGGTCTACGTTATGGCATTTCAGAGGCATAGCAATAGTGCTATAGCTCTGTTGCTGTGGAAACTGTCGAAGTGGTGAAAAAGTTTGAAAAATCCTGCTTTAAATATATTGAAAGCACTAGAGACTAAGCCTGTAGCTTTTTACAAACTTAGTAAATATGGAAAAATACTTTGTTGCTACGTTTATGATAGTTAAATTTAATTGAGTCTGTAAGGATTTCTTCTCATGCTTTGTAAAATCCATTTTCAGATGCTGTAATCTATTGCTTTGTCATCAGTGAATCATGTTCTTGCTTTATTCAAGTTGTTTCCTCCCATTTCTTCAAACCTTTTTTTCTGATTGCAATGTACTGTGCTTTGGAAGATCAAAATTATTTAAATAACTTTCCACTTTGCTAAAGTGGTTTAGCTGGTAAATGACCATGTAGCTTGGTCATTAGCTTGCCAACATTCCCAGGCTAACCAGTTGACTGGAGGTAGTATTTACTAAATAATTAGTAGAACTGCATTGCTTAATAAACTATCTTAAAATTAGCCCATATTAAAATTAGCAAATATAATGAAAATATGGGGAGAGAATAGTTTCAGATGGTGGCTTAGTTACATTTTTGAAAGTAGGATTTTATGTTAACCTCTTTGTAGTGATAAACACCCATTTTTTCATGGTTTGTGTGTATAAAAACATCTTCTGTATTTTCCACAGTATGCATCCGATGAAGTGAGCTGTAGCTCACAAAAGCTTATGCTCAAATAAATTGGTTAGTCTCTAAGGTGCCACAAGTACTCCTTTTCTTTATGTTAACCTCTTGTTCACCCAGCATTGCCAGACTAAGCCAATTTGCCTGATATTTCTCATGTGTATTGTTTGCTGAGGGCAGACTTCTGTTGGAAAGGTTTTCAAAGCTAATTGGGTAGGCCACTTGGAAAACATGAGAGCTTTTAAAAAGAACAGTTCTCAGTATTACAAAAGTTTCCTAACGGTTTTTAGCAACCTTATCTCAAAATGGCTTTGTCCAGTTACTTCAGATTTGTTTTTTTCTATTGGCAACAATGAATTGGTATTCGATTATTTTTGGAAAGTGTCTGTTTTAGCTTGAAGTCATATGAGGAGTATTAACTAAATTAGGAGATAGCTGTAGAGTTTGTTAGATATCCAAGTGAATCACATGGAGTTCAGAAAGGATCAGCCAGGATGGGAGACAGAGTTAAGTGTCTTCAGTTGAAGCTTTAAGAAGATATCTTATTAACTTCTGTAGAGGCTACATCTCCCACATGAGCCCTAGCTCTTTCTGTATTCTGAATTGTTGTGACTCCAGATATAAAACTTAGACAGATTTAGAATAGTATATACAGATTATTTCTGAAAAAAATTAGAACACTTCAGCTATTAAAATTTAGGTAATATAATTACATTAATCTGAAAATTCAAAGTTAAGGTTGGACTTGAAAAATATGGAAATGCAGAGTTAATATTTTGCTCTTAATATAGGACCTTCAGGCTTTGAAATAATTGTCCTTCTGTAACAACATTTTCTTCAAGTGCTTGCTCATGTCGATTCCATTCTTGGAGTGTACATGCCCACGTGCCTGGTCATCGGAGAGTTTTTCCTTAGCGGTATCAGTAGGGCCAGCTGTGGCATCCCCTTGAGTGCCGCGCTCATGTGTTGGTATAACAGGCACTGCCGGGCGTATACCCTCTCAGTTCCTTCTTACTACCCTTGATGGTTACTCGGAGCACCTTTCCTTGCATAGGAAGGACTAGAGGTTTCCTCTCTTCTGACTTTGAGCCTTAGGGCTTTGTAAATAGTTGTTTATAGTAGTTAGTGTTAAGTATAGTAACTCCTCACTTAACCTTGTAGTTATGTTCCTGAAAAATGCGACTTTAAGTGAAACGATGTTAAGCGAGTCCAGTTTCCCCATGAGAATTAATGTAAATGGGGTGGTGGTGGGGGGAAATTAGGTTCCAGGGACATTTTTTTATCAGACTATATATGTGTGTGTGTGTGTATGTATATATATATATACACACACACATACACAGTATAAGTTTTAAACAAACAAACATACTGGTACACGGCGATGATGATTGTGAAGCTTGGTTGAGGTGGTGAAGTCAGAGGGTGGGATATTTCCCAGGGAACGCCTTACTGCTAAATGATGAACTAGCAACTGGCTGAGCCCTCCAGAGTTAACTCATTGTTGTTAATGTAGCCTCACACTCTACAAGGCAGCACGAATGGAGGGAGGGGAGACAGCATGACAGAAAGAGACACACACCGTGTGTTTGTGTGCGTGTGAGAGAGAGAGAGGCAGGCACATTTCTCCATTAGGTAAGGGGACCCCACTCTTAAGTACACTGCCTTGTTAAGTAGATCAGCAAGCTGAGACCGCAGCTGCTGCTGCCAGGAAGCTCCCTCCCTCCTGAGTCCTGTTGTGTATCCCCCCCTGCTCTATGGAAGATGGGGTAAGCAGGGTGTAAGAGCAGGGTGGAGGGGGACACCATGACATTAGCCCCCCTATCCCCCGTGCACAGCAAGCTGGAGGCTCTGGAGAGCAGCTCCAAGGCAGAGGGCAGGAGCAGCACATGGCAGAGAGGAGAGGGACAGCTGAACTGCTGGCAATTGGTAGCGTGCTGGGCGGCCTTAGGGCAGTGGGGAGCTGATAGGGTGGCTGCCGGTCCACACTGGGTCCAAGTCCCCAGTAGCTAGCTGCAACGGGCTGCCCTTCCCACAAGCCGTGGACAAAGCAGGCAGCTGCCAAACAACGCTATAAGGGAGCATTGCACAACTTTAAACAGGCATGTTCCCTAATTGATCAGCAACGTAACAACGAAACAACATTAACCGGGAGCACTTGAAGTGAGGAGTTACTGTAGTTAAGTGTAGTTAGGGGTTAGAAGTTAGAGTCCCAGCGGGGATTTTGTCCCAGGCGGGACATGCCCTGATCTCTGGAGTTACAGTCCTCAGAGGGCTTAAACAGGCTTATGCCTGTAAGTGACCCCCCACAGCAGCTGCCTAAAGCTTGGGGGAATCACACGGGAAGGACAGAGATCGTATTTGTAAAAAATTTTCGACCCAGGACTGAGAGAGAGCGGGATATTTGCTTGCGGGCTCTCCTCATGGAGGCTGCCCTTTGTCTGGCTTCTGAGCCGTCCCGCCAAGACTCGGCTAGTACCTCGGCCTCAGTGCACCTCCAGCACCGCTCCCTATCACTAGTGCCCAGAAAGAAAATGAAGAAGCACAGCTCCCTGGCACCAGGCAAGAAAGGCCCTGGGGCATCAGGCAAAAGACTCAGTTTGGGCCACCCTTAGCCCCTTCAAGGATCCACAGCCGCACCTGGGAGCAGAAGGGAATCCAAACTTCTGAAGTCATCGATGCCTTCCCAAGCTCTCCTGGCACTGAGAGAGCAGAAGCTTCCCCTGGCACCATGCGTGCTGCAGGAAGTGGGAAAGGCTCTCTAAGATGGCAAGCAACTGCTAAGACCCCTTTGGGGGCAGTGGAGCACCACCGATCCCCCGAGACAAGGCAGTGTTCTCCATCTCTGCACCGCAGATCTCTAGTGTCATGACCCAGATCCTCTGGAGCTTGCCACAGTCCACCTGGCACCGGTCCCCTTGATACTGGCACCAATCCTCACTCCAAACACTGGTCTCCGGTGGCGATGGTCAGCGGGCAGACATGGGTTGACAGCTCCACAGTGGTCGCCGGAAAGGGATTCCTCCAGCACAGAAGGGCAGTTCAGCCCTTCGCCAAGACCCCATCGGTGTGAATGGGCACCTGAGGCCGCATCAAAGTCTACAGTGCTGCCTTGGCAGCACGGCCAGTGACCTTATTGGAGTGCTTGGGGCATGCTGGTGATGACGATGCCCCCTTCGCACCGCTCATCTGCCGCTGCCTTGGAGCAACAGCAGGCAGCACTGACTGCACCGGGTTTGGTGCATGAGACCTGCTTGAGGTCGGGGTAGTGGAGACAGCACCCACCCCAAAATCCCCCTTCCCAATGGGGGATAATGCACTTGAGCCTCCCCCGGTGGTACAGTCTTCGTCCTCATCCCCACACGAGGCGGTCACGGGACCCTTGAGGGCCAGCCTCCTGGACAATTTTAAGGAATACCGGGCCCTACTTTGACAGGTGGCCGAGAATTTGGGCCTACAGGTGGAAGAGATGGCCGAGCAGGTGGACATCTTGTTCAGTGTCCTCAGCCTTCACCCTGGCACGTGTTGCCCTACCAGTGCATGACTGGGTTCTGAACATTGCCAGGATTCCTCTGGCAAACTCCATTGTCCATCCCTCCCACCTCCAAAAGGGCCGAAAAGAGGTACTTTGTCCCGGCCAAGGAGTTTGAGTACCTTTATACCCCCCATCTTTGGGCTCGCTGGTTGTCTCGGCAGCCAACGAATAGGACAAGCAGGGGCACACTAGTTCAGCTCCCAAAAATAGAGGCCAAGGACTGTACCTTTTTGGGAGAAAAATGTATTCAACAGCCAGCCTGCAATTCTGGGTGGTGAACCATCAGGCACTCTTGGGCAGATACAATTTTAACTTGTGAGACTCCCTCTGTAAGTTCAAGGAGTCCCTCCCTCTGGCCCAGGAATTTGGCACCCTGGTGGAGGAGGGCACTGCGGCGGCTAGGTGCTCTCTCCATATGGCATGGGACATGGTGGACTCGGCGGCTAGGATGGTTGTGGTGGTCATGAGGCACAGCTCCTGGCTTCAGACCGCCGTCCTGTCCCAAGAGATGCAGACCTCTATCCAGGACCTCCCATTAGATGGGAATGGTCTCTTTTCGGAGCAGACTGATGGGAGGCTGCATGGGTTAAAGGACACTTGGGCCACCCTTCACTCGCCGAGCATGCATACACCGCAGTCTGCACGGAAGCAGTTCCTCCACCCCCACCCCATTGCCAAGGCCGTGGAAGCCTCATCAGGGGCCTGCAAGGAGAAGGGATAGAGACACAAGCTTTAGTCGTCACTGCCCTTCCTCCTCCCGCTCACCTGCACAGCCCAGTCCGGCGAAGCATCCCGGGGACCAGAAGCTCTCGTTTTGAAGGTGCACTCAAGAGTGATGCCCCAGTCAATTCCCCGGATTCACCTCATTCTTTCCTCGATCGTCTTCATCCCTACCATTTGCCCTGGTCGCAGGTCACCTCTGACCACTGGGTGCTGGACATAGTATCTTGGGGCTATACCTACAATTTTTGACTGCCTCTCCCTCCCAACCCCCCTTTTCTCCGTCCCTCTTCAGGGACCCTTCTCATGAGCAACTCCACATCCAAGAGATCAAGAACCTCCTTCACGTTGGGGCGGTGGAGGAGGTCTCTCGGGACATGAAGGGAAAGGGTTCTATTCCCTCTACTTCCTAATTCCGAAAGCAAAAGGGGGCCTCAGACCCATTCTGGACCTGCGTCGCCTCAACACGTCTCTCAGAAAGTTGAAGTTTTGCATGGTCTCCCTGGCCTCCATCTTCCCCTCCCTGGATCTAGGAGACTGGTACACCGCCCTCGGCTGGAAGGTTGCATATTTCCATATTCCAAGGTCACAGATATTTCCTGCATTTCATAGTGGGCGGACGCCGTTTTCAATTCACGGCGCTGCCCTTTGGCCTCTCATCAGCCCCAAGGGTGTTCACAAAGTGTATGGCGCCAGTAGCTGCTTACCTGAGACATCGAGGGGTCCAGGTCTTCCTGTACCTCGACAACTGGCTCATCAAGGGCAGGTCTTGGGAGCAAGTGTAGAGGAGCCTCGATCTGGTACCTTCCACCTGCCGCAACCTGGTCCTGTTAATAAACAAGAAAAAATCCTCCTTAACGCCTGTCCAGCGAATAGTTCATTCCAGTCCATAGTTCATTCCAATAGCCTGTCCAGTTCATTGGGGTGGTTCTTGACTCCACGCGAGCCAGAGCTTTACTTCGGAAACGCATCTTTAGGCCATGTTGGACCTGATCTCCCATGGTAAGAACCACCCGCTCACCATGGCTCACACCTGCCTGCGGCTGTTAGGTCACATGGCCACATGTATGTACGTGGTCAGCCATGCTCGGCTCCATCTCTGGCCTCTGAAAACGTGCCTAGAGTCCATCTACGTCCCTGGATTGGTGTTGGAGGGAGTTCCCTTAGCAACCCCATCCCCGTCTCTGACCCTGGTCTCCGATGCTTCGGACCTGGGCTGGGGAGCCCACCTGGACGAGCTGAGCACCCAGGGCTGCTGGTTGCAGGAAGATCTGGCCCGCCACATCAACGTCAGGAAGCTTAGAGCGGTTCACCTGGCCTGCCAGGCTTTCTTGCCCCACCTGAAGGGCAAGGTAGTGCAGGTCCTGATGGACAACATTGCCGTGATGTATTACATCAACAGGCAGGACGGTGCCAGGTCTTCGGCCCTTTCTTAAGAAGCTCTCTGCCTTTGGGATTTTTATGTGTAGCATGCCATTCATCTGATAGCTGCGCACCTGCCTGGAACCAGGAATGTCCTGGTGGATCACCTCAGCAGGACTTTCTTATCTCGCCTCGAGGTGGTCCCTCCATCTAGAGGTGGTCAGCATAATCTTCCAGAGATGGGGGACTCCCTAGGTGGACCTGTTCGTGTCCAGGCAGTACAAAAAATGCCACATGTTCTGTTCAGTCTGGGGGATGGACCGGGGCTAATTGTCAGATGCCTTTCTCATTCCTTGGTCGGGGGTGCTGATGTATGCCTTCCTGCCAGTGCCATTGATTCACAGGGTCCTTGTGAAGATCAAGCAAGACAGGGTAGGAATTATCCTAAAAGCCCCTACGTGGCCTTGCAAGCCCTGGTTCGGCACGTTGCTGAGCCTTTCAGTAGCTGCTGTGCTGCAGCTGCCCCTCTGTCCAGATGTGCTGTCCCAGAACCACGGTAGCCTTTTGCATCCGAACCAGGTGGCGCTGCACTTGATGGCTTGGCTACTGCATGGCTAAGTGCAGTCGGATGGGCTCGCTCGGCACATGTCCAGCAGGACTTGTCTGGTAGCAGGAAGCCTTTTAGCAGAGTGACTTACCTGGCCAAATGAAAAAGGTTCACGTGCTGGGCCTCAAAACTGTGTATTCGGACCAAGCAGGCCCCTCTGCAGGAGATCCTGGATTATCTGCTGCACCTCAAACTCCAAGGTTTGTCCTTGTCATTGATCAAGGTCCACCTGGGTGCTATCTCGGCTTTCCTTCCTATGTTCCAAGGCAGGTGGATCTTCGCTCACGACATGACAGCAACCTGGTTACAAAGGTTTTTGAAAGGTTTGGAGCGTCTCTACCCGCACATCCAGGATCCCGTCCCCTCCCGGGACCTGAATGTCATGCTGTCAAGGCTCATGGGGCCTCTCTTTGAGCCGTTGGCTTCCTGCTCTCTCCTGCTTCTCTCCTGGAAGGTTTTATTCCTGGTCATGATAACATCGGCCTGCAGGGTGTCTGAGATTAGGGTGCTTACTTCGGAGCTGCCCTATAGTCTTCTACAAAGATAAGGTCCACCTGCGACTGCACCAAGTGTTTCTGCCCAAGGTAATTTCCCAGTTTCATACGGGCCAGGACATATACTTACCTGTCTTCTTTCCAAAGCCTCATGCATCAGATGAGGAGCGCAGGCTATACACCCTGGACGTCAGGAGGGCGCTGGCCTTCTACATAGATAGAACAAAGCCATTCCGTAAGTCAATGCTGTTGTTCATTGCGGTGGCAGACCGAATGAAAGGTAGCCCACTGTCTGCTCAGAGGATTTCATCCTGAGTCACGGCTTGCATCTGCTACTGCTATAAGGTGGTGAGGGTGTCTCTGCCGGTGATCGTGACAGCACACTTGAGTAGGGTATGAGCGTTGTCAGCCTCCTTCCTGGCACAGGTACCAATCCAAGAGATCTGTAGGGCCGCTATCTGGTCATCTGTCCAGACGTTCCCATCTGATTTTGTGCTTACCCAACAAGCTCGAGATGACACTGGCTTTGGCAGAGCAGTGCTGAAAGCTGCAAGACCGTGAACTCTGAGCCCACCTCCATTGGTACTGCTTATGAGTCACCTAGAATGGAATTGACATGAGCAAGCACTCAAAGAAGAGAAAATGTTTACCTGTGTTTTGTAACTGTTGCTCTTTGAGATGTGTTGCTCATGTCTATTCCATTACTCACTCTCATACCCCTCTGTTGCTGGCAAGAAGGAACTGAGTGAGCGGGTGTAGGGCCAACGACGCCTGATATACCGCTGTATGAGTGTGGCACTCAAGGGGGCGCCACAAGTGGCCTTAGGGATACCGCTCAGGCAAAAATCTCCGACTGCACGCATGGGCGCGCGCACACCTAGAATGGAATGGACATGAGCAACACATCTCAAAGAACAACAGTTACGAAAGGTAGGTAACCGTTTTTTAATTAGGCTTTATGAAATAATAGATTTTTGTTTACAAACTTAATTCCTCCCCTGCTCCCTAGGATAAACCTACATGTATTTGGGTTTGACTGCAAATCTGCTTTGCTGCATCAATCAGTTTTGCTGCAGAATCAGTTTATACAAAGTGTTTGGTTTTTAAAGGTGTACTTTTTTATTTTTTTTATTTTTTAAAGTTCTGCATGTTGTATATTCTAGGTAATCACATTCTTCCTGATGAAGATTTGGCTTCCTTTCATTGGAGTTTACTTGGTCCAGAACATCCACTAGCCTCACTTAAGGTACAAACCTAATCTGATTTTTAGCAATTAAACATTATAGTCCATTATAGCAACAAACCACAGCAGTATATACTTCATAGGCAGCTGATTCACACCTTAGGTGCTTTTTGAGGTACAATAATGAAGACCAGGTACTTTCAGCTCCTGAGAAATACAGCAATAGCTTTCTAATGACAGTTTGGTGCAAGGTATGGTACTTTAGTCTGCACACCTTTTAATTACCTACTTTCACTGTCATTTACCTCAATGCTAAAATTGGCCCCTTATCTGTAATACAATATATTTAAAATTTTGTATGTAATTTTAAAAAACCTTTTAAAATTTCTTTAGATGTCTAATCCCTCTGATTTCCCATGAGTTTGGCTGTCCTGTCTGTAGCAATTCATGGCTCAGTGACCGGTTTAATGCTTACTTTCTGTTAAATACTAACTTAAGAACCTTTTTCTTCTGAGAGTTAAAAGTAGTAGTAAGCCAAAAACTGCTGCTGAAAGGGCAGCTGGGTTCACTGGGAGATGGAATCATGGCAGTAGTTCAGAACTGTCACTCTTTCCTCCTCTTTACCCCAGTTTACTTAACTTTTCCCCTGTCCTGAACTTTACAGCTTAAGCACTCAACTTTCTGACCTACATTTTCTGTTAAAAATTGCCTGGCTTTTTTTGTATCAAGTATAGCCTGAAAAAAAGAGCCAGGCAACTTTTAATGAAAATCCATTAAAAAAAAATCACACCAAAAAAGTTGCTTTTTGTCTCTTGAAAACTGGGGCCGGGTGATAAAGTAATACTTTGACATGCCACTGCAAGAGAGGTAGCAGTGGCACTTGTAAGGGAAACAGTCATTTTCTTTGCCATCAAAGAAACAGTCATTTTCTTTGCCATCCCAGCTAAATGTCGAGGTGGTGGAGCACTTTTCAAGCTAAAGGTTAATTTAGAAATTTAAATTTGGAGACAGATTTAAGGCTCCCGATTCAGGTATTAAGCTGAAAAGTTTAGGGTAGGAAGAGAGGGATTCCTGTCTCTTCAGAATAATCTTTTAGTCCACTAGTTCTTAAACCGTTGTTGGGAAACCATCAGAGACCTACAAAGCCCTTCTCCATCTCTTTAGATAGATTATTAGGGACAGTTATTCATCCATGAAAGGATCATTCTGTGATGGAGTCCAGAGAATGGAAAAAAGTGGAATCGGTAGTTAGTTTAGTGGAAGAGAAATCCTCAGAGTTGTATAAATACATCTTTGTTTTCTTATTTAAAGAGGCATAGGGATTTTCCTTTTTGTTTGAGATCCCAGATATCCACCAGTGGGAACTGGTTTACGGGTATAACATTACTCAAATATCAAAATAGCCAATTCAGAATATAGCTTTGAACAATATGACCACAGTCATGTTCCATAAGATACTAGCCAAATATATGCTAAATTTCACTTGGTTATTATGAAAACAAAATATTTTAATTAAGATGTATTCTGCCTTGTTTGTTTTTAAATGCACTTTATTCTTTATTTAAAAGACTCCAGTCAGATACTTCCTAAAAAGTTGTTGGTTTTTTTTACTCTTCAGTTTCTCTCAGCTGCTTTTTTGCTTTTCCATTTGACAGATATTGCCTTCCTGAGTTTCCAAGAGAACTAACTTAACATGGCTTAACATCTTTAGTTCCATTTGACATAGTAGCATCAGTGATGTCATTGCAGCGCTGGGAGTAGTGGGTTTTTGGTTAACTGCAGGTGTGGCAAAAACAAAACACAGAATTTATTTTTTTCCAGACACTACAAAAACCATCCAACCAGCCCTGCCAGGCACATCTACAAGCCATAGACTTAATAAAATGAGTGGGGAGAGGGGCTAGGCACTGTCTAGGTCTTGGAGCAATGACCGTGGTGAAAAGCCTGGTCTCTCTGTCCGATGCTGGAAGTGGGAAGATGCTGTGATTCCAAATCAGGTCACTATATCTGGATTCAGCTTGGGAGCTCAGGTTTTTTTTGGCATCAGTTTATGGTCACTAGGAATTTGATTATTTTGCACCCCCTATAGCTGCAAGAAGTAGGGACCTCTCATTCCCTCCCAAGAAAATTTGGGATTTAGAAAATTTCCCATCATTTTAACAGTGTGAAAACTGTGTGGTGGGTTTTTTTTTTTTTTTTTTTGAGGTGCTGGTTACCTTGACTTCCTTTGACTTAAGTTGGAGTGCCTCAGTGCTTCAGAAAACTAGGACTGGGTTTTTTATCAAGAAAAACAGAGACTTGATAAATTAGGGTCCCTTGAGTTGTTTTCTTTGTGTCATTCTTTGCCCTTTTTATTATGCAGTAGCAAAGTAATAGTGCTATAAAAAATGAAGCTTTACTTATCAGCTCACACAGAAGCATGGAATGGAGGCAAAACAAGCACCAATGTTGTTGGATAACATTTAATAATTGCACTTTTCAATGTGCCCAAGAATTAGCAGGGTGAGGTGGGGAAAAGCAAAAGTAGAATAACCTTTTTGCCCTTTTTCAAAGGGTTAACTGGCCAAACCAACTCAATTAGAATTGTCTTGATTAATAATTTGTGGAGACAAAGGAGAGGAATCAAAACTCCAAGCAGTAAAATTCTCAGAAAAGAGAGCCCCCAACTTCTCTTGGCTCTGTTGCTAGCTGTTCACTTCTAGAAGGTTTGAACCTTGCTGTTCTGACTTTGCCCTCATTCAGTCAGCTAGAGGCAAGTGAACAAAAAGCCTTGCCCTGCAGAGGGCCACAGCAAGAACCACCTTCCCCTTTGGAAAAGGTGTGGAGTGTTGTGGTTCGTTTAAAGGGAAGAGATCTGAACTGCTATTGCTGCCACAAAGGAACTATTTAGACCATAAGCCCTTCGGGGCAAGGGCTTTGGCTGTTTGTGTTTGTAAAGTGCCTGGCATGCTTTCAGTGCTACAGATAAATAATCATGTTTGGAATGAATGAGATTAAGCATCCTGCTAATCGATAGAGAGCAATGACTTCCTTAATGGCACCTGGAGCAGGAAACTGATTTTAGGTTGAGAAGGGACAGAAACCGCTAGACGTGGTGAGAGAGAGTTCAGCCACAGTGCCTGCCCAAAAAGGCTGGAATCATACTACTACATTTTTTTAAATTGAGTAATCTAGCATATACTGGGTACAGACTTCTTTTTGAACAGAGCTTTCAGGGGAAATAGAGAAGAAAAGAGCTATTATCTATGCAAATACTACTGAGTACCTGAGACACGTTTATAGCACCCGGTGATTAGTCATAATAAGGGCCCTTTTTGTGCAAAGGCCTGGAATGATCGCTTGATTAGAGGATGGAGCATATAGATCCACATCTCTTCATGTTGAGTTGGGGCTAGGGGAATTGGCACCTTTTCCTCCACTGGACTGATCTTTTTGTCCTGGAATGAGCTGGACTGGGCAATACAGGAGAATTTGGCACCAGTGAAGGGTAGTTTCCTTGTAGGTCTGTAAGGAATGTAGTCCTAGAACCTAGCCCCATTGTTACTTTGCTTCTGAAGGGATTGGCCCCAGGGGAGGATCTGGCAAAACTATACTAGATCTGCCATCCTAATCTGAGGTAAATTGTCCTCCAGTTAAGGCAATTCTAGAGATCAGCTCACCAAACTGTCTGCAGCCACAGGGCTCAGTAGGCAGAGAGACTGATTACAAAGGTTATATCCTAACCTAAAAGAAATCTAAATGAAACGTATTCCCTGATGACAATTTCTGTAACTACCTTAATAGAGCCATAGCTGTTTGTTCAGCCTAAATGACTATCTGAGCATAATTCCTGCTTTACAGTCCATTTTAATCTTTATGGGTCATTGGAAATCTATTTTGAGAGTGGTCTCATCTACCTGGAGATGTTGGATTCTATTTTGGAATAACGACGATTTAAAGAAAAAAAAAAAAAAAAAGTCCTACACCAGGGCATTGAGCTCCTAAGGTACAGCTCCTTTTGATTCTCCAAGATCTCCATCTTTCAGATTAAGGGTCCTGGTCAGCTGTTCAGTTAGGGTAAAAAGAGTCTCTCTTAAACAACCTTATCTCCATGGAATCCCAACTCTTCTTACTTGGGTTGACATATCCCATATCATCCTGTAAATTGGTCATATCTCTTCAGAAAGCTGAACCCATCGGTGTTACGCACTTCCAGCCTCCAAGATTGGTAGATTCAGTTTCAGACAGGTTCCAACGAGCTAGGATTAAGGCCTCTCAGAGGGTATTTTGTGATCTAAAAATCACTAAATGACAGAGCTGACAAAGTAGACTATTTCTGACTGCACCCTTTGATGACAGGAGAGGTTAAAGATGCATGAAAACCAAGGGTCATGTGTGTTGCATCTTAATTCAGTTATCCCTAACCTGAGCATCCAACAGTCCAGGTGTTGAAAAGGGAACCCTTAACCCTTTCTTATTCCCTGCTAACTAGAGAATGAGAGAGCTCACAACCTGGCAGCTTGTCTCTCCATGGAGTGCTCTAATGGAATGGAGAAGTGTGAGGGAGAGGATGTACCTCTCACTTGCAGCAAGCATTAAACTAAACCTATCAGGATTGGGGGGAAATTGCCCCACCACCCCAAAGAAAAAGGAAAAACCAAACAAACTTCAACTGACCAGAAACCTCCCTGCTGAACATAAGAATAGTCTGACCCAGTAGAGCCAAAGGTCCATCTAGCCCAGTATCCTGTCTTCCGACAGTGGCCAGTGCCAGGTGCCCCAGAGGGAATGAACAGAACAGGTAATCATCAAGTGATCCATCCCCTGTTGCTCATTCCCAGCTTCTGGCAAACAGAGGCTAGGGACACCAATCCTGCCCATCCTGTCTAATAGCCATTGATGGACCTATCCTGTTTGATTGGAAACATGGGTATTACCATGTCTGATCAGAACACTGTTCTATCTAATGCAGTATCCTATTTGTAAAAATGGCAAGTACCACATGCATATGGAATAACCAGCCATAGGGGAAATTTCTTTTATACACTGTAAGTTTGAGTTTGGCTTAGGCACTAAAACTAGGGCTTTGGAGCAGAGCCCGGAGCTGGAGCGCGGAGCAGCTCTGGAGCAGTGGAGCTGCAGGTTTTTGCCTGGAGCTGGAGTGGAGCCAGAGCACAGCTCCAAAACCGTGACTAAAACGTGGGTTTATTTCCTGTATGGGAAAAAATCAAATATAACTAGACGTTCTCCTGATTCATATCAGTGTCTAATTTTTTTTTTTTTTTTAAACCGCCTAAATTTTTGGTCTTGGTATCTTTTGTCAGTAAGTTTCATAGGTAAATTGTGTAGTATATGTTTGGGGGAAAATGTTTTCTTTGTATCATATTTAAATACCTTTTAAATTCCATATGAATACCTCATTGTTTTTGTACTTTGGGTACTTTTGTTTACCCTCTCATTTTACCTTTGGAGCAACCACAGGATTGTTGCTGAAGGATGTAAAACACTCTTTCCCTCTCACCCCCCTGTGGAACACTTTAAAGGCTACCAATTTTAAAAAGGACACTGTCATCTTAATCTGCCTTTCTGCTTCCATCTCATAGTTCATTTTTAGCAACACGACAAGATCTTTCTCATGCATTGCTTTCCATACAGCTTCTTAGAGTTCTCTCTGGTAGAAGTGTTTTTTCCCATCTCTTCTTTCTCTGCCTTCTTCCCACCCCATAGGTGCTAGCAAGGGTTTTCTTTCAACTACTGGAGGGAGGTCTTCATTTCCCGATCTCATTTTCTACTGCTGGAAAAGATGCTCTTCTCAATCCTTTTCCTTCTCTTCAGGAAAAGGACACTTAGGGCATGGCTACGCTGGAAACTTCAAAGCGCTGTCGCGGGAGTGCTCCCACGGCAGCGCTTTGAAGTGCAAGTGTGGTCGCACGTGACCGCTCCTGGTAATCCGCCTCCACGAGGGGATTAGCTCCGAGCGCTGGGAGCCTGTTTACACTAGCGCTTTAAAGCGCTCGGACTTGCTGTGCTCAAGGGGGTGATTTTTCATGCCCCTGAGCCAGCAAGTTAGAGTGCTATAAAATGTAAGTGTACCCAAACCCTTATTCTCACCTCTGAAATCAGGCTAGGTAAACTTCCTGCCAGTTAGGCCTGGTCTACACTTAAATTAAAAAAAAAAAAGAGTACTTGTGGCACCTTAGAGACTAACAGATTTATTTGCGCATAAGCTTTCGTGAGCTACAGCTCACTTCATCGGATGCATACAGTGGAAAATACAGTGGGGAGATTTGTTTCATGTTCTCTATGTATATAAATCTCCTCACTGTATTTTCCACTGAATGCATCCGATGAAGTGAGCTGTAGCTCACGAAAGCTTATGCTCAAATAAATTTGTTCGTCTCTAAGGTGCCACAAGTACGCCTTTTCTTTTTGCGAATACAGACTAACACGCTGCTACTCTGAAACTTAAATTTTAGGCTGATATAGTTACATCAGTGATGGGTGTGAAAACTCCATGCTCTTGAGCAATGTAGCTATGCTGACCTAAACCCCAGTGTAGATGCAGCTAGGTCCACAGGAGAATAATTCCGTCAACATAGCTACTGTCACTTTGGGAAGTGGAGCTCCTACATGGATGGAAAAAACCCTTTAACTGGTGTGGGCTGTATCTGCGCTACAGGGTTATGCTGTCCTAGCTACCATGCTGTAACGATGCTTGTATGGTCCCTGCAGTGTAGACGTACCTTTAGAGCATGGTGCTGAAGACATGGGGTAGTAGTAGCATACACTTGCTTCATGGGTGCTCAACATGTACCTAGAACACGTTCTGGGACCCGCTTGGCTGTAAACACGAGCAAACAATTTTTATTTTTAGGCTTAAAAAGTAAAGTGGATATACATTGCTCACCTTCCATTCAAATGGATTGCTGTAGTGAAACATAACACATGAACACCAAACAGTAGTTCAGGAGGTGAAGACCCCTGAATCCAGTTGAAGTGATATGAGGACTTAAATAGGTAGAATATGAATTCAGGCCTAGACACAGATTAACATCCCTAGTCTTACAAAAGTTCAATGAATCATTAATTACTACAAGTAGTTAGGATTTCGGTTTTTCATCTCCTCCAAAAGATGGCTTATTAGCTTCTTCTTTATCATAGAATCTTGTATCCGGACCTTATGTTTTGTGGAGTATTATTTGCTCTACATTACTTCCTATAACACTGAATTTTTGCTGTACTATACCGTTATTTACCACAAATAATTCCCATTAACATTAAATTCAGGTTTAGTTTGTGGTTTTATTATTTTCTCATACCACTTGTCCTGGCAAGTGTTCGAGTTCCTTTCATCCAACAGTTTTAGAACAAAATTAAGTTGAATACCTGTCTCTGGCAGCAGCAACAGAGTAAATGCTGAAACTTTCCTTTGTGGACTTTTATGGATTTCAGATAGAGGGTGAAAATTAAACCTGTTCCAGGATTACAGTTCTGCTTCTAAACTACAAGTCTCCAGGTGTGATGTCACTAGCTTCCACAATATTATCATAGTACTGTAGTTACATTAGAAATATTGTGGTACTGTTTTTGGATAAAGTGTATCATGCTGATGTAATGCATTTTTATCTCACGGCTGCAGGACTTGGGGTGATGAATTCTGGCTCAATTTCTGACAAAATGTGTATGTAGAATTAGTTTCCTCGCCCTTCTTAATCTTTCCAAAATGTACCAAAAGAGCACTTTCCTTTTCTCTTCAAATCTGGAATGTGAAGAGGAGATGAGGAGAGATTAATAAGACTGGGACTTTTCTCCTTGGAAAAAAGATGATAAGGAGGGATACGATAGAGGTCTATAAAATCATGACTGGCGTGGAGAAAGTAAATAAAGTGTTATTTACTCCTTCTCATAACACAAGAACTATGAGTCACCAAATGAAATTAATAGTCAAAGGTTTAAAACAAACAAAAGAAAGTATTTTTTCTCAGACCGCCCAGTCAGCCTGTGAAACTCCTTGCCAGAGGATGTTGTGAAGGCCAAAACTATAACAGGGTTCAAAAAAGAACTAGATAAGTTCATGAAGTTCAATGGCTATTAGCCAGGATGGCCGGGGATGGTATCCCTATTGTCTGTTTGCTAGAAGCTGAGAATGGGCGACGGGATAGATCACTTGATGATGACCTGTTCATTCCTGCTGGGACACCTGGCATTGGCCACTGTTGGAAGACAGGACACTGGGCTAGATGGACCTTTGGTCTGGCCGGTCTTATGTGAACTTTTATGTTTTCAATGGGAAAAGAAACCAGGACCCTTCCCAAATATTTTCCATTTAAAACCTCTTTCCCCTATATCTCCTGTTTAGGAGGCCTTATCTGGGTGAGAAGAAACTACTTGATGAATATTCAGTAGATTATGATTTCAAGGCTTATGCCTTTGTTTTGAAACACTTTCAGAGTATCATAAAAAAATAGGTTTGTATTAAACCATTTCAAATTTTTAATTTTTTTGCTGCTGAGACCGTTTCCTAATTTTTCTTTGCTTCTACTGTTTACTAACTTCCCAACTAGTGTATTCTTTAAATGTACTTTATTAATAAAACTTTGTATTTAGAAGTCTTGCAATTTATCTTAAAATATAAAATTTCAGAGTTTGAATTCTAATGAAAATGACATTGATGTTTTAAAAGGTTCTTGGTGTACATAACAAAGCAACTTGACCTTTTTTGCTAAGATCAGGAAACCGCTTTTATTTATATTTATATTTTGAGAGAGATCTGACTTTTTGTTCTCAAATTTCTTTCTGAAAAGCTGTTGAAATATTAGATGCACTGTGTATAAGTAACTGTTTCCTGTCCCCATATATAGACTGGATGGTTGTTCAAATAAAATCCAGATATCTGCAGGCATCTCTAAATTTGCAGTATGTATTTATAAAGGGCTCTCATTTTGAGAGTTAAAAATGCTCTTGTGAGCTGTTTGTGAGGTACAGTAACTGTCCTCCAGTTCTCAGTACTTGTTAACAAATTACACATCAGAATGACTACACAGCTGAGGTACTTGTATTAAGCTTCTGAGCATGCTCAGTGTTGTGAACTAAATATTTCTGGAGTCTGAACAGGGTGCTTGTATACTTACATTCTGTGCCCTCTTTTCTCAAACCTGGCTACTTGAAGTTTATTAAATATTACTATGTTTTGGAAGTTATATAGAATTAAAGATGGATCACTTGCTTTCACTCAGCCTAATAGATTTGTAAGGAAGCATTGCAGAAAAATGGATGTCAGTTTAAGCAATAATTTGAATTTTTTCTCATTACTAGGAGGGTTGCAGAGAACACTTAAAGTGTGGGCAACTATTTAAAACATGCTCCTCCCTATCCCTCCTTTCTCATGGGAATGAGGACAACAGATGTGCTGAACTCAAGTAATTAGCATAAAATAAAAAGTGTCCAATTTAGTGATTAGCACAGTTGGTGCCATAAAGGACTACAATAACTCTGGTTGGTTCACAGGTTTTTGGGTCTGGAGTGGACTATGTTTGGAAAGCTCTTAGCAGCTTATGTAGCTTTTTCCAATCACAGCAACCCCCCTCTACTGGGCTCAGCTGGAGAACATCGTTAATAGATCTTTTCTCAGGTTTTTGTTGTGGATGTTGGAGAAGGGTTACATATTTTCTTTTTGATTGGTTCTATTACCAGATCTGTTTTTCCAGTGTCCGATTTTAGTTCTTAGGTTCAGAACTGCTTTTCCTCTGGTATCCAGTAGATGGCATCAATGTACTACGAATGCTTCTGAATCCATTTTTTGTCCGCAGAGGTGCCATTCTGATTCCAGTATCGGACTCCCATGTACAGTTTGTGTTCCAAGTTTACCCTTGTGTATATGAAATATTTAACCACTCTTCACCATGTTTGTGCTTACACTAGAGTGAAATACACAGAATAGAGGGGGATTCAATTCACAGATACTTCCAACCTTTTTGTTTGAGTATACAGGTTGGTGAATGTGCATTAGTTTTGCTGTAATGGTCCTTTTTTTAAAAAAAAAAAAAAAAGGGGGTGTGTGTGCAAAATTCTGGGACAAATCCTTTCAAGGTTAGTAGTACTTACTGTTCAGTGACTCCTAGTACTACAGATGTTGACATGGGTGTGTTTAGTAATTGTTACCTTGTTGTTTAATCTGAAATGGCAACAACATCTATCTATCTCATTGATGTTCGCTTCCATATTTTTTTAATTGGAAAGCATTAATATGATTTGACTAGCTGGCTGTAACTGCCTCCTAATTTAATTTGGTTAGTCCAGGAGGGTTATTCAGAAGCCATAAGAGCGACAACCATGAGTTTATTATTTAAGGATTTTAATCCTCAACACTGATCTTACTTGGATGAATTGAAGATGGAGCTTGGAGAGGCGGGCGGGGGTTCTCTCTTTGACTCCAAGGGTGGAACTGAGACTGGAACCAAGCAGAGTAATTTTGACGGAGAAGATGATCTTCCACTCTACATTAAGGGTGATTACCCAGCCCTAACCAGAGATGAAAGTTCATTCTCTGCTACACAGAGTCTCTGCAAGGTGCAGTGGAGGTGGGGGACCAGTAGAGAGTTGATCATAACTCACTGATTTTCTGGACAGGGTCTTGGCAGATTTTGGAGCAGACTAATGTCTGCTCTGAACTCTACCAGCTTGTACTGGTCCCCAAGGGTTGGTTGTCCTAAAGTTCTCCCACATACATGTGTATAGGTATGTGTGGTAACAGAGTTTCCCAGGGGCTTGCCCCTGGGAATTTCCAGAGTGCAGTCTACTTAACCCATGGCCTTATCCCTGTGAGGGTTGATGTAGGAGCCAACTATCCAAATTCTACACCTGTTTGTGGCTCCTCTATGTCAGGGGACTCACCAGCTGAGAAGCTTTGCTGGTTTTCTCAGTTTGTGACACCTGAATGATGCAAAGGAGATGAGCAGACCAATACAGCCCAGAAACTTTTCCCTTAGTATGACAGAGCAACAGAAGCTTTCTGCCCTGTTTCCACTGAACTCTGACATTATTGCTACCCTTAGATATTGTGGAGGAGGAGCCACAGGGGGTGGTGGTGATACCATCTCTTCTTTGTTTTTTTCATACAGAGAGAGGATCTTTTGCTGCACAGTCTGAAGCTACTCTTGGCTTCTCAGACCTTCTTGGAACCAAAGTTCTCATGGAACTGGATTTCAGGATGCCCTGAGGGCCTGATCCAGTGCCCACTGAAGTCAGTGGGGAGTCTTTCCTTTCGATGAGAAGGCTTGGAGCAGTCTCCTACTCTATCCTTTCAAGTTCCATGAACAGCTTCCATCAGCATGGGCCAGAGACAAATCTATGGTCCTTATTACCCAAGTAGCAAACTTCAGAGAGAGGGACCATCCGTTGAGCAAATGTTCCTTACTTAATCAAAAAGCTCTAGGATATGGGAGTCGTGTACATTTTTTTTCAAAGGAATGGTTGAAAATAACATTCCCAGGCATTAGGATCACAGACATAAGGAGGCATTCAAACAGTTAAAAAACAGATCACAAATTCTCCAGTTCTGAATCGTTTAGTCAGGTGCCCAACCATGTTCTTCAGAACACATTGGGACAACTAAATGTGCAGGAAGAGCAGCCTGTTATGTTTGCATTGAGATGTCTAAATGGAGTAGAAAGAAACCACGCCAGTTTGCAAATGAGATAGTGGCAATTGTTAATTCAAAGCACCCTCCTCTCTATCCAGGTTTTAACTTTAAGCACCTAAATCCTTGCAAAATTGGAGCCAAAGTGATGTATTAGTCTAGTATGGTTCAGCAATGTGGGTTTTACCCACATGCTCAGGCTCTAACTGATCGCCATATTTGGGGTAGGGAAGGAATTTTGCCAGAGACCTTGAGGGATTTTTGCCTTCCTTTGCAGCATAGGGCACGGGTCACTTGCAGGTTGCAACTAGTGTAAATGGTGAATTCTCTGTAAGTTGAAGTCTTTAAACCATGATTTGAGGACTTCAGTAACTCAGCCAGCAGTTAGGAGTCTCTTACAGGAGTGGATGGGTGAGGTTCTGTGGCCTGCAATGTGCAGGAGATCAGACTAGATGATCATGATGGTCCCTTCTGGCCTTAAAGTCTATGAATCTATGAACAATGTCAGGTTCCCATACATATGTGTGAGAGTATATGATGATAACATAAGACTAGCCATATTGGGTCAGAAGAATGGTCAATCTAGTCCAGTGTCCTGTCTTGCAACAGTTGCCAGTTCAGAGGGAATGAACAGGGCAATTGCAGAGTGATCCATCCCCTGTCATTCAGTCTGAGGTTTTGGCAGCCAGAGGTTTAGAGGTGCCTAGAGCATGGGGTCATGTCCCTGACCATCTTGACTAATAGCCTTTGATGGATCTATGCTCCATGAACTTATCCAGTGTTTTTTAAACCCTATTATACTTTGGGCCTTCACAACATCCCTGGCAATGAGTTCCACAGGTTGACACTGTGCGTTGTTTGAAGTACTTCCTTCTATTCGTTTTAAACTTGCAGCCTATTAATTTCATTGGGTGGTCCCTGGTTCGTGTGTTGTGTGAAGAGGTAAATAACACTTCCATATTTGCTTTCTCCAAACTATTAATGATCTTAGAAACTTCTATCATATTCCCCCCCCCCCCCCCCCCCCCGTAATCTTCTCTTTTCTAAGAGGAACAGTCCCAGTCTTTTTATTCTCTCCTCATATGGAAGCTGTTCCATACTCCTATTGATTTTTGTTGCCCTTCTTTGTTCTAATTCTAATATCTTTTTTGAGATACGGCAATCATAACTGCACACAGTATTCAAGGTGTGGGCATACTACGGGTTTATATAATGGCATTATGATATTTTCTGTCTTATTGTCTATCCCTTACCTAATGGTTCCTAATATTCTGTTTGCTTTTTTGACTGCTGCTGCACAGTGAGCAGATGTTTTCAGAGAACTCTCCACAATACTCCAAGATCTTCCTTGAGTGGCAACAGCTAATTTAGACCCCATCATTTTGCATGCGTAGTTGGGATTATGCTTTCCAATGTGCAGTATTTCGCACTTATCAACATTGAATTTCATCTTCCATTTTGTTGCCCAGTTACTCAGTTTTCCGCAATCCCTTTGTAACTCTTTGCAGTCAGCTTTGGACTTAACTATCTTGTATAATTTAATCTCATCTGCTAATGTTGCCACCTCACTGTTAACCGCCTTTCTGGATAATTTATGAAAAAGTTGAACAGCATTGGGCCCTATACAGATGATTGGTGGACCCTGCTATTTATCACTTTGCATTGTGAAAAAAGAGTTTATTCCTATCCTTTTTTCCTATCTTTTAGCTAGTTGCTGATCCATGAGAGGACCTCCCTTTTATTGCATAACTCCTTACTTTGCTTAACAGCCTTTGACGAGGGACCCCGCTGAAGGCTTTCTGAAAGTTCTAGTGCATATATCCCTTGTCCATATATTTGTTGGCACCCTCAAAGAATTGAAACAATGTGTGAGGCATGATTTTTTGTTTACAAACGTTGTATTGACTCTTCCCCAATGTATCATGTTCATCTGTGTGTGTGATGATTCTGTTCTTTTGACCAGTTTCTCCTGTACTGAATTTATTCTTACAGTCCTGTAATTGCCAGGATCGCCTCTGGAGCCTTTTTAAAAAATTGGCATTACATTAGTGGTCTTCCATTCATCTCATACAAAGGCAGATTTAACTGATAGGTTACATATCATAGTTGTAAGTTCTGCAGCTTCATATTTGAATTCCTTCAGAGCTCTTCAGTGAATATCATCACGTCCTGGTATTACTGTTTAATTTATCAGGTTGTTCCAAAACCACCTCCTTGTGATACCTCAATCTGAGACAGTTCCTCAGATTTGTCTAAAAATAATTGGTCTGGTTTGGGAATCTCCCTTACATCCTCTGCAGTGAAGACCTATGCAAAAAATTCATTTAGCTTCTCTGCAATGGCCTTGTCTTCCCTGATTGCTTCTTTAGCACTTCAATCATCCAGTTGTCTCACTTACTGTTTGGTAGGCTTCATGCTTCTGATATACTTAATTTTTTTTTGCTAGTTGCTCTTCAGATTCTTTTTTTGGCCCACCTAATTATACTTTTTATAATTTATAATAATTATAATTTAAATATAATTTATACATTGACTTGCAAGAGTTTTTGCTTCTTTCTTTTTTCCTTAATAGAATTTGACTTCCAATTTGTAAGGGATGCCTTTTTGCCTCTAACCACCTCTATTACTCTTCTGTTTAGCCACGGTGATATTTTTTGGTCATCTTTCTGGGTTTTTTTGTTTGTGGTATACACCCCTTATGGTGTTTTTAAATAGTTTCCTGGCAGCTTGCAGGCCTGTCACTCTTGTGACTGTTCTTTTTAATTTCTGTTTAACTAGCTTCATTTTTGTGCTCCCTTTTTGAAGTTAAATGCTACTATGGTGGGTTTCTTTGGTATTTCCACCCTACAAAGATGTTACATTGAAGTACATTATGATAGCTATTTCCGAGTGGTTCAGCTATACTCGCCTCTTGGACTAGATCCTGTGCTCCCCTTCGGACTGCATGTGCGCGCATCTGAGAGAGAGAACTTTAGACAGCCAAACACATCTCTTTACTCATTTTTATGTACAACATAACTTGCTTAAAAATCCTTTGTCTTTACCATCACCTGGAATCCAGTTTGTGATAACAAGCTGCATGTGAAGAGTATAGTCCAGGTATATTGCAATACAGGACCCTTAATATTAAGGATTGTGAGAGCCTGGCTGCTTTTAAAATTTTCTCTGTGTGCTGTCAGAATCTTTTTTTTTTTTTTTTTTTTTTTAAAGGTAAATGTGTTTCTAAGAGAGAAACTGACTGCTGAAATATACTGGGCTAATAAATCACTTAGGCCCCCCCACACTTGCAGAACCTTACACACATTCTTAAAGTCAAGCACATGAGTAAAGTCTTTACAGGATCAAGGCCTTAGCATTGCCTGAAGAATTCTTCAGAACAATCTTAGGCACATCGACCAGTTGTAAATGGGTGGCTCACAATTTATTATTTAGTGTTTCACCTTGTTTCTTGAATTCTGAATTAGTCATCATCTCTTGCCTCACACCTGTATTTTTAAGAACTGGTAACATGAATTTTCACTCCTAGTAATTAAGAAATAAAATTCCCTTTGCCTTTACGAATAGCGAACGTCCTTTATCCCATCCAGACATTTGTGTACTAAGCCTAAACTTTTGGTGATTGCGGTTTTTTGATTATTTGTATTACAGTAGCACTTACAGGATCCCAGCCACCTTTGGAGTTTCACTGTGATGTACACAGTGTAAACAAAAATAATAATAATAAAAAAGAAAAAAGTCTTCAGAAATTAGATGTGAATGGTCATATTTCTGATTACCATATATTCTAGGCAGTCAGAAAGACCACTTGAAATCAATGGGGAATTTTATGAAATTCTGTGGACTTCTCTTCTCTCCAGATTTGATGAAACGTTTTGAAGATTTCAGGGAAAAGTCTCTACTAACTTACTTATTCCCCCCCCCCCCCCCCCCCCCCCCCCCCCCCCCAAATATTAAGACATTTTCAAGCAGCTTTAAATAAAATATGGATTTATTTCACAGTCTTGGTATTAACAAGAAATACACCCCCTAAGATATCTTTTTTTTCTCTTCCTGAGTTTCAGTTCCTGTATCCAAGGAGATCTTCCTATCCCTCGAGGCTTTCTCCTGCTTGTCCCTCTTAAACTCGTAAATTGAGTACCAAACCTTGTCAAAATTAAATGAGTATTTTTTAAAGACTTGAAACCACGTTCCTTGGAGAGATCCTTCAAATGAATGTAACTATAATGTGTAAAGCACACTAGCTGGGCATTTGTTCTAAAATGTTAAGTAGTAAAATGTTAAGCAGTAAAATAGTTAGCAATTGTTGACATTTTACATGTCTATCATTGTTTTAGAGCTAATATTTAATGGAATTGTATGGGACAATTAATACCCGCCTAGAAGTATTGTTGTATCACTTCAAATTTTAAAGGTAATCCTTGCAACACAAAGGGAAAAAAAAAGTCTGCAGAAAAGTTGAAATACAAGAAATCCACACACTCTGAATCTGCCCTGTAGCATGGAATTTGTGTTTTATATATTTATAATGGTCCGTCAGACTAGTCCTCAATTACAAAGCTAAAATGTCTTGGAGCTTTTCTGGAGTTACTTAAGCCTATTAGATGTTAACAAATATGTGTTTTTATAGGTACGTGCACACCAGTTAGTTTTACCACCTTGTGATGTTGTGATCAAGGCTGTAGCTGAGTACGTCCGTAATATTCAGGACACCACAGATTTGGATGCCATAGCAAAAGACGTTTTTCAACATTCACAGGTAAAGTAGGGCTAACACAAAAATACATGGGTTTGGTTCACCTAAAATTGTGTTGTGGATCTTTGTTGAAAACAAACAAAGTTCATATTTCTTGTGTGTATATATAATGTCTTGATTGCCAAAACTTAGTATTCAGCAGTTTTGAAAAGAAATCCACTTTCCTGTCTGCACTTAATCGTTGGGTACATGATTACTGAAATGACACTACATTCTTTCCACTTTGTCTTTTAGCTTTATTTATGTTCATTGTCATTAAGAGCCCACACTTACAAAATTTGCTTTTCTAAGCTCGAAATATGCTTTGTTCCTATGGTGATTGTTAATAAAAGTGGATCTTGTATCCACTCAATCACCATGATGCTTATTAAAAATAATTCTCTGTACCAATGTGCCATAGTAAGATGTTAATTTGTTGATCCATAGATATTATATATATTATTGTATGATGTAGCATAGATAAGCATGTTATAATATTATGCCATGATGTATAGGTCACATGGGTATATTTGTTTACGAAGCCTGTTTTACTTTTTATTTTAGTCTAGAACAGAAGACAAAGTTACTCGATTTAAGAGAGCAGTTGCATATTATTCAGCGACTAATAAACCTATGCCATTTCATCTACCACATTACCTAGGTAAGTAACAAAAGCCTGTTTATAAGAAAACTGACTGAGATAATCCTAAATAAAAGATAGCGATGTTGAGGAAGTTGTCTTTATATTCATTACCTCTATTTTTTATCAGATTACCTTTAAAAACTCAGTATTCACTGCAGTGGTTTCATTTCTTTTAAAATAGGTTGAGCTCATTCCCCAAATTGAGTTTCGATTACAGCAACAACACTAATTGTCTTTCATCCTAAACAGTGTCTAATTCAGGATACTTAAACAGTTAACAAGTGAAAACTGGTCAGCAACTTCAGCAGGAAAATAGGTGTACTATACTTTTTTCACAAAACAGAGTTCTTGCTTCTCCCCAGTTTTATCTGAGAGAGATTTTTCCTTTGTATACATGAGGAAATAAAAACACTGAAATTACATGTTTCACAGATGTGGTGTTCATAGTTTAAGTTAACTGTTACCACCAAAACTTGAATATGCAAGTACTAAATGTGACCAAACTGTTGAAGTAACTTGGAAAACATTTTCCTCTCAGCTTACTGTATATCCTTTGTAATAAATGAAGGGCTAGATTAAAAGTATGTTAAGGTTGCAGAGTCAGGTACTCAGAAGGTTACTTGAGCTCAGATATGTTGTGCATTTTTTATCTCTTGGTGCTGCAGGCTGAATGGTGTTGGCAGTCACATGCTACTACAACTCTTCCTTGCAACCCTGACTTGGCTCTGTCCCCATTTATCTACCTTTATTCCTTCTTCCCTGTGCAGTTAACACCCTGGCACTGAGGTCTCCATCCAGCCCTCTGGGTTGCCACTACTTTTGGACTTCCCTCCCCTTTAGGCTCCTATTGTTTGCCACTGTTGGGCTCCTGAGCAGTAACTCATCTGAAATGGACCCTATTTTAAGTCCTCCGAGACCTGCATTAGGGTTAAAATAGCCGAGTGTTTTTCAGTCTGTCAGTTGGTGCCATCTCTACTCACAATTACAGTTATTGTCACTGATTTCCCTGTTCTGCTAACCCTAATTAACCAATGCACGTTGGGTAGGTTGCAAGCCCAGGTTGGTATGGAGGGAAGGTAGTGAGAGTAAGGGAAGCTCTAAGGAGAGGAAGCAGGTGATCTCCAGATAGTTTTCATATTACAGTATACTAATCTACCTTGCATCCTTTTGAGGAAGATGTAAATAAGATTGTTTCTTCTTAACAGAGACAGCATGTTGCTACTGGCCGACAGTGTTTTTGCTCTTTTGAATGCTTGTTGGACAACCAGTATTCTTACAGTTAGTGTCTAGAAACTTAAAACTTGAAGTTCCACTACTTCTGCTGTATTCTAGTGGAAATGCAATATGTTGAGACTGTCAAGCCACTTTACTGAAGGGTCGTGTGGATTAAGTTCTAGATATGATGGGATTTGGAGAATAAAAGTAGGCAGAATAATGACGAGAGAGAAATGGAATCAAAATGGAGAGAAACCAAAACAAGTTAAAATTGACTTGACAAACTACAGAGTTGTAGAGAGAATTATATAGTAAAAAAACAGAAATGAGCTCAGGATGGTAAAAATAGACACGGGAATAAAACAAGAACAAATAAACTGTAAGGGCAAAATATATAAATAAATAAAATAACCAGGTCAGGTGTAAAACTCAGTGAGGTTTGATTTTTTTAACATATAGATTAGTTACTTAAAATACACATTGGACAACTGCGTTTTGACCAGATTGCATGTGTGGGGATGAGTATATAAAATGAGTACTATCGTGTTTTTTCCCATTTTTATTTCCACCCCTTTTCCCAATTTGCTAATTAAACAGCCAGACCAAATCAGTTTGGGATGCCTGGGATAGTGCCACCATATGTTCCTTCTCAGATGCTCAACATTCCACAGACCTCTCTACAAGCAAAACCTGTGGCAAGTATTTTCTTCTGCTTTTCTTGACTTAATAACTATTAGAAATGTGGTCTGCTAGATGCATGAAAATCTAGGTAAGAAGATTAAAAACCTAGCCTGCTTTCCACAACCAGAGTTGATTGATCAAACTCATCTTGTAACTGCAGTGACTCGGCAGACTCCAATGAAAGCATTTCTCATGAAGGGTCTGGAAGGCTGAACTCATATGTTTAAAAAAAAAAAAAAAAGTCTATTTAAATAACCAAATTCATATTATAACATCAATCTTTTTGTTGTTACCTTTGTTTTAAAAAAAAATTACATTAGGCCCCACAGATGTCCAGTCAGGGTGGAGCCCAAGGTCCGGGTCCATACCCATATAATCTCTCTGAGCCAGCCATCACCTTGGAAGCAGGTGGGAAAAGTCTTTCTGAGCAGAACAACTACAGTAACATTCCTCATGAAGGAAAACATACTCCATTGTATGAACGATCCTCTCCAATAAACCCAGCTCAGAGTGGGAGCCCCAATCATGTGGATTCAACCTATTTTCCTGCTTCTTCTACATCATCTTCCTCTGACAATGATGAAGGCAATGGAGGTGCTGTGAAGTAAGTAATGGATGAGATAATTTCAGTAACACCTTACATATTCTGAAATACTTATTCATGAGCAGAACCTTTTTCAATATCCTGTGAGTACAGGTTACTGACAGAAAAGTTGTACTTTGCTGGGTCACTGTGGCTGCCAATGTATCTATGTACTCTAGCCATTTTTCTAAAAAGCAAAAAACAAAACAAAAAACCCCACACTACCAGCAGGTTTTTTTACCCTACGCTTTTTCATTGTTCCCTAAGAAGAATGATGCGTTGTGAGATCTTGATAAATGAGAACCTCCTCTCTTCAACTCCACAGTGGAAAAACACTCCACAGCATTATATATTAGAGTTCTAATAGATAAAAATATAAAACCCTGCTCAACTTACAGTTTTTGCACTTTTATAACTTTGGGAAAATGTAGTCATGCAGTGAAGTTTAGTGTTTATGCAAGGATTAACAATTCTAGAAAGTGACTGATGGCCCTCATCAACAGAACAGATACAGCACAGAGAGTAGCGCTGAAAACCTCCTTGTTCTGCCCTACCATTCTGCCTTACCCCTTTCTTGGAGTGAAAAGGTAATTCAGAATAATTCATACGTTCAGGTTTATACTAGATCATTGGTTCTCATCTGGGCCGCGAGCAGGTTTCAAGGGGTCCGTCAAGCAGGGCCAGCATCAGACTCACTGCGGCCCAGGGCAGAAAGCTGAAGCTCCACTGCATAGGGCTGAAGCCTGAGGCCCTGAGCCCCACCATCTGGGACCGAAGCCTGAGCAGCTTAGCTTCATGGGGCCCCAAACAGTTGCCCTGTTTGCTACCCCCTAACGCTGGCCCTGGCTTTTATATGCAGAACATCAGTTGTTGTGCCACAGGTGGGCTGTGGAGGTTTTATAGCATGGGCGGGGGGAGCCTCAGAAAGAAAAAGGTAGAGAACCCCTGTACTAGATCATATGTCCATTTTGGTAAAAGAGTTGTGGAGTATTTGTCATTACTGCTTACTGATTTCCAACAGGAGATTTGATGGGGGACTATCTGCATGTAACCTTAAATAGATGTAGACCTGTTGCATGCACCATGGCACATGACCCTACTCAGCTCTGGTCTACACTACGAGTTTAGGTCGAATTTACAGCGTTAGATTGATTTAACCCTGCACCCGTCCACACAGCGAAGCCATTTTTGTCGACTTAATGGGCTCTTAAAATCGATTTCTGTACTCCTCCCCGACGAGGGGATTAGCACTGAAATCGACATCGCTGGGTTGAATTTGGGTTAGTGTGGACGCAATTCAACAGTATTGGCCTCCGGGAGCTATCCCACAGTGCTCCATTGTGACCGCTCTGGATAGCACACTCAACTCGGATTCACTAGTCAGGTAGACAGGAAAAGCCCTGGGAACTTTTGAATTTCATTTCCTGTTTGGCCAGCGTGGCAAGCTGATCAGCACAGGTGGCCGTGCAGATCTCAACAGCAGAGGTGACCATGGAGTCCCAGAATCGCAAAAGAGCTCCAGCATGGACCCAATGGGAGGTACTGGATCTGATCACTGTATGGGGAGATGAATCAGAACTCCGTTCCAAAAGACGAAATGCCAAAATATTTGAAAAAATCTCCAAGGGCATGAAGGACAGAGGCTATCACAGGGACCTGCAGCAGTGCCACGTGAAACTTAAGGAGCTCAGGCAAGCCTACCAAAAAACCCAAGAGGCAAACGCCCACTCGGGGTCAGAGCCCCAAACATGCTGCTTCTATGATGAGCTGCATGCAATTCTAGGGGGTGCCCCTACAACTACCCCACACCTGTACATGGACTCCTGCAAGGGAGTCTCATGCAACAGGGATGAGGATTTTGGGGACGAGGAAGACGATAGCGCACACCAGGCAAGCGGAGAAACCGTTCTCCCCGACAGCCAGGAACTGTTTATCACCTTGGAGACAGTACCCTCCCAACCCAGGCTCCCGGACCTTGAAGGCGGAGAAGGCACCTCTGGTGAGTGTACCTTTGTAAATATAATACACGGTTTAAAAGCAAGCGTGTTTAATGATTAATTTGCCCTGAAGACTTGGGATGGATTCACGGCCAGTACAGCTACTGGAAAAGTCTGTTAACATGTCTGGGGATGGAGCGGAAATCCTCCAGGGACATCTCAATGAAGCCTTTGCAAAAGGTTTCTGGGGAGGGCAGCCTTATTACGTTCTCCATGGTAGGACAGTTTACCACGGTAGGCCAGTAGCACGTAGTCTGGAATCATTGCATAAGAAAGCATGGCAGCATGTGGTCCCGGTGTTTGTAATCAACCACCCTCCTCCCCAGGTTCCATAGTCTTCTCACCCAGACACCCAAGAACGCGTGGGGGGGAAGGGGAGAAGCTCTGGGCACCCAACCACTCCACCCCAGAGGACTGCCCAAGGAACAGAACATTGGCATTCAATAAGTTTTGAAGGGCAGTGTGGCCTTGTCCTCCCCCACCCCACCTGGTGCTTCCCTCCTCCCACACCCCTCCCGGGCTACCTTGGCAGTTACCCCCCTGTTTGTGTGACAAATTAATAAAGAATGCATGAATTTGAAACAACAATGACTTTATTGCCTCTGCAAGCGGTGATCGAAGGGGAGAGCGGAGGGCGGTTGGCTTACAGGGAAGTAGAATGAACCAAGGGGGCGGATTTTCATCAAGGAGAAACAAACAGACCTGTCACACCATAGCCTGGTCAGCCATGAAATTGGTTTTCAAAGCTTCTCTGATGCACAGCGCGCCCTGCTATGTTCTTCTAACCACCCTGGTGTCTGGCTGAGCGTAATCAGCTGCCAGGCGATTTGCCTCAACTTCCCACCCAGCCATAAACATCTCCCCCTTACTCTCACAGGTATTGTGGAGCACACATCAAGCAGTAATAACAATGAGAATATTGGTTCCACTGAGGTCTAACCGAGTCAGTAAACTGCGCCAGTGCCCTTTTAAATGTTCAAATGCACATTCTGCCACCATTCTGCACTTGCTCAGCCTATAGTTGAACAGCTCCTGACTACTGTCCAGGGTGCCTGTGTATGGCTTCATGAGCCATGGCATTAAAGGGTAGGCTGGGTCCCCAAGGATAACTATAGGCATTTCAACATCCCCAACGGTTATTTTCTGGTCTGGAAAGTAAGTTCCTTGCTGCAGCTGTTCATACAGACCAGAGTTCCTGAAGATGCGAGCGTCATGTACCTTTCCTGGCCATCCCACGTTGATGTTGGTGAAACGTCCCTTGTGATCCACCAGTGGTTGCAGCAACATTGAAAAGTACCCCTTTTGGTTTATGTACTGGCTGACCTGGTGGTCCAGTCCCAAGATAGGGATGTGTGTTCCGTCTATCGCCCCACCACAGTTAGGGAATCCCATTGCAGCAAAGCCATCCACTGTGACCTGCACATTTCCCAGAGTCACTACCCTTGATAGCAGCAGCTCAGTGATTGCATGGGCTACTTGGATCACAGCAGCCTCCACAGTAGATTTGCCCACTCCAAATTGATTCCCAACTGACAGGTAGCTGTCTGGCATTGCAAGCTTCCAGAGGGCTATTGACACTTCTTGTGAACTGTGTGGGCTGCTCTCATCTTGGTATTCTTGCCCTTCAGGGCAGGGGAAAGCAAGTCACAAAGTTCCATGAAAGTGCCCTTACGCATGGGAAGTTTCGCAGCCATTGGGAATCGTCCCAGACCCGCAACACTGTGCGGTCCCACCAGTGCTTGTTTCCCGGGCCTAGAATCGGCGATCCATGGCATGAGCCTGCCCCATTGCCACCAGGATGGCCAAATTACCGGGGCCCGTGCTTTGAGAGAAGTCTGTGTTCATGTCCTCGTCGCTCTCATCACCGTGCTGCCGTCGCCTCCTTGCCTGCTTTTGCAGGTTCTGGTTCTGCATATACTGCATGATAATGCGTGAGGTGTTTACAATGCTCGTAACTGCCGCGGTGATCTGAGCTGGCTCCATGCTTGCCGTGGTATGGCGTCTGCAGGGGAGCAGAGTTGTAGGTGGTTGGATCACCAGTTTTGCAGACCTACTGCACTGTCTGGTGCCAGGACACAACAGCTGAGCGGGCTGCACGCTTGCTGTGGTGTGGCGAGACAAGAGCAGCATTGCAGTGGAAGCAGCCCTGCGAGACCACCAGGAGAGCAGAATGGCAGCGGAAGTGGTCGTTCGATGACAATGGTTTGCAGACCTACTGCACCGTCTGCTGAAAGCAGTATGGTGCCTGCACGGAAAAAGGGCGCAAAATGATTGTCCGCCGTTGCTTTCACGACGGGAGGGGTGACTGATGACAATACCCAAAGCCACCCGTGACAATGTTTTTGCCCCATCAGGCATTGGGAGCTTAACCCAGAATTCCAATGGCGGCGGAGACTGCAGGAACTGTGGGATAGCTACCCACAGTGCAAGGCTTCGGAAGTCGGTACTGTGGATGCACTCTGCCGACTCTTCACTCTGCCGACTTAATGCGCTTCGTGGGGACACACACAATCGACTGTATAAAATTGCTTTCTAAAAATCCACTTCTATAAATTCGACCTAATTTCATAGTGTAGACATACCCTCAGTCTAAAGATGCCTTTAGAAGTTCAGATCTGTGTTGCTAAGTACACAATTGTGAATGCATCTCTTCATGGCAGTAAATTCTGAGAATGTCTGCAATTAATGGCAAGAACTCTAAATTTTATTTTTTGTGGTGTAGTTGGCACACACTGGGGATATGTAAACCACATTATGCTTTCTTTGCTTAATGAATTATGTACAATTAATTAATTATCCACAATTAAAATTTTCAATTTATAAAATTGGTACATCTATGTTACAAAGATACATACACTAGACTTTTTTTTTTTTTAGTTTTTCAAAATAATGCTATTTTATGCAGTACATTCTGAACGAATTAGAAATTGGCGTCAAGACAATATCACTGATATCACTATGTTTAGAGACAGTCTCTTAAGTGGGAAGCTAATTGGTAAATTGACAGACATTGGAACTTCATTCAGGATGTTTTACTACATTAATAGAAGATAAGGTGATCAGTAACAGCATGGATTTGTCAAGAACAAATGATGTCAAATCAACCTATAGCTTTCTTTGACAGGGTAACAAGCCTTGTGGAGAGGGGGGAAGCAGTAGATGTAGTATATCTTTAGTAAAGCTTTTGGAAGGTTGTGGGATCTCCGTCATTGAAGGTTTTTTAAGAGCAGGTAAAGGATGGTTGAGATAATATTTAGTCCTTATAATTATAAAGGAATCTTAAGTTTTTTTTTTTTAAATTACAATCCAAATATTAATAAATATGGGAATTTTATACTGCTTTCTAGACACTCCTGTATATTGGCATTTCTAATTTATGTGGTGTCTTTTAAAATTAGAGCATTCACTGACAAAAATTCTCATTGACTATTAATAAAGCTGTTAAGATGCATCTTACGTTTTGCACTAAATACTGTAGTTTTTCTTTTTGTGTATTTATTCAGCCATGTCAGTGGGAACAAAATGAGTTGGGAAAAAACAAGAACCCAGTCGGAAAACCAAGCACATGGAGACCCAGGAGACCAAACAAAGGTAATATCTTAAGTTCCAAACCTCCACATTTATTGCTACAGCCTTACAAGCATATGGTAAAACTTTCAAAAGCACCTGTGAGAACTTAAAAAAAAAAAAAAAGAAAAAAAAAAAGGCAAACTGTAATTACAGTGAGAAATGGCTTAAAATATGTTATATGCATACAAAATTGTAAACTCAGTAGACTATCTTACCCTGTCGTTCTTGGATATTTCTGCACATTTCATATACATGATAATATACTGGGTTGATTTCAGAAAGAATACCTTTAGTAGTCTTAATGTAGCATCTGCAGGATATTTGCTATCTGTTGAGAGCAGTTCCATTATGGATGTTTGAAGGTAGGGCATAAATGCACAACTCAGAGCTGTGTAGTCATTATTATCAATTTATGTATGAGAATTCAAAGATGGAAAAAATACTATTACTTACCAGTTAGAGGTTCTGCTTTTACAAATGGCTGGGATGAATTTCACAATGAATAGTAAAGTAATTCTATGAGTTTGAATGGGACTATTCAAAGTAAAGTACTACTTAATGTAAGGATGGTACAGTTAATACCTTAAGAATTCAACATTGATTTAAAATTGTGCTAGTAAAAAGCAAATTCCAAAACGATGTCAATGTGAAGGACGTCATGCCAGACATGCCAAGTTTCAACTACATTTCAGTGAAAATGCACACGTTTTATACCTCCAGTATAAACCCAAGGTTTATAATAGAGATGAAGGCTAGCCATTAATTTATTCTCAGGCAAAAAATATAATAAAAATAAAGCCAAACCAAAGTCTGGAGTTATGGTGGAAAGACCCTATTTTCTTAGCTATAAATCCTTATGAGAATGTGTTAGTTCCCCTCCCCCCCCAATAAAATAAAAGTTCTTAGTCTGGAAATTCCAGTCAGATAACACCTTGGGTCTGTCCCTATAGTGCTAACCTGATAACAGCTAGAAACAGACCTCACCCATCCATACTTATCCCTGCAAGCCACTCCTGATGTGATAGCAATCTGCCTGTGGACCATTCACAATTTGCAATTTTGGCCATAAAGCCATACAATTTGCAAAGTATGCAGAAAACTGGTGTGTAGATAATCAAATGGACACATGTATATAATAATATCGATGTACATTTTAAAGTGTATACTTCGTGTTTCTGTGATAACCGTTTTAAATGTGTAATTGCTTCCTTACCCACCCTTAAACCAGTTAAAAGCAATTGTATTTGTTAAGCACTATAGAAAAAGCCAAGTCTGGAGTTTGTAGGTATATTTATTTCACAGAGAGGTAGCCAAAATATTGGAAAAATCTTTGAAAGGTGAAAATATATTTTTAAAGTCTAGTTCCTCTGAAACTTTGTGTGTGTTCAAACTTTCCAGAAGAATTTCACATTGGAATCAGATGTGGTATGTGAAGTTTAAGGTAGATCATTTAGGGAGTTGAAAATCTGGCCTATAACAGAAAGCTAGCACCAACCCTGATGATAATTCCTTTCTTTTATCCTTTGTTTCATATAGTTAAATTGCAAGCTGTTGGAGTGAGGACTGTCTCGCTATGCATTTGTACAATGCCTGGGACAATGGGCTTCACATCTCAGTTAGGCCTTTTAGTTATACAGTAATACAAATAAATACTAACAATAATACTCCTCCTAACTGTGGAGATACTAGTGGTCTCTTGGATACCATTTTGTTGTGTGCAGTGCTGGGTGCATTATGTAGGTGGATTGATTTAAATCACTGATTTTAATCATGTATTGCAATTGTACTTTTTAGTTATTTTCCTGAGAGAGGTTGGTAACCATTAAAACATATTGCCTTGCAACTAAATATAGCCTGTATGCTTAATTTGGTGCTGCTTTTTGGTAACCAGGAGGATATATTATGTCTATACATATTTATTTAAGCAACTCTGTAGCTTAATTTACATGTATTCAGATTCTTAATTTTTACATTGCTTACTATGTTAGAAAATGGGGAATGACGCATTTCTTATTTATTAGATTAATTTTTTACTTGTGATGTTTGTCAAGCTCTACCTGGATGGACATTCATATTCAGTTAAAAATGGACAAAACCACATTTTAATATTTGTATTAAATAAAACTACCTTAACTGCTGGACACAGAGGGGAAAAGTGTTTATCAAAAACATGTCTTGCATTTAAAACTGATTCATTAAAAGAGGAAGTATTATCTCTAGGTATTGAATTGAACTGATTATTTCTGGTAACGATGTCATCAAGACTTTAGAACTAGTAGATTTAATCCTTTCACACCTAGTTTTTATTCATAGATGGGGAGAGGAAAATCAACTTTCCTTCTTTTTCTATTTCCAATTGGTTTCTAAACTTTGAATGAACTGGTCATTGAACTGAACTAGCTGAATAAGCTGAAATGAAGAAGATAGTCTCTTCTGCAGGTGCAGAGAGACTACAGCTGTCAAAAGCTGGTTTAATACTTCAACAAACTCTGGTTCCAGTTGTAAGCCACTGACTTCCACCAGTTCAGTGGTGTTACTTTCTTTGGAACTTATCAGCAAATATGTACTCAATATTTTTGTATTTAATGGAAATTGTTTTAATAGATTCTAAGTTTAGGCTTTAACATAGGTTGTCAGTGTCAAATTTATTTTAAAAAAAATCTGTATTTAACTTTAAAAAAATCAGATTTTTAAAATTTTCTAATCCAATTTTTATTCAGCCTGGAAATAATCTAGATAGTGCAACTACATGAGAGTCTTGTGGTGGTACACTTTTTAAACTAGATTTTTCCTCCTTTAATAGCAGCACAGTGTTTTGTAAATTCTTATTTATAGTGCCATTTCAGCATCTTTTAAATTCATTCTTAGAGCCACTAGAATTGGGGATAGGAATCTGTTTACAATAATTAAATCTAAATAAAAATATACCATAAATATGACACTTTGGTGCTAAGTGTACTTAGTACTTTTTTCAAGCAATAGCTGTCAGATATAAAATGTTTTGCTATCACAAATTGTTTTGTTCTAACCATTCCTTTTGTATCTAACCTCTGTTTTAAATAAATAAATCTAAATCTGGATTACATGTGGTATAAAGTAATCTGAAAGGGGTAGTGCCCACTTGAATTTTTTTTGAAATGCCATGTTCTGAGAGAACCCCTTTTTGAATAGTGTGCTTTGACTTCTTTAAAATAAAAAATCCTTAATTTTTTAAATAAGGATTTGTCTGCTTCCCTTTTGGTATTTAGAAAGATCTGATGGGTGTACCTGGAATTACCTCAAACATGGTGGGGGCCCTGCACACCTTTCTGTGTGTGAAGGGATGCTCACATCTGCGAAACCGTGAAACTGATTAATCATAAAATGCTGTCACAAGCACAAAGTTAACAAACTTTAGTCTTTCAGTTACAGCAACATACGAATTACTTGTAATAGTAGTAATTATCAAATTCAGATGAAAATATGACTTATGGTGTCCTCCTAAATTGAGAGATGACCAGATTGTTGTTAGTGAGATTTTTGTGGGTTTCTCTGCTTTTACTTTTAAATATCTCTGAAAGCAGTTATCCAAGTACTTTTTCATTGTTGGATAAGTCCAACAGTATGTCACTTTTGGCTGTAAATCATAATATTGAATTGAATTTCTAGTAACAAAATTGAATGCTGTACTAGCAACTCTTAACCAGAGGAGATAGCAAAAATCTTGTGCAGTCCTCTTAACACAAAGAACATAATTTCATTCATAATGGGGAAAAAAACATAGGCCCCTCAAGATCAAATCACCGTATGTGTCTGGTGCTTGTATGTTTCCCCATTTTGTTCAAGAAATGAACAGGGGAAGGTTTTGTTTTTATTTTCCTTCCCCCTCCCCCCCAGTTTTTTTTCCCAGGCTGGAGTTGAAGGCCCTTTGTTTTGCCTTTGCCCAACTAGTCAATAACTCCCCAGAAATGTTTGAGAGGTTGTTATTCCTATAGTGAGAAAATATTAATGTAAAGAGAAATTACTACTTTTTTAATATGATGAACAGTTAAAATTTAAACTGCACGATGACTTGAATATGATATTTTGTTTTTAATAATGGTTATTTGCAGGGAAACAACCTCTAGAGTAACCACAGAATAGGAAGATTTTATTTTCAGCATTCTGTTACGGTTATAATTTTGATTCACTTGTGAATATAAAATCCTAGAAAAGTAGGGTGGAAGGGACCTCAAGAGGTCATCTAGTCCAGCCCCCTGCACTGAGACAGGACCAAGTTATACGTGGACGATCCCTGGCACATCTTTACCTAAGCTGTTCTTAAAAACCTCCAATGATAGGGATTCCATAACCTCCCTTGGCAGCCTATTCCAGAACTTAACTATTTTTATAGTTAAAAAATATTTCCTAATATCCAACCTAAATCTCCCTAGCTGAGTCCATTACTTCATGTCCTGCCTTAAGTGACATTGATTTCAGCCCTCTTTTTAACAGCTCTTAACATATTTGAAGACTGTTATCAGGTTCCCCTTCAGTCCTATTTTCTCAGGACTAAATATGCCCAGTTGTTTTACCTTTCTCCATAGGTCAGGTTTTCTAAACCGTTTATCACTTTTGTTGCTCTCCTCTGGACTCTCTCAAATTTGTCCACATCTTTCTTAAAAGTGTGGTGCCCAGAACTGGACACAGTACTCCAGCTGAGGCCTCACCAGTACCAAGGACAGCAGAGCAATTACCTCCTGAAGTTTACATATGACACTTCTGTTAATACACCCCAGAATGATATTAGCCTTTTTCACAACTGCATCATGTTGTGGATGTGAGTCAACTATAACTCCTAGATTCTTTTCAACAGTACTGTCTAGACAATTATTCCTCATTTTGTAGTTGTGTGTTTATTTCTTCCGAAGGCTGTGTCTACACGTGTGGCAGCATTTACAGTACATGCACTACACATATAGCTAGGTGTCGCAGTGAAAGGCTCAGGCAGCAGGGAAAAGCTCTGGTAACTCCCTGCTCCAGGAGCCTTTCACTGTGGCAGGGAAAGGCTCTGGCAGAAGAGAGGCAGCGGAACACTATACTGCTAAAAATAGTGTCTTGGGGGTTCAGGCATGTAGGGCTCTCTACTCTACCTGCCTAAGCCATGCCTCACTGTCTACACTGCTATTCGTACCCATGCTAGCTGGGCATGTGTTGTCTGTACTCTACATATGGCTGTAAGTGTAGATGTATCATAAGTATTGTACTTTACACTGCTCATGTTTGCAGCTTCTGTAGCTGCCTTTGGGTAATCCATTCTACATCTTCACACTTCTATATAGTCAAAAAAAAATGAATGTTTTCATTTGTTGGACAAGGTGGGTGACGTAATATATTCTATTGGACTGACTTCTGTTGGAGAAAGAGACAGCTATAGCATTTCAAATGCAGACAAGCCAAAGTTTTCAAGCTACACAGAGCTCTTCGTCAGGTCTGGGAAAGGTACTCAGGGCTTGTCTACACTTAAAATGCTACAGTGGCACAGCTGCACTGCTGCTGTGCTTCAGTGTAGACACCACCTACACCAACAGGAGGGGTTCTCCTGTTGGCAGAGGTAATCCACCTCCCCACCAGGAGGTAACTAGATTTCTTCTGTCAACCTAGCACTGTCGACACAGGGACTTAGAGTGGTAGCCATGTTAGTCTGTATCAGCAAAAACAATGAGGAGTCCTTGTGGCATGTTAGAGACTAACAGATTTATTTGTGCATAAGCTTTTGTGGGCTAGAACCCACTTCATCAGTTATATATCCAGAGGAGGAATATGGATGTGCCCCTCTCCTATGACTATGGAGGAGCAGGATCAATGGCCTGTTGCAAAGGAGGGCATTTAGGGGTAGTGTATATGGGGTACGGTGTATTCTGTTGGGAATGTGTGTAATCCTACAACATAACACTGGGAGGCGAAATTATGAACTTCTATACACTGCCACCTGGACTATGGTACACCAATGGATCAGTGGACTTAATCGCTGTAAACAGTCGAACGAGCACCTACTACCCTATGCATTACCAAGTAGTTGAATTGGTTTAGACAATACCAGATTTCACTGTGGATATTCAGTGGACACACAATATGTACAAGAGTACACAATGATTACAAGAGCAACTTGCTGCAAGCACCAACAGTTGGACACACTTACAGTACACACTACAGGATGGCACTGACAAAATTTTAACCCTAACAAAGGAGGAGAAGCAGTGGTTTTGGTGGTGGCCAGGATGTTGGACCATACTGCAGCGGTCAGGACTCTGTGTTGCTGTGGATTATCATAGCAGCTTGTGTATTGTTAACTGTATTTGTGTTACGTTACATATGGAAATGATCACGGGGGGCACAACCCCCTAGAGAACAGCCACTAATTATAACCTATAAGTAATGTGGTAAGCCCTCCCCCTCAGTGTACTAGACAGCCACGACCCAACCTTCTCGGGCCCACTGTAATGGGAAGTCTGGAACACTAATTGGAATAGGTGTGGTATGCCTGTATGAGAGGAGGTGCACGGCACGGTACTACACAAGGGGCAGTGGGACAGATGGAATACTGACACCTTCCACTCCATGCATCTGATGAAATGGGTTCTAGCCCACGAAAGCTTATGCCCAAATAAATTTGTTAGTCTCTAAGGTGCCACAAGGACTCTTCGTTGCTTTTACAGGGACTTAGGTCACCTTACCTATATCACTCGGGTATGGATGTTTCACACACTTGACCAATGTAGTTAAATAGACTTAATTTTCAAGTGTAGACCAGGCCCCAGAGAGTATGTCTACACAGCAAAGAAAAACCTGAGGCTGGCCCGTGTCAGCCGACTTGGGCTCGCAGGGCTATTTCATTGCTTTGTAGACTTCTGGACTGGGGTCTGGACTCTAGGACCTTGGAGCCTGGAAGTTTACACAGCAATGGAATAACACTTTGAGACTGAGTTACACTGCTATGTTGACATACCCAGAGTGTCACAGCTAAATTAGAGTGAAACAGATGGTTTAGCATGAATAGTTAACACATTCTGAGAGACCATTCAAGGTAAAGTGGCCTGTTAATACCTCTGCAGTCATAGGCCAAAAAAGGGTTACAGCTTGTTGTAATAAGCCATTAATCTGTTGCCTTTGTTAAGGCCATTATTTTTAGTGTCTAGCAAAGTTACGAATTTAAGTTCCCATTGTGGGTGCAGGGAGAGATGTGTAACGTGCCTTTTTTTCTGTTAATGTACAAGTTTATTTTTCTATGTAACCAATAAAAGAATATTTTCTTTTGTATGATGTATTACAGGCAGAAGGTTCCTCGACTGCCTCTTCAGGAAGCCAGGCAGCTGAAGTCAAAGGGAATCAAACCAGTAGTCCACAAATCCCATGTCTGTTGTCAATGCCCACCAGGAACCATATGGATATTACCACCCCTCCATTGCCTCCTGTAGCACCTGAAGTATTAAGAGTGGCAGAACACAGGCACAAGAAGGGATTAATGTATCCCTACATCTTTCATGTCCTAACCAAGGTATGGTTAAAACTCATGTATTGTGAAACAGTGATTCTGTAAAAGTATCCATACCTAAACACCTGACCAGACAGTATCATCAGGGGTGATGCATACTTGCTCCTGCTTAGATCTAAGCTCTGGCCTATTAGCACTTCTAATGATTGGTGAAAAAGAAGCTCCAGACAGTAGCTCTGGGAGTGAATTGCACAACAGGTGTCTGACCCTCATTGTTAAAACTGCTTACTCACAAAATAGCTGATTTTTCCCCCTGAATTTTCTCTATTTTTCCCTTTTCTATTTTAAAAAAGTTTGGTGTGTGTGGTGCTTCTTGAGGTTTTGGCACCTCCGCCAGTCTTTCTCTGACATTACCTGTTTCAGAATCGTTTAGATATTTATATTGATGTGATTGTTGTCTGGCTCTCTTGTTCCCCTCACTGTTTCTTTTTCTCTTGGTGTATCTGAAGAGAAACAGCCCAGCAGCTTTAAGAAATTCCTCCAGGTGTGGCCATAAAATTTTCATTATGGATTAACATGATTGCTATCTTGAATGCCCAGCAAATATATGGCAAGCAGACAGGTCTTAGGGAGATCACTTGAACATCCCTGCTCTGCTCACTAAGTCCAACAGAAATCTCTCTGGATGGCCTTGGAGAGCAAATCTTCCACGGCAATGGAGGAGAGTTCCTCATCTTACTACAAAGAGGCTGTGTCAATGCCAGTTGATTCAGTGTAGTTTTAATGGGATTTCTCAAAGCTGTGTGTTTTGCAACTATCAGAGGTCAGCACTATCTCAGTCATTAGGATGCAATGATGCCCTTGGCACAAGTCTTTGGTTTTGCTTAGTGTAGATTCAGAGGACAAGATTCAATCCAAACCTCCCTCTAAGTGCAGGCTGAAAAGATCCTACAACTTGATTCTTCTGACCCTGTCTCATCTTCTCATAACTCCTCTTCAAAGCAGCTTAATGCCTCTTGTAGTTCCATCCACAACAGTTGTGGCAGCAATAAGTCCAGTCACTGGATCGTTAAACCATATTATATTATTCTCATTGATATCCTTAAAGCCAAAGTGTTATTTAATTTGCAGATGTACATGCCATGCTCTCTTTGAGGCATGAACAGTCTCTTTGGTATGTTTATACAGTGCCTAGCCCAATGGGGCTGGGATTCCTCTAAGCAATAGCAATATAGATAATATTACTCTTGGGGGGCATTCTGCGCTAAAAAAAATTAAAAGTCTGTGCCAAAAAATTAAACATTCTGCACACAATATAAAAAATCTGTGCACAATATTTTAAAATTCTGCAAATTTTATTTGTCAAAATAACACTACATAATCACAGTTTCAATTATTTTGGTAATTTATAATTAAATACCTGTCAGCAAGTATGTCTGTAACAATACAGACACAAAAATTCCCCCAGGAGTAGAGAGTTAAAGAAACCCCTATGACAACCCAGTTTCTGTTTCTCTGCCCCTTAGTCCACTCCCACCCCCCAGCCAAGCCGCGGAGCCAGACACCTACAACCCCCCCCCCCCCCCCCCCCCCCCCCGAGCCTCCCTAGTCCAGATACCCGTGCCCCCACCCCACAGAGCACAGCTGTACCGTCCCCTCCCCCCAACCCCAGACACCTGCTCCCCCTTCCCTCCTGAGCCCATGGATCCAGAGGGGGAAACAGCCTGATGCTCGGTCCAAGGCTTGCACGGAGTTTCCTGCGCACCGCCCTCTCCTTCCCTCAGGGCATGCTGGGAACTGCAGCTGCCAGGAACCCTCTAGCTCAGTGGTTCCCAAACTTTAACAGCTCTCGAACCCCTTTCACTAAATTGTGAAATCTTGTGAACCCCCTCCTAAAAATGAATATTTCCAGGGATTTAAGTTTAAATTTACTCCGCACTCCGTGGGACTCCTGCTTCTGGACCCCGTTGACCGCCCCGGTCAACTGAGCTCCACTGAGCTTGGGCTGCTGGCCCCAACTGCCCTGTCCCACTCTCCCTGGAGCTCGGGCAGCCAGACCCACGCAGAGCGCTGGGGTTTGGGCTGCCGGCTCCCCTGATGACCGGGGCAGGGCTCGAGCTGCCGGCCCCAACTGCCCTGCCCCGCTCTCCCTGGGACTTGGGCGGTCTGCCCTGTAACCGGGTCCCACCTGCTGCCTCCAATGCCCAGGGTCCTTTGGCCGCCATTAGTGGAATTTTTCTGACGAACCCCTGTAACGTTCTGCGAACCCCCAGGGGTTTGCGAACCCCAGTTTGGGAACCACTGCTCTAGCTCCCGCTCCCTACCCCCAGCAGTGTCTTCTATGTGCTAGCTGGGCTCTGCTGGGCCCAGGGGCCCCTAGTGGTGGCTGGCAGCACTGCAGCCCATTTCTGTGCAGGAAAGGAAATTCTACGTGCACAGTGTTAATTTCTGCAAAATTCTGCATTGTGCAGCGGAACCGAATTCCCCCAGGAATAATAATATATTGACTGATGACATTATTTATCCTACAGTGACTTCATTTGAGGCTTTTGATGTCTGTGATTTTGTACTTTTGATGCACTTTTTGTTAGTTTTTGGTCTGATACAATTGCAACAACTCTTGTTGTCTGGATGAGTGATTTGCAGGACTCCCCTGATACATTCTAAATCTCCATATAGGGAGAGGAAAAAGCAGCTACCTGCTTCCTGCCCAGATCTCCCACAGCGATACTTCTTGTTAATCAGGATGTCTGAGACCATCTCCTTGAAGAATTTGCAAAGGGTTCTTTATTCTTCAGGTGCTTGCACATGTCTATTCCAATGTAGGTGTGTGCATGCGCCGAGCACAGTTGCTGGAATTTTTCTCCCCAGCGGTATCCGTTGGATCAGCTCCAGCGCCTTCTGGTGCCATATTCTCATAGCGCTGGTATAAAGGGCCCTGCTGACCCCACTCCCCCTTCAGTTCCTTCTTACCACCCATGCTGGTTGCTGGAACCCTTCATTGCTCAGACAGTTCATCTCCTAGTGGTTTTCTCCAGTTTTTAGTGTAAATAGTTGTTGTTTAGTACTTAGGAATTAGTTATTGAGTAGTTTTTTAGTAGTTTTTAGTCCTTAGGTAGTTTGACACCTCCAAGCTTAGTTTAGCGGGGTTGTCCGCTTCCCCGATGCTGGGGCAGGCTTCAGTCGCCAGGTTTCTAGCCCTGCACCTCATGTAGTAAGTCTATGCCTTTGAGCAACCCACATTTGAGCTGTCTCAAGTGCTTAGGGGATGCTCATAGGAAAGACTGCTGCCAAATTTGCAGGGACTTTAGACCCCAAACCAAGAAGGACTAAGTTGCGTGACTGAAGTTGCATGCCCTCCTCGTGAGGGCAACTTTAAGACTTGTACTCGGCACCAAGCACCCCAGCCTTGGTACAGAGCACTCCTCCAACAGCTCGTGACTCTCGGCACCGATCCTCTTCTCTTGTTGCTTGTGGTGCTTCTTCTTTGGCACCGGGGAAGAGCTGGTGCCAAAAGTAAAAGGAGAGAGAGAGAGAGAACGAGACCAGTGTTGGGCTGCTCTTCAGCCCTGGCACCACATCATCAGGTGCCTGCAACTTTGGTGCTACTGCAAGCTCCTCTGACACCTGCATAGGAGCCGCATCCTCAAGGCTGACAGCGTTCCCGTCGGTTTGCGGTGACGTCGACCCCCAAGCCTTTTGTAGCAGCCAGGGACCTTCTCACCCTACTGGTACTGGTGGCCCCAGAGGGTCAAGATTCGGCACCGCTGGTGCCACCGAGCAGCAGGGTATTATCAGCAGGACTTCGCCCAGTGCCGAGGCTGCCATCTAGGGGAAAACCCTTGTTGACAGCCTCAAGATCTAACCTCGGTAACCTTCTCCAGTACCGAGAGGTATGGCACCCCCCTGGTCTCTGCATTACAGCTTGTTGTTCTCAGAGGTGGGATTGTATTCCCCTCATCAGCACAGGTGACCTTGCTGCTCCCCTAAGCCATTTCCATTCCACCACAGCCCCAAGTTCAGTGGTACCTCCAAATGTTTGGCCACTGGGGACCGGCAGCTTTGCAGTGGCCCTTTTGGAACCCTTTCGGTTTCCCCCACCACAGGGCACTCCCTCAAGGTGCTCATATTCCGTTGTCTTGGAGGCTAGGGCTCCCCCAGTACTGCACCGAGAGGCTCTGGATCCAGACTCTGGTACCGAGCATGGCACCGAGCCTCAAAAGGAAGCCCTGCAGGCTCTTGTGCATGCTGGTAAACCAACGGAGGCGTCTCAGCCTGTTTTTAGATGCCTCATCCTCCTTTCTGGACAAGGCTATATTGACACTGGGTGTCTCCCCACCAGAAGACTACCACAAGGCATACCAGGACTTGTTAAAGTGTGTAGCCTCAAACTTGGGGGTCCAAGTGGAAATCGTCAAGGAGGCAACACATAGCCTCTTAGGCTGCCCCTCTGGCCCTACCACTACATGAAGCAGTCATGGATCTGATCAAGGCCCTATTGCACACCCTTGCCTCTCTCCTTCCTGACAGCAAAGTGCACAGAGCGAAAATATTTTGTACTGGACAAAGAATACTAATTCCTTTTCTCACACCCTTCCCTGGGATCCCTGGGTATGCTGGCCACCAACAAAAGGGATCGCCAAACATAGGCAAGTTCTACGCCCAAGGCAAAGGACCCAACGAAATTGGGCTTGTTCAGTTGGAAGGCATATTCCACAGGGCGCCTACAGCTCCGCATAGCAAACCAGCAAGCTTTGCTGGGTTGCTGTGATTTTAATATGTGGGAGTCTTATGTCAGAATTCAAGGACCTGCTCCCTCAGGACTCTAGACAGGAGTTTTCTTCCCTAGTTGAGTAGGGGAAACTGTGGCAGGTGCCTCCCCTTGAGGCCATTGATTCCACGACCAGATCAATGGTTACAGCGGTAACAACGCATTGGAGCTCATGCTTGCAGTCCTCTGGGCTACCCCATGAGGTGCAGCAAACTATGTGGGACCTCCCATTTGAAGGATCATCGTTCTTTTCAGAGCAAACAGACATTGGGCTACACAGTCTTAAGGACTTGAAGGCAGCCTTGAAATCCCTGGGACTCTGTGTACCAGCAGGGTCAAGGAAACAGTACAGGCCACAGCAGATGGGCCATTACTTTTCTTGGCCACTCAGACAGGATCAGCTGAGGAGAAAGAGCAGGGGGTTCAGGTGCAGATCTCTTGCCCCATCTTCCTCAGCAGGTCCTGCGCAGTCTAGCCCCAGACACTCAGGATCTTCAGAGTGCTCATTTTGACAAGATGCTTGAGGTCAGCATTGCAATCCCCTTGATATAGGATCCAGGTACCCCCTTGTTCTCCAATTGCCTTTCCCACTAGCTTGATGTCTGGACTCTGATCACTTCAGATGGTTGGGTTCTCAGCACAGTAAAACTGGGTTAAACCATCCAATTTCTGTCTACTTCCCCTTCCCCCCTCCTTCCCCCTCCCTCTTCAGGGACACTTCTCAGGAACATCTGTTGAAACAAGAAGTCCAATCCCTCCTTCGGGTGTGAGACGTGGAAGAGATTCTGTTTCACCTAAGAGGAAAGGGGTTCTATTCCTGCTAATTCTGAAAGCCAAAGGTGGTCTCAGACTCATTTTAGACACTGTCGTCTCAACTGCTGTCTCCAGAACTTAGCGTTTCGCATTGTTTCCTTGGCTTCTGTCATTCCCTCACTGGATCCAGGGGACTAATATGCTACTCTCAGTCTGAAAGACACTTACTTCTACAATTCGATTTTTCCATGGCCACAGATGTTTCCTAAGATTTGTAGTGAACCAAACTCACTACCAGTTTGTGGCGATTCCATTCGGCCTGTTAGCTGCCCCGCAAGTCTTCACCAAATGCATGGCAGTAGTAGCAGCCTCTCTCAGAAGAAAGGAAGTCCATGTATTTCCATACCTCGACCACTAGCTAGTCAAGGGCTGATCTAGAGCTCAAGTGGAAGCGGACATCTGTCTCATTCAATTCACTCCATCCCCTCTCTCTCCGTCGCTCACTCTCCCTCACCCTCGCTTGCTCATTTTCACGAGGCTGGGACAGGGGGTTGGGGTGTGAGAGGGGGTGAGGGCTCCAGCTGTGGGGGTGTGCTCTGGGGTGGGGCCAGAGATGAGGGGTCTGGGGTGCAGGAGAGGGCTCTGGGCTGGAGCAGGGGGTTGGGGTGCGGGAGGGGGTGAGGGCTTCAGGGTGCAAAAAGGTGATCTGGGCTGGGGTAGGGGGTTGGGGCATGGGAGAAGGTTCGGGGTGCGAGCTCCGGGCGGCACTTCTCAGGCGGCTCCCGGGAAGCAGCAACATCTCCCTCTGGTTCCTAAGTGGAGGTGCGACCATGTGGCTCTGGTGCTGCCCACACCTGCAGGTGCCACTCCCTCAGCTCCCATTGGCCATGGCTCCTGGCAAATGGGAACTGCTGAACTGGGGGCGGGGGCAGTGCGCAAACCCCTGTGACCCTTCATTCACCTAGGAGCCAAAGGGAGATGCCGGCAGCTTTCCAGGAGTTGCGTGGAGCCAGGTAGGGAGCCGGTCTGCACCGCCAACTGGACTTTTAACGTCCTGGTCAGCAGTACTGACTGAAGCCACCAGGGTCCCTTTATGACCGGGCGTTCCGGTTGAAAACCAGATAGCTGGCAACTCTAGTTGTCCTGCGTCTCCCTGGGGTACGCGGCGAGCGGCAGTCCCAGCAACTCCTCAGCATCGGGCATGTCACGCAGTCCTGGTACCTTACGGTCTCCTTGGCCATAGTCTTCCGCAGGTTCCAGCTCCAGCAGTGTTCTGGAAGCATCTGCTTCTGTTGGCAGCTCCTGCTCAACTGAGCTGCAGGGCCCGCTTCTTATACTTCCTGTTCCTGTCCTGCCCTTCTGCATCCGGTGTGGCGGACTAGGCCTTCCGGGTTCCACCCACCAAGGGGCATCTGGCTCTCCCTCACTGTCAGTCTCTGAGGGAGGCCACACCCCTTTGCTACTCTGCCCCATTTCTAAAGGCTTGATTTCCCAACAAAGTAGATACTGAAAATCAGTTTTACAAAAATGTGCATCATGCTGTAATGTTTGAATGGGGGGTTGGAGAAAATTATGTAAACTTGCCTTTCCCCCACACATTAAATATAAAGTGTACAAGTAAAACCTAATACAGTAAAAGCTGCGTTATCTGGCACTTTACCAACCAGAAAGCTCTATAAACTGGCATTTCTGATCTTCATTGAAAGTCCAGTTTATAGTCCGGTTGGCATGGGGCCGGTAGGCTCTGTGCATGGCTCCCTCAAAACGGCGACATGTCCCTGCTGCTCCTAGGTGGACGAATGGCCATGAGGCGTTCGGTGTGTGGGAGGGGGTGAGGGGCTGGGGATTGGGGTGCGGGAGGTGGTGCAGGGCGTGGGCTCTGGGAGGGAGATTGGGTGCGGGAGGGGGCTCAGGGCGGGGGTTGGGGTGTGGGAAGGGTTTCGGGGTACCGGATCCGGGTGGCTCTCACCTTAGGCAGCTCCCCGCAGGCGGTGACCTGTCCCTGCTACTCCTAGGCGGAGGTGTGGCTAGGTAGCTCTGCGCGCTGCCCCCACCCCAAGTGCTGGCTCCACAGCTCCCATTGGCTGGGAACTGCAGCCAGTGGGAGCTGCAGGGGCGGTGCATGTGGACAGAAGCAGTGCGCAGAGCCGCCTAGCCGCACCTCTCACTAGGAGCAGCAGGAACAGGTCACCACTTCCAGGGAGCCGCCCAAGGTGAGTGCTGCCCGGATCCAGCACCCCTCTCCCACACCCCAACCCCTTACCCTAAGCCCAGTTCCACACCCAAACTCACGGAGCCCATGCCCAGCACCCCCTCCCGCACCCAAATCCTCCCCCCCCTTAGTTAACTGGAATTTTTCATTTACTGGCACCCCCCATTTCCCTAACATGCCGGATAAAAAAGCTTTTACTGTACTTGACTTACACATAAAAATGCTTAGCAGTGACTTTTTTTTTTTTTTTAATTCACAGAGGACTTGTGGTTAATTGCATATCAAAAACTAAAACTGTATACATTTCTCTTATCTTGTGAGCATGGATCCTAGAAATCCATTTGTCGTGGAAAAATGCGGAATATGCATTTTTACAGAGAATTTTTAGGTTTTACATTTTGTGAAAAAATAATAATATATGCTAAATGTTAATTAAATTTTACTGAAAGTACCAGTGTCACTTATCAGTGCGCATAACCTCTTCCTCTTGTGGTTGTTTTTTTATCAATGCGCTTTAAATTTATAGTGGATCCGATTTATCTGATCGACCAGAGCCAGTTCGGATAGTCAAAAATTGGAATAATCATGAGGATTGGCAAAGACCTTTGTATCCCTTAATTTAAGATGGAGTGGGGAGGTTGGGTGGTCAGCACTGGGTGGCTGCTGATTTGGTTAATACAGAGAGCCGGATAACGGAGGCTTGGATAAACGGGGTTCTACTGTATATCAGTAAAATATTGTGTTCATCTGATACTTATATATATTATGACTAGGGAAACTAAAGTTCAACGTTTCATTTTAATTGCGGAAAACTGTGGATTTTTGGTTGTGTTTTTTTATTGGAGAATTTTGGGGGGGTTATCATGGTAAACTAGGATTCCTGCTTGTGAGTTTACCTCCGTTTCTAAATTATATGAACAATGCACAATGAAGTTTAACACAAATTTCTGTGCTGACTTCAGGTATTTACTATATATATGTTAATTTGGATTTTAACTACTTGGTAGCAAAATATCTCCCATCTAAAGCTTTGAGCACCCTTGATAATCTTTTAAAAATACACTAAACAAACCTATTAATTACCCTGGCAACAAGATAAATATAATTTCTATAAGTCTACCAAAATTGGCAAATCAGACACTTAATTTTGAGCTTCTAAATTTTCTGTTAATCTTTGCGTAGCTTATTTTTTGTCATGGAGCTCTGTTTTTCCAAATATTTGTTTAGCAATCTATTTCAGTACAAAAATAGACATTAATGCAGTGTAATAATTGAGAATTGAAATGTGTAAGTGTACCTGCATCAGAGTTTAGTTTTGTATTTCATTGTGTTTCAATTCTCAACTATAACATACACTTTTGATACACGTTTTCTCCATTTCATTTCCTTATCCGTAAAAGGAAAGCACGGAAGCGAAGGTGGGTGGGACAAATGTCTGATTAATTTCTTTATGCAAATAATCAAATGCTATATTTGATGTTGTTGTTTAAACGTACTATCTGAAAATGTGATCATAGAATGCAGAAAAGTATCCAAGCAATTAAACATCAAAAGAAGAATTATCCTAAATCAGGGGCGGCCTGAGCCTGAGAAGGAGCCAGAATTTACCAATGTACATTGCCAAAGAGCCACACTAATATGTCAGCAGCCCCCCATTAGCTCCCCCCTCTCCAACCTGCAGCGCCTCCAGCCCGCTGGCAGCCCCATCAATCTGTGCCTTCGGCTCCCTCCCCACGCCTTCTGCCCACCGCGATCAGCTGTTACGCGGTGCGCAGGAGGCTCTGGTGGGGAGAGTGAGGGCATGGCAGGCTCAGGGGAAGGGGTGGAGTGGGGGCAGGGCAGGGGGTTGAGCACTGAGCACTCCTTGGCACATTGGAAAGTTAGCATCTATAGCTCCAGCCCCGGAGTCAGTGCCTATGCAAGGAGCTGCATATTAACTTATGAAGAGCCACATGCAGCTCCGGAGCCACCCCTGTCCTAAATTGTGAGGAATCTGTTCCAGCAATAAATAAATAAATAAACTTAGGGACTCTTGCATTGAATACAGTAGGGCAATCAATATTTAAAGACTGATCTGTTTTTTCAGTGAATAGAAATGCTATTTGACATCTGTAGGCAGGGTCCAATGTATTATATGATTACATTGCCATGTAAATTGTTACGTAATTGTGGATTATTTTTAAATGGCCACATAATTGTTTTCCAGAATCTAAAGCTTTCATTTGTCTCTAGCCCTCATGTTTATGGGGAAACCTTAAAAACATAAACTGAGTGTAACTGATGCGGTGTTTTCTGAGTTTGCCAAGAGCCTAAAACAAAGGTCTGAGAGGTATGAACTTCATTGTTCCTCTCTTGGGTGTGAACACTGAAGTCTGCTGACAGTTTAAATTACCATTTTATCAGAAACCGTTAACTAATATGCTTATTTGTCATTGCTGGATGGTAGTGGTAAATATTGGGGAAGGATGCAGTGGAGCAGCTAGTTGCTACCAAGGATTATTACTCTCCCATTTCAAAAATTAAAAACACCTCTACCCTTCCCCTAAATGGAGGGGAGGATACACAGTTCATCCCCTTCCAAGTACCAAAAGCCTTGACTACTTCCTGGGTATCAAACACAACTTTCATACCTTCATGGATACCAAAAGCCTCAATGACCCCCTCCCGAGCTTCCAAAAATCTGCATTTCCCTGCCAATTTCTACATCAGTACAACATTCTGCAGCACACTGAAAACCTAAAATCTGAGAGGAAGGGGATTGATGTAACAGTATTGTGTCATGTTGGCTACCTTCCCATGTGACTTCAGAGCTGTTGCTGCTGATTGGAATACAGCTTGTAAGAAATTTAATTCAAAAGAAAAAGACAAAATAAAGTTTTAATTGTGGGTAAAGTACATGAGTTTATAAACAAAATATTGAATACTTGTACTCACTGATGTGTTTGTATAATATGTAATACTATAGAGAAAATTGGGATTTTAACATCTTAAATTGAGACTCTGAGGGGAAAGGTAAGTTAGTAGTGAATGCTTTTAATTTTCCTAAGAGGCCTATTTAAAATAAAAAAATTGGGGAGGGTACAGGTTGGTTGACCCTGCTGGAATCTTACTAGGGACATATACTACTCTTGATCGACTTGTGCAGTTCACATTGGTATTGGTGGCATTTCTGTGTGTACGTGATAGACAATAGTCTATGACCCTACAGAAATTATTGGTGCAGTTTGTCAGAATAGAATAGGAATAAGGAATAGTTAAGATTTAAAATTAACAGATAGAAAGTGATGTTAGTTGTTTGCCTAGTAACTCTTAATTGCCCATTTAATTTTAAGTGGTCTCTTACTGCATGTGTGAACCCCTTATGCTTAACAGTTTGTACCAGCCTAGACACTCTGGTTACATTCACCAGACCTGAAGAAGAGCTCTATGAAGCTTGAAAGCTTGTACCTTCCACCAGCAGAAGTTGGTAATAAGAGATTACCTCATCTACCATGTCTCTCTCAGTAAAACTAAACACAATCAGCCTTTAAAGCCATGGGGGTGGTATAATTTGTGGTAAGCAGAGAGAAGTTTGCAGTTGAGCCTCTGTCAAAACATACATTTAAAATCTACTTTTGCTAAATTTAACTTATGTTTGTCCTTTTAGAAGGGAGGAGTAACTTTTGTGGTTGAAAAGGTTTATAGAAGCTTATTTGATAGGTTATGTCCTTATTATTTTCCCCATAAATTTAACACAGTCTAGTGATCTTCATCCTTCTGTATGTTCAGTACAATTTCCCTAATTTCAAAATCTGAAGACAAGATAACATGTATAGACTAATTTAAGATGCTGCCTTGTGTAAATTACCCTAAAAAAATCACACCACTGTCCTTGAAATGGAAGACAAGACTGATTTTCTAATTCCAAGTGTTCAAACGCTTATTGATATGGTATATTTATAAGTAGGGATGTATGAATCTTTGATCTAAATACAAATCCAGACATCTTAAAATATGAATGAATCAAACATTGATCTACAGAACAGAGTAAGTCTGAATCGCCACAGTCCAAGGACATTGCAGCTGATACGTGGACCTAGAGTAGTATAACTCGGGTGTTCCTCAGCCTAACTTCTACTTGTATTGCTAGTAAATTTACAGATGAGCCTTTATGTGACACTGGAATGTTTTGATGGCAAGCACACAGGCACTACTATTTTGATAACTTAAAAAATATGCTAAAGGCATTGTAGATGGCCAAAAATGGCAATCTTGTTCATTATGGAAACACTGTTAACATTAAAACAAAAACAAAAAAAGCTTTCAGCATTTGTAATATTTATAGGGTGAGCTGTTTGTACACACCCTGCAGCTGTGCATTCATGATGATGATTTATTGAAAACTGATCAGTACAAGTTTGGTGGTTGCATTACACCCTCCAAAATCTATAACAAATGGAGGGATATAGGATTGTCTATAGATTACTTGTTCAGGATATGGTCAGAAAATACAAACCTGCCTTGATTGGAAAAGTACTCACCTTGTAATTCTCTGAAGATCTCAGCAGCATTTGTCATGTAGAAAACTCCCCAAGTTCTTACGATTTTTAGCCTCAAAAAGCATATATAGTCTGGCATGTGTTCTCTGCCCTACTCGGCATGGTCTAACAATAAATATTTCAGGGGTTCCAGAACATTCTCCCCATATCTTTTAAGAGCAGGAAGCAAGAGCTCTGCCCTAACCTTCTAATTACACAAAGATTGCAAAAAATATTTCTTCAAAGTGACCAACATTAAAGCTCAGAAAGGGGCAAATGAGTAAGCACTCATACAGAGGGTAAACATATTCCTTTCTATTAAAAAACCACCGAACTCTTGAGGGGGGACATATGGGTGAGTGTCCAGTAAGATACAATCCTCAAAAAATCAGAATTACAAACAGTGGAGAAAAGAGCAGGGGAGAAAAAAGCATATTCTAGAAAACATCAGATATGACCACTTAATGGCTTGTAGGATGCATCCCAAGAAATGAATGTACTTTGTGATTCTCTAGCTTCACACTAATCAGGTCATTCTAATATGTAGTCAGACAGCCACACAGATGTGATCTTTGTGGGGGAATCTTGATTAGGGCACTGATGTCAAATGAAACTAGAAAGTTGAATGGACTTCTTACACTCGCTCATTGAGCAACACAAGAGAAAGTATTGAGATACCTGGTATACAGTGGCTCAAAATGGGCATTTTTTAATCTGCTTATTACTCCACAAAGACTCCAAGCCATGGGGGGGCTTTAATAGGGAGTTGAAGTGTCAAACCCTGTAAAAAGCCTGACCTCAAAAGGTTGGAGAGACATTGATCTACTTTTGTGTTCTCCAGGAGCCCCCGAATGTCTCTACGATAGGAAGAGGTTAGTGATAGACTGAGACAATTAGAGTAAAGAAAATAGTCCATGTCTAGGTTAATAAGTGATACATCTGGGCCCATTTGTACCTCATTAGAAAATTGCTATAAAAATTCTTCCAGGTTAGGGCTTGTAGAAAGCAGTCAGGTTGGACCACTTGCATAAAGACACTATGCTTGCAGAGTTCTGCCCTGTCAAGAGCCACATTGAAGCGGGGAGAACAGATACTAACATTATGACGTCCTTGTAAGGTAGATAGTATTTATCTCCCACATTACAGAGAGCAGATTGAGACAGAGTTAAGCAACCTGCCCCAAGCCAGTACAACCAGGGACTAGAGTTGTGATGATAAGTCAGACAGCCCTGGCCCTCAGCCCTGTACTCAATGCTGCCCTTTCTCAAAAGTTTTTATCTGCAAGAAGCGCTATACTTATGTAATGGTATTAATCCTTTTTCATAGTGAACACAAAAGTAAGCTATGCACTTTATTTTTATTTTAAAATTGTATATTCACCTTATGTATCTTTTCAGTTATACAGCATTTTAAATTAAATTGTTCACTTAGTGCTTAGTAGTCAAAACTTAGTAAAAGCCATGCAAGGCATTAAATGGATAGCTACATAGCTTTACTTAAGGCATATTTTAATTACAAGTATACTTCTAAATTTCTAAAGCAGCTTTTACCGATTTTCAAAATATTGTCATATCTGACTTTTCCTGTTAAGTCTTTGAATGCAATTTGACTAGTGTTTGGGATCCATTTAAAAAAAACAGATTCATCATGTCGCTAATTGTTTCTTTACTGGTAAAATGCTCAATTTTGAATATTTTTGCTATATTAATATATTTCTTGACTATTTAAAAGGCTTTGCGTCACCTGCATAATTGTGTGTATCAGTGACTGAGAAGCAAAAGTCTGTTTCAGACTGGGGGGAACTACGGGGAAGATTTTCAAAATCTCTAAGGTATTTAGGAGCATACAATCAGTGAGGCATGTGCTGCTAAGTCACTTGCGATTTTGAAAGTAGTCCCTAAATTCTAGCTTAACTCTAGGCATCTGTTCTTCAAATATATCTTTTGTATTGATTAAATATATGACTGAAATGGTTTTAAAGCAGGATTGTGTTAGCATACTTACTTTTATGTTGAATGGAAAATATATATATACATATGTGCAATATTATTCTGCTTTCTTCCATGCAAAGGGTGAAATCAAAATTGCTGTTTCTATTGAAGACGAAGCCAACAAAGACCTGCCTCCTGCTGCTCTGCTTTATAGGCCAGTTCGTCAGTATGTTTACGGAGTCCTGTTTAGTTTGGCAGAAAGCAGAAAGAAAACTGAAAGGCTTGCTTTTAGAAAGAACAGACTTCCACCAGAATGTATGTACTCTAGCCATCGTTTTTCTCTTCAAAACTCCATAATCTTACGCACATTTTCAGTATGATCAAAAATGAGAGTAATTATTAGGCTTTCATGAATGTCACTGAGATAAAATTTTAATGTTCTGTCAGGACAAAAGTGGCAGATTTTATGGGTCCTTATAAATAAATTACTTTATAATCTTTTTTCTTACTATATTTATTCTCTGTAATTGTTTAATGACTATAAAAGGAGTCAATAAGCAAAATTGGAGGTTTATAGCTGGAACACTAACATGAAAGAAAATGTATAGTCTGGCTACTGCCTGACTTTTCCTGAATAGTCTGTCATTTTTGGTCCTGGTGTGCTCTTTAGATTCAAAGTATTAGGTTAGGAATTGAATGTAAGAAATTTCTCTTCCTTTCTCACACAAATATTAACATAGTTTTCACAGAAATGTTAAATGCATATGTCAGTTTTCTCTGTTTTTCCCTCTGCATTTCCAAAATACTCTGTCTAGTATATTTCAGTGGAATTTAGTTTTGTTTCTCTTTTTAGCTTTCAAACATTGACACATGAAAATTTTATTTTTATTACACTGTAGTTTACTTAGGCTTCAGGTACAGCAACTTAGTCATAAGCCAACTAACAATTTAAAAACTGCACTTTTTTGTGAGCAGATTTGTTACAGAGGCCATTTGCTAATGCAGTCAAAAGCATGAGTGCTAGTGCTGACATTAATCAGATATACACATTTTCAAATCTGTTGTTGCCAGTGATTCATTTCATTTGAGAAAATCTCAGTTTATATATGGAAAGGTTTTCTTAATGTCAAACACATACCAAAAAGTGGTTAAACCTCTGTAACAAGATCTTGGGAAGGTTAGGGAAAAGCAAAGTATTAAATAGATGATTGTCAACAGGAGAAAAGGTAACATATTTATTTGTAGGATTCTGCTGTCAGTAGACCAGATTTAAAAAGCAGATATTTAGATTTGTTTGTTGTGAAGATGTCATTTGCAATCTTTGTCTAAGGCTACATACAGTAGTCATTTGTATGCCTTATTTTCATTTACACCCCTCCCTCCCACCAATTTTTAATTGGAACAAACTATTGTGAAATATTTTGTGACCCTTATAGGCAGGAGGAGAATGTTTCACTGAGATTCAAAAGCCATAAAGTAAGAAATAGTTTTGAAATAAGTAGTCAAATTACCCCTTTTCTGAGTCTTTTTTTTTTTTAAATCCACCTCTTTCTCAAACAGAATAATTTCCAAACTCACAAGTTCACACATGTAGATTCTAGACACACTTGTGTTAACAGAGTTTTAGGAGATTGGCTTTGAAATAAAGTTCTGTGCAATGTTCATTGTTGCTGACTTGGATTACTGTCCTTGAAGCTGCTGTATAGATTTACTTATGCATTTATTTTATGCACCTAAATAGCTAAAGTGCTTAAAGCTGTAAGTGCTGAAGCCCTTAACTATCTTAGCTTTATGCAGGTTTCCTTTTTTCTCTTGAAAAACTGCACAGAGTTCCCTAGAGTTTTTGAGCTACTTGGCTGGGTCCCCCTCTTCCCTCCTTTAGTTTACACTGCCCTTCAGAGTTTCCTTAGTCTGTGGAGGCAGAAGTTGCTGCTGACTTAGCTCTCACTATCCTCTGGTGTTCCTAGTAAGGGTGGCACTGGTAACAAGGAAATAGGGGTACCAACTCTCACTTTTGGTCTCCTTAAACTTTTATGTTACTAGAAGTAAAATGTCTCTTATTTCAGCCAGTTCAACACTTATTGACTTGCCTTAAATTTCTGAATCACTTCTGTTGGCTATAGTCATTTGCTTCTGTGAGTAGAAAACTCCTAGCAGAGGCTGTCTTTTCCTTTTAATGTAGGAAATTCTTGTGCAATGTTGTTGTGTGTTTATTGCAGTAGTATCCCAGCTCCCCAATTGTGGTTGTGGTTCTTATTGTGCCAGGGTGCAGTACCTGTAAAAAGACACAGAACTTGAGCTCAAGAGAAGTTCAGTTTTCAACTCTGCCCAAGCATGTTGGTGCAAATAAGGATTATAAGTAAGAAATACAGTGGGTTCCACTTAATAGTAATCCTGATATTAATGACTTCCGGTTAATAGCAGCATTTTTCCAGGAGCCAGTTCTGTCCCATTTACTTTAATAATATTTGGATATTGGCAACGGGTTGTCGCGTATGACAACTTTTTGACATGCCTTTCTTGCCTGCAACACTGCAAACCTGCCAGCAGCTGGGAGGGGAGGATCTGGACAGGGCAGCAGCAGGAAGGGGCGGGCTGCAGCCTGGATACTGGTGGCTTTCCTTGGGGAGTAGGGATGCTGGGGCCCTGCAGGACTGCATGGTACCTCTGTGCTCTCCGGGCTGTGCCCTACTCTGGCACCAGGGGACTGATCTCAGCATGTCCCAGTGCTTCTTTCCCTGGCTGCAGCCCCATAAACCTGCTTGTGGGGCTGCACCTAGGGGAGGAAGAGCTGAGAAGTGCTGAGCATCAACTGCAGACAGGTTTGTGGGGTTGCAGGGAGAGGTACCGGCACATCCCAGCGTTCTCTTCCTTGGCTGCAGCCCTGCAAACCTGCCTTCCACTTATCTGCAGCCTCCAGATAATAGGTTCTTTTTGCTGGGAACTGAAAGATTGTTAATAAGTAGAATTTACGGTAATGTTAATAAGAACATGCAGTTTCTGCAGAATCTAAAAAGACAAAAATTAAAGGGTAGAGGCAAGAGATAAAACATACAAGCGAAGTGCTCAGGGTTGTGATGGTTACATGGTAATTTCATGTAGGTTTTTTCAATTTAAAGTATTTTTATTTCTTTATTTTTTATTATGGTAGCCAGGGGTATGGCAAAATGGGATGAGTAAAGAAGATCAAGCCATTTTAGCAGAAAGCGGAAGGTGAGGAGAAGGAGGGAAGGGACAGAGATCAAGGAGACCACAGAGAGTTAGTTACATTATATTTAAGATGCTCTATACATCTAAAACATGCAGCATTCAAAAATGAACTGTTAAAAAGTATGGAAACAGCTAAGGCAGTGTGTATAAATTATTCATTACTATTACAGTTTATATATTCATTTAATGGCTGTACTGATGCCTAAAAAACTGCCATCTTTGTTATACAAACCTTAACTCAGATCTACAATACTCATTGTTGAAATCTGTCAACACGAGCTTCACTTGTTATATATATATTGCATATTCTAATATGTATAGTAAGTAATGTGTGTGTGTTTAAGAGTGTGTAACTGTCATGAGTCGGAGTTAGGTTTGTGAAATACACATGGTAAACTGTGTCAGTGTTGTCGTTGAATATGCAAACTGTAGGGTAATGAAACGTTTATATAAACTAACTGACCACTGCCATACTTTTATATTGTGATGTTCTTTGTATGTAATTATCAAAGTCACACAAAAAAATTCTGTTAGAAGATGCAATTAGTGAACTTATTTTTTTTTCAGAAGGCCAAACAAAACCAAATGGTGTTCTTCACAAATGGGTCTGTGTGCATGCACCCAAGGTTGAAATCTTTTGAATAGCAGCAGCTACTATACTGTGCCTGTACCATTCATGTCCTTGTGCTCCCACTCACCTGTGTGAGGGCATAAAGAGCAGAACGAGAACACCTGCACCAGTCCCTTATGACTTCTTGGAGTGATTGTTGCTGTGTGTAAGGATCTGGGGTCTAGAACCTGGATCTGCAGAGCTTGGGACAGCTGATGTTCCCACAGTGCCATAAGGAAGCCATGCAAAGGCACAGCTGGGGAGTACTGTGGAGAGTAGGCATCGCAGGAAGTACCGCCCACGAGGCCCAGAGTGACATACCTTGCAGCCCTCTGATTGGCCAAGCACCCTATTTAACCCCAGGAGTTGCCCTAGAAAGTTGCCTGGGCAATGGCACAGATTTCAGCCTGCTGCAGTGCCAGACTTTGCTTGATCTCCGGTCTCCAATCCCAGCCTGATTGTGACCCTCATTCCTGCCTCCTGATTCTAGCCTGGTACTGCCTCTGATTTCCGGTCTCTGACTCCAGCCTGACTCTGATCCTGATTCCAGCTTGGAACTGCCTCTGGTCTCCAACTCCAGCCTGACTCTGACCCTGATCCAACCTGGTACAGCCTCTGATCTCCAGTCTCCAACTCCAGCCCGACTCTGATCCTGACTCTTGCTTATGGGACCCGGCTCTTGCAATTCCTCCAGCTCCTGCTCGGTGACTACCATCCCTAGTGTGCAGACCTCAGCCCAGCTGTGATTGCTAGGCCAGACTGCCTATAACCTGGTTCCTTACAGTATGGGTGCTCTACTTCAGGGGCATATGTGCCTTTGGAGATTTTTTTCAGCAGTGTCTGGTCCACACGTGCAGCCTGATTATCCTTGTACCCCTTACTGAGGGTATCTAGGGGCAGTGCCTCACCACTTAAGCTTTAAACGGGGCTTTAGTGTCCTGCAGTGTCCACTTTAGGTAGCTTGTTTACTGACATGGTAAATACTTAGATGAATAGGTAGTGTTAGTTTAGTGCTTAGTGTAGCGATTAGTTTTGTTTGTATAGTTAGTGAAAATAGCTTTAGAGAGAGTTTATTAGGACATAGGGTTTATTTCCCCCATGTCTTCTCAATTCTCTAGTCAGAAGGGGGAGTTTAGTTTTCTAGGTTTACTGTGTTCTTGATGGGAATGCCTAAATCTCCTTGCTTTAAGTCATGTGATGTCTGCAGGGATGCTATTCCCTTGAATGACAACCACATAAGTTTTCTCTATTGTTTAGCAGAAGTTCATGTTCTTCTAAGTTTAATATTTGTAGATCATTTGGCAGGATAACTAAAAAGATCAGAGAAACCAAATTAGAACTGTTTCTCATAGATTGATCTGTGTGGGCCTCTTCAGGTCCAGAGCCTCGGACCCCATTTGTATAAGGGAATGCAGAAATTCAGAGTACCCTGTCAGGTTTGGTTTCTGTGACTCCCAGGACCCATGCAACCAGTAGGATGGTGCAAGGAGATCACACTGAAAGTGGTGTTACAATACCTTCTAAACACAGGAGCCAACCTAGATCACTTCAAAAAGAAGTTGATAATAAGAGGCTGAAATTGCCTGAGGGAGTCACCGCTATGGAGACTTCATGTCCCGATAAGGACATTGCTGAGGCTCTAGGAGATTTCAGTACTGGTGCTTTGTTACTGATCAGGAAAATCACTACTTTAGCACCAAGTGTGAAAAATCCGTCGGTGCACAGGCTGAGATGGTACTGACATTGAAGCCTGGCTCTGTTAGCTTAGTACTGAGTAAAGTTTTAACAAAGAGTAGACTCACTGCCTCTGCTAAGCCTATGGTACTGAGTGCATCTGCAATGCCTAGCAAGTAAGCGGTACTGGCTGTGACTTCTCTAAATAAGTGTGCAGTGCTGATGAGGCTGTGGAGGGCCATTTGGTGCCATGTAAGTCTATGGCTCCTCTGGTACCGACAGTGGCTCATAGGGAAGTAGCTTCCAAGTTGCCGTCTCCCTTTTTGTCACCTGTAGTGAGTAGATTAATGTTGTGTAAAGACTTAGTAATTTCAGAAGTACCAGAGTCATCTCTACTAGCAGAGTGTATAGATATTTTGGTACTGGATACAAGATTGTCTCCAGTACCATCTTACTCTGCATTACTGTCCCGGTCTAGAGTTCTGTCTCCAGTCACTCTACCATCTTTGGCTCTCTCATTTGAATCAGATGTTTATTGTTCATCAGATTCTTACCTGTATGTGAAGAACTCACCAGATTACTCTTCCATGGCTTCCTCCACAAAGTTCCACTCAGATAGGGATCTACAAGATCTAGACAGGACAGATACATAATACCACCCTCAAATGACCTGGTACCAGTCACCTTGGGGTCCTTAGCCATATCAATATGGGGCACATCAGGCTGTTTGTGGAACTCATGAGATAATGAGTATTATCTCAGAATAATCAGGGATTCTGAGAAAGTGAATTTGTGGCGGCAGCCAGCTCTACCATAAGATCCTCTGCATCAGTTTCAACAGCCATATGAGGAGGAACAACATATTGAAGAGGGAACTTTAGTACCAGCCCGATGAGGCTGTGTTGCCTCCACCACCATTATATGCTGGCAATTCTAAGCAGTTTCAGGACTTGATGAAACAGGTAGCTGAATCACTACAGATCCCTTTGGAAGAAATCCAAGAAGCTCCACACAATTTCATGGAACTTCCACACTTCAGCCACATGGTGAGTAGGCCTGCCAATTAATGATGCCCCGCTGGAGCCAGCTCAGACAGTCTGATAAACTCTAACTTTAGCTCCAACATGTAAAAGAACTCACATGAAATATTATATACCGTCACAAGGATCTGAGGACCCTTTTTTCCCAACCAGTACCTAATTCATTAGTGGTGATGTAGCAAATGAACGTAACCAACAGCTTTCTAAAACAACATCGTGATGAAAAATCAAAATCATTTGGATCTCCTTGGTCGTAAGATCTACTTATTCACCACTTTGCAATTCAGAGTAGCAAAGTACCCTATCAAGTTCTTATGGCAAAATACGACAACATCAATTATAATAAGCTTGCTTACTTTATTGAGCAACTACCATAAGAGCATGGAACAATTTCAGTTTATCATCTCTGAGGGTAATCTTACAGCCAAGCCATCTCAACAGGCTGTTTTGGATGTAGCAGATATGGTGTCCTGATTCATGGCTACTGCAGTAGTCATGCTTCATGCATCCTGGTTCCATCCAAAAGAGGTCCAAACACTCTCATTTGGGGAATCAAAACTATTCAGTGAGAGGACAGCTGAGTCGCTTAGTTCACTTAACATTCCAGAGCGATCCTCTGTTCTCTTGGCATCTATACTCCTGCTAACAGAAGAAAATATAACAGGCCTCAGTCATTTCAGAGTTTTGTTCTGCATAGATATTTTCAGTAAAGAACATCTAAGCCACTCGGGAAATGGCCAAGATTCCCGAACAAGAGACCTTGACCTCTGCAAACAAGACTACATAGCAGACTTCATCTGGCAAGTATTCATTTTGATATGCAGGTTGAGAGCTGAAAACCATGCTACCATTCAGATTCAAAGTTCCACTCTCCTCCTCTTTTCCTGTTATTTAGAAACTATCTGACCAATCTGGGTGTTTTGGGAAAAGATGACATCCACCTGTTGGATGTCGGAAGTTATAACATCTGGTTACACCATCCACTTCCATTCTGTGCTGACTCCTCACTCACCTTCCTTGCTGGTCTCTTTGACCCATGAACAGACTAAGCAGATTACAAGCACCCCAAAAGACACAGCTCTAAAAAATTACTTACTTGGAATAAAGGACAGTGAATCAGCATCATTGCAGCTATGAATTGTCAGTTACGAGGCCTTATTTGTAAGATACAATTTGGGGTAGTGTGGAAGTTTAGCTGTGAAGGTGAATATAAGACTCCAGAGCAGAATTTGAAAAGCATTATTGTGGAAGGGCAGCGAACAGCTAAAATGTTGCTAACAGGCAGCCATGGGTGCATAGGGGACACCAGCTTGATCTGCGGCCACTTCTGTGACTGTTTGCAGAGCTTTGTGTCCGCAAGCCTCTGGTGTTCCAAAAGAGGCGCAAAGCACAGCTGAGGATTTGCCCTTCAAGGACACAGAATTATTTAGCACTCGTACAGATGACAGTCCCTCAAAGATTCCAGGACATTCCACTCTGTGGGCACATACCACAAACTGTAAGCCTGTTAGGTGCTGGGGCAAACTAGGCAGAAGACTTCTAACACCAATACAGATGATCTGAATGTCCGCCCAGGAAGAAACAGAGGTTTTCTCAGAGGAGGCATCTTCCTCAACTGTTGTCACACTGCACTGGCTTCCAGGGAGCAGGTTTTCACAAGAGTTCATAGCCACACTTGACCCACTCAGGGACCATCTCTAAACTCTGACTTTTGTACGACACCTTGCTTTCTTCTCTCAGGCATGGTCTATGAGAACAGACAGGTGGGTGCTGAAAGTATCACCCATAGCTATCTCATCCAATTTTGGTCCTCACCCCCTGCTGACACCATTCCCTGCTCCTCTTCAGGACCTTTCTCATGAAAATCAGCTCAAATAAGTGGCTTTCCTACTTTGCCTAGGAACCATAGAAGAAATTGCCTCTGGAGTATAGAGGAAGAGGCTTCTAATTCTGATATTTTCTTGTTCCAAAGAAAAAAGGGGATTTTGTCCTATTCTAGACCTGAGAAGACTGAACAAATATATCTGCCATCTCAGATACAGGATGGTAACTCTAGCCTCCATCATCCTTGCCCTTCAGGCTCAAGATTGTTTCATGGCTGTTTACAAGATGCATACTTCCATATCACCATCCATCCTACCTGCAGAAAGTACTTGCAATTCACAGTGGGGTCCAGTCGCTACCAGTACAAAGTGATACCATTCAGTCTCTCCATAGAACCAAGAGTCTTTACAAAATGCCTGTCTATGGTGGCGACATGTCTGAGGTGATGTCATTTACTTTTATCCCAATTTTATCCCTGATCAAAGACAGATTTCATCAGGAAGTTGCCACAGCCCTGACATATGGTTTTTCACCTATGCAAACAGCTGAAATTCATGGTGAATTATGGGAAATCATCTCTGAGCCCATCACAGATAATACGATTTGTAGGAAAACATAAGAACATAAAAATGGCCAATGGTCCATCTAACCCAGTATTCTGTCTTTGACAGTGGCTGTTGCCAGATGCTTCAGAGGGAACGAACAGAACAGGGCAATTTATCAAGTGATCCATCCCCCATCGTCCAGTGCCAGCTTCTGGAAGAGATTTAGGGACATCCAGAACATGGGGTTGTGTTCCTGACCATCGTGGCTAATAGCGATTGATGGATCTATCCTTCATAAACTTACCTAATTCTTTTTTGAATTGAGTTATACTTTTGACCTTCACAACATCCTCTGGCAGTGAGTTCCACAGGTTTGCTATGCATTGTGTGAATAAGTACTTCCTTACGTTTGGTTTTCAAACCTACTGCCTATTAATACCATTGGGTGACCATTGGTTCTGGTGTTGTGAAGGGATAAATAACACTTCCTTCTTCACATTCTCCATCCTTCATGATTTTATAGACCTCTATTCTTCCCTCCTCCCCCTCCAAGTGATCTCTTTTTGAAAACTGAACAGTCCCAGTCTTTTTAAACTCCTCATATGAAAACTGTTCTGTGCATCTAACCATTTTTGTTGCCCTTCTCTGAACTTTTTCCAATTCTAATTTATCTTTTTGAGATAGGGTGACCAGAACTGTATGAAGTATTCAAGGTGTGGGCATGCCATGGATTTATATAGCAGCCCTAATCAGCTCCAAATTAGCAAAAGCATATCTTCCTGAGGAAGGATTTTTCTCTTCATACAGTAATCACTGGTATAAAATCTAATCCAGCAACTACAATAACAAATTGCCTCAAACTTCTAGGTCACATGTTTACTTTCCCACATGATGCCCCTAGCCAGACCTCACCTGTGTCCATTACAAGGCTGGTTAAGGTCAAGGCATTGTGACAGGCTGGAAGGCTGCAAGAGGGTGCTAGAAGGCAGATACATTAGCCCCAGAATGTTAAAGGCCTTCTTCCCTACTAGCTGAGAAGCGGTTACCTCAGGTCAATGAGGGACATCTGATTCCAATTAGGGCCTGCCTGAAGCCTTTAATAACCCCTCCTTTGATGAGAGAAAATGGGAAGAGAGAGACACGCTGCTGCCAGGCTTGTGGCAGTTGGGAAATAAGTTTTTCCAGGGTGGGAGGCTGGGCTCCTTCCCACAGGGGAAGCTGCCGAACCGGAGGTCTGCTGTGGGAAGGACTGGCACTCCAGGGCAACCAACAGGGCAACACCCTGCACCCGGGAGGAGGCAGAGAAAGGTACCCCACTGGCTTTTCTTTGTTTATGAGACTATTTTTCTTTTTGTTTGGTGGCGGATGAATCCTTCAGCCAACCTTCAGGCCTACACTTAAAGTACGACGAAAGGAGCACAGAAGGGGAAAGGCAAACCCTGCCATGAGTGGGGCTGATTACCCCAGGCCCTCCATCGCCAGAGGGGGGAAGCACTAAATCTGGTGAGATGAAGGAGGTGCCTTGCCACAGCATATAGTGAGCATGCAAATGGTGGTCCCAGTGCTCATCCTATCAGCTCAGAACTGGTGGATAGACCACAAGAATGCTCAGAGCCCACTTCTCCATACCTCCCCTAGAAAGATGTTGGTCACAGATGCATCAAGTACAGGTTGGGAAGCACATCTGGATTGTGTCCGCATACAGGGGACTTGGTCTCAAAAAGACATGACTCTTCACATAAACATACGAGAATTATGAGCAATCAGATTAGCTTGCATAGCATTCCAGCCTGTTCTTCTAAACTCCACAAATTCTCGCCCACAACATATCTGCACTGTGCTGTATGAACAAGCAAGGAGGTGCTTCTTATCACCCCATATCAAGAATTTATAGATACGGTGTTTATGAACATGGGATAACCCGTCACTTTTCATCTTCCAGGAGCCACCAACAACCTAAAATACTTCCTAAACAAGCAATCCATCTCCAGCCACAAGTGGTCTCTGAACAGTTCCATCCTTAAATCAGTATAATGGGAAATTCTATTATAGACTTGTTTACCACTAAAGACCATAAGAAATGCCCAACCTTTTGTTCTAGGGAGGCATGAGCCCTCAATCATTGCAAGACACCTTCCTCATAGAGTGGCATGGAGCTCTCATGTATGCAGTTGTGCCAATTTTCTTGATTTCAAGAGTGATGTGCGAAATCAAACAGGCTGCAGTCACACTGTTACGGATATCTTCAGGACAGTTCTAGCTAACATATCTCCTTGAAATGTCTGTCTAGGCTTCTGTACCACTGCAAGACAGTCCATGCATAATATCACAGAAACAAGGTCAGGTACTTCATCCGTGCCCAAAGTCACAATATTTGATAGAATGGATGTTGGTCACCTGAGTGCTACCAACAGAGGCTGCTCACTACAAGTACAAGAGATCCTGCTGCAAAGTAGAAGGCTCTTCCCAGGGAAGACTTACTCCTTTAAATGAAAAGATTTTCAATTTGGGCAGCCCAGCACAACCTCAGCCCACTGAAGGCTTCTGTACCAAAAATCCTCAACTTTATTTTGTATTTGAAACACCCTGGACACTCGGTTTTATCAAAGTCCACCTGGATGCAGTCTCGCCACACTACCATCAAGTCATGCTCAGTTTTTTCTCACCCTCCGGGATCCAGATTTCTAAAGGTGTTGCTGCATTCTTACCGATCAACAGAATGCCCTCTAAGGTGGGATCTTAATGATATTCTTACAAATCACATGGAGCCCCTCTTTGAGCCTCTTTCTAAATGCTCTTTATATCACCTTACTCTGAAGACAGCCTTTTTAGTCACCATTATATCAGCGAGAAGGGTCAGCGAACTCCAAGGGCTCATGGCTAACCCTCCTTACACAGCATTACATGGAAATAAGATTTGGTTGGCAAAAAATAACTTACTTGGACGCTGTCTATTCATTTTTATAAGGATAAGTATATCTGTCTTTGAATCTTCTTTAAAGTTTTTGTTTTTTTCACCCATGCTTTCCTTTAAGGTTTTTCCTCTCCTCTTTTGCTGTGTGAAAGACCCACACAAGCAGGGAAATCTTGATTATGGTTAAACAATATACAGAAAGTGAACAAACTGGGGAAAAAATAGATTTTTTTCCCCAATAGATTTCATTTACAGTAATAGGAAGTTTGGCATTGGGGAGAAGGGGAAGTAGAGGGGTTTCTTTCTTTCTTTCCACCTTTCTTTCTTTCCACAAGTATTTTTTAGTTGACTGTATCCTTTTAAAAAGCTCTGAGAAATGTATTATTCCTTTGCAGTAAATAGTAACATTTATTGTTGAGCTGATGCAGAGAAAAGCATGTATTTTTTTCAGGAAGAAGCAGCCTGTTGCACAAACAAAATCTTCTTGGAAATTAGGATGAAAAACTATATGTAGTTATTTTCCTCCTGGCAATTAACTTAAATTTGTTCATATGGAATTTCCAATTATAGTGACTAATTCATCCAACATTAAAGTTACCAAGATGATAGTATTGCCTACTTATCCCTTGAGTAAGGGTAGAGGTACACTGCAATCATTTAGTCTTCTGCCAAGATGTTTCTTCATTGTTCAGACCTAAACAAAGCTGTTTTATACTTTACAGATTTGATTTCAGAGTGCCCTTGGGCTTCTGTCTAGGGCAAGGTGTTAAGTACCACCAGTTCTTCCCATTGTATACCAGCTTAAGTCTAATTATACATAAGAACTTAAGTTGTCTTCCTGGCATATATGAAATGGAATGAGACCACGGCTTATCTTCTGTTGGTGAAACATTAGATGGAGGGAGCTATAATTTGAATTTCAACCATTACTTTTTCTTTTGTGCAAAGGAGTCAAGTTTTCTAATTGAAATGTCCACTACAACACTGAGATCATACAGTTAAAAAGTACACAAAAATACTCAGTCCTGGCCTTGTGCATATACTGAACGAGAATGGTAGCAAGATGGAACCCTGCAGCAGCCTCCACAGGAATGTCCTTAGAATTGATGATACAAACACATCTTCTGGGGCTTCAGCCTACAGGGAACAAAGCTGCTCAAGGAGCCCCATCCCACTGTCACAAAGAAATAACTTCAGGCAAGTCAACAGTACTTCATATTCACTGGAACTGAAGGCAGCTGATAAATCTAATATCAGCGTAGACACCTAATCACTGGGATGAAATTGTTGTCCAGTGTGACAAGGATGGTTTCTGTGCAATATCCAGCTCTGTAACCAGATTGATGGGGGCTAGGGAGATCTAAGGCTTCTAGTTATTGTGACTTTTTTTTACTATTCTTCTCAATTACCAATTGTGGCAATTTGAGCAGCTGTGTATTCATGTTATATAATATTCTCTAAAAGAATATGCGTGAATATATAATGCTTCAAGTATGTGTCATGTCTATCGCTGTAGGTGTGCATGGCAGGTAGTAAAGCTGGCATCTATTCCCACTCAAAGGGGACATAGACTCGCACAACAAGATTGATCTTATAGATAGCTCTTAAATTGAAGGAGCTCATGGAACATCGCTCTTCCAAAGACAAAGGCCCTAAGCAATCAAAGATCCGGCACTGATACCCCTGACAGAGCCGAGTAAGGGCTCAAGATATGCCCTGGAGGCATATTCCTAGTACTGAAGAAGTGACTGGAACTGGAACCAGCTCCATATTTCCCCATGGAACCACTTTCTGAAGAAGAGAAATACTTCTCCTCACCATCACCAGCACTCTTTGACAACAACAAGCAGAGATCCATCTCCTATGCCATTGGAGAATGACCCCAAGGAAAGCATAAGGGCTTCAGATCACTGCCCAAAATGGTCTGAAAGTGGGACTGGGTTGGCCAGTTTGAACCACACCAGCATCAGTGTGGCATTTCAGCTTGGCCATATTGGCATTACTGAGGACCTTTATCCTTTGTGTGAAAGAAATCAACCTCTTGTGCTTCTAGCAGGAGGAGGAGATCCCACTCTCTGGCACTATCATTGGTTAGGTCAACCACACTGGAAACAGATGTGGGGCTGCAGGAGATGACAAAGGGGCTATCACAATGATCCCTGTCTCCATCCAAGGAAACGTTCTTGTCTCTGGATGAAGCAGTGACCCCAGCCTAGCCTCCACTGCCGTGATCAGTGACTTTAAAGCCTTCCAGGGCCTCTAGTCCAGAACTGGAGACCCTCGATATTGAGACCAAATTCATACAAGAAAAGTTTTAAGTTTTTTGATATTTTTGAGTGTGACAGCACTGGCCAGGTTCATCGTCCTCCTCATTAACGAGTGGCTAGAGGAACTGGAAGGACTATGGTAGATCCTGGCCACTTCTCCGCTCACTTGGAGGTGGAAAGAAAATAAGTATTACGTGCTCTAGAAGGGCTTAGAGTGTTTCTATGCCCACCCAAACACAAGTACAAGAAAAATTGAAGTTCACTAAACATACTCATATGGACAAGGATCCGAAGAAATTAGACCTTTTTGGATGCAAGGCATATGCATCAGCCTCACTGCAGCTTTAGGTAGAGAACTACCAGGCATTAGTCACCAAATACAGTTGCTTCACATATGGGAGGGTCACTTCTTTCCTTTCAAAAATCCTACAGTGATGAAATGAAGGAGATCATTAAGGAGGGCCAGATGGATAAAAAGACATTGCTGCAGGCAGCCATGGTCACATCTGATACATCTGCAAGGTCAGTGGCCATGGCGGTCACAATCAGATGAGCCTTGTGGCTTCTGACATGGAGCATACCAAATCCAGTTCATGATAAAGGACCTACCCTTTCAGGAGGTGGAGCTCTTCAATAAAAGGACAGACAAAGTACTCCATTCCCTCAAGGACTCAAGGGTCACACTATGGTACGTCGGAGTTTACACACGGTCTCCCTACAAAAAGCCATACAAGTACCCGCCAGCAAAGGCAGAGGATGTTTTCCTACTCCCAGGGCAGACAGCCCGCAAAGCAAAACCCAGGTATTGCAGGGGACGCCAGTCTTCTGCCACCAACCCGGTGTCTTCGCAGAGAACAGATTTGACGGGAGAGTGAAGAGTTACATCAGTTTGTCATATCACAGCTGATCGGAAGCCTGCCCCCCATGTCCAGGGACCACCTTGCCCCTTTCCACCAGGCCTACGTGGCTGTCACAGCTGACAAATGAACATTAGACATTACTGTCCAAGGCTTCCTTTTACATTTCCACTCCCCATGCATCTCTCCTTTCCAGTCTTCCTTTTTCGTTTGTAAAGCTGTGCCACCTGTTCATCACCATTAGCTGCACAAAGATAAAGTTGTAGAGGTGAAAGTAGCTGACGCTTAGGAAGTATTTAGTATTTATGTGCTGTTTTGGGAAATATTCTTCATTTTACATCCCTCCAACTCTTTAATCAAACATGTAAAACCTAATTAGGAGAATATCTGGGTAAAAAGAGAAATTAAGTAGCTTATCTTCCATTATGATGGAGAAAAATACTTTGGATAATAAACTAATTAAGTTAAAAATAAATTGACACTAACGTTCCTGCAATATATTTGTGTTTTTATGAATACCCTTGCATATTAGAGAATGTGTTGAAGTGAGTGCATGTGAAACAAATAGTCCTTCAGGACCTTGCTGGTTGGTTACTAGTCATGCAAATTAGTGTACATGATACAGAATCAGTACAGCCAATATAATATCTAAACACCACCTGGGTTAAAATGACCTATTGATTTAAATGGGGAGGCTATCTGGATATGAAGTTTAAAATATACAAGACTTTGAATTTTTTTTCTCAATTGTTTTTGTTCCGTAGTTTCCCCAGTGATAATTAAAGAATGGGCTGCTTACAAAGGAAAATCTCCCCAGACTCCTGAACTGGTGGAAGCACTTGCGTTCAGGGAATGGACCTGTCCCAATCTGAAGAAGCTGTGGCTGGGAAAAGCAGTAGAGGACAAGAACCGAAGAATGAGGGCGTTTTTGGCCTGTATGAGATCAGATACACCAGCAATGCTCAATCCAGCTAATGTGCCCACTCATCTTATGGTGCTCTGTTGTGTATTAAGGTGAGGGTTTATCATAAGTTAAAATAGCATGAAAGAAATGTGTTACTACGCTGTATAATATATTGCTCTATCAAGTCTTTCTCTAATCCTGCATTAAACCATGACTTTGAATATTAATAATTCACATTGCAAGTATTTTTGGAAGAAATGACTTCCTCACTTCTGTGATTCTTAAAAGTATGCTAGCTACTTGTCAGTTTTTCAGCTAATTCCATAGAATTAAAGAAGAAAAATTGGCTTTTTTGTCACAGTTGCTTCTTTGCATTTGAATTGTTATATTTGAATTGTGATTTAGACTTATTATATTTAAGGCCTCTAAGTAGCCAGACACAAACATTGCCTTTTGGGTCACAGAAACTGGCACTGTATATTCCCAAAGAAAAACCAAAAGGTGCTGCAGAAAATAATTGCTTAGTAACTTTTTGGGATGATTTCCCATTTACTAGGTACTAGGATTCACTGTACTAGGCTTGCTGGTTCCCTTACTTGATTTGACTGGCCCACATGAGAGGTGCAGAATTAAGAAGGAAGAGACTAACCTTCAGTTTCAGAACTGAATTAGGAATGAGTGCTCCTATACCTTGGGGGGAGGGCGCGGGGAATCCCTAGTCACCTAGTAAGACCCAGCGCTTGCTTCTTGATCTGGCAGGACCCAAGATCTCAGGCTGAAAGGAGAGATTTGTATGAATGGGAGAGAGATCTTGGGTAAATTTTTGAGATGATAACTGTAAGTTTGCCTCCAATTTAATATTAATTTCTCTTGCCTTTTGAGCCACGTATAGCTTTTCTTCAAGCAGTGGTCCTTATTGTATTCCACTGAGAGTAGTGAGCATGCGCCTGGAGCTTTTAAAAGTAGTAGCGCCCTTGTTACTGCCTCATGGTTTCGACCAAGGCGATAAAGGGCGGGGCGGAATTATAAATAAGGCACTTGGCTTTGTAGGAGTAGAATACAAATAGTTCCAATAATATTTTATTAAAACCCGTAACACATTTGTAAAATAGTTTTTCTGTGATGTAACATAAATAGTTTGTGAGGTATAAAAGTTTTATTGGCACTTGTTTGGAATGCATAAAACTTGCTGTGACTTCACTTCTGAGTAATGTGTTCATCTCAGACTCATGTTGATGAAACCTTTATACTACACCATTACTTTTATGTGTATCATCATGCACTTCTGCTTTAGGTAATATTTTTATGGCCTATCCTACTCTTTTTGTTATTGACAGCAGCGTGGGGTTCTGATGATCATGTGTGCTGTGGGGTGAGTTCACAGGCAGTGTCTCATCAGTATGTTTTGCTTGGACATTTGCATCAAATAATGGATATTTTCCTAATTCATCTACTCTAAGGAGCCAGCTCAAGGGGTATAATGTAAAAATATTGTCAAACAACATTACTGGTTTTCTTTGAGTAACTTTTGACCAAATACATATTTTTATGCTATGCAAAAGTATTTGGATCAGCACAAACTACAATAATTAATTTAGACAAGGTGGGTGTGGTAATCTTTTATTGGACCGACTTCTGTTAGCGAAAGAGACAAGCTATCGAACTATACAGAACTCACCTACCGTGTCTCTCTCATGGGATCAACAGGGCTGTAACAGTACTGCAGACAGTAATTAATTTGTCATTTATAATTAGCAGCATTACCAAAATATTAGTCTGGCATTAAACCCTAAGAAATCACTTCTATTTTTTTCGCTATGTCTTATCTTTTAATTTGAAGCGGAACAAAAAGTTTTTGGCTTCGTTCTGGTGGCTTTTCTGTTCACACAATAATACCTTTTACTTTAGCTGTTAAAGTGAGGACTCTGAGTAAGTCTTCTTTGAGTGATTGCACATGTCCATTCCACTGTAGGTATTTGTGCTCTCCGGTGCACAGTTGTTGAAGAGTTTTTTCCCTTGGTAGTACCTGTCAGGGCAGCCTTAGCACCCTCTGCTGTCTCATACACATTGGACAGGCATAAAGGGCTGAGCGCCCCACACCCACCTCAGTAACTTTCTACCACCTGTTACGGTCATTGAAGCTCGCTGTTCTTGCTTCTGCAAGTCTTTCTCGATACCTATATATTGTACCTATGTGTAGTTAGTGTAGTCTAGTAGTTACTCAATTTGCTAGTTTAAAAAAATTGTTTTTATTGTTTGAGCATGAACCACCCCCAGTACCGGAGGTATCCCCCACATACTCTGGATTTCAAGCCCTGCCACTGTTGCGGCAAGGCTATGCCGAATAGGGACCCTCACCCCAGCGGCCTTAAGTGCCTGGAGGAAGCTCATGTGAGGGACAAGTGCAGCATTTGTAAGGGCTTTAATCCTCTTCAGAAAAAAGACAGGGCAGTAAGGTTAAAATATCTGGTCATCGAATTGCCTCTGTGGCCTCCATCTGAGCCCTCTACATTGCTCTGGGTACAGAGCACCTTGTCATTGGTCAGGAGTACACCTGCCATGCTGGTACCAAGAGGCAGATTGGCATCCCTGGTACCGAAGAAGAGGCATAAGAAATTGGACTCCGTATGAGGACGTCAAAGAAATCAAAGAGGATGAGCTCTAATAAAAACTCAGGAGGATGATCAAAAAGGAAGCAATTCCCAGAGCACACCTCTAAACAGGGAAGTTCATTGACTCCAGAGGCCAATGTGGGCCTGTCAAGACTGGTTCTGTAAGCATCTTCATTGGCATCTCCTTGCCACATTGTACCACATAGTATCTTTCTGGTACCCCGTCTACTCCTGAGGTGTTTGAGGCTGCGAAAGGGTTGTGGAACCTCAGTGCTGCCATCACCAGCGGTTCAAGAGTCTCACCTGGCACCAGTGCTGATGGTACCACCTCCAGGGCCTTCCCCTCCAACTAAGCAGTTCCACCAGATGTGGCATCAGGGTACCAGTGAGGCCGGTATCATCTAAGGGAAAGGCACAGATGATATCTCTGTCTCCGCTTCAGAGTCAGCCTTCCTCTGCAGTATCAATGGGTACAGTACCATCTTGGTCTCAAGAAAAAGTTTCATCCTTATCAGACTCTGAAGTGGGTTCCTATGTTTCCCAACCTAGCTGGTCCCACTGGGGGAGAGATGCCACCTGCCCACCCGGGTTTCTGCCACAATACTAGCAGGGAGTTTACAGGAGGGATCCTTGGGCAGTGTAAAGCTGGAGTCTAGGGACATAGTAGTGGCCCTTTTGGGACCCGTAGGTTCCCCACCCCAGTCAAGAGCATCCCTACAGCCATCTCAGCTGGCTCCATCTGCTGTGTGCCAGGAGCATTGTCCCCTCAAACATCTTGGTACTGAGCAGGCTTGGGATCTCTCACACGAGCAACTGTAGGAACGGAACCATTAGTATCCTCTTCCGCCTCTCCTGATGAGGCAGTCATGATGGAGCCTAAATCTCCACTTCTGGGTGATTTATTTTACGACTCATCAGGAGCTGTGAGGAGGATGATTATGGCGCATGATATCCACCCGAAGGAGTGGGAAAAAACTCCACAAGCTAGTGGAAGTTCTAATCTAGCCCCAGCTAGAATAGCTCTGCGAATATATGAGGCTTAGAGCCCACCAAGATTCTCTGGCAGACCCCAACTTCCCTGCCTTTGACTGCTGAAAGAGTAGAGAGAAGGTACTACCTCCCCTCCCCAGGGGTTTGAGCACCGTATAACCATCCTCCTCCAATGTCCCTTGAAGTTGCAGCAGCCAGTGAAAAGGAATGATAGGGATACCAGACTTCAGCACCAAAGAATAAAGAGGACAAGAAGTTGGACTTACTTGGGAGGCAGCTTTATTCCTGGTGGATTACAGCTTCACACTGTGAACCAGCAAGCTGTGCTGCGATGCTTTGATTTCACTCTGAGGGGGACAGGTTTGAAATTGAAAGACAAGCTCTCATGTGAGGCAAAACAGGAATTCCTCACTTGGATAGGGCAAGTTGGTTGCCAGAACAGCTCTACAGGCTGTCTTCATCAGTCTCAGCGTTTTCAGTGATTTACTCCTTGAGTCCAAGACCTACCATAGAGAAGGAGCAGAGATTACAAATGGTGACCCCCATCACTGCCCTTTGTATCTGCAGCCACTGGTTTAAGGCAGGCAGCATCTTCCAAGAACTAATTTTTCATGGGCAGGTTGAGAGCAGTCTACTACTCTGGGACTTCTGTGTCAGCAACTCTCTACTTCTGAAGGAGGCCCACCTCCAAGAGGCTCAGAACACACTGGCAGGCTGCCTAAGCAGGTTGTTCATTAATCACCAGCAGTGGTCCCTTCGCCCAGACATAGCAAGGTCCATTTTCCAGGTCTGGGGAACTCCTTAAGTGGATCTGTTTGCAACAAAGGGCAACACAAAATGTCACCAGAGCAGGTCGAACCCCACGTTCACTGACTGATGCTTTTCCGCTGCTGTGGTCAGATGGTCTGTTATATGCTTTTGCTCTGTCCCTGTTCTGCCAGAGTTTTGTGCAAGGTGAAACAGGACAAGGCCAGTCTTACACTCATTGTGTTGGTGTGGTCCTGTCAGCACTGGCTTTCACAGCTCTCGGACCTCTGTCAGTCCCCGTCCATTACTCCCGCTTCATGCTGCCCTAGCCTTGCAGAATTGTGGTTGCCTCCTTCACCCCAACCTCCAGGATCTTCATGTGATGGCCTGGAGACTTCTCTACTGATGTCAGCCAAGGAGTCCTGCTCCAGAGAGGTGCAGGAGGTACTGCTGAATAGTAGAAAACCATCAAGGATGACAACTAGCTAAGTAGAAGAGGTTTTCTGTCTGGTTGAGGCTGAAAGGAGTCTCCCCAGTTCTTGCTTCTATTCAGCAAGTGCTGGACTATCTTTTGTATCTGAAACATCAAGGATTAGCTCAATTAGGGTACACCTAGCAGCTGTATCTGTGTTTCACTCTCCTGTGGATAACCGTTCTCTTTTTTCCAGACCGATGGTTGTAAGATTTTTAAACGGCTTGGACAGGATGTTTCCACATGTACAGAGCCCTATTCCGCCGTGAAGCCTGAATTTAGTCTTGAAGTTGATGGATCCCCACTTTCAGCCTTTAGTGACCTGCTAGTCTATATTACACCTTTCAGTGAAAGTAGCATTTTGAGTAGCCATTACATTGGCCAGGAGAGTAGGGGAGTTGAGGGTGTTAGTATCACATCTTCTATATATGATTTTTTTATGCAGAGAAAGTCTGCTTTCATCCCTGTCCAAGGTTCCTTACGCAAGTGGTCTCCTCTTTTCACATCAACTAGGCAGTTTTACTTGCTGTCCTTCTTCCCAAAGCCTCACAGTAATGAGAGAGAGAGAAGTCACTGCTCGCTCCAGAAGGCAGAAGAGATTAGTGCTTTATGTGGAGTGGACTAAGCCATTTAGATTTTCATCTCAATTGTTTGTTGCATTTGCAGACAGAGCTTCTACACAGAGGATTTAGGCATGGATATCCAGTTGTATTCGTTTATGTTAACAATGGGTTAATGCAGAGCTGCTGGATAGAGTATTGGGTCATTCAACTAGATCCCAAGTGGCCTTTGAGGCATTTCTTCTGGCTCATGTGCCAATATTGGACGTTTGCAAGGCAGCAACCTGGTCGTAGTGTCACATGTTTGCCTCTCACTATGCAATCTTAGCAATCTAGAGACAAAGCTAAATTTGGACAAGTGCTCCACCAGTCTTTTTATTCAAATGGATTCTGATCCCACCTACAGTGGAGTGGATATGTGCAATCCCTCAAAGAAGGAAAAAAGATTACTAATCTTTCAGTAGTTCTTTAAGATGCCTTGCACTTGTTCATTCCCATTTCTATCAGAGTCATTCCGGTAGGAAGGAGTTGAGGGGATCTTGGGATGGCTCAGTCCTTTATGCCTGTGTAATGTGCACAAGACAGCAGAGGGCACTCAGGATAAAAGGATAAAAACTCTCCAACTGTGCATTGGAGTCCACAGACACCTACATGGAATGGACATATGCAACATATTGTGAAGAACAGCAGTTACAGAAAGGTTATAACTGTTCTTTGTTTGCCTTTGCTGTAGGTATATGGTGCAGTGGCCAGGGATCCGTATACTTCGTCGCCAGGAACTTGATGCGTTCCTTTCTCAAGCGTTGTCTCCAAAACTCTATGAACCTGACCAGCTACAGGAACTTAAGGTAATTCTTAATCCAACTTCCTTCATTAGAGAAATCTACCCAACTGATCCATAATATTAACGTTGAGCAAGTGATGTTTTTCTCTAAAGACATTAAGCATTAAGGCCCACTTTTTAAAAAGTGATTTAGGTATCCCCTGTGCCTTGTTTGTGCTGGGAAGCTTCTCCAGGATCATTTCATGTACTGTGTTCTGAATATTGTACGGCTCTTTAAAGTATTCTTTCCATCGCTTATTCAGTTCTTAGAAGAGTAAATATCTTGATAGAAAGATGAAGAAGAAAAAGGCACTGGGAAGTGACAATGTCTAACCGATTTAGGAGCCTATTTCTCATTTTCAAAAAGGATTTAGGCACCTGAAAGTCAGTGGGATTTTAGGCTCCTAAAACAGATGTTGCAACACTGAGCACCATAATGCCTAAATATCTTTAAAAATCTGGGATGTCCATTCAATGTATATAGGTCACTTAGTCTGTGAAATGCAAACTTTTTAAGTGCAGCAAAGACTGGTACTCACTCAGTTATAGTGTATTGTTTATGTTATGAAAATAAAATTTTGGAGGGTTTTTTTTTGGTGAGATTTTATTCTTACTATTTTATGATAGCCCTTTGAAAGCTTAAACCAGAAATCTATTTCTGAACAGACCTATTTTCCTTCTGGTGAGGTTGCTCTTGAATCATCATCTTGTTGATTTAAATAAATGGATTTCTTTGTTTAGGGCCAAAAGATCCTTGTAGCATTTATTTTGAGTGGAGAAACACAAAGAAGTTTATGTAGACTTAAAAGCATAAATAAAGAGGTGGGGGAAGCAGTCTTCCAGCATTGATTGTGTTCCATAAATATTAACTTGCATACTTTTAAAAGACTTTAGCAGAGATGCTTATCTTTCTAGATACAATTATATATTATGAAGTAAACATAGCTAACTATCCCAGGGGTGGGAAGCCTTTTTTCTGTCAGGGGCCACTGACCCACAGAAAAAATCAGTCAGTCGCAGGCCACACACAGCCCTGTGGGGGAGTGCGGAGGCTTGGGGCTTTACCCCGCAGCAAGGCAAGCCGGCACTCGCAGCTCCAGCCCCGCAGGGGGCACAGAGGCTCATGGCTTCCTCTAGGCTCCAGGGTGCGGCCAGAAATGAGGGGTTCAGGGTGCGGGAGAGGGCTCCAGACTGGGGCCGGGGGTTGAGGTGTGGGAGGGGTTGAGGGCTTCAGCTGGGGGTGCAGGCTCTGGGGTGGGGCTGGGGGGTTTGGGATGCAGAAGAGGGATCCAGGATGGGGTCAAGGGGTTTGGAGTGTGGGAGCAGGCTCAGGGCTGGGGCAGGGGGTTGGAGTGCGGGAGGAGGTTTGGGGTGCGGGCTCCGGGAGAGAGTTTGGGTGAAGGAAGGGGTTCCGACCTGGGGCGGGGGGGGGGGGTTGGGGTGCAGGTGTGCGTGTGGGGAGGGAGTTAAGGCGTGGGAGGGACCTTTGTAAGTCCGTCTGTCTTCACAGTGGCACCCTCCTAGAACCCCTCTCCAGAATTCTGTGCCCCAGAATGGGGAAAATGGCAGGGTTTAGTCCTGTATTCATAACAGACAGCTGGATCCTGAGCCCATCCAGCACTCTGCTTAATGAAAATGAAAGAAAACTTTAGCATGGGGCAGGGAGTTGGTGACCTGAAGCAATTCACTCAGTCTTCTTTATGTTGTTGGAAGATGGCCAATGGGGAGAAGGAACAGGAAGGGTTCCACTTCTGCAGCCTCACACTAAAGTAATAGTTGTATGTAGTCTTCCAGAGTCCTCGTATAAGAAGTAGAGCCCAACCAAGCCAGAGAGGACTGTGTCTTCCTACTTGAAGATGATTGCTCCAAGCCAGTGCGTGAGCATGTGCTGTACTGAACTGAATGGGCAGACAGCAAAAACATCTATTTTTCCCAAGCTGAGATCCACAGTTAGAAGAAGACACTGCAGAGAGCAGGGAGAAGCAGCAGCCCGTGGCATTGCTCTCCGTAGTAGCTGGAGCAGATGCAGCTCACCTAGATTTCAACTATCTAGGCTCAGAAAGGTAGATGCATTGTGTTTCCTCCTGCCACCAGGATCCAGCCAGTGGGAGTGCTGCAGAGATCATGCATTGTCTGTATGTTTTCCTATGGTGTCAAGCAGGCTATATCTTGCCAGAGCCTTACCTGCCTGTGTTTACTGATAGCCCCCAGCTGTGTATTCTCTCTGTCCAATCCTTTAAGCAAGTCAGATGTCATCTTAAAGATGACATCTCCTATTTCTCCCACTCGTTTCAGGAAGGATCCTCTAGCTATCATCCAGCCGTAAAAAGAAGTTGCTTAAGGAGATGCATACAAGAAAACCAAATCAGTTGACCCCAGTGAATCCCACATTTTAAGCATAAATGAGCTAATAAATCCCATAAACGATAATGTGGAAGAAAATAATCCTGAGTCTAGATCAGAATCTTATTTGGATTGTTATTCAGCAGATGGAGAGAATAAATCACTTTCCAGGATCCTTGCAGCCCAAGGATGCCTGAAAAGCCCAGACTAAAAATATATATAGTATATATATATCCAAAAGGAAATGAGGAAGAGAGATTCTTCATTGTCATTTTTCTCGTAAACTTTTAATTACCAGAAGAAAGGAGATAATGAGACCTAGGACAGAATGCAGTCTGCCAAAATGAGCACATGCTGGGTTCTTACAGGACTGCTCATCGGTTGCTCTCAGAGCAAAAGCTCTCAAGAATCCTGTTTCAGCCATTGCAAATGGGATCATTTGCAGAAGTTCTTCACTGATTGCTAAAAAGCAACATATCAGATTCCTGAAAGCAGCATCACTAAGTCCTCCTATCATTCATAGTTGCCCATGTGGAGCCTGAACTGATTAATTCAGGACTGTTGCTGAGATCATTGTCTCTGTATTTTCTCACATTCAGTTGTGGTTGTCGTCTTTTTAAGGAAAGTTTTAAAATAAATGCTTTAACCATTCAAGTATAGTATGTCACCTTCCTTCAGGATAAGGTGGTTAACGGTGTTGACTCAGTAGTCAGACCAAAGGATAACTATCTTTTGCAACATCAGAGAGGCAGTGCACATCTCTCCAGGAAAACACATAGATAGCTTTTGTCCAAATCAAGAACATCCCTTGAGCGAGACACCCTATATGTTTAGAAGTACGGTCAAATATATTTGCACATGTCTGAGGCCTACAGAAGTCAACACAAGTACTTTATCCTGCAGCAGGCTGCGGGGGGAAAGCTATACAACGTCTCAGTGGTAGCATGGATCAGGGGTCTCACAAAGCTAACTGGGCAACCTTACTTGTAGGTATTGATGAAAACTCAAAAGGCAACTTCATGGCCAAAAGGTGGGATGTGGCATATGAGGAAATCTGCAAGGCAATAACTTGGTCTTCATTCCTCACATTCTCATAACCCAACAATGTAGACATAAAGTCCTCTGCAGATATTGTTTTGCGTGTGTTAACAAAGTAAACAGTCTTGCTGCTGTCTCCAATTTCAGTGGGTAGAGGAGGAAACCACACTGTGAAGGACACAAAGGTTCCAGCAAAAGAATTCCCGAAGAGAATACATTTTTTCATCTCTGAGAAAAATGATTGGCAGAGACAAGGCAAATGTTTCCAGGAAAGGATTGACATCTTCACGTGTCAACTGAACAGGCAGAGTTTACTCCTGAGGGCATTCTGTGCCAAAAAATTAAAAATTCTGCACACAATATTTTTAAATTCTGCAAAATTCTGCAAGCTTTATTTGTCAATAAATAAATGCAGAGGCTCCAGCATGGCACAAGCCATTGGCTGCACGAAAATGGGAAATCACCCTGCAGCCTCCCCAGCCCCAAGGCACAGATTCAGTGGTGAGGCTGCACCTGACCCTGACACAGCACAAGGCCTGGGCCTACCTCAGAAGCACCCTGGGGCCTGTCCCTCTGTGCCAGGGGCAGGCAGGCTCAACCAGGCAGGATCCAAGTGTGGGGGGCTCGGTGTGGGGGGATCCAGGTGTGGGGTGAGAGGATTCTGTGTGGGACAATCTATGTGCAGGCAACTCTCAGTGGGGGGTGTAAGTGTGGAGGGATCTGGATGCACCAAGTCTCCTTTGGAGTGTGGGGGGGTTCCAGGTGCAGGGACAATGGGACTCTGCAGGGGCTTCCAGGTGAAGTGGTTGGGGCTCAGCAGAGGGGTCTGGGTGGAGGGAGTGGGGCTTGGGGGTCAGGGTGCAGCTAGTTGGGGGTCAGTGGCGTGAGGGTCTAGATCTGGGGGGCTCAAGGGAGTGGGGCTTGTCAGGATGGGGGTTTGAGTACAGGGAGCTCAGTGGGGGGTGGCCTGGGTGCAGGGATGGGGGTCCAAAGGCAGGGGGTCTGGGTGCAGGGGGGCTCCTGATGCAGGGGTTGAAGTTCCATGGGGTTTGGGTATGGAGGGCTGGGGCGGGGGGGGGTTGGGTGTACAGGGTGAGGCTTGGCAGGGGCGTCGGGGTATCGGAGGTCCGGATGCACAGGCGTTGGGCAGATTGGGGAGCAGCTCCCTGTACAGAGACCCCTTCCCTTGCAGCTGAGGAGCGATGGAGGCAGGAAGCGGGGAGGACGCTGAGCTTCCTGCAGCTGGGGGACATTTCTGGGGGTGGATCTGACACAGCGCCAGCCACTCCTTGCAGGGGAAGAGGAAGTCCCTTCCTCTCCTGCTTCTAGTCCAGCCAGGACTAGCAGCTGATCCCAGCTCAGGGTAGGAGCCACTGGCTGGGGTGTCCCCAGCCCTGCAGTGATTTACCTCTCTGCTGGTTGCTCTGGGTGTCTGAAATGATGTACCTGCACAGCTGGGGAGTGGTGCATAGCTACTCTTGCAGCTTCCCTTTGCATCCATGTTAGAAAGTCATTTTTCTGCAGGGAAGCAAAGAAATCTGCAGGGGACATGAATTTCGTGCATGCGCAGTGGCACAGAATTCTCCCAAGAGTAAGAGTTCTCTTGTTTACACACCGAAAATAAATGCTCCTTATTTTCTTTCCATTATCTCCTCTTATCCCTCAACCAGTCTATTATTTCAATGTCACAAACCCATTATAGCTCCAACTCTTCATTAATAAAATTTGTTTTTCTAATGATACAAGACTGCTTTTCCAAATGCTACAGATGCTGACACAATTTTTCTAAGACGGCAACGTAGAGCTAATAGAAATTCTTTTGCAATGGAAGTAGGACAGAGGGGAAAAATGCAATGTTTCAGAGCCGAAACATTAAAAAATGAAATCTTAAAAGTTGAGCACTCCTGAGAGTTTCCAGCAGTAAACCACAGAAGATACACCAAAAACATCAAAATATTTTTTTGCTATCTACAGTTTAAACAATATTAAATGCAAACATAATCGGAGCAGAGAATGTCAGGAAAATCTCTTAACCTTTATTTGTTGTAACATGTTCCAAGACTGTCTGAAAAATTTATGTAATTGGCTGCATAATGCATGTTGTTGTGGATGCTCTTAACGCAGCACTAAACTGTAGTGTGTGCCTTGTAAGATTTATACACTTAAGCCCCAAACCTAGGGGTTCAGCTGAGATGCTCTTAGCACAGGATCTGGGGAGGTGAGGGAGACACGGATGGTTTTATTCCTCTTTCCTCAATCCATTGGCTAGTTCAGCTCCGGTGCAATTTATAGCAGTATGAGTATTTTCAGAGTTTCATTAGAAACCACTGTAATCTAATTCAAACTACCATAACTTCTGTCAAAATGGGTTTAGAATTACACTACATGTAAGTGGTATGGGGCTTGATCACACATGGATAATCACAATCACCAAATGACATACTTCGTTAAACAGGAAATTATGGTAGAGTTCAGCACATTGCTTTTGTTGTCGACTTAACTGTCAACTTCTTTTAACGCCAGAGCACGATGAGTAGGTAAATGGAAGCTGGATTCTGATCTATGTGCTCACTTCAAAATTCAGTTCTTTAAACAAAAACGTTTCTTTAGTGTGTATGTGGGGTCGGGGGAGGTCTCCTACGTGACTGTCCAAATAATTACAACCACCATAGGAAATTTAAAAAATCATTGTTAATTTCTTCTCATTTTGGGAGAAGATAGGAGAATAGCACTGATATTTCTTAACCTGCGCTTGACTTCTAGCTCTTTTAAATACTTCTAGTTAAGCAAGCCCAACGCTATTTGAAGATGTACCTTTTCTCCCAGGGATGTGGTGAAGTCAGAGAGCAGCTTCTCAATTGTCAGTAGCATGGAAACATTACTTTAAATCTCACAATGAAGATCCTTGCTTGACAGCATAACTGAACAGTGCTGTCTTTGTCCTACTGTGAAAAAAAATAAAAAATTATATGATTGCTACCAATCATTAAATCAGCACAGAGCATATTTAAGGCTGCCTTCTTCTAATTCCAATCACATGACCCCTTCCCTCTCCCACCAAGATTTGGGTTTTACTTTGGCATGAATTTTATTAGAGACATAAGGTAGGTGAGGTAATATCTTTTATTGGTTAACCTTCACCTACCTTGTGTATCTCATATCCTGGGACCAACACAGCTATCACACTACAACAAACATGAGTTTTTATTCTTCTCTTCGTTAAATACCATTTCTGTAGCTCATGTACTTGTCATGACTCATGAATAAATATTAAAATATGAAATATAAACTTGCATTATTTGAGATCACATGTTTTCTTTTGGAGTACTGATCTGGGAGCAATCCTTACTTGTTCTGGAAGCATTTGTAGCGATCTGTCAGAGTATTTCTAGCTTTGGAACTGGCAGGTCATTGGACATGAAAACTGTTGTTCTTGCTATTCTTGTTTTTCTTCCTGGCTGTTTCCAGCATGATTTTAGTGAGAAATATCTCAGTAATCATTAGAGCTGAAGATTTTGTGCTTTATGCCAGTGATTTTTGACCTGGGCTCCGCGGACCCTTGGGGTCTGCAGATTATGTCTAGGATTTCCAAAGGGGTCCACACTTGCATTCAAAAATTTGTAGGAGGTCTCAAAGAAAAAAGGTTGAAAACCACTGCTTTATGCCATTTGGAAGCCGAATGCCAAGCTTACAACTAAATGGTTTTGCGTGCATTTTAAAGCAGTTCTCTAGGAGTGCTTAACGCAATGGCTGCAAAAAATCATGTCATATTTTAAGTTCGTGTGATAGGAAAGCAAGCTGTTAATCAGAATGATGTGAATTTAAGGTTTAGTAGCTCATGAGCTCCTAGATCTGGAGACAGTTGCTATATATAGTTAGAAAGGTAAAAGATTCCCAGCAGTACACGTTAGTTTCTAGGGTGGTTCATATGATTTCCTTTAAATTTTCACTGGCTCCCTGACTTCATAGTGAGATTTGGCACTGGTCCATAACCAAAAAAATCTAATAATTTTAATTCCTTTCTTTGCTTGTGTTTGTATGCCTTTGTGTCTTTATTTTTATAGGGGTGACAACCCAGCCTCCTTGAGCATTGTTATTTTGGATGCACAGGTAGCAGACTCCAGTACCTGCACACACAGATGGTTTTATGTACAAAGTTGCTCACAAATAAGTCCACTTATTGAAAATCAGGCTCTTAACAATTCTCTTGTCAAAGTAGACGTGAAAATAATTGGCATAAATTAATAACCTGGAATTCTATCTGGTACTTTCCCTATGTTCAACTGAAATTCCATTTTCCTTAAAGATTGAGAATCTGGATCCCCGAGGAATTCAGCTGTCCGCTTTGTTTATGAGTGGTGTGGATATGGCACTCTTTGCAAATGATGCTTGTGGACAGCCAATCCCATGGGAGCACTGCTGTCCATGGATGTATTTTGATGGGAAACTGTTTCAGACCAAGCTCATCAAAGCAAGCCGGGAGAAAGTTCCTCTCATTGACCTCTGTGATGGTCAGGTAGGTAGTTTCTGAAATGCATTTTTTTCATGTGTTCTGAATTTTCTTTAGTGTCTAATGCAGTTTATCTGGCAGTTGTTGTTTTAAGAGAGTGGTCTTTCTATCTGGAATGTAGATATCTTTGGGGATGGGAAATGGACCTTAATTATTAGGGCTCCTCTTGGGGAGAAATGGCATTTTTATTTTAATAGACTTTGAAGGAAGTAGAATGACTTCATTTTTCCTCTGTCCTGTAATCTCAGTAAACAGACTCAAGGATTCACTAGTTACTTTGAGGATGTACATGAATTCAAATTATCAAAAGACTATTATGCATACATATGTAAGATACATATCCGGAAACTGAAATCTTGTACATTCTCAAGGTAATGAGCAAATCAAGCAGAGCTGGTAGCTATCTCTGTTTCTTCTCAGCGGTAGCATCTTGTTTTGCATCAAGATGGCAATGCTGTCAAAAAGGGCTATGCTAACACTGCTTTTGCAAACAAACAAAATCCAGTACCATATTTATTTGACACAGAATTGAAAAGAGTGAAGTTGGGCTTACAACACCTACTCTCAAAAACCCTTAATTTCTTACAGAAAACAGAAGTTTAAAAAATAAACAATATACGAGTATTACAAAATATCACCAAGTGACTGCTCATGGTTGTTAATTTTACTTCAGTATTTCCTTTTCTAGGAAGAGGAAATATTGCAGTAGAGTGCATAGTATAATAAATGCTCATCCTCTTTTTTGACTTCCTGGGCGATCCTGAGAGGGAAGAGTTGGTAAGACTACCATTTGGCTGTATTTGTTTCTGACACTTGGAAAATTGATTCTAGACTACTGTATTAACTTGAATATGGGGATTTCTTGTGAATCAGTGAAATGTAATAGTAGATTGTTACCCACTGGATAAATCACAATTTGCTACATTAAAAGCTAGCTTTATTAAGAAATATGGGTGTGTCCCAACACCAGTCTAAATTTAGTATTCCTACAGTCAGGTTGATAAGCACAATTTGCATAGCACAAATACAAGATTTTAACATTTATTTTGTGCACTTTTGTTTACTTGCAGGCTGAGCAGGCTGCCAAGGTTGAAAAGATGCGTCAGAGCATCCTAGAAGGATTAAATTTCTCCAGGCAGAATCATCCACTCCCTTTCCCACCTCCACCTGCCATGCCTTTCTATCCAGCTTCTATGTATCCTCGGCACTTTGGGCCAGTCCCACCACCTCAGGGCAGGGGGAGAGGCTTTTCTGGTAAGTGAGTAGTTGACAGTACATGTACATGGATTCAAACTGGTATGAAATAAATACTGCCATGTCATTCACATTCCAAGATTGTGTTCTGATCATCAGCCCAACTTCATAGCAGTAGTGCAGTAAAATAAATGGTCAGATTATGGTCCAGCATGTCTGTTGCTGGAAACATAATTTTTATTGGCTGTGCCCTAGTAACTGAGGAGCCTGTAGTAATACCACTTGTTTCCTTCAAAACTGTAAGTAGCTGTGCCAGTGCAAAATGCCTTAGAGGCTATTGTTTTGTTTGTGGAGGGAAAAAGAGGAATAAATCAGCATAAGAGAATAGGAAAAGTACAAATGATAAAACTGCCTTACTTTAAAATGTTCACATTTGTAAGTGTAGAGTATGAATGAATGGCTTAATTTATGAAGGGAACAAGGTAGCTGTTAGGGCTGAAGACCACGCCTCCACCCACTTTTTAAATTTAATTTTTGGTACTTTCATTTAAACAGAGGCATGTTCTAGAGTAAGCACAGGAGATGACTGAATGATCACGCCATTCTCGATTTGTTTCCCTTCCTCATAGCAGCAGCCCCACACACAAAGGGCTACATACAAATTTATATTTAATAGTCAGGAAGTTTAATAGGTTTTGGTTTTTTTGTTGTTGTGGTTTTTTTTGTTTGTTTGTTTGTTTTTGGTGTGGCAAGTGTTATCATGAAGGCTTGCTGCCTCAAAACTTGTAAGCATGTTAACTTATGCACTGGAGGTTCAGACCTCCAGATTCACAAGTATATTTCCTACCCAAATAAAGGGTTACACTTAGTAGCTAGGAGACACATAGGCCAAGGTTGAAGTTACTCTGGATAGGACCCTCTAACTCGGGTGGGTGAACTTTTTGGCCTGAGAGCCATATTGGGGTTCCAAAACTGAATGGAGGGCCGGGTAGGGAAGGCTGTGCCTCCCCAAACAGCCTGGCCCCTGTCCCTTATCCGCCCCCTCCCAGTTCTCGCCCCCGACTGCCCCCCTCAGAACCCCTGACCCATCCAACCCACCCTGCTCCTTGTCCCCTGACCACCCCCTCCTGGAACCCCCTGACCCTAACTGCCCCCCCCGGACCCCACCCCCTATTCAACCCTCCCTAACCATACCTCTGTCCCCTGACAGGCCCCCCGGGACTCCCACACCTATCCATCCCTCCCCCCCCAAATCTCCGCCCCACCCAACTGTCCCCTGACTGCACCCAGGGACCCTCTGCCCCTTATCCAACCTCCCTGCCCCCTTACCGTGCCGCTCAAATCAGCATGTCTGGCAGCTGCACCACCCGGCTGGTGCCAGCCACGCCGCTGCGCTGCCTGGCAGGAGCTCGCAGCCCCCACCCAGAGCGCTGGCAGCACGGCAAGCTGAGGTTGCAGGGGAGGAGGGACAGCAGGGGAGGGGCCGGGGGCTAGCCTCCCCGGCCGGAAGCTCAAAGGCCGGGCAGGATGTGGCCCACGGGCCATAGTTTGCCCACCTCTGCTCTAACTGATGGTGAGTTGTTCCTGCGTTTCATCAGCCTCTGATCTGGCTGCGCAGTGGGGCTCCCATGTGGCTCTAATCCCTCTGGCTGCTAAACCAGCAGCCTTTCTCCTGCCTTATGTGTTGAATGGCAGTAGTCACTGTGGCTCTAAAAGGAACATGGCAGCAGCTTATCTTTCAGGGAATTCCCATATACCCGGCCCCCTCACAGCTTTTCCCCTGTCTTTCTTTACCCTGGGTCTAACAGGAGTCTGTGGCTTTGGAGGCCCTTATGGGGAAACAGTAGCAACAGGCGCTTACCGGGCCTTCCGGGTGGCAGCAGCAGCAGGACACTCCGGAGCCTTCTCTGGCAATGACAACAACAGGACTAGCAAGTTTCAGGGCGGTAATTATACCAAACCCCTTTTCTTAGAGCTTCTGGCAACAGCTTTTCACTTCACAGTCTGGTCTCGGGCTTTCCACTGGCTGCAATTTTCCTGTCTCCCTAACTGTCTCCAGCTGTCACTTTTCTAGGTTGCTGTGAACTCACTCACTGACTGCTGTACTCTACTGCAATCTTTTCCCTAAGTCCCTGTGGCAACCTGGTCTCTGTGCCAGTCTGCCTGTTACATTCTTGTTCAAATATAAAAATGCTTTAACATTTAAGTAGAAATTCTGTCTTTTGTGCTTCATAATGTTAGGATATGTTATAACAAACTCAGCTTTGCTTGGATACGTTAAAGATTTTCTAAAATTGGAGAGCAAAAAGGCATCTTGAAAAAGTGACACAGTAGAAGTTCTTGTATTTGTGTTACTGTTAATCCATCCTTCATTGGTGCCTCATGTCAAAGTCTGGATTTCTGGCCTAAGTTAATATAAGTGTTTAGATTTCTTTGTCCATTTTTTTCTCTTCTGTAAAAGGGGACAGTAGAAATCCATGAATTCCAGTTACTTGGGCTACAGGTTTCCTATATACCTAGCTGTATTCTCTAGCACTGTGGTTCCCAAGCTTGTTCCTCCGCTTGTGCAGGGAAAGCCTCTGGCAGGCTGCGTCGGTTTGTTTACCTGCCACATCCACAGGTTCGGCCAATCGCGTTTCCCAGTGGCCGCGGTTCGCTGCTCCAGGCCAATGGGAGCTGCTGGAAGCGGCGCGGGCTGAGGGACGTACTGGTCGCCGCTTCCAGCAGCTCCTATTGGCCTGGAACATTGAACTGCGGCCACTGGGAGCCGCGATCGGCCGAACCTGTGGACGCGGCAGGTAAACAAACCGGCGCGGCCCGCCAGGGGCTTTCCCTGCACAAGCGGCGGAACAAGTTCGGGAACCACTGCTCTAGCATCTACGCTTCTATTTAAAAAAACAAGCAAATATTTCTAACACTCTATGGCAAAAACAACCTTGCCAGTGTACACAGTACACCATTAAAGCTGAGAGAATTGTACAGAGAAGTATGAACCATCTGCATTTAACCAGGGCTGTCGTTTTTAAGCGTATTAACCTTTTAAAAACAAACATCATCTGCATAAGTGCCATCATTTTTAACCCTTTCATTGCTGATGGTCTTACCAGTAACATCTAGCTCTAGTGTGCTTACCTTGATTTCTGGAAATATGTTATGCACTGATCTAGCATTAATTTTTAAGGCCATTAGGTATAAAAATGCAAATTTTGAATGTCAGTGATACTGATATTCTCTGTTGTTTGGATACTAAGGTTTTTGCTTCTATAAAAAGAGGGTAAAAGTAGTGTTTACAGTTAAGTCAACTCAAATGCTATTTCTATAACATAGTCCAACATTAGTAATTTTTTAATGCCCTTTCTTGTGTATCATGCTGATGAAAGTACAGTAGTAAATTTAGGACAAGAGAATCTAAAAATAATTCCTTCTCTGTTACTCATGCTACCACCTTGTTTAAAAAAAATCCTTACATATTTTTCAAAATTTCTCTTCAGACTCTCAGTATCTATCTAAACATTGTTTTAAATTACTGAAATTGAAGAAGTCACATAAGAGTATTTATTTTTTAATTCATAATTCATTTATTTTAATAAAGGACTTCTAGATTCCAATTTTAGCTCTAATTTCTTTAAACGTTCACATCATCATGAAAATTAGTTTCACAGTATCAGAAAAGGAAGTTCTTTGTGTAATGAAGATTGACGGAGCGTATTTTTCCATTCACTAATAACTTCGATTTTATGACTGTAAAGAACAATTTTTGGTTTTGCGTTTATGTGCAGGAGTCCAACCTATTCCTTCTCAGGGAGGGAAACTTGAAATAGCTGGCACTGTCGTCGGCCATTGGGCTGGAAGCAGACGTGGACGTGGCGGTAGAGGGCCATTTCCTCTACAGGTGGTTTCTGTTGGAGGACCAGCAAGAGGGTAAGTGCAATACTGCAGAAACTGTTCTTAACATAATTCAGTGATTCAATGCACTAGAGAATCCAAGATGGGGAAATGAGGTGACAGCAGACCTTGCATAAAGTATTATGATTACATTTCTTTCGGACTTGCGTGTGGAGTGGACTAGGTAACAGTAACGCCATTACTCAGGAGTTCAAGAGCACTTGTATGTTAATTTTATCATGTTCTTTCTCAGTAGTTCAGATAAATTAAAACGTTTCTGTGCACAAAAATCTCTCATTCGGAATCTAATTACATACATTTCACGGGTACTGTACCAGGATATGACTCAATAACATTTCAGTTACAAGAACATGAGGAACTTATTTGAGCCAACCAAATCCATTCCCGCATTCTATATTTTTTTATAATAGTAAAATATTTACTTACCGGTCTGATAAATTGATGAGTAATTTTATTATGTAGTACTAGAGGAGGAGGGGGAAACACCTCAATGTGGAGTTTAAAAGGCTTAATGATGCCCAGACACTATGGTGATGGGGAAAATACATGATTATTACATACAAAAAACTAGATTAAGAGAACATTAAGCACCCTCAGTTCCTATTGATGTCACCTGGTGCTATGGATATGCTGCAGTTCTGAAAACCGGGACCTTTGCAAAATAATGATATGGCTTGATTTAAAAAAAAAAAAAAAAAGGCTGATATTTGTTCCCAGAGATTTATGATCATTGTTTGTGTTATAGTAGCATTTAGCAAACTTAATTGGGATTCAGCTCCATTGTGCTAAGCACTACACAAACACTTTAAACCCCAAAAGTTAACAGGAAATTAATATATTTTGTGTCTATAATTACTTGCAATCAGGTGTAACTTCAAAGAGCAGAGTAAAATAGGTGTATTAATATATTTCTTATATAGTAACCTCATCCTCACTCTTCTCCACCGTTTACAAAACAATATCAAACACCTAGCATGTAGGACACATCTGGCCTCACTTGATGTGTTTGTGGCCTGCCATGACGTTATTAGATCATGCAAAATCTAAGCTTTCATTTTTTAAAAAAAGTTCATAGCCTCATAGGTTTTGAAGGTAGCCCCCCAAATGTGAAGTGAATGAAAATACTGCCATGTCTTCCTGGGTCTGCGGGTAGCCAGAAACAATGAGTCTGGGAGGCATGATTTCCCCTCCCCGCATTAATCTAGTTGAGATATAATCTATAAATCTCAATGCTAACTTTTTAATGTCATCGTTGACTATTTCATTGCTGATCATTTTATTGGCCAGAATAGGGAAGTGGGTGGAAGTGAAGCCCTTGAATAGATAAAGAAAGAACTGGAAGTTGATGCAGGAGGGAAATGCAGAGGGGAAGACCAGAAGAGAAACAGTGACAGGCAAGAGGGAGGCAAACAGAAAAGAAGTTTGGGAAGGAAGGAAGAAAAATAAAGGGCAGAAATAATAGTGGTACTAAAGGGAGCAGATTTAGGTATACATAAAGATGTGTTCTACGCTGCTTCTTTGTACAAACAATCTCATGGGCTTCAGTGGGAGTTGAGCTTTGAAATGAGGACAGTATGTAGATATAAATTTATCTCACAGTAATTGAGACTCCCTCCGACACCTCTTTCCACATGGCTTCCCAAGAACTCAAGTTCAATGCCGGGTATTGACACTTCGGGTATTTTTATGTGGCATGCAGCAAAGTGATGCTGAGTTGACCAGACTCAAGCGTAGAGCGTACCACACATCCAAAGTTGCACAGAAAACCTCTTCCTTTATATACATTTACACATTACATTTACTATACACTGCATCATGTTTTGAGATTGGCTGGGTTACTTTGTAGGAATTAATCCCTGTACACCATGCTCTGTCCGCACACTACTTACTTTTTACCTTATCTTACATTCCAGGCCTATCTTGTCCATTGTAAATGGTTCCCTGGGTGTTCCCCCTTTGTTGGCTAGTGGAGGCTTTCTGTCTCTTAGTTTATTGACCCATTTACCTGTCTTAGTTATACTCCTAGACATTCTGTGCCAAAAATTAAAAAATGTTGTGCCAAAAAATTTAAAATTCTGCAGACAATATTTTAAAATTCTGCAAATTTTATTTGTCAAATAAATGTGGAGGCTCCAGCATGGCATTGGGGAGCACAGGCCACTGGCTGCACAGAAGTGGGAGATCCCTGTGCAGCTCTCTCACCCCGGGACACGGATTCAGCAGTGAGGCTGCACCCAACCCTTACACTGCGCAAGGACCGGACCTGCCCCAGAAACACCCCAGGGCCCAGCCCCTCCGTGCCAGGTGCAGGCAGGCAGGCTCAGCAAGTCAGGTTCCGAGTGTGGAGGGACTTAGTGCGGGGGGGATTCAGGTGTGGGTTGAGAGTGTTCTGTGTGGGGTAATCTGGGTGCAGGCGTCTCAGTGGGGATCTGGATGCACAGTGGCTTATTGGGGAGTTCTGGGTGCAACAGTAATGGAGGTCCAAGTCAAGTTGGTTGGGGCTCAGCACGGGGGTTACGACCTGGGTATGGGGGGGGTAGAGCTTGGCAGGGAGGTCTGGGTATGGGGGGTCCAGATACTGGGGGAGTGGGGCTCAGTGGGGGTCGGATCTGGGTGCAGGTGGCTCGTCGGAATGGTCCAGGCGCATAGGGAGTGGGGCTCATTGGGGGAGGAGGTGAGGCTTGGCGGGAGGGTCTGGATATGAGTGGGTCTGGATGCCCAGGGGTTGGGCAGATGGGGGAGCAGCTCCCAGTACCGAGATCCCTCTCCCTGCAGCTGAGGAGTGAGGGGTGCAGGAAGGGTATGTGGGGGGGAAGGAGTTCGCAGAGATTCCTGCAGCTGGGGGAGAAATCTGGAGGTGAGTCTGACCCGGCCCAGGATGCCATACAGGAGAAGAGGAAGTCCCGTCCTCCCCAGCCTAGCCGAGACTAGCAGCTGAGCCTGGCGCAGGGTAGGAGCCACTAGCCGGGTCTTCCCCGGTCCTGCCCCACAGTGATTTACCTCGCCGCCGTCAGCCCCAGGCACCCAAAATATACTGCTGGGGAGGGTTACATGACTGCTCTTGTGGCTTCCCTTTGCTTCCCTGTCAGAAAGTCATTTTTCCGTAGGGAAGCAAAAAAATCTGCAGGGGACATAAATGCTGTGCGTGCACAGTGGCGCAGAATTCCCCCAGGAGTATAGTTAGCACAGACATTCTGTTTCCAGCCTGCTGAGCCATTTACCTCTCTAATACTGTCTTCCAAGAAATAAGGCCTCATCTATGTCCAGTTACTCATGTCAGGCTAGGCGTATATTCCACTTCTTTTCGTTTTCTTCTTTGTATTAGTATTTGTTTTATTTGCATTATATTCCTGTTTTTTGTGCTTTTTTGTAAGTTTATTACTCAGCAACATATTAAGACCAGAGTAGTTGTAATTATTGGGACTATCATTAAACTAAAGTGTGAACCAGGGAGTGAGTGCAAGCTTCTCTTTTATAGTATAGCCTATCAGGGTGTAATTTTACGTTATAAGCTTGCTCGGCCTTTAAAACATTCTTTTGTAATTTTAACTTTGCTTTTATTTTAATTACATTATAAAAAACTGGTACAAAATATATATTTTTTTCATTTATTACCACAGGAAATTTAGATGTGAAACAGAACATAGTCCAATTTAAATAACATTCCCTGGGTCCTACCAGAAGTAGTCCATTTCAGCTGTTACACAATACTTGTTATTACCAGCATAGGCAGTTTTTACTTTATCAAAGTCTCAGCATTTCAGTCGTACTGTGCAGTTTGGATACTGTTCCACCAGAGTGAACCCAGATGCTGGCAACTTTGTCTGTAAGATCTTACACCTGCCCATGTAAGTGTCCCCCAGGTGCAAAGAGCCCTACACATTTGGGACTTTTCAGACCTTGTATTGCCTTGAAGCAGTATTTGAGTAGGAAAAACATTGCGTGGGTTGCAGTGCTTTTACATTTATCTTTGTTATTGGACCCTTGTTAATTTTTTTAGCCTGCACCTTCTGGTGTTACCTTTTCTGCACTAAATATATAACTTTTTTTGTGGTGATAGGAGAGCAAGTTTTCTTGATCCGTATCACATAAGGCTGCTTTTACTTTGTATAGCATGTATTCTTTTACATACTACACACTTTTTTAGAACACATTGACTTAATTTCATACTTAATATTTAAACCCTTTTAATGCCATTTTCCTTAAGGTTAGATAGTGACCCTTACAGTTAGGGATATCTACTTAATCTACTCCAGAAGTATGGATTTTGGGTTTATTTCAGTCTTGTCGCTGAGATTACTTTTACCTGTTCCAGACAAGTGTCATCCAACTTTATATGTTGAGATTTCCCCTGAGACTTCTTTCCACTTGGCTTCCCAAGAACGCCATTTGACTCCAGATTTTATCACTTAGGTATTTTTATTTTTCATGCAGCAAAGCAATACTGAGTTGATCAGACTCAGGCATAAGGAGTAGGTATAGGGCATACTACATATCCAAAGTTACACAGAAAACCTCTTTCTTTGTATACATTCATACGTTATGTTGCATTTACTATACACTGTATCACATGTTTTGGGATTGGCTTGGTTATGTTGTAGGAACCAATCCCTGTACACCATCCTCTGATCATGCACTGTCCATGTACAATTTACTTTTTCCCTCATCTTATATTCCAGGCTTCTCTTGTCCATTGTAAATGGTTCCCTGGGTGTTTCCCCATTTCTTGGCTAGTGCAGGCAATAATGGGCATTAATTAAAAGGGGAATCTGGCCCTATCCATAGAATGAGTTCAGTACCCCGATGTAAGCTAAATATAGTACTTCTGATGACAACACTGCTTGTGGAAGAGTTCTGGTGATGTATATTGCCACAGTCAAGGGGGCGGGGTCCAAGATCAGAATACTGTGCATATAATTATGATATGTAGTGGCTAGGGCATTACCATTAGTTCTTTGAAGGCACCCTCACATACCCACTGTGCATCTGCTCGTCTAAGTAATTCACTTCACTCGTTTGCATTGGAGAGGAGCCCTTCCATATTCTGGGTACTAGAAGAAGCAAAGCAAATGCACAATCACTAGCCCCAGACACCTATAATCAGGATGCTAAACTGACATCCTTAATAGGGATCTCTCTGTGTCGGGGGGAGCAGTTGAATTGCTGCAAGGATGTAATCATTTCCAGCAGTACCTAGATGGAAAAGAGATGTAAAGACACTCTCTGGTGGTAGCTTGCCAGAGAGAGGATGAACTAAAGATGCTATGTTTGGGTAGGCAGTTTATTTTGGGAGACTTGTTACCACCTCCAAAAACCAAAATTCTTTGCAATGTCAGATCTGCTCTCCTCCAGCCAAATCATAATGGAAGCTCACCTCTCTGTATGTAGAGCTACTAAAAATGGATCATTCAGAGGGGGGGAAAACTGTCATTCACCGGAAAGTGGCAGTCCACGTAAAGGCTGACAGGAAATACACCCTGGTGTCAGAGTCCTCTCAAAACAGGTGTGTGAATGATTGAGGACTTCATCTGTGGACTTGATTTGGTACCAAAGAGGAAAAGTTACTCTGCACTGAAAACAGAGGACAGGGACAACATTGTCCATGCTTTGTCACTTAATCCACCTCACTTTTTCATCTCCTCCCTCTTAACAGAGGGCAGTTCAAGTCCAGGCTTACCTTCATTGTTCTCTCTTGACTTCTTGCAACTTAATTCTCAAATGGCTTATCTACGCAATCTACTGATTTTCAGTCTTCTCCATACCGTTAAGTGTGATCAACTCACTTTCATTAACTTTGACCCATCAGTATCCAGTGAGATGTGAAATCTGAATTGCAAAAACCTATTTTTGAACTATCTAGAGGTCACAGTCACTTCATCCTAAATATAATTAGTAAATGGGATGGGTCTGTCTTGTTTTCTTTGTAAATTGGTTTAAAAATGCATACCAGATTAAAATAAGAGTGGTCAGATGTGTAAAGTATTCATTTCCTCTTTCGGTTTCCTTCTAATTCCATTATTTATTACTTCTTATTGCATTGTGGATGTGCATACAGAGACTGGGGTTGGCACTTGAGGTGATTCAATCTAAATTAGACATAACACAGCAAAGATGACAACAAATTGTAGGAGTGGAATAAGTGGAAACGTTGGACCGGAACTTGGCTCCTCTTTTGACTGCTTTGTCCCACTCTGGCTACACAAAGCAGCCTTAAAGCTAGCAAAATCAGCTACTTTGAGACCCTCCTGGCATAGGGGAATCCTCAGGTTGTGTAGAGCCAGCTATGCGGAAAAGGAGGCAAGGATGCCGAGCTGCAGAAATCACTAATTGCTGGAATGGCTCAGTGGGGGCTGGTGCAGCCAGCACAGCATAGAACAGCCCTGAGACTGCCCTAACCTACTAGGGACATTGTGGAAGCTCCTTCGCTGGAGGTTTTCTAAAGGAGGCTTAGAAATCCATCTGTCTTAGATGGGTTAGACCCAACAAATGCTGCATCTTGGCAGGGGGTTTGACAAGATGACCCTTGTGGTCCCTTCTAACCCTATAATTCTTTGATTCTAAGTTGCTCCTGTGGACCTGACTTGGCTATCCTATTTCTCATTCCTGTTCTGGGCCAAGCCTAAGGCTCTGGCCCATTGGTTTTGATATATGTACTTGTAGTAAAGTCAGGAGCAGTCCTGTTGGTGTTAGATTCCAATACTGAAAATGAAAGTCCTGACATCGCGGTAGAGTACATTAAGGTTTTTTTATGTAATTGCTTACTGTAAAGCATAAATGTGAGTTGTAGGTGGGTCTTCCACCCCTGGAACCTGGGTTCAAAATTTGTAATGAAGGGCAAATTAAAATCTGTGGGCTCTCATCTAATCCTCATTTAGATAACTTGAAACCCTGCTATATGATTTGGTGTGACTGGAGCTCTGCTCAAGAGAGTTCCAAAACGATAAGTCATAATTAAGAGAGTGTAGCAGAACTGTGTTGATAAGCTTGTACAGTGTCTGCCTGGACTAGGCATGGTTCAAGCCACTCCTTCCATTTCATAAGCACTTAAATCACTGACCAACTTTAATATTGCAGTAGCTTTGCATTGTTGAATCATATTTGCACATTGTGGGTGGGAAGTATTATTCAGTGGAAAGAGTGGTCTTATGAATATAAATAAATAGTCCATAATGGCTGTCTTTTGCCAGGCTTTTAGTATGTATGCTAGCCACTGATGGAAAATTTGATAGTATTTTAAAGGAATTTTAAGGATAACTAGATAAGAATTTAAAGAATTTCCATAGAGTTTGAAAGTACTTCTTCATTGCTTGTTCTGAAGTGAAATTGTGAAATAGCCATTTTATTGCTAGGAAAACAAGATTTTAGAAACACAAATCATAAACTTTGCACTCTCACAAGTAGTAAAAATCTTAAAACACTGAATGATTAATCAGGGTGTTTCTTGGGATGGGGAGGGAGTGAAACTTTTCTATAATAATTAGATGGCATTAGCAAAAAAACCCTTTATTCTATTTAGTTTAAGGTATTTTTAAACAAAATTTAAATGCATTTGTTGTTTGTTTTTCTTTAATACACATAGGCGTCCTAGAGGAGTTATTTCCACTCCAGTGATAAGAACATTTGGAAGAGGTGGAAGGTACTATGGGAGAGGTTATAAAAACCAGGGAGCAATTCAGGTAATAAAGTGGTGTGATTTACTTCCATAACTCTGGTTTACAGGCTAGTGTGGTCACAGGCTCCCTAGGCCAGCAGGACTTGCTGCTGACAGCTCTTGGGAGAAGGGCAGGATAGAGTGCTTCTTGTAGCTACCATGGTATATACTGGTCACTGAAACAATAAACCATATGGACAGTAATGACAGTTCTCCCAGTGTTGTTCCATCTCATTCAGAAGCAAGCTTTGGTTATCTGATTAGAGGAGAAAAATGCACCCTGCAATGAAGAATATGGGTCCCATGTGGACAATCCTGATCAGCTGAAGGGGAGGGATGTGGGACCTTAACTGAAATCAGTGAGCAAACACTAAGGAGAAATATGAAGTTGAAACAAATTGGTATTTTATATTCCCCACGGCCAACTCCCCCAGTTTTTGTTCACTTTCATTCTGGCCCCCCAATTCCTTTAAAAAAAACAAAACAAAACAAAAAAAACCAACAGGTAGTGCTAGGATTCTACCTCTAGAGTACTCACTGTAAATATTAATAGGAAATTATGGAACAACCTCTGTGCCATGTGATTACACAGTCCCATCTTTTGGTAATGGTACAAAGAGTCCATAAATCATAGCTTCTGCCTTTTCCATGGTTCTTTGAAACCGTGTAACTGAAGCATATGGGTGTTACACATGTAATGCCAATTTGTTTCAGCTTCACATTTCCCCCAGTTTTGTTCAGTCTTTTATTCCAGCTGCTCAGCACTTTTGCAAGTTAAATGAGTCCCAGGGGAGATGGATTAGTGGGCAGCTAGTAGACGATGTGGATAAAAGTACATGATAAATGTATCATGTGGCTCTGCATTGTGTCACATGGATAGTAGCAGATAGGAGTTGGTGGGGTGGGGTGCTAACAGCGAGAGGAGTGCTCTCTTTTGAGAGATGAGGGAACTCTTAATTTCAAGTAAAACTCAATGTTTTCTAGATGTAAAAATTCAAGCTTGTTCTATTCACTTCTTTGTAGTTATTGCATCCTATCTTCCTTGTCAATGTCTGTGGAAATTGATCTAAATTTCAGTGTGTATGTGTATCTGGTGTTAATTTCTGTATTTTTAAAGCTTTAATTCTCATTACCAGCACCCCAGTGTAAAGTATTCTGCTGGAATTCTGTATTGAATTCACAGGCCTGGAAACAGGGGGCCTCTGTTTACCCATAGAACCAATATAGCATGTGCACAGCAGTCCAAGTTTGCTAGAGTCATAAGTCTCTTTCACTGGGAATACCTTTGAGATTGAGAGGGTAGACCAGTCTCCATGGTATTTCAGTCTTTGGGTATCAGACAGCACTTAAAAGCAAGGAAATGGATATCGTAAGGAAATGAATATTGTAAATCTTCCACTGCAGATATACGGCCAGATTTTGATACCCTTCCTTGTAATTAATTATGTTTATTATGGTAGTGTGTAAGGGCCATCCAAGAATGGAGCCGCATTGTACTAGGCACCACACAAATACTGTAGTAGGTGGTCCCCACCCCTAAGACTTTACAGTCTAAGTAGACAAGACAGGCAAAGGGTGGGGAAGGAAGTAGCACACACAAGCGGAATGAACAATGTGATGGCTGCAAATGTCATGTTAGTTCCAGTTATTTTTTGAGGGGTAGGTATAGTTAGGAGGGGTTCAGCTAAAATGAAAAGAAAAAGAAAAAAGGGGATAGGAACAGGGCAGGGGAGTAGAGGGTAAGGGGGCAGGTGTGCAGTGAAGCTGAGATGTGAAGACTGCGGGCTTGTCTACACTACCGCTTGGGGTCGATCTAAGATACACAACTTCCGCTACATGAATAGCATAGCTGAAGTCGACGTACTTAGATCTACTTTCCGTGGTGTCTTCACTGCAGTAAGTTGACAGCTGACGCACTCCCGTCGACTCCGCTTGCGTGTCTCATTCTGGTGGAGAACTGAGTCGGTCGGAGAGCGCTCAGCGGTCAATTATCGCGTCTGTACTAGACATGATAAATCGACCCCTGCTGGATCGATTGCTGCCCGCTGATGCTTTGGGTAGTGTAGACAAGCCCTAAGAGAGGAGCGGGAAGGTTAGAGCAAACAGACAGACAGCACAAAGCAGAGCAAGTACCCACAATAAGTAGCATCTTAACCCTCAAAGAGTTCCAATGACTTCATTGAGACGACTTGTAAAATAAGGTGCTACTCAGCAGGAGTGGAGGGGACAAGTGGCTGGTCTATAATTAATACGTTCTTACGACGTATAAAGAAATATATATTTTGTCACAGGATAACACCCTTAACTCTGACTCAAAATATATGCTGTGCTTTCTTAGTAGTTTCAAAATATCAATACAGCAAAAAACAACCTGAATAGGACACCTAAAAAGAATATGTGAGCACTGGTGCCACAATATTGATCAGCCTCAAATGCTTCATATTGATATTATACACTTTCCTAGCAAGCCACCTATGCAACACTAATACTAAGGGACAGCAATTTGAATATTTTACCAAAACAAAAAAACCCAGCAATTCAGAAATACCTTAACTAATATTTCCCATGGTTACAGTTAAGATTGTTGTTGTGAAATTGTAAGATTTACACCATGTCCTTAATGTATTCATTTCTTTGCTTTTTTGCTTTAATCTACTCCTTTATCTGAAGACACTGGGGAGAACAGCTAGTGTGCTTTAGCAGGGTCTACATGGACATTTAGTGCCTGGCAAGCTACTAAATCTACTAAGGGTAGATTTATGCTCCATCTTGCCACAAGCTGGAGCATGTTCATGTATACAAGCCTTAAGTGTTTTGTGTTTGTAACAATGTGATAAGTTGTCACTTAGCAATCTAAATTAAAAAGAAACAACGATGTTGATTGTTGTGTTTTGGAATTGTATGATTTATTATTGCAGCTGATGAAAAGTTAAATGTAGTTTTAATTCTCAAGCCCTGTAAGTCTACATTTTCAATATTAGCTTTATGGCTTTATTTCATCTGTGGTATGTTTTCTGAGCATTTATTGTGCATTTTGAATATAAGTCACTTTCATGGGCTCTCTCTTACATATGCACAGTACATGGTATTACATGACACTACTCGTACCTTTGTTAACAAATGTTTTATAGTGTATCTGAGAAACAGTATGTAATCATATCATTAGACTACTCTGCGTGCAAATGAGGACACAGAGTTAACGTCATGTGCTGAATCTTAATTTTGGCATTTCCTGACTCTTGTTTACTTAACTATACAGTCTAAACAGTGTAATTATTGCACCTGGTGCAAAGTGCAACTTCCCACGGGCATGTCAGAAAACTGGGCTGAGCTAAAAGGTGTTCACATTAATTTTCCTTTAAGGACTGAAATTCTTTGAATTATGGTAATCATAATTATGATAGCCAGCTCTGCCATTTTTGGCTCTTGGTCATAAAAAGCTAATTCTGTAACGGGTTAACTGAAGGGGGAAAAAAAAAAAGTTGGTTTCTGGACTGCATAAGGCAGGGGAAGCCCAGATATATTGTCTGTTGTTCCCCAAAGATGAAATTGGCATTAGATGCTTTGTTTGACCTTGTGCACCCTTTCCACAGTGAGGTAAATTTTCCATGTCTGTAGATTGATATGTTCAGTCTTTAAATCCGTGCTAATCTGGGAATTTAGTATGGTATGCAAACTCTTGTTACAACAGTAGATCATGTTTGGAATATTCCAAGTTAACATGTAATACTTCTGTCTGTGTTCTGCAGCGCACTATCGGAAGTGGTGTCAAGATAATCAGTTACAAATATACAATGGTAGCTTCTTTAATAATGTATTCTCTTTTTTTAAAATAGGGCAAACCTCCTTATGCTGCTTCAGCAGAAGAAGTGGCCAAAGAACTTAAGTCAAAATCAGAGGAATCTAAATCCTCAATTGTGTCTTCAGATGGATCCCTGGCTGAAAATGGAGTAGTGAATGAGGAGAAGCCAGCTTCCCAGATGAATGGGAATACAGGAGACGTCCGGGGTTCCAACCAGTCTGAAAGTGCCTTGAGTAATGACTCTAAAATGTGCAATACAAATCCTCACTTAAATGCACTAAATGCAGACAGTGTTTGCCATAAAGATGATACTCTTGAGGCTGCTGTCTTAAAAAAAGAAGAGTAAACTTATTTTTTATAGAGGGTGAAGGATGTTGGGAAGGGTCAGGATTAGGAATATCTGGAAAGAAAGAGAGCCTACAGTTACGTACATTTTTTCCTTTCCGTAAGAGAAAAATGAGGACTTTGGAAATTCGGATCCCTCTTTGATGTCAGAGATTTAAACAACACATTTTTAGTTTTAACCAGTTGTAGTCAAAATGCTACAATAAAACAAAAAAGAAAGAGAATGAAGAGCATTTGACTCCCGCACTTAAAATGAAGTATACATAAAGTTTAAACTGGTTATGACAAAAGCTTGTAGTTTTGTTTCTTGAAATATAAGGAAAACAAATTTTGGCAGTCTTTAAGTATATATAGCTTAAAATATAATTTTTAGTACTTGGCACCATATGTATGCCATTATATTTGATTTTGCATTACTGTGTCACAATAAAGCTTTCTTTAAGGCTTTGATTTCATGATTTTGGGGGAAAAAAGGCACAACCACAGTTTTTCTTTCTTAAATTTCATCACTGTTGATGTGGTTCTTTTGTGTTAAAATGTGCAAACTATCGAAACTAAAAATTATAGAGTAATATTGCAGTTCTGCTGATTTTAAATATACATCATACATACTTTACAAGAAAGTTAAATGGAGATAAACTTGAAATCATAGAAGATACAAATGACCTTTCAAAATAAACACAATGTGTTCTGAAACTTTTTGTGACTAATACCATGCATCCGTGATCAATGAACTATGTGGTTTTGAATCAGACGTAGACCATTAGTACTACTATTTGAGCTAAACTTCTGCATGGTTCATGATTTTTAAAGTGTGTAGTTAATATTATGCATGTTATTGTCCTCTTTCTTCCATTCTTACAAGTACTGTGCCCATTTGCAAAACAAAAAGCTAATAATCAGTAATAGTCCTATAAAAGATGTTAACTATGTTTAGTCATTGACTGATCTTGCTCTAACCTTAAAATTTTGTGATTATTGACCTCTGTTGCATTTATTCTAAAACTTTTAAAAAAAAAATTATCTAGCCGTTTTTTGAATATCAACGTTACCCTGGTGTACTCATTGCTGTATGCATTATTGTTCTCTGTTGCTGTTTTATGCCTTCATATTAGCAAATATGAAATTCTGTGAAAAACAAAAAAAACAAAAAAAGCTTTGATCTTCAAAAAATACCCCCTTCTGTAGCAGGAAACAAATGGCTTGTTCTTGAGAACTTTCCCATCAAGAATTTAGTATAAGCAAATATACCTGTATCATTTTGATGTTTTTGTTAGTGTTTCCAAACTTAATGTACTTCAAAATCAGAATCATTTCTTTATATTCGTTTTCATATAATTCTCCTGATGCTCTTCATCACACATTAGTGATCAGAAATGAGGTGTAATTCCCCATTCCCTGCCCGCAAGAGCTAAGTAGGTATCTTAATGTAAGTTGAAGGGAGTTCTGCCCCAACTCATGGATTGTGCAAGAATGAACTACTGTTGGGTTTGATTGGTTGTAGATGGATTGTGGTGTGGTGTATTTGAAGGCTATTGAATGCAACTTACAATGCTTAATAAAAATCTTTATTCTTTTAGTATAAAATAATGTATGCCTTTTTTATTGTCATGTAGACCTTTAATTAAACATACTGTGAGTAAGTTTTCCTGTGCACAAATAAGCTGGTTGTTAGTGAATGACATGATCTCCTACTGGCATGTAGAGAACGGAAGCAAAGCACTTTGTCATCATCCTTATGTAGGGGGATGTTGCCCTTGATGAGAACAATGCTCAGTCCTATTCATTTTGTTGAATAACGCAGGTTTCATGACTTGGTTAGTAAGTTGCAAGTGTTCAACTTAACTCTTGAGGGCTGCTACAAAATATAATTCGTCTGAAATTTGAGTGGGGGGAGGTATATTTTTTCTGAAATATGACATAAGTTAGTCACCAAAGCCTCCAATTCAAGGCCCTGCTGGCAGAGAGAATTAAAAATGCAGTAAATAGCAAATTGAGAAGCAAAATAATTATTGTTGTGGTTACTTCAGAAACTACCATGTTTTTGTATTCGCAAAAATGGATGAAACACTGAAAAGCAGAATTTCAGAAGCTAAGATGCTAGAATCTTCCTAAGGAGAAGCTTTTATTCCCAAAAGAAATGGTACCCTGTGCCCTGTTCTGGTTCTCTGCAAATTGAACAAATAACCAAGGAAAAACAAATTAATGTGGCTTCTCTGGCACACATAATCCCTTCTCTCAGTCCTCAGAACAGATTCTGAGTTCCTTGACCTTTAGGATGCCTCACTAGCTGTGGTTTTTGCCTTATGGAGAGGCTCACGATGAGCAGCAGCCACTGCCAATCCAATGTTAGGGTGAAAGCACTACCCTGGATATTCACCAAGTGCTTGTTACGGCTTGCCTACACAGGAAATGTTTCCAGTTACGTGGTATAGTTATACCACTATAACTCCCTGTGCAGGTACTTATATTCCAGAATGAGAGGCTCTTCTTGGTTTAGCTTAACCCCCTGGCCAAAGCAACATAAACTAACCCAAAAAAGGCACCCTAATTCTGGAATAAGAACATCTACATGGGCTTACACTGGTATAACCATAAATTGACGCCTTAACTTATACCACGAAAATTTTCCAGCATAGACAAACCCTTAGTGGCTGCTGCTTCTGTCCAAAACATATCTATTGTTTTATTGTCTTATATGAGTGCTTAGAGGCCCTGATAGAGCTTGATACACATTGTAGGTGACAGGCCCTGCCTTGAGTTCACAGTCTGAATAGACAACACTTATGCAGGGTGAGAGAAGGGAAGTATTCCCCTAGGTTTAGAGGTGACCATGCCTAGCTTACACACACATAGGTGTTAAATCCGGTCTTAAAACTAGGGCTATGTCTACACTACGGACCGTTTAGCGGCACAGCTGTACTGCTGCAGCTGCACCGCTGTAAGGTCTCCCGTGTAGCCGCTCTACTGGCCGGAGAGCTCTCTTCTGCCAGGCATAATTCAACCATCTCCAACGAGCGGCGGTAGCTATGTCGACAGGAGAGCATCTCCCGCCAACATAGGGCTGTCCACACCGGTGCTTCTGTCAATGAAACATGTCGGTTGGAGGCGTGGGTTTTTTTCACACCCCTGACAGACAAATTTTGCCAGCAGAAGTGCTCACGTAGACAAAGCCTAAGTGATGTTTTTAAAATGTGTTAATTAAAGCACTTAGCTAACAGTTTTAAAAGGTCAGCCATTTTCCTAGTCTAGACAGGGTCTATATAAGACCTAGAACTGTACCATAGGCATGTTGTGCTGTATCCGTACTACCGCAAACAACTCTTCCCAGCAGCTCTGCTCTGAGCTCAAGTATTGACTGTTGGATTTTATTGGCAATCCTCCCTTCTCCATTGTCCTGTCCCTCCTTATTTCTCTCTCTGCTGGCAGTCCGTATACCCGTTATCCTGTCCCTCCTTATTTCTCTCTCTGCTGGCAGTCCGTATACCCGTTATCCTGTCCCTCCTTATTTCTCTCTGCTGGCAGTCTGTACTGCAACCAGAATACTGCACCTTGGGTAAAGGTGCAGTATCTTAGCCAAAAATATAGGCCACCCCGTGTCTCAGAGTGAAGGGGCTGAAGCCAGCTCCTTGCCATGTGTGGCTGTCGTTGGTGAGTAACCAGTCAAGTCCCAGCAGAGAGCAGAAAAAACCCAATGGGAATGTGTCCATGGACAATGGAAGGGCTTGTGGGGTGTGTGGTCAGGCTGGAGTTTTTCTTTCTTCTCCATGGTGAGTGGTGAGATTAGGAAGATAAAGACTGTCCCTGTCCAAAAGCAGGAATAGATGTTGTTCTTCAGTGTGTGTGTGTGTGCTCTATCTGTGTAACCCACCTTGTTTTTATGGGCAACTAAGACATTATCCCCCTTCAGAATGGGAGTCAAAGTGAGAGAGTTCTAGGCTGTGTCTTCCCTGCACAACAGTGTGATTTATACACAGAGATTTATACACAGAGATAACTGTCCTGAGTTAGCTCTCCCAATGCACAATCCTAGTGGAGACAAGGCACACGTAGCTTCTACCTTGAAAGAGCTGGTCGAGGCGAATCCCCTGTAATTCCTGCCTGGGGTTGACTTCAACGGCAAAGTTGAGGAAGAAACTACAGATTATACGCTCATGTAGCTAACTCCATTTTTAAAACACACCTTTGATTTTATTCTTTCAGTAAGGTCAGAGCCCTAACGACTCTACTTTTCAAGCAACTAACGTAAAATGAGACAAGGTGGGTGAGGTAATACCTGTTATTAGAACAACTGTGGGTGAAAGAGACAAGCTTTGGAGCTAGAGAGAGCTCTTCTTCAGGTCACTTTGTCTTGTTCAACAGAAGTTGGTCCTAATATCCTGGGATCACCATGGCTGCAACAACACTACTGCTAGCATGTAAAATGTTTCTCTTGGAAGTGTTAAGCTGTAGCAAGTGATGGAGCCTGTCTATAAGAAGCAATAAAGCAACAGGGGTCCTTAAATGACTGGAATGAACTTTGTTGCCTTAGCTGCCCGTCTGTTTCTCTGTTCTTTATTTGTAGAATTAGTTGCTAATCATTTTAACTGTGATGTTAATTTTCTAATAATGATCTGTCCGGGTTCCGGTTAATGCATTGTTCTATCCAATGTTTCATGAGCCACGTGGATAATTACTGACAATCGGGCAGATTTAGGGCCTTCTGTAAACTGCGTTGTGTACTGAAGGGCTCAGAGGCTTAAATGGGTGAGTTTGCGGGGTCACAAATTTGTGGAGAGAGCTGATTCAGGAAGGATAATACTGATACCTACCACTTGTATATCATGGCAGTTTTCATCCATAGAGCTCGTACAGTACAAGGTAAGCTTTATTATTTCCATTTTACAGATGGCAAAACTCAGGGACAGAGAGGCTAAGTGACTTGGCACGTGATGCAGAGAGTGAGTGGCAGAGCTGTGAGTAGTCTCTACCCCATCTGACTCCCAGTCTAATGCACTAGGGTATTCAGGAAACTCCTCTCTTTTCTCCCACTGCTCATAGTTGTGTTTTAAATTACACCATTTGATTAGATTATGAAGATATTAGCTTGTCTCAACCTTAGCTATATTGTACTACTGCCCCTGCCCCCTTATGATAAAAGTGGATTTCTGTAATGGTTTGCAATGTATTACAGGGTCGTTGTAGTGCTAACGCAGAGATCAGCTTGGGGGATGCTTCAGTTATCAGTTCATCAGATAACACTCTGCAACTGTTCCTAGAATGCTGTCGGCAGAGAGCCCTTGGCTGCAGAACACACTTTCCCTGGTGGGCAGGGTTTGTTCGCTCTCCAAGGTCGTAGTAAAGAGGAGTCTCATGGGTGTATTTTAGTTTCATTTAATATGTGCGATGTGGGTGATAAACTTTTTGGAGAAGCAGGGAAGTCTTGCTGCTCTAGTGATGGGCACTGTTTTACAAATACCTCTCTCTATAGCCATATGGCCTTCTTGATAAGTACAGTGAGAAAATTGTATGCAAGTTTTTCCACTGCTAGCGATCATGGTTACTAAGGCATAAGCTAAATCCCAGCTCTTGGGGTAAAAGGAGTTGATAGTACTTCATGATGCGTTTGCTGTGACAGAACCCTTGAGCTCCACTGCTGGTGCTTTGCTGATGGAAGACGGAGAGGAGCAAGGTGTAGGGAACCGGTCCCTGGACTGGGAATCGGGAGGCCAGCGGTGAAATCTTGGCCCTGTTGAAGTCAATGGGCATTTTGCTATTGATTTCAGTAAGGCCCTGGATTCTGTTCCGGACTCTGTCACTGACCTGCTGTGTGACCTAGGGCAAGCCTCTTCCCCTCTTGGTGCCTGTCTCTCCCTTCTGTCCTTTGTCTGTTTTGTGCATGTAGATTGTCAGATTGTGACAGGGACTGCCTCATTCCGTGTTTTTGTACAGCACCTAGTGTAATGGGACCCCAGTTGTGGCTGTGGCCTCTAGGTGCTACTGTAATGTGAATTAATAATTAGAGAAAGGAAGAGCTTTTTGCATTAAATGTGCACTATACATCCTTAAAAGACAGTTCCTCAAATAATAGATATTGGTTAAGTCTGCCTGGTGCCTTTGATATGCTCACTGGTAACTATTGGTTTCAGAGTAGCAGCCATGTGAGTCTGTATTCGCAAAAAGAAAAGGAGTACTTGTGGCACCTTAGGGACTAACAAATTTATTTGAGCATAAGCTCAGAAGTAGGCTGTAGCTCACAAAAGCTTATGCTCAAATAAATTTGTTAGTCCCTAAGGTGCCACAAGTACTCCTTTTCTTTTTACTGGTAACTATGTTTGCTTAATTCTTTTTCTTGGCTTTTTTATTGTGTGCGTTGCTCTTCTCCCTTCTGGATGCAGTGTTGCTCCCAAGAGGTTTCTATGCCCCCGCCCCTTTTTTTTGTCCTCCTTATCTGATACATGATGCTGCTTAATCTGTTCTGAGGGCTAAATCCTTATTAAATCAGTGTGGCGATGTATAGTTGCAGAAGGTGCGACAGCTGGAAAGGAAGTTAAGGAAAAAAGTTGAAAGGAGAGTTTAATGAGACGGAAGGGAAAGAGAGAGCTTTTCTACCAGAGGCAGCCTTTTGTTCCCATCAGCAAGGGAACATTCTGCCCATGGAGGCCACAGAACCCACTTCCCTCTTTGCTGCCTTGTCGTCCTGAAATCGGAGCATCTTTGTTTTGATCTTAAGAACCTCACGGGAAGAAACATTCTTGTTTGATTACTGTGGAGATGTCACTTTCTTGCTGAGTTCAGCTGAAACCTAGCAGCAAAGCAGTTTGCTTCACCAACCTGAGAACACGACAGTAAAACCTCTTTGGGTGGATAGATTGCCCTGCTCTCCATCCATGTTGGACACAGATGTGTCTAGCTAACTCTGAAACACTGGGGCAGTGAAAATGTGGCTTAAACAGGAAAGAAACGAAAGGATCAAGCTTTACTAACTGGTGCTTCATGGAAGACCTCTGACAGATTACAGTGCATCAGAAGTAGAGAGATTCTGCTAGAACAGGACTTGGGCAGCCTAGATTGGCTGACTGTCCAGGAACTAGAGGGATGATGGAATGAAGTTTGGCACAAGAGGAGAGGGGGTGTCTGAAGATACTGAGAGAGATGACTGGTGCAGAGGAACTGCTTCCCATGCTGGCAGTAGTGTGACAGCCTAGCTTAGGTTAGGTGTCGGGAGCAGAAGGAATAAGTGCACGTCAGTAGGTTTCACTGGATAGTATATTTCAGTTGCCACTTTTCACTGAACAGAGGCACCCTTTATTGATTTTTAACTTTAAAACCCCTCTCTCTGCAAAGAAATAAATTATTTCTGACTACTTCACAGGAGAGAATTTGCAATGAAGTGGAGAGGGTGGAAGCAACCACTCTATGGCAAACTGAGAAGGCACATTGGATGGATACACAAGAGGTAAGTTGTTTTTTCATTTTTGTTGTTGTTAACAGAAGTGCAGATAAAGGAGACTTCAAAACAAACCTCTCTAATGCCAGTTTACTGGGGATTTCTATAGTCCTGATAAGGAAAAGAGTGAGGGACGAGCAAGGGTGCGTGGTTCTGAAGGTAAATACTACAGGATGTTAACCAGCAAGATCAGAAATCGTTTTGGGCTTGTTTCTAGAGACCCAGCTAAGTCCTGTATAAGATGATAAAGGTGGTGAATGTGTAGGCCCACTTGTCATATGAAATGCTTACAGTACATGTGGGGTTTTGCGGCCCAGTCCAGGAGTGGTGAAAGAATGACACAACGGTTAAGCAAAGGTCAGTGAATATACTGTAGAAAACGGACATATTAAACTGTCAACACTTTAATTATGTCATTGTATAGGTATTTTATTATAAAAATTTGACTCCTTATGGCACTAAATAGATGCCATCAAAGTCTGCCTTGCAATCTGGTAGATGGAGAGCACTTACATGGGCTTCTGTGCAGAATTTCTGAATGGCCACGTGTCCTTTGCCCCTTCATTCACTGCCAGTGTGAAAAAGCTAAAGGGGGCAAAGGGATGGGTCTGTGTCTCTGGGACGCTGCAGGATGGAATGTTAGAGTCCAGAGTCTCAGTGACATGGGGAAAGAATTCAGATGAGATAAGGGTGCAGGCTGAGGAGGGAAGGGGATTGAGACACTTCTGTGCTGAACTCAGCACATGGAGTTCATTTCGTTTTTGCTTTTCCATAGGTGAGCCTGTCCCCAGAGAACCCAGAACCAGCAGTGCTTTGGCTGAGTCACGTGGCAGAAATGAGAGGAGAGTGGAGGGGAGGGTGAGTGCTGGCTGGCTTGTAGGGGTAACTCAGCAACACTCCCACAAGTTTGCCTACACCAAGTGAACTTTGTACTCTAGAAGAGTGCCTTTGAGGAGGGCGGTGGCTGCAGAGATGGGAGGTGGATCTGATCAGATTCCCTAATTCCAGCCCTCTGGTGTTCTTCTGTCACTAGTCAGTGGTTGTGAATGTGGTAGGTTGTCCGTGCTGTTTGCAGTGATGAAGCCTCTTTACATCCTGATGCAGTGTATGGGGGTACAGACTGAAAGGCACGGTGGCTTTCTGGAGGATGGGATTCAGAACAACTTGGAAACCATCTCTGTTCTGGGGACTGAAGAGTTAATTCAGACATTCATAGAACTACCTAAAATCCATTAAACTGCTCCCACAGATCCCCAAGGCCTAGCAGCCTGCAGACCCCAGCACGCTGGGAGAAGTTTGTTGCTGGGGAGTAAATGTTGGTCGCTTCCCTGTTCGGACAGACTTGCCTGAGATGCACAGAAGGTCAGGTCCCATCTGGGCTGCCATTGTGTAACAAGCCGCAGTGCCTGTATGTGTATATGGGCACAGCCAGCTTACATGCTCCTCAGTGAAGCAGCAGATTAGCCGGGATGGTGTCTGTGCATTTATTACTCTCTCACAGGTTTAGCACTGCAGCAGTAGGTGGCTTCATTAAAATTTCAGATGATTCACTGGCTCCTCTTGTGGCTCCTCCTACACTTGCCCCCGTCCAGGAAATAGCTCTGGGGTTAGAGGAATTGGTGGGAACATCCTGGGACCTGAACCACGTCCCCCCACTACAGTCATGGCAGGCAATGACCCAACTTCTGTACGATTATCTGGAAGGACAGAGCTCGCCCTCCAGACCATCCTGCCTGCCCTGCTTGCCTGTCCCTGGGACCCAACCTTGCATACCAAAGAGGAGTTTCTCCCTGCAGATCTCTGTGGAGAGGGAATGATAATCTTGGCCTTCTTCCAGGACAGCTCTGTAAAAACAGAGACAACTCCCAAGAGGTTGCACTGATGTCCAGGCATAGGAAGTGATTGGCTTAGGCAGGGGCGATGGCCTTGGGCTAAAGTCTCACTTACACCCTTAAGCATTATGCCAATATTTGGCCCCTTTGTGCTAGCCCTGCCTCCCGTGCCTTCTGCAGTGATCTCTGCAGTGCTGAGGGTTGTGGGAGGCTTCATGATGATTCTGTTGCCCACAGTGAGTAGACCCTGGCTAGAGGATTTGCTGCCTTGGGTAACTCCACTGATCAAAACTGGCAGTGAATGACATACAGCAGTTCAGCCATCAGCTCCGTTGCAGTCAAATGTTCAAGTGTAGCAGAAACCTGTTGGAGGAGTAACAGATTCATAACCTACATGTTAGTTGCCAATGTTCCCATTTGTTTAGGTGGGCACTGCTATTTTAGGGGAATAGATTTGAGCATAGAAAAAATGTATTTCTAGAATAGATCTTTTTTCTTTGCCCTACAAGGGGTCCTATAAGTTCCTTTTGGAAGTCCTCCAGAGGATTCTGCCACCACTTTCCCATTTATATGTTATTTCCCCTGGGGCAACCATCTTTCCAGCTGAGGATAGATGGATTCCCCTCACCTCTCCCACTGGACTAAGTAGACTGCCTCTGGAACTTGCCTAGCTCATGCCAGCCAGGATTGGAGGAGAGTTAAGGCTTCAGACTTGCATTTCCACCTAATTATACATGCAGGTCTCTCTTTTCAAGGAAATCTCCTTAGATGACAGTCACTCCTAAGTCTTTCCGACTGTCCAGACAACCTGCTGGACCTCACTGAAGAGGTTTAGGTTACTTAGCTTTGAAATCTAGATGGTCACCCTTAATAGACTGAGGAACAACAAATATGGAACGTCTCCCCCCACTCCCGTGACGTTGCATTGGTGCCATTTCTCAGACAGAAAATATCATATTGCCTCTTTATAAATCCATGGTATGCCCACATCTTGAATACTGCATGCAGGTGTGGTCGCCCCATCTCAAAAACCATATATTGGAATTGAAAAAGGTTCAGAAAAGGCCAACAAAAATTATTAGGGGTATAGAACAGCTTCCGTATGAGGAGAGATTAATAAGACTGGGACTTTTCAGCTTGGAAAAGAGACGACTAAGAGGGATATGATTGCGGTCTATAAAATCACGACTGGTGTGGAGAAAGTAAATAAGGAAGTGTTATTTACTCCTCATATCACAAGAACTAGGGGTACCAAAGGAAATTAATGGACAGCAGGTTTAAAACAAAAGGAAGTATTTTTTTCACACAACGCACAGTCAATCTGTGGAACTCTTTGCCAGAGGATGTTGTGAAGGCCAAGACTATAACGGTTCAAAAAAGAGCTAGTTAAATTCATGGAGGATAGGTCCATCAATGGCGTCCCTAACCTCTGTTTGCCAGAAGCTGGGAATGGGTGACACAGGATGGATCACTTGATGATTACCTGTTCTAGTCATTCCCTCTGGGGCACCTGGCATTGGCGACTGTCAGAAGACAGGACACTGGGCTAAATGGACCTTTGGTCTGACTCATTATGGCTGTTCTTATGTTCTTATGCCTCTTACTCCAGATCGCCTCTAAAATGGAAGGGGAGCAGCTATGGCTGTCTAAATACATTTGTAAAGTGGTGCCACCTTCGACGGGTTTGTGCGTAGGAGGTGATCCTGCTCCCACTAGGCGTCTCTGCTGCTAGGGCTGACTTTTCTTGATTTGTGAAAGTGGACAAACACGTTATTCCAAATTAAGAGTGTCAGGAGAGGCAGCCTGATCCAGTGGATAGAGCCCTGGAAAGTGACTCAGGAGGCCTGTGTTCAGTGCCTCACGCTGCAAATGACCTGCTGGGTGACCTGGGTAAGTTGCCTCACCTCAGTGTCTGAAATAGAGCTAGACAGGAGCTCCCGGTTCCCACTCCCCTGTTCAGACCACTTGACTAAGCATGGTGTCGGGGGGTGGCACAAACCTAGTTTTCCAATAGATCAGCGTCCTTTGCAGGTTTACCTTGTGTATCAAGGTGAAATCCTGATTCCACCGGCGTCAATCAGTGGGAGATTTGCCATTGATTTCAGTGGAGCCAGGATTTCCCCCCAGCAGTCTGTAGCTTTTTCTTTTAACAGGTATATCCCTATATCCTGTTCCTGTAAATAGTGATTTAAGTGGGGGAAGGGGAGGGGTGTTGTTTTGCTTTGGTGTACAAACCAGTATTCATTAAGCAATCCTGTATGTAAGTTGTGTGCACTCAGCAAAGAGGAAAACAAACGCGTTATAATAGTGGAACTTCCAACACTTTGAAACCTCTTCAAGGTGAACTTCTGGCTTCCTTTGCTTTGTAGGGAAGGAGCCTTTCATTGCTTCACAGGAACCCCTAATAAAAACAGGAGGAGGTTAAATGAATACCAGTTAGACTAATGGCAGAGGCTGACTCCCACCCTCTTTCTGCCTCCTCCCCCATTGTTAAGTTGTAAGCGACAAGGAATGTAAAGGATCCTGGTCCCAGTTCAGTTCATCTTCAGAATAACCCATCCGACGTGTTTGGGAAGTTCTGATTTGTTTCTTGTAATCTAGCCATTAGATTAAGTCTAGCGTTCCACTTTTTACCCAGCTAGCTAGATTTGTGACTTCACGCCTGCTTGGGGGAGACAGTTACTGATAAGACCCATGAAACAGCAGTTACTCCAGTTCCATCAGGATTCTTGTGATATTTTGGTGTTTGAAGCCCCAGTTCCTACAGTCACGTTGTTATGCAAAAATGTTCCCTTTTATAAGGAAAGCCCAGTTTCTAGCCCTCATGGCTGCAGAGAAAAGCTTGAAAATGTGAACCTGAAAAGATCCAAAACCAATGGAGGAAAAAAGAACCCCAAGGCTCAAAATGTTACACTTTTGCCAATCTCATTTTTGGTAGCCCTGACTTGTGTTTTTTAAACACTTGGAATTGGCCATATTGGTTATTGCATTAGATAAATGGGGTGAATTGCTAACCCCGGCTGAAGTACTTCTCTGAGGCCCAAGGAGGTCCTGGAAAGATTCGTTTCTGGAGTTGCATTGCTACCTTACTTGGTTGGGTTGTTTCACAAGCTAATGCAGACAGGAAGGAAACAGATTTCCTTTTGGTTTCGCTTTCAGAATGCCTTGAGGCAGCCTTTGTAGTTCTGCGCTTGGCTTTTACTGGGTGCTCTAGTAGAGCCAGGACAGCGTGGTTGTTACCAGCTGGCTCCACTGGAAAAATTAATAGTTTAGTGGGAATGGAGCTTCTCCATTTACTTTCTCCTTTTACCTATGAGTTTAGTGTTACCATCTGTCACCTTTCATGAGCATGGAAAATCCATGTCTTGTGATTCTTCCCCTTGCCCTGTTGCATTATATTCTCAGAGAATAGTGTATATGGGAATGTGGTAGGCATGAAAGGCACCGGAGCAACAGCACTGGAAACAGAAGTCGTCTGTTTATCCAAAGACCAGGTACAACAACAGTGGCAGCGAAGACATCCCCGCCACTGCCTCTCCAATGCAGCTCAGTCCTGATCCTGACAAGCATCTCCGTGGCTGGGAGGGTAGTTTCATTTCTATGGCCATTCACTACTTGGTGTCTTTGCATAAGGCAAGAATGTCATTAAGGCTGCCAGCTTGTGTTCGTGATGTTTCTCTTCTTCTCTGCACCCTCCATTTAGATTTGTTTCTCTGCAAAGACAGATTATGTAACAAAACCATCTTGTTCTCCCAGCTTTCTGAAAAGCCTTACAAGTTCTGGTGAGGCAATGCAGACATGTTTCAGAGATAGGGGAAGTGCTTTCCTGAGGAGGTTGTCCTCGTGGTGCCTTATATTTCTGGGTAGCAGAGAAGGCTGTGATCTGAATGAGGCTAGCGTGCTGTCATCTAACAAATAAACAGATGTATGGATCTACCAGTAAACCTGGATCGTCATCTGTGCAGAATAGTTCCAGCAGAAGGCAATGGCTTCTCAGAAAATGGACACATCCTGTCTACTCCATTTGAGCTGTCCCAAGTGGTTGGGCTTTACAAAGAGAGGTGAAAAATACCGAAGGAAAGCATAGAAAAATAGCTTCAGTTCTTCAGCTGTGATCTGCCTGCTAATGTTCCTGAAGGGAACAGACAGGAAGCTCTTATTGCACGGTGCTTTTAGCAAAAATGAAGCCCTGGGACTGCTGTGTTAGGAAATGCAGTTTACTAATGGTTTAAAATGCCGTTTATATAAACGGCTTTCCACAAATTCCACTCTGTCTATGCCGATTGCGCAAGCCTTTTAATGGGAATCATTTTTAAAAAAGCATTTTCCTGAACGGTTCCCTGCCATGGCCATCTCTGGGGTGCAGAGAGAGCCTTAATGGCCAAACCAAGGTGGAGACTCGCATGTTGAGGTAGCCATCAGACAAAGCATATGCCAGAGGAAATCTGCCTGTGTGCTGTTGAGGGCAGCGCAGTCTGGAAGTGGGGCAGATTCTCACTGGAAACATAAGATTCTGGAAAATAACCTTTTGGGATTATGGTTTCCTTTCCAGAAATGGGGTTGAGTCCAGAAGCTTCCGTACTCACTAGTTCCTGCTCCAGTACATCTCAGGAGAGGTTTCCTTCTCTATCACTTCTGCAGTTCAGCAGCTACCGAGCTCATGATGAGTGGAATAGCCAGATTCTATCCTTGTGGTTCCAGGATAGACAACAGCAACAACAGAGGGTTATTGAGGAGAAGTGTATTTCTCCACTCAATTCTCCTTTCCTTGTGCACATAATTGATGGTTTCTACCTGCGTCATTCTCCTGGATATTTGTTCAGTAATAGCGGGCTTGTTCTATTTTTCAAACTGCATTTACGCTTTCCTGTATTTAGGTCATTGTTCACCAGGCTCATGAATGACTGTAGATGTGGCTAGGGGATGGCATTGCCCTGTACTGTGTAGCAGATCACGTGAGATCTTTGTGGGAAAGGAGATGAAAGAGGAGAACGGATTTCTCTTTCATCTAGCAGATTAATTCTGAGGGAGGTCCCCTGGTTTATGCTGTTTCCACCTCTATGTAGGTGGCAACCCTAACTGTATTTCACTGGCTATTTTTGTTTGAGGGAATGCTGCAGCTTTCCTGGCTTCGTGTGAGCTCACTCACGGTTGTAGGGGAGGTCATTATGTTTTCCCAAGGGGGTTATTGTATCTGCTAATCTGGACTCTCAGATGTTATGTGTCTTTTGTCTGGGTTGGCTGTTGCTATAGAAGATAGAACCCCAGTTTGACGGGCACTTACCAAAAGAGGTGATGCATGAGGTTGGGGAAGGAGGAAAGAGAAGGGATATGCTGGAATGTTGAGCCTTAGGTTTTAATATTCAAAGCAAAGTGAATCTTGAAAAACGGTCCTTTAGATGTTACATTTGCTTGCAAAGCCTGAAGAGGGCTGCCTAGCACAACTGGATTATTTTACAAGGACGTGTTATTGGCATTAATGCTGACAAAGAGAATCTCGGTGACGAAGAAACTATTGCGGGAAAGGGATCACTCAGACAAACCCAACTGTAGCTGCTCTTAGGAGCATTTCCCAAGCATGGGGGCTATTTTAATAAGAGTCAGACTCAGATGTTGAATATGTTATATGAGTGGCATGATGCAGTTGTTATGAAATGACACAACTACCCACTTTGAGACTGTTCATGGTAACGGTGGTATGTGAACACTTCACATTGTCTGGGAAAGGGGTGCATAGGATATAGATGAAGCAAAGGAACTATGCTTTTGTGAACGTGATTCTCATGATTGCTTATGGTATGACTGACTGTTTCCCACTTGATGACAATTACTTCAGTCAGTTAATAGTAACGCAGCCTGGAAATGGGTTGTAAAAAGGCCAGGCCTAAAAGATAGGAAAGAAGGAACTCAGCATGGTTATACCTTCTGCACAAGCTTAACTCTGTGATGACGCCTCGTGTAAATTATGGGGGCCTCCACTGGGCAGGTCCCCTTCCCTCCAAATCATGAGCACATAACATCCTTGTGGGGCCTACGGTAATTACTGTCCTATTATCATTTTTCCATCTGAGCATTTAGTGTATTTTTTTGCTTCCAGTGAAATTTGCAGCTGGAAACCGTCCATTGAGATCAGTGGTCCGCAAACTGTGGAGTGCTCCCGCTTAGTGGGGCACCAAGCAACGTTCCAGGGGTGTGCAGTGGGGCCTAGGCCAGCACCCACAGGAAGTGGGGAAGGAGCACCCCACTCTGCCCCAGACCAGCTCTGCCCCCAGCTCCACTCCACCCCCTGCTCTGTCCCCAGCCAAGCCCCACTCCACCCCCCAGCTCAGCTCTGCCTTCATTCCCTCTCTGCCCCAAGCTCCTGCCCATCCCCAGTTCTGCCCCCAGCTCCACTTTCAGCCTAAACTCCTCTGCTGAGCCAAATGTGCAGTATGGAAGAAGGAGGGGCATGGACAAATTCCATTCCTGGTAAGGGGAGGTGTGGCAGGAAAAGTTTGGGCACCACTGGCTTAGATACTTCTCTGGTCCCCATCGCTATAGCATTGGAGTCCCTTCTAAGTATTTAAAAATGAATATAACAATCTCTCTGTCTTCCTAGGAGAAGTAACTTGATTAGTTTGTAGATTGCCTGCTTGCTTGTCTGTGTGAGAGTGAGTTGTGTGGGTTGGGTGTCTGTGCAAAGGAACATTGAGGGAAAGCTAAGCCAAACTGATGGATTTTTAACTTTAATTCTGATGGTAGTGAGGTCCCTGGTCCCTTTTTGTCTCTTTCAGGCATGAGTTCCAGAGTCTAGGCCCACCTCCGGTGAAAGTTCTGTCTCCTTCATTCCTGAGCCTGCCCCTGGGGCCGACCGTTTTATTACTCCAGAGGAACACAGCTATTGTGGTAGGTCAAGTATACAGAGAGAGAAGTGATCTCAGGTAGGTAGGGTCAATGCATGAAGGAAACCAGCACCGTGTGACCAACCACCCATCCGTGGACGATCCAACACATTGCCCCATGCACTACCAGAAATTCATGGAGAGCACTGTGGGAGCCACTGACAAGGCATCTGTGGAGATTAATACCTTTTCATGGGAGATTGAAATCCAGCTATGTTAACCAGCCTCTGACATTGCTGCTGTTCACTTTCACCTTTCAAATAGCATGAAAATAAACAGTTTTTTAGCATGTAGAAATATGTTTCTAACTGGAGGATGAGAATTCTGTAAAGGAAATCTAGTCTTGCACTGGGGTAGCTGTTGTGTGTATTTCTGAAAATTCCCAGATGCCATCAGGGCAACCTGCACAGTCATCATCTGGTGGCTGGAAAAACCTGTTGTAGGTGTTTACATTTTCCAGGGTAAAGGTCATGTCTCCGAAGCCCTCTCAATCCTAAGTAGCATACTACAAGACTAGACCCTAGTCTGTCTGTCTCCTGCACACACTGGGTTTCTTTATGTAATCTCCTCAAGGTAGAGGAAATCTGATACAAAATTATTCACATAATCTAACAAAAACAATGGGTTAAATACACACATAGAAAAGGAAAGGTGAGCCAGGCTTGAAAGAATATCATAATCGTCATGAGAGAGCCCTGTAAGAACACACCCTGAATCATTTGCTTCAGTATACAAGAATACTGAACTAAACTTATACAGAGTTGTAATGATATGTTCTGAGCTAAAATTAACTAGGTTTCTCTTCCATTATATGCATTGAGAACTGGAGATGCTATCCCTTTGTAGCCTGAACATTCAAACCAGCAGCTTCCCGTGCTATTCACGTCCTAGCCTGAACGGCTCTAAGTACCCAGACCTTTAGACCACTCCGCAGAAAGCCTGGGTCTTGGCTTTACTTGGAGTGGAAGCAATCACCCAGATCCCCCAGCCCCACCCTGGGCAGAAAATCTGGATTGTGCATTTCAGTTTCCTTTGAGATCTAGAATATGTGTGAGTTGCCTTGGCAAATGGCATGCAGCCAGCATGATATTCTCCACAAAACAATAATCTGGAACTATTTCTACTGCTGAAATAAATGTCGTTGCACCTAGGACAATGCAACCATGATTCTTCTTCGAGTGATTGCTCATGTCCATTCAACCTACGTGTGTGTGCTCGCCACATGCACTGGTGCCGGAAGTTTTTCCCTCAGCAGTATCCATAGGAGACCAGCTCTGGCGCCCCCTGGAATGGCACATTTATGCCACAGCATATAGGGTGCCGCCGGCCCCCTCCACCCTCAGTTCCTTCTTGCCGCCAGTGACAGTGCATGGAACTGGTGCTGCTTCAGCTAGAGCTGTTGCTTTTTGTTTGTTCAAACTCATTTGCCTCTTGCAAATATTACTGTATATAGTTTCCCTCTAGTTTAGTTCAACCTCTTTGTTAAGTTAGAGACTTAGTCGGTCCCTAAAGGGACTTTGCCTCGGGATGGGGCATGCCCCAGTCCCCAGGCTTTAAATCCTGCAATCGGTGTAAAAGGCCCATGCCCATTAGCGATCCACATAATAGTTGTTTACGGTGCTTGGGGGGAGGTCACATTAGTGATAAGTGCAAAATCTGTAAGTCCTTCAAGTCCAGGACAAAGAAGGAATGTGACTGTCAGGGTTCCCTCCCCACTCTGAACTTTAGGGTACAGATGTGGGGACCCACATGAAAGACCCCCTAAGATTATTTCTACCAGCTTAGGTTAAAACTTCCCCAAGGCACAAATTCTCGCTTGTACTGTGGATTAGGTAAACGCTGCCACCACCAAGTGATTTAACAAAGAATCAGGGAAGGGACCACTTGGAGTCCTATTCCCCCAAAATATCCCCCCAAGCCCTACACCCCCCTTTCTTGGGGAGGCTTGAGAATAAACAAGATGAGCACAGACCAGCCTGGGGTTTTTTAGGACACTAAAAAAAACAATCAGATTCTTAAAAAAACCAGAACTTTATTAGAAAGAAAAACGGTAAAAGAAGCACCTCTGTGAAATTAGAATGGGAGATAATCTCACAGGGCAATTAGATTCAAAACACAGAGAATTTCCCTCTGGGCAAAACCTTAAAGCTACAAAAAGAAAAAACAGGAATACACCTTCCTCTCAGCACAGAGAAAATCACAAGCCAAAACAATGGATAATCTAACACATTTCCTTGCTAAATACTTACTAAGGAATTGGAGTGCCTGCTTTCTTGTTCTGTCTCTGGCAAAAGCCACTCAGAACAGAGAAAGCCTTCCCCCCCCAGCCCCCCGGCTGGATTTGAAAGTATCTTGTCCCCTTTGTGGTCCTTTTGGTCAGGTGCCAGCCAGGTTACTTGAGCTTCTTAACCCTTCACAGGTAAGAGATTTTTGTGCCTCTGGCCAGGAGGGATTTTATAGTACTGTATACAGACAAGTGGTTACCTTCCCCTTTATTTTTATGACAGTGACATTCGTTTGAAGGCACTCCTGATGGAGTCTGTCCTTACCCCGATGCCGGATTAGTGCTCCGATTTGGCGCCAAGCATCGTGACCTCAGTGCACAGTGCCCCAGTGGTACCGTCCACAAGCTGGCACCGGTTTCCTTCCATGGCTCCAGCCAAGAAGCCTAGGAAGATGTGGTGAGGAAGGTCTCCAGCTTCCCGCAAGGGAAAGGACAAGTCACGGGCGCCTCTTCACTCCCTTCAGGATCCTGGGCCCCAGCTCCGGTCGAGCGGTGTAGCCCAGCCCACTCCCTGCTGGCTACCCATGCTAGAGGCCCTCCAAGTGGTGCAAGACATTATGTCCCTCCTGGTGCCACCCACTTCGGCCCCTGTGGGGTCCCAGTCTAAGGGCAAACCCGCATTGGGACCCCACAGTCTCCATCTTTCCGGCAGTGCTCCCTGTCATGGGGGACGTCCCACCAACAATCAGCCTCTTGCAGCCGATGCTTCTGACCATGATAGGCGGAAGTTTCATAGCCCCATTCGATCTCTGGACCTGGGATAAGAGCAGAAAGGCTCGAGGCGCAGCTCACCAGTAACTGGGCGCAGACCTCTGGATGCACACACCTCCCCTCCTGCCTCCCCCAGCAGGAGTTTGAGTCAGCGCCTGGAATCTCCGTGGCACCGGTACTGGTCCAGGGACAGGTCAAGGGACCCACGGTACCGATTCCCCAGGGTGGCGTCTGGGGTTACATCTTCATGATGCCAAGCCCGCACTAGTTACCAATCCCACTCCATGTCCTGGTACCGCTTGTTAAGCGTGAGGCGTAGATCGCTGGCCTGGGGCTGTTGTGGATCCGCTGAGCATCACTGGTCGCCAAGACCCTGAGCCAGATGCTGGTCGAGGTCAGCCAGATCCAACTCCGGGCGGGGCGACCGGTACCAGTTGGGACGAGCCACCAATCAGCCCCATCTTGGTCACAGGGGAGCGACTACTCGGGCTTTGGCTCAGGTTTGGAGCAAGGTTCCCTAGCGGCAGGTCAGGTTCTACGGTGCAGACTATGTTGGCAGCACTGCAGCTGGGCCCGTGGCCTCAGACTCCGTGGCTGGCACAGTGGTACCCATGGAACCCATGGGGGTTCACTCAGCCCTCTCAGGCTGCCCACTTGCTATCCAGAATTTCCGAGAGACCGGCTACCGCCCTCTCCCACCCCACTCCAGCCCAAGAGGCCTCAGCTGCAGGCACCCCGCAGGCATAGGAGGAAGTGGGCGAGCAAGCCGCCGGATCACCTATGGTGGCGGAGGATGCCTTGATACCGGCTTCCTCCTTCTCGTCGCCAGATGAGGCCATAGTGGGGCTGTGACGTTGCACTCCATATCTTTATGGAAATATGCTTCTGAGTGTAAGTATAATGTAACTGGAATATGCTTTATGCAAAAGGTTTCCTGTAAGGTATTGTTACAAAGCTTATAATCTACTGAGTGTGTTCATCCTATTTGTATGAATGTATCATTCTTGTACCTGAAGCTAGAAATATGAAGTATTACTCTGAAGTCCTATTGTAACTATGCAAAGTGTGGGCCATTAACTAGGACAATTGGTGGTAAATGGCTCTGTTTACTTGTAAGCCTTCCTGTATACATGGGTGCCAGCCAGTGAGTAATGAAGTCTCAAAGGACATGTGATCATGTCACCTGGTACTGGAATCCATTTTAAACCTGGTGCTTTTCCATTTAGAAGGAGGGGTGGAGACCCAGAGAGACAAAAGATTCATGCCTTGTGCCAAAGCTATAAAAGGGGGTGGAACAGAACAAAGGGGGCTGCAGTCATGAGAAATCCCCTAGTTACCACCTGAGCTGGAACTAACAAAAACTGTACCGGGGAAAGGATTGGGCCCAGACTAAGAGTCTAGTCTGTGAAAGCTTATTGGCACATCTCTGAGGGTGAGATTTACCTATACTGAGTTTCTTAAATGTATTAGGCTTAGACTTGCGAGTTATGTTTTATTTTGCTTGGTAACTTACTTTGTTCTGTCTGTTATTACTTGAAACCATTTAAGTCCTACCTTTTATACTTAATAAAATCACTTTTGTTTGTTAGTAAACCCAGAGTAAGTAATTAATACCTGGGGGAGCAAACAGCTGTGCATCTCTCTCTATCAGTGTTATAGAGAGAGGACAATTTATGAGTTTACCCTGTATAAGCTTTATACAGAGTAAAACTGATTTATTGGTGTTTGGATCCCACTGGGAGCTGGGTGTCTGGGTGCTGGAGATAGGTAACCTGCTGAGTGGTTTTCAGTTAAAGCCTGCAGCTTTGGGGGTGAGGTTCAGACCTGGGTCTGTGTTGCAGCTGACAAGCGTTGTCTGGCTCACAAGGTTCTGGAGTCCCAAACCATCAGGGAAGATGGGCTCAGAGGAAGTTTCAGCACATCAGGTGAGAGTCCCAAGGGGGTCTCTGTGACCGAACCCATCACAGGGGCCCCCTCCACCAGTGCCCCAGGATAATGCTAAGGTGCATCAGGAGCTGTTAAAGAGGGTTGCCACCAAACTGGGCCTCCAGGCAGAGGAGTTAGAGGAACCCGCAGACTCCCTCTTTAATGTTCTCTGCCCCGTGGCCCCAGCCGTGGTAGCTTTGCCCCTACAGGAGGGGGTTGCTAAAATTACAAATGCCCTCTGGCACAGCGCCCACCCCATTGCCTCAGATCTCCAAGAGGGCAGCGCACAAGTACTTTGTGCCATCCAAGGGCCACGAGTACCTTTATACCCACCCAGCTCCCAATTCCTTAGTGGTAGAGGTGGTCAACCACAAGGAGAGACAGGGTCAACCGGGGGGCTACCCCTACGAATAAAGACTCAAGGAGACTAGACTTGTTTGGGCATAAAGTTTATTAGCCCTCCAGTCTACAGTTGCGGGTGGCCAACCATCAGGCCTTAGTAGGCCGCTATGATTTTAATATGTGGCAGGCCACGACCAAGTTCAAGAGCGCCCTTCCTGAGGCTTCTAGGAAGGTTTTCCAGGTAACCCTGGTAGAGGGCTTGGCTGCAGCCAGAGCAGCTCTCCAGGCGGCATCAGACGCTGCTGACACTGCCGCCCATACCATGGCATCAGACATCTCATTGCGCAGGGCTTAATGGCTGCTCCTTTCTGGTCTTGGAGGCTCAGCAGTCAATGCAAGACCTCTCTTTCGGCGGGCATGCCCTGCTCGCAGAACAGACTGACATTAAGCTCTGTGGCCTGAAAGATTACTGCACGACCATAAAAACGCTGGGCCTGTACATCCCTGGCCTTGCCCGCAAGCAGTTTAAGGCACAGCAGCCTCAGAGCCAGGGGAGACACCCTCACCAGGAGCCTCCCCACAAAAGATCCAGGGGCTACAAGAGGTGCCGTGGCCCCCAACCCCTGTCTATATCCCAGACAGGACTCGACCCGCAGTAAGGAGATGGGCAAGTGCCCGTTTTGAGGGTATGCTCGAGAGTGACCTACTGGACTGTTCCCCTGACCACAGCCTGGGTTTGCCTACACATACTAGGTCACATGGCAGCGTGTACATGTGTGGTGTGGTGTGCCATGCCAGGCTCCAGATGCGATCCCTGCAGCAACGGCTAGCGACGATCCACTCCCAGTCCAGGGACCACCTGGAGAAGGTCATCAGAATCCCTGCAATGGTGGCCCCGGGTAAGTCCTGGAAGGAGTTCCGTTTGTCAGCACTCCTCACTCAATTGAGTTGGTTTCAGATGCCTCAGTTGCAGGGTGCACCTCGGCACCCTCCAGACCCAAGGTATGTGGTCCCCAAAGGAATCGACGCTACACATAAACGTCAAAGAGCTCAGGGTGGTATGCAGAGCATGTGCAGTCTTCCTACCTCACCTGTTGGGCAGATCAGGTAGAGTCCTCGCGGACAACACAGCCACTATGTTCTACATCAACAGGCAATGCGGAGCGCGATCCTCGGCTCTTTGCCAAGAGGCAGTCCATCACTGGTTCTTCTGCATCAACCACGCAATCCATCTAGAAGCGTGTCACCTTCCAGGTGCCAAGAACATGCTAGCAGATCACCTAACCAGGGACTTCTCCCCTCACCACGAGTGGGTGCTCCACCCTGAGGTAGCCGGCATGATCTTCCAGAAGTGGGGAACTCCCCAAGTGGATTTGTTCACCACCAGGCAGAACGGGAGGTGCCACAGGTTTTGTTCCAGATGGGGTCTGGGCAAGGGCTCCCTCTCCGATGCCTTCCTTCTGCCATGGGCAGGAAGCCTGATGTATGCGTTCCCTCGGACTCCACTCATCAGCAAGGTCCTAGCGAAAATCAAGAGGGACAAGGCGCAGGTATTACGATCGCCCCAGCGTGGCCTCGCCAGCACTGGTTTGGGATGTTATCAAGCTTGTCAGTGATCCCTCCCTGGCCCCTGCTGAACCTACTGGACCTGCTGTCACAGAATCACGGCTGACTTTTGCACCCCAACCTCATGTCTCCACCTCACGGCATGGATGTGGCATGGCTGACTCTGGATGAACAGGCCTGTTCGGATGGGATCCAGAAGGTCCTCCTCGAGAGTAGAAAGCCCTTGATGAGGTAGACCTACCTGTCAAAGTGGACGAGGGAAAAGTTTTCCCGCTGGATGGCCGAACGGGGCATCTCCCCTTGCATTCTTCAGTGCAATCGATCTTGGACTACCTGCTTCATTTAAGGAACCAGGGACTGGCGAACTCCTCTATCAGGGTGCACCTGGCAGCCATTTCAGCCTTTCATCCGCCAATCCAGAGGCAGACTGTGTTCTCCCATGACATGATGGTCAGATTCCTTAGAGGCCTCGAGAGGCTCTTTCCACAAGTCCAGTCCCCGGCCCCTCAGTGGGATCTCAACATGGTTCTGGACAGGCTCACGGGCCCGCCCTTTGAGCCTTTGGCCTTGTGCTCCCTGTCTCACCTATCATGGAAGGTAGATTTCCTGGTGGTGGTGACGTTGGCGAGGCGAGTCTCCGAGCCGTGAGCCCTGACCTCAGAACCGCCGTACACAGCCTTCTATAAGAACAAGGTCCAGCTCCGGCCCCACCTGGCCTTCCTTCCTAAGGTGGTGTCTACTTTCCACATGAGCCAGGACATCTTCCTTCCGGTCTTCTGCCCTAAGCCCCATGAGACTAGTGAAGAGAGGCGCCTTCACACTTTGGATGTAAGAAGGGCTCTGACTTTCTACCTAGATTGGACAAAACCTTTCCGTAAGTCGACTCAGCTTTTCATCTCTACAGCTGATAAGATGAAGGGCCTCTCAGTGTCCACACAAAGGATTTCTAACTGGATCACCTCTTGCATTTGGACCTGCTACGAGTTAGTGGGAGTCCCTCTGCCACCAATCATCAGAGTCCACTTGACTAGAACGCAGGCATCCTCAGCGGACTTCCTGGCACACGTTCCAATCCAGGACATCTGTAAAGCTGTGACATGGTCCTCGGTGCACACGTTCACGGCCCATCATGCCATCGCACGGCAGGCCAAGGACAATGCTGGGTTCAGCAGAGTTGTCTTGCAATTTACATGTCCATGAACTCCTTACCCGCCTCCAGGGGTACTGCTGGGAGTCACCTAAGTTGAATGGATTTGAGGAATCACTCGAAGAGGAAAAGACAGTTACCTTTTTCCGTAACTGATGTTCTTTGAGAAGTGTTGCTCATGTCCATTCCACAACCTGCCCTTCTTCCCCACTGTCGGAGTTTCCGGCAAGAAGAAACTGAGAGTGGGGGGAGCCAGCGGCGCCCTATATGCCGCGGCGTACTCGTGCCACTCCAGGGAGCGCCAGAGCTGATCCCCTACGGTTACTGCTGAGGGAAAAACTTCCGGCACCAGTGCATGTGGCAAGCGCACACACCTAAGTTGAATGGACATGAGCAACACATCTCGAAGAACACCAGTTACGGAAAAAGGTAACTCTCTTTTCTCATTAGAGCCTCTACATGCTGCTGTAATACAAATCATAAAGAGTCACTGCAGCCAGAGTTTTATTCTGAACATTATTCAGTACATTATTTTTCTACTAATAAATATATACTTTAAATGCACAGTTGTATATGACCCTTGTACCTTTGGAACTGGCCTCTCTAGGCCAAGATGGACATACGCTGGCTGGGTGGCGTGAGGAAGCTTGTTCTGCTACTGTGTGTGCCATATCATAACAAAGTCCTTCATTCTCCCGGGCTGCCAGTCCAGCCTCTTTCATCAGCACTAGAGTTCATACACACGCAGCACAAAAGAAATGCACCTATTTTGACAAAACACATGGGTTTCAATAATTGGAAAATAAGGCTCTTTCTTTGTGCAGTAAATACCCTGCAGCTTTTCAGGAGTAGAAATTGACTGAGTTATTGGAGGAAAGGGATTCTTATTATGTATTTGATACTCCAGATCAATAGGATGGATTTCAACAGGCTGACGTCATATGCCAGCTGTGCTGTAGTCAGCTGAAACAGGTGAACTGAAAACAGCTTTAAACAACAATAAAACTTTCCATTAGGACCTGCCCCTACTCCAGCAAAACTCCCATTGATGTCAGCAGGATTTTTACCTGTGGAGACTGCCAGACAAACAAATACTTGGGAGACAGCAGGGATCTTGTTGTTAGATGTGGCTGGAATGTGTTGAGCACACTATTGGTGCCATACAAATTAATATTAAGGGTATGTGCTGTATAGGATATAACCAAGCTCCCAAAACTTTTAATACAGAAGTTCTTAATCACCCACTCTGGGGTGGTGCAAACAATGCATTAAACATTTGCAATACTGAAAAAAGAAAAGTGGTATAAATATTTTATAAGCTGACCAGTGCGTGCACTTATCTAAATTGTGCATTTATGTACACCAGAGTTGGGAGGAGTAACAGACCATTTGCCTGGATGTAGATATGATGGCACACCATTGAATCTTCTACTACTTCAAGAATGTAGTATGGTGTTTGCTTGGGCCCACTGTCTTTGTTGAAAGAAAGTGCTCTGGTTTTCTGCATAGCAATACAGGGATTGAAGGGACCTCAAGAGATCACCTAGTCCAGCCCCCTGTGCTGAGGCAGGATTAACTGTACCTAGACCGTCCCTGACAGATGTTTGTCTAACCTGTACTTAAAAAACTTCAAAGACTGGCCACCGAGGCGGAGCTAGACCATTGGAATATTCCCCCCCCCCAACACATACTAAAAAAGCGAATAGGGGGCCCCTTTGAGTTGCTCGGGGCCCTAAGCAATTGCTTAGTCTGCTTACGCCTAGCACCGGCTCTGACTGGGAATCTGCAACCTCTCTGTCCCCAAATAGAGAAATGTGTAGTGACAAAAAGGCACACCCTGGAAAGAGATCGGAATATTAACTGAGAGCAGCTCATTAGCCGCAAGGTTTTGGCGTGTTTGCCACCATTGACAGTTGTCATGGCTCGAATCCATTAAAGAGAACTGGTAATGTTGCCCTCAAAGGGAGGGAATGTAACAGTGACTTCTTGGGCTTTCCTTCACCCCTTTCCACTTCACTGTAGTCTGTGTGCCAAACGCCTCAGAATTTTCTGTGCTCCAGCTTCCCAAAATCAGCTTTCCCTCTAACGGAAGCCATATTATTTCCCTCCCCTCTGCTCACTGCACAGCACCGGAGGTGCTCCATAGAGAGGAACAATGGAGGACCATAAGAATTGTACTAAATGGCCAAGGTTTTGTTCAAAAATGCAGCTGAACATCTGGAGTCTAATAAGAGAGACTAGAGATCTTCTGGTGATTCCTGACATGAAGGTCAAAGTTCAAATGTGGTATATTCTCCCCCCCCCCCCCCCCCCCCCCGGGTTCTCAGTGGCCCTTAAGAAATGATTGTACAAAACTTGAATGGGAATATGGGACTGCATGTTAGTCAGTCACCCCGTTACAAGCTCCTGTCATGTATTTGACTGGATATATTCTTCAGGTGGGCTGAGACATAAGGCCTAAGGGAGGAGCCTAAGCAAGTGACAGGGTATGTATAGGGACTGATGAAAGCAGACCTTGGTACATATTATGCTTATGAAATAGATACTTTTCCGAAGGTGCAATCAGTTTGATGTGTGAAAGTCCCTTTTGAACTACGCTGCTGTTTAATGTTTAAATATTATTTGCTTAGGAATAATGTTTTAACATTTTAACTGCCTGTTTTGGGGTGGGGAGGGAGGGAGTTTGATTGTTTGCGAGGCACTTGGATTGCTGTCTTAGGCCCTATGCAGGAGAGCATCCCTGTTCAGGAAGGGTGCTTCACAGTATGTGCTTTAGTCCCCTGGACAGTTAAGCATGTGTGTTGCAGGCTGGCCCTTTAAGGGGAGTTGGGTGCAGCCTTGCCTTTGAGGTAGCAGTTATCCCCCAGCTGATCCTGATCTGGTGACTTAATTACAACTAGTGATCCCAGGTTTAAAAGGGTCAAAGCAGCCTGCATAGGGAGAGAGGAGAATTCTCTTCAGGGTGGTTCCCACTCTCTGGAAAGAACCTACAGGCGGCAGCATAGGCTCCTGAGGGAAGCCCTGAAGTAGGGCCGGAAGAAGCAAGGAAGTCCCTGGGAGAAGCTGCCAGCATTCCTGGGGAGGGGAGGCAGTGGGGAAACCTGCTGGGAAAAAGAGGCTCTAGGGAGAAAGCCCTGGGAAGCAGTGCTCCGCTTAGAGCACCTTTGAGAGCTCTGCAGGGCCTGGGATAGGCTCAAAGCCCTCAGAACTTCAGCATAGCCCAAGAGGGGCAGAAAAGCTGTTTGTTTAGATGCTTATTTAGATTTTCAGCTGGACTTTGGTTACCCCAGAAGGGGGTTGAACTTAAAAGGTGACCTGGCTGGAGGACTGGGCTATGGAAGATGTAGACAGAGACAGGACATTGCAGCACCAAAAAAGTGGTCAACATGGGGTACTAGAGGTGAAGCTCCCTGCAATGCCAGGTCCTGACACCTGGGGGTGCTTTTGAGGTGAGTGGAACCCCTTAAAACCTGCCTAAACCTAAGTGCTTTCCTGAATCAAGCACCTTAATGCTGTGGGGATGTTCTAAACTCAAATGTCTCCCTGCTTCCCTGTTATCTCATTCATTCATCTATTTCCCTAGCGTGCTTCTCCCTGTCTTGAGGCCTGATGATCCTAGGAGATGAACATAGGCATTCCCCAGCATCTCTGCTGCTCTGTTGTGAACTGCTCAAATACGTATTTAAAAACTAAACTTAACATGATGTTTTGTGTCAGAGCTGGTGCCTTATACTCAAAAGCTAACTGTAACCAGGGAATCTGGTGTCTGCTATTTAGAGGGGAAAACTGGAAAAGAAGTATCCTGCCACCAGCGAACTCTGATTTTGTTTAAGTTCTTGAGGCTATGGGTTGCCTCTCTGTTTCCTATATTTTTCTTAAAGAGCAGGCAGAGATGAAGAAAAAGGATAAAGAAAGGTTCTTCTTAATGTTAAAAAACCCAAACAGGGTAAGTGTGTACAAAGAGATAAGAAGTTTATAAGAGTATATTTATATACATACCCAAACAGAGAAAACACTATGCATCTAGAGGAAAAATGCTCCAAAAATAGCATTTAAAAGCCTCCCAGAAAACTCCCCAAATGATTACTAGTTCTTATCTGCATATCAGTGGCTGATGCTCATCTGTGGGGACTGAACCTGGCACTAAAAGCATGAGACTCTCCTGCTTGAGCTAACAGTCTAGGTGTAGGATTTTCAGAAGTGCCCAAATAGCAGTGTGATTTATGCTCCTAGATCACTTTGGCATATTTGAAAACTGCATCCGTGTCCATGAGCTCAAAGACAGAAGCGGACTTGAAGACCTTGACACATGGTGTAGGTAGTAGTGTGGGACAAAGAGCCATGCTGTTAGCTTGGGTTACTATTATCCACCCACAGAGACTCAAATCACCCTGAAGATGTTACCTGAATATAGGTTCTGATTTTTTTTCTGCTAAGTTTTCAATACTTACCCTTTGCTCCAGAAGAAACAGGAAGAAGCTGAACTCAGTGCTCCAATCTGCATCATACCAATTAGGACATCACAACTGAACCCTGCCACTCCTTCCCCATTAATGAGAGCAGTCTCTTGCTGTGTCTGGTAGGTCTAAATGCCAATGAGAGCATTAGAACAACTAGATGACCTGGCAAACTGTAGGATATTGGGTACACGTGGCTAAGGGTGGCTCAGATTCCTAGCAAAGAGCTCTAATTTATCTTCGTTGTTGCTGCCAGAGTCCCCTCAATATTAAAAGGGCCTAGCTCCCCAGTGGCAGCAGTGGTGATGTGTTGGCAATGGAGTCTTAGACAGTGCTTTGGAAATAGGGCTGCTTACCTGGAGCTGCTGGTGGAAACGAAAGAAAGGACTATAGTAGGGATGCAAGGATACAGATTTTCCCAAATCATGTGGGTGTCTCTCAAGCAGTCCCTGAAGCAGTTGGGAGCTGGTGCAAAGCACAGAACATAATGTGATGAGCTCCTATGGTTGCGAGTGCAACCACACAACCTGGGAAATGTTTGGTTTTTTTAAATTAAAATACTGATTTTACAAATGCAGAAATGAACTCCATAATGCACGTGTATCAGTCAATATACACATGCTTTCCGTGTGCAGATTCAAAGCCCATTTCTTCAGTCCTTTCTCATGCCAAACTCCAGTAGAGTCGGTGAATGTTTTGCCTGAATATGTCAATACAGGATTTAGGCTTGGTCATGAGTGGTTGCTTTTAAGGCCCATCCCCTACAATTTTACAGTGTAACTGCAGTCCAGTGTATACATTTACAAAACCCCTCTCTTCATTTCATCCAACCCGGAGGGTGCATCATCCATGTCTTGGTTTATGGTGGGAGCTTTAAGGTGTGGCTGAGACTGCTTTGGATGTGACCCCATCTAGAGAAAACTGGTAGACGGAAGAAGCATCTGGGGAATCTGGAAACGATTATATCTGCCCCTCTGACTGAGGGTGTATCTCTGCTCAGTGTCAGTTTGTGGCTTGTAGATATTGTTAGACTCCCAGCTGCTGTTAGATAATCATAGCAGCAGAGACTAGGATGGTTTTATTCAATCTGCAATGGGTCACAATTTTGTGATCCTTCGTCTTGGTTGCAGACCGCACTCCCATCATCCAGGCCTTTGTTGCTTCAAGACCGGACTTATCTTTGGTTATAACTTATCAGTTATCTTTGGTTGTGTCTATGCTTTAACTCAGTTTGGAAACTGAAGGTAGTGCAGAATATGGTGGTTTGCTCGTTAAACAAGAACCTGTTACCATGAGCATGTGGCTCCAGTGCTCTGTGATCTACGCAGGCTGCTTATTGATTTTGGGGAGACTTTAAGGATTTATTTTTTTCCTATAAAACTCTAAATAGTCTGGTATCGCCTTCCTGAGACCTCTTCTTTCTCTTTCTCCTACTGCTATAGCTGAGATCAGTGGAGGTGTTTGAGCTGGTGCTCCTTTGGCGTAAACAAGAGGGAGCCATGTGGAGTGGCCTCTTTTAGTGCAGTGGAAGGCAGTTGGTTTGTTATGACTGTTTGTGTCTTTGTTGGACTGTGTGTGTAATTAGTTGTCAAGAGTGTCCAGAGCCTGCATAGGAATTGTTTTGTATGCAGAAATCAAACCTAAGGAACAGAATAAAGAAATGTATGAACTGTGAATTTAGGGTACATCTTGGGTTATACATCATCTTTTGTGACCCATGAGCAAATTATAAATGTCTCTGTATGACAGGACGTATACAGTGGGATATATTGTAATACCTAGCTCTTATGTAGCACTTGTCATCAGTAGATCTCAAAGTGCTTTACAGAGGAGGGCAGAATCTTTATCATCATTTTATAGACAGGGAAACTGAGGCACAGGACACAACCTGCCCAAGGTCACCCTGCAGCTCAAGGCCTGAGCTGGGAATAGTACCCCGCTCTCCTGAGTTCCAGTCCAGTGCTCTACCCACTGGGCACCACTACCTCCATACTATTTTTTCCACTTAAAAAAAACTTTACTATGTCTTTCCTCAGACCCACAATGCTAAAATCTACAGCCCAGCTATTGAGCACGAGTGAAATAATGAATTGAAGTAATCCCCATGGTTACATCAAACAGCTGAGCTTTCCTTTTTATCTTTGTTCTGAAATGAGTACACAGAGAGAGTAATAGACTCCACATTCCTGGAGCAAATTCAAATGCAACAATACACATGGTGACATTATTCATTGGGTCCTTTGTGATGATATTAAACTGGAACAGAGTTGTCTTTTAATCAGATACTGGTTAAACACATGATATATACCAGATTAGATGAGGGCTAAATATGATCTCATTTAAAAAGGAAATATATTGTTTTATTTTAAAAGCAATTAACTTTCTTGCCCTAGATTGTCCAGATAAATGTCTGAAAGTGACTGATGTAGTGTTGTCGTCTTGACTCAACAAGCAGACTGAAGTGATAGTTCTGACAGATGTGAACTGCTCCATTCATTTCAAACTCTAAAGCCTACTGACTCCAGTGTAAATGTTGACTTCGTTAACATGAAATCCTGTTAATGGAAACATCCAGCTTCTCTGGGATTGTGCGAGTACTGCTTCATTTCATCCCTACAGGGCCCCTAGCTAAAGTGCTAGAGCTACCCACTTGACTCCCAGGAGGGGTGGACTCTTTGGCCTCCTTAAACTTTTTGGGCTCAGTCCTACTCCCATGAAAATCAATAGGAAATTGCCTTCAATGGCAGCAGGCTCCATAGAATAAGAGGACTATTGCTTGGCATGTGATCAGATACCTGCATTTCACACTATACCTATCCTGTAATGATCACAGTCAGATTTTGTTACTCTGCTTTTCAGCAAATTGAAAACTTTGTTTTGGAAGGGCACTAAAAATTAGGTTTCCATGTTCAAAGGAAAACAAAATGGCACCTGCAGAGCTGTCCCTGCATATACATTTCATCTTGAGACCAAAGCCAGGTGAGATCACTTGCTTCTATTTTTTTCCCCCTTCCCTTACTAAGATTCATAGTAGCCTTGTGGTGGAGGGAATTCCCTTGTATTACATTTTGGCAAGAGTGCTGAATGCTTTACTAGACCTTTTCCCCTGCTGCTTTACTCCCCTAGACCCGGTCTCCTGTTTTTCTGGCTGGAGCACTATAGGTTTTATCTCCTTTTAATTTTCAAAAGTGACGAATGATTTTGGGTGTCCATCTTGAGACATCTGAAAAGGGACCTGTGTCTTAGCAGGTACTCAGCACTGTCTTCAAGGTGACTCAACTTGGCACTCAAAAAATTGGAGGGTCCCAAAGACATTATCCACTTTTGAAAATGCAGGCCTATATTACTAACCCTGGTAGACTGCATCGTTAGTAATCTGAGTTTGTGGTGTGCATACAATACTGTGCAATACTTTGACCTCAGCCTTATGGGGAAAATTTGAAACCCTACGCTGTTTACAAAGGAAAGCCATCATAAAATATTTAACAATCATTTCAAGGTCATCTACTACCAAACAATCCCAGGGGAAGTGAATGGCTCAGTATATTGATTATGGGATAGAGACTTTCACTTCTAACACTGCAGCCAGCATGGGAGGGACTAAAAGTCACTGCTGTCTCAGTCAGTGGCCTACATAAAATGACTAGTCAGTCTCACTCCAGTCTTGGTGGGCAGGTCCCACTGATACAACTGTTAACCTTGTTGGTAATCCCAGCAGAGAGGCCTAGAACTAACCTTATGTGGAAATGAGAATCTCCTCTCTTGTCCATTACACAAGCTACCATGATCCTTGCCTCTTTACCAGCTTGGCAGACTCCCGCTGCTGGAAGAGAGGTTTTCACTTTTCAGAGAGAAAAGGAGTACTTGTGGCACCTTAGAGACTAACCAGTTTATTTGAGCATGAGCTTTCGTGAGCTACAGCTCACTTCATCGGATGCATAGCATATCGTGGAAACTGCAGAAGACAAGTTTTTTCATGCAGTTGATAGATTTCCACTCCATGCGGCTAAATGCAGTGCCTTGCATAATGACAGGTTTCAGAGTAACAGCCGTGTTAGTCTGTATTCGTAAAAAGAAAAGGAGTACTTGTGGCACCTTAGAGACTAACCAGTTTATTTGAGCATGAGCTTTCGTGAGCTACAGCTCACTTCATCGGATGCATAGCATATCGTGGAAACTGCAGAAGACAAGTTTTTTCATGCAGTTGATAGATTTCCACTCCATGCGGCTAAATGCAGTGCCTTGCATAGAGAAGCATCAGTTCAAGCGTTGGTTCTTACACTGCTGCTGTTGCTCACTCTTCTCTTTGTGGATGATGATTGCAGTTTTGGGCTGTATAGTATTTTACTCATGAACTGCCTTTATCAACGTGTCCCCAATATCCTACGGCATTGATTTGGCACTTCATAGGGCCAGTACATTTACTTTCATCTTTTAAGGGTTACAGGCCTAGTCACTCCATTTCTAATTTAAGGGTGGATGGGCTGGCTTAGGTAGCCTTATGTGGCTTTTAAGGAAATTAAATATTGCAAAATACCTCCATCAAATACAAGTTTTCCCTTCAAAATACATACGTCTTTCATGTATCCCTCCCCTACCTTGCTTAGACCCCTGCTAATAATTCTCTAAAGCTTTTGTTTCTTTAGGCATTACAGTGCAATTATTGAGTTAAAATCATGTTATTTCAAAGTTTAACCATCTCTCTTTTGGATATAGAGTTGGTTGTCATCAAAATAAAGTTTTTGGGTTTAGAGCTACATGCTGTACTTATGTTTGAGTGTATGCATATACACCTAAATTATCCCTGTTAAACTTAAAATGATGTGTATATGTGGGTGTGTGTACACACACATCATGTATAGTAAGTTTGGCAACAGCTGTAAGTGTACTTTACAAACTGCTGCTTTTGAGCTTGCTGGAGAATATGTTAATAGCTCTGGGGGAAGGTTTATGACCATTTGAATCAATCAAATGACTAAAGTTAGGAATCACCATGAGAAAAAGGGACAAGTGACATTTTACAAAAGTTTGAACCGGCCGCTGGAATTCAATGGACAAGGCATATTGGAAACAACGCTGTGCAAGTTTCACATCCGGTGCAAACAGAAACTGATCATAAAGGACATGGTTTATGTTTCTCGTTTGCAAACAGGATGGCAGAAAAGAAGCGCCACAGAACGCAAGGGACCAGCTGGTCAGTGCGGAAAGCTTTATTATTTTCCTTCAACGCGCTGTCGGCGATGGGCACCGCAAACAAAACAAGCCTGTTCCAAAAAGTGTTGCCTGGAAGCTGTGTGTCTTCAGAAGCGTTTTCCTGCAGCCCCCCCCTTCTCAGCGTTGGGAAGGCTGCTCTCTCGGACGCCTCCCTGGTGCAGAATCCTTTCCCAAGGGAATATAGATCTGGTGGTGTGGGTTCCTTGTTTGAATTCACTCCCGGTTCCCGTCTCTGCAGGGAGCACAGCTCCTTGGCCGCCCTGCGCTGCGTGCAGCATGGAACGAAATAACTTTTTTAAAGCCCTTACTTATGTCCCTTTAAAAGAGGAGTCGCTGCCCCACTTTTAGGACCCTTTTTGGACATTCCCGCGCTCAGACCTGTTATATTAACAGCTAGGTTCATTTAATCCCCCCACCTCCTTTATTCGGCCCTGCTGGCAGGTGTCACTCGTTTTGCAGGTGTGTGGTCTGGGGAGGGGGCACACACACACTCTGTCCCTCTCGAATCTGGAGACTGATTTTTGTTTTTAAGGCCAGTTTTTTTAAAGTCTCTCCTTGCAGTGCGGAACGACTGCGAGATCTTGGCATTCCGAGCAGCCCATCTCCACTCGTCGTTTATTTCTTTTAAATCTCCCTCCTTTTACTCGTCCCCGTTTTTACACCCAGCCCTGTTTGTTTTTCTCAGCAAGGTGGGTTACCTCCCCTCCCAGCCCCGTCCCCCCCCTCGCTAGTATTTTGCCCGGTGCCAAGCTCTGAGTTTTCAGATTCGCCTCCCCTTCTGCAGCCTCCCTCCCCAGCCCCATCGGAGGAAATATTACAATGTTGCAAGCTGACGTAAGGACATTACAAGGAAAGGGCTACATTTCGGAGTGTTTATGAAAAGCCGCGGTACTGTACTGTCACCAGGGGGCACGCAATATAATGCATTTCGCCAAACATTTTGGATAATAATCATTTACCAACAACAACACACAAAAAAGCCCCAGCTCGCCTGGAGCTCGCAGAGCCAGAGAGGAGCCATGCAGCCAAAGTTTGGGAAGCCCTTTATTATTTTTCTGACATTGCGAGCTCGCCCTTGAGGAACTGTAATTGCATTATCTGATTTTTTTTCCACCCTTCTTCTCTCCCCCCCCCTTTCCCCTCCCCGCTCCGTCTCTCGACATTGCAATTTTTTTGCTTGCGTTTTGGAAGGAGAAGCCGCCAGCTACCGAGCGGCAGGAGCCGCCGCCAGCCCTGCTCGCTTGCCTGGGAGTCCAGTGTTGTTTTGAAGGGAGCTCAGCTAACATGGCGACGGTGCCCGTCTATTGCATCTGCAGGCTGCCCTACGACGTAACCCGCTTCATGATCGAGTGCGATGCCTGCAAGGACTGGTTCCACGGCAGGTAACACAAAGGGCTCGGGCCTGCTGTCCCCCCCCCTTCCTCCCCCGCACCCCGCTCGGGCTGCGATCGCCCCTTCTCGCCCTTCGCCGCCTTGTCTCTCCGGGGCAGAGGGAGGCAGGCGGCGGAGCTGCCGCCGCTGCTGTTGCTGTGTGCAGTTTTCCAACAGGCCTTTTTGGAGAGGAGGAGGAGGAGCCTCGCTGCCCCCGGCCCTCGCTGCTGGGGCTTTTTTTTTTTTTTTTGGGGGGGGGGGTTGTTTTGTAAATGTTCGGTTCTCAGCACAATGCCTCCCCCCCCCCCCCCCCGGTCATGGGGGGCTATTGTCCTGGCGGGGGCGGGGGCGGCTCTGGCTCACGCCTGCTTTCCGGACCATTGCACCGCTGCCTGGTGGGCTCGTTGTGCGGGGCCCGGGGAAGCGGCTGCCGGCCGGGGGCTTGCAGCAGCGGACGCAGGGCTTGCGGTGGCCGGGCTCGCGGGAGCTTGTCCCGGGGAGGCGGCGGCCGCTGGGCCGGGCTCCGCTGTGGCGCGCGGGCGGCTCGGCTCCCGTGTGACAGGGGCACAATGGCCGGAGCAGCCTGAGCCGAGCGCCGGGCAGGGCCCGCCCGGCCCGCGGCACATGGGCGGGGGAAGGGGGCTCGGAGACAGGCGAGCGCGGGCCCCGCAGCGGCAAGGCGGGCTGCGGGCAAGACCCCGAGAGGCGGGTAGGGGCCGGGCTGGCAGCCCCCGGCCGCTGCGGTGGGAGCCGGCTTGCCCCGGGAGCAGGGGCGCCCCTGGGCGCGCTTGGCGCCCGGCGGGGGGGGGAGACCCCGCTAGCTCACAGCCCGCCCCTGCCACGGCAGGGCCTCTCGGGGGCTGCACCGAGCCACGCCAGTGTGCCCAGGGACGTGGGGGGCGAGACCCCCGAGCAGCCCTCAGACCTCCCACCGCCTAACAGCCCCCCATGACTGACCCCCCCACCTCCTAGCAACCCTCTGACCTCCCACCACATAGCAGCCCCTTGTGACTGAGCCCCCCACGCCCCAGAGCAGCCCCCTGTGACTGTCACCCCACGGTTTTCAAGCGGTGCCTAGAGCAAAGGGAGGGGACTTCGGAGCCCACTGACAATTAGCAGCGTGTTAACAATTTAACAACAAAACTAACCTATTGCAATCGTTTAACCCTGAGGTCAGTGACACTCAGCAGAACGGGTGCCGCCGCCCCTGCCCTCTCTCATTGTATCGCTACTGGGGGAGCGTGGGTTCGGAATACGTTGCTTTGCCCCTTTGTCATGTAACCACTACATTGCATTATCGCTGAGTCAACAGCATTGCTATGATCTTGGTGTCACAACAGTAAGTTTCTGGGATCACAGGGATTGCCCGAACAAAACAGAGCCCCCAGGTGACTTACAGCTACTCAGCTATAAAGTGACTGAACTTTATATCTCCACAACTTTCGTGAGGAGGGGGGGCAATGAAGTTTGGGAGAGTTTGTTCAGGAGCAGACAAAGGGAGAGGCTTCTCTTTTTATTTATTTCATATTAAACCATGGTATAGAAGGTATGGTTGAGGTTTTATGTAAGTGACAATATTGGACCAATTTCTGTTGTTGAGAGAGACAAGCTTTGGAGCTTAAACAGAGCTCTTCTGGGGTGGGGGTGTTATTTAGAGGAACAAATACTGTGAAACTGAACTTCAAGAACCTTTCTTTTTCTTTTAGGAATGGGGAAGTTAGTTAAAAATAATGTAAAGAAAGTTAAGGGGATTATAACTCAGAGAATCACCTTGAGGATTGTTTAAAAATAAACTTTATTATTAGAGTCATACAAGGTTTGTGTACTCCAGATCAACAAAAATTAAAATCAAGGGAAACACAGAGGGGGGGTTGAACAGCAAGGTACCAGAGGTTTAGAATTAAAATGGTGTCCTTTTAAAAATTGACTCAAATTATACTAATAGAATGGAAAACATCTTCAGTAGTTATTTGAAAAACCAAGAGGAAACTTGAGGAGTAAGTAGCCAGAAGTATACAAAATAATAAGATATTCTTCTAAGTTTATCTAGAGTACTGTTGGAAGCCATTAGGAGGGTCAGTGTGACTGCGAGTCCCTCAGGATGGAAAGGTGGACATAAAAAGCAATTCTTTATAAGTAGTAAAGGTCAGATACTGTGACAGATCGAAGTATCAAAAAAGAAGTGAAATTAAAATAGAGTCAATCACCAGGGCCAAAGATGTAATTTATCTCTTAGTTCTAAAAGAATTCAAGAACGAAGTAGCTTAGTTAAAAACTATTGGAAAAATAATAGGGAAATCATTTAAAGAGTGTGTTAAGCTCCTAAACTGAGTGCACACCGTGTGATAGGTATTCTGTAAGCGTAAATTGTGACTCTCTCCTGTTAACTCTTTTGAAGAGTTCTCACAGAATACCAGATAAAGGAGATAGGTTGGAGCAGGCTAAGGGCTTGTTTTCACTGTCACTGATGTCAGTGGGTACTGGAGCAGGCCCGAAACCAACTAATGGAGACTGAGCTGGAGATAGTTTATAGAGGTATTTCAAAAGGAATTTGATAAACTTCCTTCCAAGAGGCTATTATAGAAACTTGTTAACTGTGGGGGGAGAAGTAAAGTCTCATCATGGATTTAAAAAGTGGTTCAGAAATGTGAAGCAAAGTGTGTGAATTAATGGCCAGTTTTTATAGGTGAAAATGTTAGCAGTGGGGTGCTCTAGGGTTATGAACTAGACAAATTTCCAGAGTGGTGTGCAGTATCTCATGTTTGTTAAGGATTTGGAAGAGAGGGGTGACAGAGAGGTGATAAAAATTAAATAGCCAAGACTAAAGAGGATTGTGAGAACTCAAGTAGGACCTAAAATCTCAGGGTTTTAAGACCGAATGGTGGCACAGTAAAGTCAACATAGACAAGTAAGTAAGAAGGGACTAGTTAAGATACTTGTATACACTGATGGGTTTTGAAGGGAAATGCTCAGGAAAATGATCTCTGTATGTCTGTGGACAGCTCAATGAAGACAAAGCTCAGTGATAGTGAAATAGGATGTTCTACGTGGTATTAGAAGGGAAAGAACGTAATAGCAAACGGGTGGTATATCTTCACCTTGCGAACTGTGTTCAGTTTTAATGATCTTAAATAGAAATAGCAGCAAACATAAAGGTTCAGAGATGGACTCTAAAAATAACTAGGGACTTTGAGAAAGATGGGGCTTCCACACAAGGAGAGATTAAAAAGACTTGGTATTTACTTTGAAGAAGAGACGCAGAAGAAGTGGTATGATAGAAGAGAGAGGCCATTTGGATGCTCTTATTTGCCTTTTTTCATAATATAAGCACAAAGAGGTAATCAATAGAAAAAACATACCTGGTGGTTTAGTTTTTTTAAAAAATCATGGGTGTCTTTTAGAGACCTCAATCTTGCAAGTTTGTGTGTGTGTGTATATTTTACACTACCACCAAAAACTGTTGTTTTTAAAATAATGTAATTTGTTTCAATAAAATATACATAACAATCTTAAACTCATGTCACACATTCTGTGCACTTATGATAGTCACAAAAAAGTTCATTTTATTTCTGAATTATTTACAAGCTTAATACATTGTCTTAATATTCAAACTAATCAATGTACAAAGAGGCTCATCAAAATTAGTAATTTTTGAAGGGGGAGAACTTTATTGATTTCTTCAAGTACTGTGGTAGGCTGTGGGATTTCTTAAAAATTCCATAATCCCTATTTTGTTTTTGTGGAAATGGCTCAGGTGTTTTCCTGATTCCTCTGTGATGGGGCTTTCCAAACTTTTTCGTAGCGTGCACCACATCTTAATAGAGATATTTCATGGGCTACTTCACATCACATTCCTAATGTCTCCTCTCATTTGACATTGAATAACATCCCCGTGGCAACTGCAACAATTGCTTATATAGGAAATTAATATTAGAAAAGTATTAAATTTATTTTAGGCTTTCATTTAATGTACTTTAGCATCTGGAAATAAGAATGAGGAGCAAGTGCTAACTGACTAGCCAGCTCTCTGCAGACCACCAGGAAGTGCTCTGCAGATCTCTAGTGGTCCATGGACACCAGTTTGGACATCATTACTCCGTGATATTATCTGACAAAATTACCTGAGAGAGATCCAGGTTTCTCATGCCTGGTGAAAGCCAGTCAGAAGCTTTTTGGGTTTGTTACCTTCTCTTGGGAGGACAAGATACCAAACATCCTTAAAGAAACAATGGTTAGACCTTTCTCAAGAAGCCATCTCTTAATGTTAATTATCTCTCCAGTTGCCAGTTATTACCATGTTTCAAACTTTTCATTTTTGGGGAAGATTACACTTCAGTAGGCATCTTTTTATTTTCTGGATTCCTATCATGTTGGTTTCAGGATTGTGTATGTTATAGTGATTGCATTCATATAGTTGGTTGATGAACTCCTGGCCCTAGACAAAGGTCACGAGTCTGATGATTTTGTTAGAACTAGAGCTTTTGATAATGTTGCCCAGGTGGTGGTCCTGATATGTTGGCAGGGTGTAAAAGGGGTGAGTGGAACTGTTCTTCACTGGTTCTGCTCTTTCCTTTTGGAATGGTTTCAGAGGATCTGTGAAGCTCTTCTCATCTGTGGTTCCATACTGCTGTCCCTTCCGTGCAACATGCACAAGGCCCTTTGAGAGTGTTTGTGTTAATGTTTGGGGCTACAGTGTCACCAATATGAAGATGACCTCCTTGTTTGTGCTTCTCATTAGATTGAGACTGAATAATTTCCTTGTTCTGTCCAGGCCCTGCGAAAACAAGTTGGCTGAAGCTCAACCCACAAATGATGGAGGTGATGCGTGTTGGCTAGGGAAAACAACCTGAGGAGTTGCCGATAGGAGTTTGGCTGCTCTGTTTGTTAATGGAGAATGTCCGTCCTTTCCCAAAGAGATTCACTCTCTTGGGATACTTTTAGATTCCCAGCTGCTCTTGGCTTCCCAGGTAGCAGTGGTAGTTCATGGTGCTGTCTTTCATCTGTGGTGATTTACGAGGTTACCGCCTTTCTTTAAAGTGACACTGTCACCTCCAGGTTTGACTACTGCAGTGTGCTCTACCTCGGCTACCTTTAGCAACCACTTGGAATGTTTAGCTAATGTAGAATGCAGTGGACCTCCAACTTCGTGGAGTGGTTTGGTGGCTCTGTGAACTGCACAGGCTTCTCATCTGCTTCCAGGAGCAATGGAGGGTGTGGGTTCTAATATATAAAACCATGTATGGTATGGTACCTGCCTGCCTTAGGGAGAGCCTCCTTTCTTTTGAACCCACACTGCAGCTGAAATCAGCTAAGATGCTTTGACTCTTCTTAGCTTATGCGCATCTGTGCCTCAGATAGCGCATGACCAGGATTCATCACCAAATTTGGATTTCTGGTTGGATCATTAGCTGGCCCAGGCCGGGTACTGACAGGGAGTGTGACGTGAATGCTGATCCATGCCTCCCAGGGTTCTTTGACTGACAGCCTATGAATGCAAACCCCTTGAGGGCTGGAGGGAGACCTGTTCAGTGGCAAGACCCAGCTATCGTACTTGCTCATTCTGGAAGTGTGCCAGAATCTAAAGTTTTCTGAACTTTAGAGCAGAGCAAGGCAAGGCTTTTTGTTCAAGTATTTCCTTAACTATGGAACAATATTGGCTTATTTATTAAGGTTGATAGGTACAGGAAGGTGAGTTGTTTATCCTCTTAGCTGTGGGAGTTTAACATGGTGTTTCATTAATTTATATCAGGCACCCAGATGCCATAAGAGGGGTACATACAATCATTCACTAAATAGAAAGAAGAAAGGGAAATACTTTTTTTTGCACCACATATATTTAAGCCATGGAACCCTTTGCCACAAGAAATCATCATGGTAAATAACTTAGTAAGATTAAAAAATGATTAGCTATTTAGAATGACAAGGGTAACACCCACAGTTCCCACAGGTAGAATAAAACTGAGTGTGCTAAACCTGATGCATTGATACTTAAGATGAATACCAGCTGGAGTATTGACCATTATTGGGAAATAGCTCTCTTTTGGTATGGAAATTCTAAGTTCCTATCAATGTTCTATCTAGTCTAGTATCCTATGTCTGACAGCGGCCAATTCTGGATGCTTGGATTAAGGTATAAACTCCTCATAATGCACTTTGGTTTGCAATACCATACAATGGAAGATTGTAACTATAGATTCAACTCCTGTTTGTATAAATATAAATATAAATCCTGTTTTGAATCTTACTGACTAGTTTCCCTCAATATTATCAAGTGTCAATGTGTTTTGCAGATTTACACTGCACAAACAGTGTTTCATTTAGTACAGGGAATTAAAAATATGAAAAAAAGTTGCATATGTTTAGTTGTTTAATTTTATATCTTAAAGATTTTAGGTGTTTCAGAGTACCCTAAAGGAATAATCCGCATTAAGGGCTGGTCTATACAGGGAAACTTACTTGAATAGCTGTTGTGGAATAAATTGTTCCACAAAGCACACTAATTATTTTGGAACAGAGTATTCACATGCAGAGCTATTCTGGAGTTGTTATTCCAGTCATTTTCCCCATGTAGACAAGCCCTTAGTGGGAATTGTCTGCTTTTTAAAAAAACTAACTTGTTTGTTTGAAACCTGGTGCAACAGTGTTTGAAACTAATATAAAAATACATTTTAAGCCTGCTTCCATTGAAGTCAATGTGTGTTTTATCATTTATTTCAATGGGAGTAGGATCAGGAACAACATAAGAACATAAGAAAGGTCATACTGGGTCAGATCAAAGGTCCATCTAGCCCAGTATCCTGTCTTCTGACAGTGCCTAATACTGGGTGCCCCAGAGGAAATGAACAGAACAGGTAATCATCAAGTGATCCATCCCTTGTCGCCCATTCCCAGCTTCTGGCAAACAGAGGCTAGGGATGCTATCCTTGCCCATCCTGGCTAATAGCTATTGAGGGACCTATCCTCTGTGAATTTATCTAGTTCTTTTTTGAACCCTGTTGTAGTCTTGGCCTTCACAACATCCTCTGGCAAAGAGTTCCACAGGTTGACTGTGCATTGTGTGAAGAAATACTTCCTTTTGTTTGTTTTACACCTGCTGCCTATTAATTTCATTTGGTGACCCCTAGTTCTGATGTGATGAGGAGTAAATAACACTCTCCACATCAGTCATGATTTTAGAGACCTCAATCACATCCCCCTTTAGTCGTCTCTTTTCCAAGCTGAAAAGTCCCAGTCTTATTAATCTCTCCTCATGTGGAAGCCGTTCCATACCCCTAGTAATTTTTTTTGGCCTTTTCTGAACCTTTTCCAATTCCAATATATCTTTTTTGAGATGGGGCGACCACATCTGCATGCAGTATTCAAGATGTGGGCATACCATGGATTTATATAGACTCGGGCAACATGCTATTCTCTGTCTTATTATCTGTTCGCTTTTTTTCACTGCCGCTGCACATTGAGTGGATGTTTTCAGAGAACTAGCCACACTGACTCCAAGATCTCTTTCTTGAATGGTAACAGCTAAATTAGACCCCATCATTTTATATGTATAGTTGGGATTATGTTTTCCAATGTGCATCACTTTGCATTTATCAATATTGAATTTCATCTGCCGTTTTGTGGCCCAGTCACACAGTTTTGAGAGATCTTTTTGTAGCTCTTTGTAGTCTGCCTGGGACTTAACTATCTTGAGTAGTTTTGTGACATCTGCAAATTTTGCCACCTCACTGTTTACCCCTTTTTCCAGATCATTTATGAATATGTTGAATAGGCTGTATCCCAGTACATACACCTGGGGGACACCACTATTTACCTCTCTCCATTCTGAAAACTGACCATTTATTTCTACCCTTTGTTTCCTGTCTTTTAACCAGTTGCCAATCCATGTGAGGACCTTCTCTCTTATCCCATGACAGCTTACTTTGCTTAAGAGGGACCTTGTCAAAGGCTTTCTGAAAATCTAAGTACAGTAACTCCTCACTTAAAGTCCCCTTGGTTAATGTTGTTTCATTGCTGATCAATTAGGGAACACGCTCCTTTAAAGTTGCGCAATGCTCCATTATAACATTGTTTGGCAGCTGCCTGCTTTGTCCACTACCTGCAGGAAGAGCAGCATGTTGGAGCTAGCTGGTGGGGGTTTGGAACCAGGGTGGGCCGGCAGCCCCCCAACAGCTCCCCGCTCCCCTAAGTTCCCTGTGTGGCAGCCGCCCAGCAGGCTATCAATTGCCGGGGAGTTCAGCTGTCCCTCCCCCCACTGCTATGTGCTGCTCCTGCCCTCCCCGGAGCCTCTTGCTTGCTGTGCAGGGGGACAGGGGTGCTAATGTCAGGGTGTCCCCCTCCCCCTGCTCCTGCCCTCCACTCCTTTACCCCATCTCCACCGGGGCGGGGGGGGGGGGCAGGACGGACACAACAGGGCTCAGGACGGAGGGAGCTTGCTGGCAGCAGCTGCTGTCTCAACTTGCTGATCTACTTAAAAAGGCAGTGTACTTAGAGTGGGGTCAGCATACTTAAAGGGGCAATGCACGTCTCTCTCTAGCTTGCTGTCTCCCCTCCCTCCATTTGTGCTGTCTTGTAGAGTGTGAGGCTACGTTAACAACAATGTGTTAACCCTTGAGGGCTCAGCCGAATGCTAGTTCATCATTTAGCAGTAAGGCATTCCCTGGGAAATATCCCACCGTCTTCCACCCTCTGACTTCATCACCTCAATCAGACTTCACAATCATCATTGCTGTGTACAGTAGTAAATTGTTTGTTTAAAACTTATGCTGTGTATATATATGTGTGTGTGTATAATAGTCTTTTGTCTGGTGAAAAAAAATTCCCTGGAACCTAATCCCCCCTATTTACATTAATTCTTATGGGGAAATTGGATTCACTTAACATCGTTTCGCTTAAAGTAGCATTTTTCAGGAACATAACTACAACGTTAAGCGAGGTGTTGCTGTACACTATATCCACTGGATCCCCTTAGTCCACATGCCTGTTGACCCCCTCAAAGAATTCTAGTAGATTGATGAGGTCTGATTTTCCCTTTACAAAAACCGTGTTGACTCTTCCCCAACAAATTATGTTAATCTCTGTTTATGTCTATAGTTTCAACCAGTTTTGATTGACTAGTTCAAACCAGTCAGGCTTACCGGCCTGTAATTGCTGGGATTACCTCTGGAGCCCTTTTTAAAAATTGGCGTCACTTTAGCTATCCGAGGCCTTTACGTTAGTCTGGAAGTTTAAAAGAGTTTAAAGAATTTAAAGTACCACTTACCATTCAAATCCATGTGGAGTCTCTGTACTTCCTTTTGTTGCAGTCTTTTAAGGGGAGGTCAAATTTTCATTGGCTTTCTAATCAGATCAGGAACCCCACACTTAGCCTTCCTTCATAAATATGGGATTCAGAATTAAGTTCCCATGCTAATTATCTAAACATAGTTTTCAGCTGCAAATGAACTCTGACCAGCAGGTAAAGCAAAACAATATTGTGAAGCCCGTCAGTGTTGAGTTCTTGATCCCGTAGAATTACCAGAGGTAATTGTTTCACCACTTTTCTTGTTTTAAGATACATAACTATGGAAAGAGATTTACAGTGGAAACTATAACAATCTTAACATGCCGTAGGATACTTCTGATTGATACTCCATTATCTCCAGAGACCTTGTGATGTCAGTCATAATATCAAGACTACTTTGCATGCATTTATTAATAAAAACAGAGAATATTCTTCATATACACTGTGGATTGTCAAATTATTAATAATGCATCCTGTTTTATTTTCTGGAAAAAAATTGCCAAAGGGCCAAAACGTGGTGTGAATGAAAAAAGGTTGAATTACTCAGCCCTAAAAATAAAAAGTTTACAATGGGAACTGCAAGTTGACCTTAACTCTGAGGTGCCAGAATTCTAATACTGACAACCCCAGGCAAAGCACTTCAGTAGTTACACAGCACTTTATTTCTAAAGTACGGGCTCCACGTTCAGATATGCATGCAAGGAGAAAGTGGATTAGCTTCCTCAGAATAGTCAGTTCTTTTATCTTTGGGTTTTCTGTTCCCTTTTGGAACACTGCCCAGGTATCAAACTAGTATTCCGTAGGTGTTAGCATGATATCTAGCGCTGTAATGCTGACTTTCGAGCTGAGTGGGCTTTTCACTCCTGAACAGTGCTTTGTTGTAGGATTCAGTTTGACTATTGATTAGAAAGCTCACAGGTTTTCAGTATCTGTGTGCTTGAGGCTCAGGCACTATAGCATGGTGAAAAAGAGTGGTCCTTATTGATAGGTGTGGGACTGGAAATATAAAGTCTTGTATTTAAACCTGTTTGTTAGAATATATAATGGCCCAAATTTGCAAAAGGGTCCAACATGAGGCAGTTTGAGCCTCATTTTCAGAGTGCTGAGTACCCAATTTTTATTCATAGCAAATAGGATAATGAATGCTTAGCACTTCTCTCAAAGGCAGCCTGTAGTCTCTCAGCTTAGAAGCTCAAAAGTCAAGGAACCCCAAATTAGTGGATATTTTAGAAAATATGGATCTAAATGATAGTAACTGTAGACACTTATATGATAGGAACAGGCCTGCAAGTGTGTTAGTGAGATACTAGCATCTGACAGCAAGTAATAGACTTGTCCAGTTGCACTTCTAGTATGTGTGAAAGTCCTTTAAAGATAAAAGGATTTTACAACAGAAAGTATAATAATGTTATGAATATTAGACACAATTCAGGTTTAATTAAAAAAAATCTAGCAGAAGGCTCCAGTGCCCACCATGAACCAAAAACCTGTTGCTGAACCACATTTGGGGCCCAATTCAAGGACAAAATGTCTGTTAACTTCAATGAGTGCAAGATTGGACCCTTAAGCAGCTGGCAGTTTTTAGCCAGAAAGGTTCAAACAGCATCATTTTCCAGGTATAGTTAGTAAAGGGAAATAAACTCTGCCAGTGAGCAAGGAGGAGGTAGATTAGCTCACCCACTGTTTGTAACCTGAATATGTCTGTGGTGGGGGAGAGTAGAGATTTTGTTTAATATTTCTGCAGAACCAGTTAAAACAATTTAACCATATATGAGGAAAAAAATTGTTGCTGGACAGAGAAACTTTGTCACGATTATTGTAACTCTTTAAAAATGATTCCCCTTTATTTTTGACAGCTATCTCAACCCGTTCCTTCTCTCCCTAATAGGCAGACTCTTCCATTAACATTGTCACCATTTGTTGATCTGTTTGAACCTGTGTAATGTGAATGGAACTATTATGGTTCTTCCATGGTTCTCATGATTATTCCAGTTTTTACATAGGGGGCTAGATGGCTTGGGAGATTGGCAATGAGTGTGTAGTGCCTTTTACCACCAGGTTATTTGTTTGGGTCTGGTTAAAGTTGGCAGAGATCCGATGTTATTACCACCTCATGGCTGTTCAGTGACCTTTGTGAAATGAGTTGGTGGGCTCCATTTTTTACCTAGGTGATAGATAGATAGGAAACACATCACAAAACCGACTCTGGGCAAAATTCTGAAGTCAATGAGTGTTTTGCTATTTAGGTCAGTAGAGTCAGGATTTCACCCCATATCTGTTGGCAACATTTTGAAAGCCCCAGTGGAGAGGCCAAGATTTGGATGAGCAATGGCACCCCTAATGGCACTCCCCCTATCAGGATACCAGATGTAGAGGGGGGTCAGTGGGGAAACTGGAAAAGGTTCACTCTCAGTCTTTGCTGCTTGCCAGTGTTCTGGGCATGGACAACTTCATTCTCCAGTGCTGTTAATCTTTGTGCCTTGCATGAGCACTGCATGCATGTCAGTTTTAAAAGTGAATGATCTTTTTGCTGGAACTTTTATGAGCAAAATTATATTACACTTTAATTATATTACACATTCAAATTCTGCATGAAATCTCAGCAAATATAAACTTGTACGAGTCGTGTAATACTCTGATAATCCCAGTTAATACAACTACCAGTCAGCCAAAGGGCAATAATTTTCCCTGATGTAATAACTTCCTTTCCTGTTAATCAGAAACTGAGTTTATTCAAAATGTTTTGCATCTACTCTCTACATTTAGATAAACATGGTTGAATGGTATTAAAAAATCTGGTATAATGATGCATTGTAATGACTCCAGAGACTTCGCTGCAATGTAAGTATCCTAAGTTTTGTTTAAATTGACCAGATTTTTCACAGTAGCCATTTTATGCATCTAATCTGTGGCATGGAACACAATGTGCACGTATTAAAAATTCTTAGACCTCACTATTTTACATATAAAGTATCTCCTCTCTCAACTTAAACAACCCTCAGTTATTTCTAAATTAGTATTTGAAAACAGTAGAAGTGTATCATCTGTTTTAGGTATGTTATTTTCATATTGCTGTTCATCTCCATAGTATCTGAGTACCTTCCACAAAGGGTATGTCTACACTCGGAGCTAGAGGTGTGATTCCCATCTCGAATCATACTTGGGCTAGCTCTCATCGAGCTAGCATGCTAAAAATAGAATGTGGCCATTGCAGTGTTATCTGAGACCTTCAGCATGTAATCGGGGTGCTACCTGTCCCACTGCTGCAGCTGCATTCTGTTTTTAGCGCACGAGCTCAGTGAGAGCTACCATGAGTATGTCTCTTCGAATTGGGAATCACACCCCTAGCTCCAAGTGTAGGCACACCCTTAGAACAGATTGGCAGTAGCTAGGTCCCTAGTAGACTTCATGCAATCTCTGACTCTTCTCCCTTTTCAGGCCACAAAAAAGAGATTTATTAGTTTATTTAAATGACTTCAAAATTTTATTTGTAAAGGTGTAATTGTTAAATGTGCAGAAAGTGTGGTAGATATTTTACAATCTAATCCATTACAGATCAGTCATGTTAACGCTTTTTAAACAATGCATTCCTAGGCTGAGAATATATGCATTAAGTGTCAGTGCAGTATGATTTGGAAAGGCCAAGTAATAAGCCCCTGTGCACACAGAGCTAAATTCATCCTGGAAAACAGTGACATTATTCCCGCAAAGTGTTTAACCTGTGGGGTTTATAACACAATTGCTGCTATATCTGTATCTATGATGATACTGTTAAAATAGCAGGATATGTAAAAAGTTTACCTGGCTACTGTAATTGAAATCATCATTGTCTCTTTTGAAGAACGCAATTTACTTACCACTATAAAGAATGAAGAAGTCCAGCCACTTCTGAAGTAACCCACACCGGACACCATCATCACCTTGTCTCCTAGCTCCCTTAACTAGACAAACTCATTAAGAAAGTGGTGATGACCAAACTCCAATGGTTTCTCAGCTTTGCTGATATCCTCTACTCCTTGGAGTCAGGCTTCTGGTAGGGATATGGCACAGTTTGCTGATGGATGATTTTCTCTTGGCCTTGGATAGCAAACAAACCTTCATGATTACACTGTTTGGTCTCTCAGCAGTCTTCAGTACGGTTGACTGTGCAGGACTGGATTTAGGGGCGGGCGACCCACGCAACCGCATGGAGTGCCAGGCTTGGGGGGTGCTGGGCTTGGGGTGCTGTAAGGTATTCAAAAGTTTAACAAATGGGGGAGAGGCGCTGAAGGCACTTCTCACCTGGAGTGCCATTTGATCTAGGGCCGGCCCTGACTGTAAGGGGCTGAAGAAATGCCTAAGAGACCTAGGAGAAGTAAATGTGGTAGCTCTTCACTGTCTCAGACAGGCTCCCCAAAACCTAGCTAGAGTGACCAGATGTCCTGATTTTACAGGGACGGTCCTGATTTTTGGGGCTTTTTCTTATATAGGCACCTATTACACCCCACCCCGTCCCGATTTTTCACACTTGCTATCTGGTCACTCTACTAGACATGCTGTGTACGTGGTCCCCCAGTCCAGCAGAGCACCTCTACACTTTAAGCGTGTGAGTAGCCTACTGAAATTAATGGAGCTATTCACATAACAGAAGCTAGGCACATATTTAAGTGCATTACTGGATCCGGTCTAAGGCCTGTCACATGGAATCCAGCAGGATTCTGTGCTTTCGTCCATCATTTTCAATATCAGTGGCTAGGGCTGGGCAAAAAACTAACAGGAAATATGCTCCAGTGAAAAGCAGATCTTTTTTTCAATGAAAACATTTGTAGAAGATTTCTGCCCTCCCCCCCCTCCCCATTTTTCAACCTGTTCTCATATGTATTAAAGCTGGCACATGTAGCAACACTTATAGTTAAGGTTACCTAAATGTTTCCATTATAAAACATCATTTTTAGTTGCTAATAACTTTCTCAACATTTTAGCATTTCAGCAAAAATAGGTATTCTTGCTCCCAGATAAGGGGCACATTTTTCCCCCTAAAATTTTCATCAAACATATTTCAAAGATATAAGGATTGAAAAAATTCAGATTTTCTGCTAAGAAACAATTGTTGTGACTTTTTTTAGCACCTCAATGGAAGGTGTTGGAAACTTGAAATTTGATAAAGAGGTAGTCCATATGTCATACCGGCCTTACATTGGTCTGGAAAAGAAGCCCATATTTAATGCATGTTCACTGTTAAAACATTTAATACTAATAATCTCTCAGTGTTCCACTGGCACAGTAGATGTGTTATGTGAATACAGAAGGAGAATTTCCATGAATAGATGATATCTCTGGATTTCGTTGGATTTGCACGTGTGTTTGTCAAAGTGTGCAAACACCGACTGAGCACTTTACTTTGCACCATATATGTTCTTTGCCTGGAGCTTTTTGTATGAAATATTTATATATACATATAAGATTATTGGGAGACCATGCATACCATGGACATGAACTAATACTTCTCAAATGATGCAGCTTCCTTCATTTCAGTGCTGGAAAGAAATAAACGGATGAAAATTATTTGGTTCAATCATAATTTAGAGAATGCAGAAGTGATAAAGGTAGGAAGTAGCACTGTCAAACGATTAAAAAAAATCACAATTGTGAGATTTTAAAAAGTCATGATTAATTGCAGTTTTAATCAGACTGTTAAATTTAAATTGGTAACATTATTATTATAAATATTTTGGACTTTTTTTCTACATTTTCAAATATATTGATTTCAGTTATAACACAGAATACAAAGTGTACAGGGCTCAGTTTGTATTTGATTACAAATATTTGCATTGTAAAAAGATAAAAGCAATAGTATTTTTCAATTCACCTTGTACAAGTACTGTAGTGCAATCTCTTTATTGTGAAAGTGCAACTTACAAATGTAGATTTTTAAAATATATACAACTGCAGTCAAAAACAAAACAATGTGTAAAATTTTAGAGCCTACAAGTCCACTTAGTCCTACTTCTAGTTCAGCCAATGTCTCAGACAAACAAGTTTGTTTACATTTACAGGAGATAATGCTGCCTGCTTTTTATTTACAATGTCACATGAAAATGAGAACAGACATTCACATGGCACTATTGTAATATAAAGTGAGCACTGTACACTTTGTATTCTGTTGTAATTGAAATCAGTATAGAAAAACATCCAAAAGTATTTATAATTTTAAATTGGTATTCTATTATTGTTTAACAGTGCAATTACAACTGTGATTAATTGCCACTATTTTTTTAAATCTAGTTAATTTGTTTTCCGTTAATTGCATGAGTCAGCTGCAATTGATAGCCCTAGTAGGAAGAATAAAGCACTTGCAGAAGCTGGCTAAGATACCAACCCCATCAATGCATCTGACCACATAAGTTCCCTCTAAGCTGCGTGGCTGTGCAGCTGCCTGTTAAGCCCCATGCAGGGGCTCGGGGGGGGGGGAGGGGGAGTTGCTTCTCCCCCAGCGCGGACCTACTGCGTCAGGGAGAGGTGCCCCTCCCTCTGCCTGGCCCAGCCCAGCCAGAGCTGCTGCACCTGGGGAGAGGCACCTCTCCTCCAGCCCCGAGCTGCTATGGCGAGAGACGACTGGGGGGAGTCTTCTTTCCCACCGCAGCACTCAGGCAGCCTGCACCTCAAACCTCTCATCCCTTGTCCTACCCCAGAGCCCGCACCCCCCACACCGCAAACCTCTGCCCCAGCCCTGAACCCCTCATCCCCAGCCCCACCCCAGAGCCTGCACCCCAAGCCAGAGCCCTCATTCCCCTACACCCCAACCCTCTGCCCCAGCCCTGAGCCCTCTCCTGCGCCCTGAACCCCTCATCCCCAGCCATACCCCAGATCCCGCATCCCCAACCAGAGCCCACATCCCAACCCTCTGCCCCAGCTCTGAGCCCCCTCCCACATTCTAAACCCCTCGGCCTCACCCCCACAACATGAATTTTGTTACGTGCACCAATATGGAGGTGATATGTGACATTTCACCTCCATATTGGTGCACATAACAAAATTCATTCCGCACATGGATGTAAAAAATTAGAGGGAACGCTACTGACCACCATTCTTCAAAGTAGTGCATAGGTTTGGGGTTATGTTGAACTCCTCATAGCACCTAGATACACAGATTGCAGCAGTGACAGGGAACGCTTTCCACCTCTCTGATCAGTTGAGGACCTAAGCACTGTGATCCATGCGTTCATCACCTGCAGGTTAGGCTACTGGAGCTGTCAGTATCAGGGGCTGAATGTAACTGCCATATGGTAACTACAAATCATACAGCATGCACCAGTTTGCCCATTAAGGTAGCAAGACTGGTGTGAACATATCACACTTGTGCTTTGCATACACCACTGCTTTCCTGTCCATTTCTGCACAAGATTCAAAATTCTAGTCTTACTCTACAAGATGCCCAATGAGTTAGGATCTCACTAGCCAACACGCACCAACACAACTGCTCTCCATATGGATGCTACATCTAGGGAAGCCTAGAATAAGAGTCTCATGCACTATCCCAGAGATTTCTTGGTGGCAGACACCCTGTTTGAATAATTCCTTACCAGAGGAGACAAATTGATTTTACAATGGCCTCTCTTAACACTGAGGAGGGACAACAAAGACAGAAGGATCGACTGATTTCTTGGGCAAAATACAAAGAAGAGAGGGGGGTCAAAGGCTCACAATGAGAGATCCAGAAGGGGATATTGAGCAGAGATCTCTGGACAGAACCCGGTGCTCCAAAAAGGAGCCAAGCGAGGATGTGCTCTAACAAGTGTTTGGAAGAAGATGTCACATCCACAGAGAGCCTCCCTGTCCAGCTTCCTCTTCCTGGGTTGACAAATGGATATTTTAGCCAATGCCAGGAGTAGGTTACCAGGGGTGATCAGACTGACCCCAAGGCCTAACCATCTACAGATAAAAATGCAAGAGCCACTGTATGCTGGCTTACTTTTCCTCCATCAGGTGTGGCCACTTCTTTGGTTTCCCTCTTGCTGACTGGGTAGTTAGTCTGAGTCCTTCCAGGGAAACGAAAGTCCAGCCTTTCTGATGGGTTTAGAGATAGGTGTTGAAGAAGTTCAGGGTAGTGTCATTATGGCCAGTTTGGGAAGGATGTCCCAGGCGTCCAAGGGGCAGGATGGAGAAAAGTACAAAGGGGTTTATGGGAGAAATAGACAAACAGATGAAGGATGCTGACACCAGTGGATGAGAGAGGGAGAACTTGATGTGATGGAAGAGCAGGGACTCATAGGTAGAGTTGGTGGGACACTGTTGGAATGATAGGCCAGCCAGGTGATTTTAACAGCAACATTTTGCATGGGCCTGAGTGGAGAAAGGTAGCAGGAAGGTCAGAGAGGAGAAGGTTGCAATAGTTAAGATGGCAGATAATAAGAACCTGGATGATAGTTTGAGCAGTGTGGACAGATAGAAAGGGCTTAATCTGGGCTAAGGTTCAGAGAAAGAAGTGGCCAGATATGGAATTAGAGTATTTTAGCAGAGTGACTCTTTAAAACCAATTGCCTAGCTAATATTATACCTTACAAAAGGCTTTGAAAATGTCCCTCCTAATAAAGTCAGTTGAGTAAAACTGCTGTTTGTTGTATTAGAATTTAAATCACAGGCAAGGGAGAAGAGACCCCTTTGGGTAAATACTATGGGGGACGTATTATGTTAGAAGCTACTAAATGAGCGTAGAATGTGTTCCTGTATGTACTTGTGTACTCAATAAATGTGAGTCATGTGATTAAATCCTACAGATTTATTCTTTCAATTCAAGTCATCATCAGTACTAAAATAATGTAAAACAGTATCTCATTTTAAAGTTCTAACAGTCAGTACAGCAGTCTTCAACGTTCTGATGCCAGATACAACAATGAATGCAAATGTTTTTCATTATGTTTTTTGGATGAATAGAGGATAACGTGGGAGTGCATCAAACAGTGAGCGAGCATCCAGAATCCAGACAATATTTAGTTCCTTCTCATTGAACACGTCACCAGAGCCTCTATTCCAGGGACTCTCAAACTTTTTCATAGTTTGGACTGTGTTTTGATGCTGAGACTGTCTCATGGATCACTATCCCTCCATTTGTGATTCTATAGTCCACCTTCTCTCCTGTTCATGATCACTAACTATCCCTCGGGCAACTACAACACTTACAGTACTCTTCAATGTATTTTTTCGGGCTTTTAATGTAGTTTGGCAGCTGAAAATAAGGAGGGAGTCGGTACCTCTTGAGCAGCCAGCTCTCTGCAGACCATCAACATGCATTGCATGGGGCCCATTTGGAATTGTGTTTCCTGTGAATTTATAAAATGCTGTTGTGGTGAGGGATCCTGCTGAGTATCAGACCAAATCCCAATTGAGACTAGAATAGAAGCATGTAGGCCCATAAATTCCCTTTTCCTTTGTCACACCAAGCCAAGTCACAGAAATCCCATGAAAAAACCATAAAACAACCAAATAAGCCAAGGTCATGTTCCCACAGTGGCTGACCTAAGTAGAATAGAGGGCCACAGTGGAGTTTGGTGCCCTCCAGTCCTAAACAATCCTGGCTGACTCATCTCTACTATGGAAAGTGTAGAGTCTCTCTTATCACTCCAATATTTTCTTGGTCTGCTGTGGATGAATTTTTAAAACCTGTTTTCTTCTGTGAGAGGATTTGTATGTCCCACACGCAGCTGGAGAGTGAATGGATTCAGTCATGGGAATGGCTGCATTACCGTCCAGCTTTGGAGTGAATGCCTATCAGTTAGGGATTGTTAATAGGCAGTCATAAAGGGGGGTGGGTTTGTTGGGAGGGGCCTTCTGGATGAAGGGGTTTTGTTTCCTTCCAGCTGAGCAGAGAGGACACATGACTTTGTGCCCTGGAAGCAGTGGTCTCTTACTTGCTTAGATGCCTCAAAGGGATACTTGAATTGTTGAGTTCCATTCCGCTGAAAAGAGGACCTGACAGATTTTACGGCCACAAGGGGACCAGTATGGTCCCCTACTCTGACCTCCTGCATAGAATTTCACTCAAAAATTTCTGCATCAAGACCATAATTTCTGGATGAACTAGTGCACATCTAGAAAGACATCCAGTCTTGAGGAAAATCCACCAAATTCCTTGGCAAGTTGTCCCAATGGTTAATTACCCTCACTGTTAAAACTTTGCACCCTATTGCCTGACTGAATTTGTCTAGATTCAATTTCCACCCACTGGATTTTATTTTGACTCTGTCTGATAGATTAAACGGTTCTCTGCTATTGGAAATCTCTTCCCCATATAGGTTCTTACTTATACATTTGTTTCTTTAAGAAGGGAGAGCCATGAAGGCTCTGTCTGACTGCAGCAAACAGGGAATCCCTTTGTTTTTCTCTCTAAATGCAAGAAGTTAAAATTGTTTGTTTTGGGCCCTGGAGAGGAGGAAATTGACCAACCGATGACTCCCCAGAAAAGAATATATTTATTTTTTAGACTCCTGTATTCCCCTCCCCTTCACAGAGTGAGAAACCCCTTAGTTTCTAGGATGTGACAGTGACCATTTTCTTGTGTCTTCCACTGAACAGTAACTTGTCCCCCCTTGAATTCACGCTATACCCTCAATTACTAACATGCTCATTAAATCAAACCATGGACCTTTTTTCATGCTTATATATCACCACAACAGCCAAATGGATTTTTACCCCTTATTTTCGAAACACCTCAGGACCAAAATGCCTTTTGGTATGGTGTCAGTATGGTAGGGGTAAAGTATATTTTGCACTTGTATAGGGATAAACTCTGTGATCCCGTGGGGGTGTTTTCCATCTGCAATACTATGAACTTGCATTAATAAATGTCAATCCAAAGAGTATAATTACTGAAGAAAGTTGAAATCACTTGAAAATATAGGCTCATAATGGATTTAATCGCAATTGTACTGTCACTGTAACACAGCCCAAACTAATAACTTCCAACAAAAGACAGCTATGGGAGCAAATTATGTAATGAGCACCACAAAGTATTTTAAATTTCTCTGTCAAATTGGAATGGTCGTCATGATTTTCTGCAGCCATCCTCCACCTCTCAGGAACTGTCTGCCTCTTTTAAAATATAAAATATTGTGGTGGTTTGGGAATATATTTATTGGCATAATGGTTCATATAATCTAGCGTATTTGTCAGAAATCAGAACTTGATGCATAAGAGGAAGGTAAAAAATGTGCCTAAAAACTTTGTAATGCATAAGTCTATGAAACAGAGTGTAGGCGAAAAAATCCTTCCTGACCATTCAAAGAGATCTGCAGTGCCTCGAAGCGTGAGCGAGGATTGTTCCTGGGACATTTTCTTAGCTTTTAAGAGTTCCGTGCAGGAAATTCTCTTGATGGCTTTCTTGGGAAAAATATGTGCTGTAGAGGGAAATGAAATTAATTTTCCCAGAGTACCTGCTATATTTATTGAGAAAATAATACTTCGGTCTCCCGTGTCTCTATGCCTTCATCAATCCCATCTAACGTGATATTACTCCTCCCTGAGCTCGTCCACAAGGTCATCAAATTGATTTTTCAATACTTTGCACTCCTTACAGTTATCAGAAATAACAGCATTTTGCCCGTCTGTTGTTGCCTTCAATTTTCTTCTGAGTCTCCTGCAGTTTTATTCCAACATCTTCAAGCTTCCTATCTGTGGCAGCCCTAGTGGCCTAAATTACATTCAAGTTTGCATTGTAACTCACACAGTCTTTTCATACTGCCTCAATCTGTGGCCTTAAGGAGTACTTGGATGGGGGATACACAAGGTAAATCCAGTGTGCTCCTGGAAGTGGTACTGGGGATTCTGGAAGTGACATGCTGCCTTTTGAGTCAGTATTGAACCAAGGCCCCATGTCATGCTAACAGGAACTGTACCATTGGAGATGGTGTCCTCTGAGTTAAACACAAAGCCAGCATTCTGACTGCTTGTGATCGTCAGACCACTTTTTGCAAGAATGGGGGTGTTAGGCCAGGTGATGTGAGCATGAGATAGTTGGGGGTTATTACATTCTGCCTGTCTAAATTCCACAAACAGCTTCTATTGGACAAGATATTTTTCTCTTCCTGTTCGTGTTGTGTGGTATCTCCCCCACCGCTAAAATGCAGCAATGTCTGTGTTGAAATGCACACGTTCGTTAACAATGCACTGGAGCTCTATACAAATTTTGGTGCACATATGTGTTCTTAAATTTTGTAAACCTTGTAGAGTGGTGGATGAATGGATTACAGGTTCTGCATAAATTACTATGTTCAAGTCTCTGTATTGAACACTTCAGCCGTATTAATACGGTTATCTTTATTAGGTATATTGGTTAAACACAGAGGTTAATGCAGAGGACAGGGAGATGGGACTCTTGGAGTCTGCTGTTGGTACAGCCTCTGCCTCATTGGGAGACACGGGGGAAAGCAGGTAAACTCTCTGTGCTTCAGTTTAATCATCTCTAAAATGGATACAATACTGACCTGTCTTACAAGTGTGTTGTGAGACTCAATTAATGCTTAGGAAGTACTCTGAGATTTTGGGATTAAAAAGTGATTTTCACTTTTCATTTGTAATTTCACTGTAAGTAAGATTAGACAAAGTGGGGAAAGCTAATTGTTTACACCTGGGAAAAACAGGTGGAGTGAGGACTGCTCTGTCAGAAGGACAGAACTTGCAAGATGTTATAAAGACTTATTTTACTAGTGTCTTCCTAGACTTCTCCTGGATTCCATTTTAACCTGGCTGGCTGCACACCAGGATCACACTTGCTTCTGAATTATGCAACTGTCATTGCAGCCAACTTTATAGAATGTCTCCTCCTTTGCACTGAGTTGTACTAAGAGTCTGGTATGTGTTCTTGTTCTTTGCTGGTTTTAAATGAATTTGCTTCTGGTGGCAGCCTTGCAAGTTTGTAATGCAACGGACTCTTTTACTTGTTGCTGCAGATGGAATGTGTATTAAATATCTTAAGACAATGATTTCTTTAAGGGGGAGTATGTGCCTTTTGAATGTACTGTGCTTCAGTGCAGCTTGGCAGTGATATGGCATAGCAGATAAGTGACAACCTACTGTGATTTTCTGAATGTGCGTCAGAATATTTAGTTCTACTTATACATTCTATTTGAATCAACAAATCTGTGTACATTTTTCAGCTTCTGGAATACTGCTGTCATAATCTTAGGTAATGTTATTTGCTCACCCTTTGCTATTTTGGATTTCAGGAGTCCTCCAACCCAACATTTTTGATTTTTCTTCCATTTTTTAAAAATTCAGCTCAAGGATTTGGAACTGATCATCTTTTTCTTCTTCTTACCATATTTTTAATATTCACCCCAATTCAAAAATAGGTGCCAGATCCTCAGCTGCTGTAAACTGGTTTAGCTCTGTTGATTGCAGTGGAACTATGCCAGTTTACACCAGCTGAGAATTGAGCCCCGGGTTCTCATTGTGCATTTTCGGCACAATTCTGATGGAAGTCTTCGTGCCAAATTCATCTTGGACGCAAATGGTTTTGCAAGTTACACTCAGTGGTAAGTGGGTAAGGAAGCAGGTGTCAACAGAACGGTTGTGTAACTTGCACCAGTTTGACATCTGTCGGGGGCCAGATTCTCAGTTGTGGTACACAGAGCAGGTTGGAGAAGGTGGTGTAAAACTCACCTTTGCACTTCCCTGATTTTGTGCCAGTTGTGCTCCAGTCTGGTTCCCTGTGTAAATTAGAGCTGCTCCAAATCATCCTCATCAATTTGTGGCAAACCCCAAAGGGATATGGCCACCTTATAGATTAAGTGTCACCTGGATTGATCTCTGGCTAGGTTCTTAAGCTGGTCTGGCTGGACATTGAGTTTATGTCCATCACGGCAATCTTATCACTCCACTGAAGTTTTGGTGCCCAATTATGCCAATCCGAGGGGCAGGAAGAGAAGGCGTAGCTGGACAAACAACAAAGAGAGAGTGTGAGATAAAGCAGTTACATTGACAGTATAACTAGGTTGTTAGATAGCCTGCTCACCAATATATAGGCTTTACAACACAGTTGTATCTTGCATGTAATTACATCACTGCTGAATTTGTCCCAGTTTGTTGTAACTAGATAATACATGTATTGGTATTGCTGAAGTAAAACTGCTTTGATGATATTTGAAATCAGATAAAGAGTAAAAAATGCACAAAGTTATTAATAAGCAGCAATGTTCATTGTCTCTTTATACTTTAAAGCTAGAAATAATGAAGAAAGGGATGGATGGGAAAAGCGAAGTGCATAACCAATGTAGACATATCATTTATATTAAGGGATAGTGACCAACTCTTTGTAAACACACAGAGGCCAGATTTTGCAGTTCTCACTCAGGTAAAGCTGGCATTGGCTTTAAAATGAGGCTTTCCTAAGTACGGACTGACAGTCAAATCCTTCTCCCTTCATTCACCAATGGGAATACTCCTACTGAAGACAGTAAATTGGTAGGGTGAGCAGGATTTGGACCTTATTTTCTCCATCAGCCAGAAACCATTCTTTTAAAGAAGCCAGTTTGCAAAGGTTGCCATTGCAGGCATTGATGCCAGCAACTGTTGGTGATTTCCAGTTTGTTAATATTAGCTTTGTCGCCATAAATGGTACTTGAAGTAGTTGGCTATTTCCCAGGAGTCTGATATCTGAGGGAGAGAGAGTTGTCAAGTCACATTAGACAAAGAAGTGCGGGTCTCAAGGAGGCAGTGATGTTCAGAGTGCACTCCTGCGTAGCTATTAGTTTGAATTCAGAAGCAAACAAAGATGTATTTTGTTTTTGTCTTCCCCTCTGACTGTTTACAAGCAAGATTTAAAATCACGTTGAAAGTAGTCCTTGTCTTGTGCTGTTTTCTTAATGGTACTTTTCCGTTGCATTCTCAAATTCTGTGCAAAGCAGAACTATTTATCCTAAGTATGAAACACAGCTGAAGGCACTTGCTGCACTGGCCCATTCCTATTCCCACGGAAGTCAGTGGCAAAATGCACGCTAACTGGAACTGGGCCAAATTCAGTCTCCCTCATGCTGCAGTTCTTCAAGGGGTTAGGAACAGCCAGAATTAGAGACCAGTGAACAAGGGTCAATGTCTGCCTGCTGATGCTAAATAATAAGGCTAAAGAGGGTCTTAGGGATAATGGTAGCATGACAAATGGGAATGAGGACATGGAGGAAGATATTACCATATCTGAGGTAGAAGCGAAACTCGAACAGCTTAATGGGACTAAATCGGGGGGCCCAGATAATCTTCATCCAAGAATATTAAAGGAATTGGCACATGAAATTGCAAGCCCATTAGCAAGAATTTTTAATGAAACTGTAAACTCAGGGGTTGTACCGTATGATTGGAGAATTGCTAACATAGTTCCTATTTTTAAGAAAGGAAAAAAACGTGATCCGGGTAACTACAGGCCTGTTAGTTTGACATCTGTAGTATGCAAGGTCTTGGAAAAAATTTTGAAGGAGAAAGTAGTTAAGGACATTGAGGTCAATGGTAAATGGGACAAAATACAACATGGTTTTACAAAAGGTAGATCGTGCCAAACCAACCTGATCTCCTTCTTTGAGAAAGTAACAGATTTTTTAGACAAAGGAAATGCAGTGGATCTAATTTACCTAGATTTCAGTAAGGCGTTTGATACCGTGCCACATAGGGAATTATTAGTTAAATTGGAAAAGATGGGGATCAATATGAAAATTTAAAGGTGGATAAGGAATTGGTTAACAGGGAGACTACAGTGGGTTCTACTGAAAGGTGAACTGTCAGGCTGGAGGGAAGTTACCAGTGGAGTTCCTCAGGGATCAGTTTTGGGACCAATCTTATTTAATCTTTTTATTACTGACCTCGGCACAAAAAGTGGGAGTGTGCTAATAAAGTTTGCGGATGATACAAAGCTGGGAGGTATTGCCAAGTTAGAGAAGGACCGGGAAGTCATATAGGAAGATTTGGATGACTTTGTAAACTAGAGTAATAGTAATAGGATGAAATTTAATAGTGAGAAGTGTAAGGTTATGCATTTAGGGATTAATAACAAGAATTTTAGTTACAAGCTGGGTACGCATCAATTAGAAGTAACAGAGGAGGAGAAGGACCTCGGAATATTGGTTGATCATAGGATGACTATGAGCCGCCAATGTGATATGGCCGTGAAAAAAGCTAATGCGGTCTTGGGATGCATCAGGCGAGGTATTTCCAGGAGAGAGAAGGAGGTTTTAGTACCGTTATACAAGGCACTGGTGAGACCTCACCTGGAATACTGTGTGCAGTTCTGGTCTCCTATGTTTAAGAAGGATGAATTCAAACTGGAACAGGTACAGAGAAGGGCTACTAGGATGATCCGAGGAATGGAAAACCTGTCTTATGAAAGGAGACTCAAGGAGCTTGGCTTGTTTAGCCTAACTAAAAGAAGTTTGAGGGGAGATATGATTGCTCTCTATAAATATATCAGAGGGATAAATGCCGGAGAGGGAGAGGAATTATTTAAGCTCAGTACCAATGTGGACACAAGAACAAATGGATATAAACTGGTCATTGGGAAGTTTAGACTTGAAATTAGACAAAGGTTTCTAACCATCAGAGGAGTGAAGTTTTGGAATAGCCTTCCAAGGGAAGCAGTGGGGGCAAAAGACCTATTTGGCTTTAAGATTAAACTCGATAAGTTTGGAGGAGATGGTATGATGGGATTTCATGATTTTGGTAATAAATTGATCTTTAACTATTCATGGTAAATAGGCCCAATGGCCTGTGATGGGATGTTAGATGGGGTGGGATCTGAGTTACTACAGAAAATTCTTTCCTGGGTATCTGGCTGGTGAATCTTGCCCATATGTTCAGGGTTTAGCTGATCGCCATATTTGGGGTTGGGAAGGAATTTAAACCTTGAGGACTTCAATAGCTCAGACATAGGTGAGAGGTTTTTCGCAGGAGTGGGTGGGTGAGATTCTGTGGCTTGCGTTGTGCAGGAGGTCGGACTAGATGATCATAATGGTCCCTTCTGACCTTAGTATCTATGAATCTGTGATTCCCTTGGAAACTTCTGAGAGCTGCATATGTACTCGAGCAGAATTTGGCCCTAAATGAAACTTTCCTACTATCTGTGCAGTGCTGTGCAGTTGTCTGCCAGTGCTCAGAAAAGTGCAAGGGTGCAAAAGGCTAGGCTGTTCAACAAGATTTTTCGTTTAAAAATGAGATGTGTGATTTCAAATAAATGCTGCGAGTAAAACTCCAGAATTAAAGTAGCTCTTAACTGTCAGTACCCATCACTGCTGAACATAGGTGCTGGAACTAAGGGTGCTGGGGGTGCTGCTGCACCCCCTCGCTTGAAGTGGTTTCCATTGTATACAGGGTTTATAGTTTGGTTCAACGGTTCTCAGCACCCCCACTATAAAAATTGTTCCAGCAACCCTGCTGCTGAAGGAGTTTGTCACTCCACAGACTGATTGTGTATTACAAGTCCACAAGTTCCCTCATGTTAAAAAACGGAACTTTTATTTGGTAAGGGAAGCATACACCTTAATCCCCAGTATGGAAGCACATGCTTGAGTATTTTCTCTTGATGAACTATATATAGTTCCGAGGAACACAAAGGTGTGTGTGTGTGTGTGTGTGTCTCCCAGGATGGAACTGAATCTATATTCTTGACAGCTGTGTGTACATCATCCCTTCCCCTAACTGAGGGCTTGAGTCTGCACTTAGGCTTCACTGAGCATGTTGCCTGCGAAAGGAGAGAAAGATTGGCTCATAATCTTATATTGATTAGTATAATTTTTCTACATTAGGCTAAATAAACTTTGTCTTGTTCTGTGTGTAAGACTGCATTACAATGGACTTAAGAAATAAGAGGGGAATTTATTACTTCCCATGTGATACTTTTAACAGCTTTGTGAATTTGATGTCTTTGGTAATATTGTTTTCTTCCTCCTACAGTTTTCAGAGATACTGTATCAACAAGTAAGCATGCCCTTTTAGAACTCGGGCACTCATAACTTTGAAACATAAATAGGACACAAGCACTGCTCACACATAAAAATAAGAGGAAAATGTTTCATCTAAAGGCTGTAGGAAACCCCCCCACAGTTTCAGTTAGAAGTGGTAAGGAGGATTGTAGTTTGAAAAAAACAACAGAGATTCCAGGTGTGTGAATAATCAAAGCCTTCAATGTGTTTATTGAGACATTTAATCCATGTCTCAAAATGTAACATGATTACATTTTTTACAATTCTTTGGTAAATGGAAATCTGCTTCATAAATTGAGTGCAGTAAGTGTTTGTCAATTTGCAGACATCTGAATCAGGAGAAGCAAATAGCAATTTACTACTGCAAGGACCAACATACATAACAATGTGCAATCTCAAGGGCATCCTTCAGTTACTAATGACAATGTATGTTACTAGGTATTTTAAGTCCTATTTACTTGAATATGCTGCTCTGCAATTCAAAGTAATGTTTCATTAAGAAATATTTAGGGGTTTTCATGCCCCCTTGAAGGAAATAAGCTTCATAGATGTTAGAGTAGCAAATTCTAAAGCATAGAATAATTTGTAAACAGGTTAAGAATTACAGGAGGTAACCACATGCATACTTCATGGCAAAAGGAAATTAATATTCTTTTTCTTTGGTAAAACCAAAGGAGAGCTTAATGTTCTTTTTTTCAAAAAAATAATCAAAATTTACTGCCGGCTACCGGATGAAATCCTGGCCCCACTGACTTCAGAGGGGCTAGGAACTGTCTTTTACTAATGACCTCGCTTTTCCTAGAGAAATGAGAGAATTGATCCTTTTGCTGAAGAGATTGTATCTTGTCTCGAGCATTAGTGCCATTGAGGGTATGTCTACACTGCCATTGGAAGTGTGGTTTGCAGCTCATGTAGACATACCTGCTGTAGCTTTAATCTTGCTAAAAAATAGCAGTGAAGATGCGATGACATAGGCTCCAGCATCTGTTAGCAGTGTGAGTCCGTACCCGGGGTCCTGGGTGGGCTTGTACAGCCTCTGCGGCCAGGCCTGCACTGCAATTTTTAGCTGTGCTAGCTGGATTAAAACTAGCACCGCTATGTCTACATGAGCTGCAAACGCCTCCTCCAATTGTACCGTCGACATATCCTAGGACTTGTCTTCACTGCAGTGTCAGTTTGAGGAATATAACTCTAGTGTTGCCCCTAACCTGAGTCCCAAGCACCCACAACAGTCACTAGGCTGAGTTAAATGGTGCTTTAAACTTGAGCTAGCTGGTCCGTCAGGGGCTGGGGGGTTGAAGTGTGAGTGCTGCTCACGCTGAAGCTTGCAGTGCAGCAGGAACTCAGCTACTCTGTGCTGCCGATCCAGGTGAGCAATAGTACTGCATTGTCCCACTAGTTTTAATCAGGTAGATTGCACGGTCTAGTGGCTAGAATGCTGGACTGGGACTCAGGAGACCTGGTTCTGTTCCCAGCTTTGTCATTGGCTTGCTGAACGAGAAGTTACTTCCTGTTCCGTGCCTCAGTTTCCCCATCTGTAAAATGGGGATAATGATGCTGACCTCCTCTGTAAAGCACTTTGAGATGGACTGATGGCAAGTGCTATCTAAGGATTAGGTGGTGGTGGTGGTGTTAAGAACTGCTTCAGTGGAGACTTATGTTTGTGCTTAACTTCATGCACATTGAGGAGTCCTGAGTCCATCAGAACCAGGGCCCAAGTCAGGAAAGGAAAGAATTCAAAATAACAAAGATAACAGTATGTGTAAAGTTTTCTGGAAACAGATGAGGTTTTGTCCAGCAGTAAATTTAACTTAGGAAATGAAGCAACCCTTTTAAGAGGAGGAGTTGTGAGAAATGGATAGTTTTTTTCTGGGACATCTTAATTTTTCAGTCACATACATTGTTTGTTACTGTTTATTGCTACAGTGTTCACAGTAATATGGATTTGGGGTTATGTTGCCAGGGACTTGGTTTAGTGTGATGCATACTGCCAGACAAAACTTTTGCTAACTGTTATCAAACACACGCACAAAGAGAGAGGAAAAATAGTAAAATAATTACAGCTGAAAAATAGAGTAGCCGTGTATTTCTACAAAGTTTTAAATTTTTTATAAAGTATAAGAGTTTTCAAGTATAAGAGTTTCCTTCAGTGAAAGTTTTAAAATGGCATTCAATGCTTTTGTTGGAAAAAAGAGAGAATGAATCAGTTTTAAGTAGGGGCTAAAGTTCAGTTCCAGGTTTGTGTTTTTTGTAAAGAAACCAGATAAACTCACCCAAAAGGAATGATGAGGGAAGAGAGGAAAGAACAGCAAAAGATAGGTGTCACGGTTACAGGGTGATCTGCCCTTTAGGGTCCCTTCCAGTCCCCCTCATTCAATCCTTGAGTGAAGGGCCTGGCTTCTTCCACCTCACTCTGGGTGGAACCATGTGGTCCAACCGCTCTTAGCCTGGATCTCTGGGCTACTGGCCCCTGTTTACCAACTCTGCCAGCCTGACAGACACAGCTGTGTTTGGCACCTGTAAGCCCTTTTCTTCTGGGCATCTGAGACCAGCGAGCTGATTCTAGTGAATCCAAAGCAGCTTCTTCAAAACAAAGCATGATTTATTCTTTCACCCAAAGGTACAGTACAAAGGGATAAAGCAAAAAGGCCTATGTGCATATTTTCCCCTACCTACCCCTTAATCTTTTCTTGCAAGCTTTAGTGAGCTCCATTCAGCTCAGTTACCTCCATCTGTGAGTTGGACAAAGCAGACTGCATTGTTGCAATCTGTGAGTCTGTGTTAGAGATTCCCCTCTAGCTGCTGCTGACAGCTCATTCAACTCCCCCCTCCCCGGTCAGCGTCTTTAAGGTTTTAACATCAGCCTAAGAAAAGTAAACCTTGTCAGCCTGGCAAAGGGGCAGCTATCTTGTTCTATCAAAATCCCCAGATTTAAGCACATTTTAGACAGCAAATATATGGCTACGCTCTTTCATATATTTTCAGAAGATTTTAGTTTAATTTTTGTAACTGTACCAAAAGTCTTGCGAACCTGTAACTAGCTCTTGTGGCTGTTTACGTTCTTTTAGTTGTTGAAGCAAATTTACTTTACATAATGTTTTTACTTTAGTTTGAAGGGGTTTGTTTAAATAACAAGCTTCCACAATGTATGGAGTTTTCAAAAAGCGCTCAGTTTTGCCCCCACTCTGCTCCCTCAGCAGTCAGTGAGGAAACTCCCCTGGGTGTTCGTGAGAGCAGAATTAGCTGCATTTCATCCTGAGCAGTTTTGATAATGCCACCAAATATGTCTATAGGTGAAAAAGACAGCTAGTCACTTTTTACTCACTCTGAACAATTTGAGACCCTAGCCCTGCAATGAGTTCTACATTATGTCATGTTTCTCATGTGAGCAGTCCCTGTTGACTTCAGAGGACTACTCACATGAGTAATAATACATGTATAAGGATTTTCAGGACGGCCATACGACTACGCAAGGGTTGGGTTTGCCGAACATAGTTCTGTAAAGCATAATGCATGATTGGTTTGAAAACAAGCATATCCTAGCAGTTATTTTATATGGCATCTGTGAGCTCACACTGCTGCTGTATGTAATATTCTATTTCTCTCTTTGCAAAGCATCATGCCGTTGTCTGTGTTGAAATTCTGGGAGCTGTAATGAATAACCTGTCAGAATGTACAAGAAGAGAGTGTGAGAATGTCTGTCTGCTCTGTAAGATTTGGTAGATAACAGTCATGCAAGGCAAGAGAGATACAGCGTGGTTAGATATGTGAGGTGTTCAGCCATGATGTTTAAATGCTTTTGGACCTGATCCTGCAAGCAGAACTTCTGTTGAAGTCCATGGGAGCTCTGTACTCAGAGGGGTTGTAGGATTGAAACTTTTAGTTTTAAGTGTCCATGTGTGTTTTACTAGTAATGCTACATTGAACCAGCTGTGTTGTCGACTGGTCAATTGGATATCACCAGTAGGCCCAGAGGCAACGATCTTTAGCTGCAGATGTGTATTTGTCATGTATTAGATTACATCATTTTCACCATCTGCTTGTAGAGGAGAAAATAACTTTTCACAGTGTTTTAATACACATTGCCATCATGAAAATGCTTTCTGTATTTACACCCATGGTGACATTGATCTTAAGCTCCATTGTCTTTCTTTAAATCCATTATCGTCAACTTGCTAGTTTTTGCCATATGTAAAAGTTAAATATTTTCATTGCAGCGTAGGGTAGAGACCGGTTAATCAAGGAAGAGATTGTATTCAGGGCTAGAGTCTTGGTTGGAGTAAATCAGCGCAGCTTCATTGAAATCAACAGAGCTACATCAGTTTATGCCTGCTGACAGTCAAGCCATCAGTCATGTTATAAGTGCCCGATATAGCGCAAATCACTGGCTTTGTGCCATGGGGAAGTGCAAATAGCAGCAGCACAGTTTCCCTTCTTAATTTTCTCTCTCTGCCACCTGATCTCTGTCAGACATGAAAGGACTCCTTGTGACACATCCCATCCGACGCAGTGGAGGAGACAATTAGCTGCCTCCTGCAGCAGATGCCTGCACTGATCCGTTTAGTAAGGAGGATGTTGTGTGAGCAGAGCAGCCGCACGCTGCCTTACAAATAAGTAGCTTCTGAGTTCAGTCTGTCAAGGATGCAGAAAATGATGAATGAAAGACACGCACATACAGTGATGGATAAAGCCAGTCCTCTATCTTGAAATACTGTAGTAAACAAAGACTGTACATCTGTAATCACTTCTTTTTGACTGAATATTAATTTTCCATTTCTAAAACATCAGTATTTTTTGGGCTATTGTATCTGACCAGTATGATGATAAAGTCCCGTATATGCAGAAAAATTAAATTATCTTCTGATTTAAGTTTTTGCTTAATATTGTCTCCTTGAACCTAATTACAAATAATTAACCTGCCAGTCCATAAAGAAAAAATAACTTTGCATTAGGATATGTAATTACATACCACACATTCATACCTGAATGAAAAGAGAATATGAGAATTTCCAGTTTTTCTCTTAATTGGACCTGGAAAGGAATTAGTACATTTATTTGGTGATATTTACTACATCCGACAGATCGAGGTATCAGTTTAGGATCTAAAAGCGCCTCATCATAATGATAATTGCATAAGAATAGCAACTTTGCTCATAATTTCTTTCCAATACTTCTGTGCCAAATTAATTCTAGTGTAATCGGTGGTGTTCTTGGATACATGGAGCTCTGTTGTTGAAAGGGGTAAAAGTTGGTATTTCTATTAAGCATGACGTGAAGGAATGGTGAAAAGAAGACAGTGTGTGTGGAAAGATTTGAAAATGTGTCAGCTCTATGGATTAAAGATAAAATGTAAGCGCAAATAAGGAACTGGTTGCAAAATCAAATGTAGGGAAAACAAGAGAAGTGGTGTCAAATTTGCTGATCCTTATTGACTGTTCTGCCTGGTGAATGGAGAGAGGCCACCAGAAGAAAACTGAAGTAGTCTGTGAAGAATATACATGCTTTAGGGCACATCTACACTTAAACTGCTGCATTGGTGCAGCTGCACTGCTCTAGCCCTTTAATGAAGATGCTCTAAGCTGATGGGAGAGAGCTCTCCTGTTGGCACAGTTAATCCACCTCCCTGAGAGGTGGGAGCTATGTCGGTGGGACATCGCGCTATCTACATGGGAAGGTGGAGGTTAGGTTGATATAACTACGTCGCTCAGGGGTGTGGATATTTCATGATGTAGTTCTACCAACCACCGATATAGGTAGTTATACCGATTTAGGTCTGTAGTGTAGACCAGACCTTCGCAAACACACAACCGCTTTGATTGTGCAGTTAGGATGGTGATGCAGAAGAAGTTTAGTACTAATAGGCGTGACTTGGCATCTGCTAGCACCCTTGCTCCTTGTGTCTGCCCCTTCTGTACACAAGCATCAAATGTAGAGGGTAGAACTATGGTATCACCAGTAGAGGGGTTCTGGAATTTTTTGCAGTGGCAACATTCAGGGTCACACAGGCAGAAGGGCCAGTGGTCACCCATGCTGGGGCTACCCTGTGGCAGACAGGCAGTTGGCACTAGACTATATTAGGGCCCTTTGTTTTTCCTTTTAATTTTATTTAATTTTCCCTGGGGATTTATCAGTGTTTATTATTACAACAACAAAAACAGGTGAAAATCAGTGGAAAACAATAATTTTTTCTGGGTAAATATTGGGGTTTATTTTGGTGGACGGAAGGACAGGGGAAAAAGTATTCAGTAGATGAATGCGTTGATAAGGGAATTCACTGTGGTTTGCTGCAGAACTAAAACAGAACTCAAAATACAATGCCATCTCTGAGTTTAAGAAAACAATATCTCTGATCCCCAAATAAAACTTTTCAATTGAATAAACAGTTTACTGTTGTAGACTTGGAACTATTAGACTATAAATATTTACATTTAATAATTGGGCCACACATTTGCAGAGCATACACTCAACTTCATCCTTTTCTCCTTTTTTGTTTTTTTTTAAAACTTTTGAATACTTCCTTGTGTTCTGAAATGTATTCGGCTACAGATTTTCATTTTCTTCCCATATTAGTATGTCAAACCTTTAAACTGTTATCTGCTAACAGCTTGAAATGTGTACGTGCTGGGTGTGAGATTCATCTATACGTTCAGATGCGCATGCGCTTCAGAGCTTGTGTGTGTGCCTGTTTGTTTATTGTGTGTATCTTCTAGACCAGGGGTCTCCAAACTTTTTGAATCGCACACCCCCGGGGCCAGCCCTGGGGAAGCAAAAAAAAAAAAAAAAAAAAGAGGCGGGGAGAGCCGAGCTGCCGCCGGCGTGCCGCTGAAGAATAAAAGATCCAGGAGCGCTGCTGCCACCGTGCCGACGGCACTTCTTCGGCGGCGCTCCTCCTGCCACGCACCCCCACGGATGCTCAGGGGGTGCACACACCCCACTTTGGAGACCACTGTTCTAGACTAATACATAGCCTTACTTCAACGGACAGGTTTGCATATACACAAGGACTAATGTATTACCGTAATACACGTATCTCATGTAATATATTGTATTTCCTAACCAAACAAGTTATTTTTATATATTTGAATGATACAAAGTAGGATGAAAATTGGGGAAAAAACAAATAATACTTTTTTACGCAATTTTTATGGTATAAATCAGTTTAAACTGAAAATGAAGGGTTTAACTATATTGCAACAGTATGAAAAAGGATCTTGAAGTTATGATGGATACCCATATAAACACATCTCTACAGCCTGCAGAGGCAGTTTAATAAGGCCAATTCAAGGCTCAGCTGGAGCAGGAAAATAGATGCTGAAGAATTGTGATGAGATGATATTTAAGTTCTCTGATTATTTCCAGGTTGGGGTCAAATATTCAGTTTTTGCCAGTACATTTTAAAAAGATCTTGCACCCCTTTGAAAAATACCCAGAGAAGGGCACGAAAGGGATTCTGAGTACCGATAGTGATATGCTACAAGATTAGGCTACACCATGAAGAAGAGAAATATCCAAGAATGGCTATGGGAATTATTTGAATAATTTATACAAAAGGACATTGCCACGATTGTTCTTAATGTTCTAAAATAATTGTTATTATTATAACCACCCTTTAGTGAAAAATGGAAGAGAAAATGATTTCCTTACTAAATACCTTCCTGGCTGCCCCTCTTTTTGCATACCATTATTATTATTATTGGGGTTTCCAGTGTGTGGGTTTTAACCTATTTTAAAACAAAAAAGAGCCTGCAGACTGTGAAAAGCAGTTGCATAGGCTCTACAAATTATGTAACAAAAAAAGCACAAGGTACTGTGGGTAAAATCTGGAGCCAACCAAACATTGCAGTGTTTTTTCAAGTAAAATTTTAAGTGGATAATGCCTATCCATATTATGATGGTTAGTGCATAGGGTGGTGTAAACGGGCATTGGAATGAAGGCAAACCAGAGGTACATAATCTCAGAAAACCCTCACTTGGAGAAACACCCACACCCACTCCCAATCTGTTTTGTTTGTAAACTCACCTCTTTTGGAATGTTTATGATATGTAGAATGTCAGGAAGGTACATTTTCCCCAGTGCGTTGCACTGAAGAATTAGGTGTATTATGCTTTTCTTTTCCACCTTCCAAAGTAGTGTCAAGTTTTACCAAGGGCTGGTGGCAGAATACTTGATTTGATGGATTGGTGGTCTGAGCTAGTGCAGCAGATCTTGTGTTCCTAAAAGAATGGCTCTCTGTGCAAATTACAGCCTGCAGAAGCTGTTGAACTAATTGCAGCTTTCTTAAAAAAAGATTGGCTGGGGGAATCTACTGGCAGCGCCATGCAATCCCACACTGGGGATCTGTGGTTGTGGCCAAAGTGGTGCGGAAGTAGCATGCTGGTCTCGGTGGGGAGAGAACACCTTATGAATTTGTTGAACAAATTCTTCAGCTCGATGCGCAGAGCTGCACTGACAATCTGCACTCTGATGCAGAGCATTTGAAGGGGACAGTTTATCCTACCTGAATATCGATTGATTTCCATTAATCTGTCTCTGTGTGGCAGCGATAACTAAGGTATGCAAGCATTTATGCTTAAGTGGGAAATGTGGGAGATCCTCATGGACCCCTGTCTCCTAAAATACATCTTAAAAAGAAGGTGTGGTTAGCCATATTTGCTTTATCCATTCCCCTGCTCCAAGCACGCTAAAGCTTCCAGGCTTGAATATTTTATATTTTTCCCTGTAACAAAATCAGGGTTTTTAAACCTCGATCTGAACACTTTTTAAAGCTGAATTTCCGGCAAGTATGAAGACGGAAGGGATTCTTTGGGGCTCTAAGAGTATCTTTCAATTACTTTTTCATCTTTACCTTGAGAACAGTTACCGTTGTGCAAAATTTTAAATGCACACTGTTCCCAGTTGTGTTGTTTGTTTGCTACTACAATTCTCAGTGTGCTTTTCCCTATATATTTTTAAGTGCAATGAGAGTCAAAGAGTGAGCCTTCGTATATTCTTAGAGTATTAGGAAGATAAACGCCTAAAAAAAGTATAGGAAATGCAAAAAGTTAGGTTAGAATAGGGCTAAGATTTTACACGCACAAATGTCTGGAAATGTAAAGTGCAATTAACAATCGCACATTCAGACAAACTTGTGTTTGACTGTGTGATCAATAGATTACACAGTCGCTTAAAAACCTGAGCACTCCCTAAGGCTCTGATTCAGCAGTCCAGTCCTGTTCCATAGAGCCAGCCTAACCTTAAAGAAATACTTCAGTTGCTTTACTGAATAGGGATGGACTTAAGTATGGACTTAAATGCTGGGCTGAACTGAGGCCTATGCATTTGCTCTACTCTGTAGAACATATAACGTGAAATTTGTGATGCCAGGGTCCTGAAGAAAAGGCCTGCTACCGATTTTAAAATAGGAGGAGACTCTGCAGGGTTAGAATAGCTTGTTAGGAAGGGTGATGGGTCCGGACTCAGAGCTTCAAGACCTGTGTGCAGGTGGTTGTGTATAGGTGCATATTCGCATGTGCAAGTATCTAGATATCTTCCCTCAATGGCAAATCCTGTACCCTCCTTGTGTGGCTGTGAGGAACATCCAGGTAACAGAACCGGATGATGTGCACACAGGAAGGCAGAGCAAGATCTGAGTAGCTGATGCAGGAGACACCCCATGTGTGCCACAGAACTTTTCAGGGTTATGCCATGAGTGCCTGGAACTGTTGGGTTCTGAAGGGGGGCAGGGTGGCTCAGGTCAGGACTGGGGTAGGACAGGATTGCTGTCATGCAGATCCACTAGACATAGCTTCCCACAGAGTGGAGATGCAGGGACAACAGGGATTACTGTGGCCCTAGCGCTGCTGAATGGCTTGGTGGAAGGATTGCTTCTTCTCCATTCACTAAGGGCTTACATACACAGGGAAACTGACCAGCATAGTAATAATGGTGTAATTATACCCGTGTAACTCCCCATGCAGACACTCTTATTCTGGAATAAGGGGAATTATGTTGGTATAACCACAGCAGTATGTGTATACGGGTAAATTTTTCCATGTAGACAAGCCCTCAAATTGGTACTCAGGATTGGTGTGAAAGGGATAGAGGGAGGGGCATTATTTAGCCCTCTGCACCCACTTAAAGTAACATCTGGTACATGCATGGTGTGCTATTTCCACTCACCCGCAGCTTGGTTAATTCTTAACTTTGCTTTTTCAAACATACCCAATATCCTCCTCCGCTGCAGATCTCAGACAGGCCAAGCCTGGAGTTTAAAATTGAAACCAGTTTTGTTAAGTGTGCACCAAAAACGCATCTGAGCACTGTTTTAGCATTGGGAAAATACCAGTTGTTCTCACGCAGAAAACAAGAATCGCTTCCCAGATGGAAACAAGAGTAAGAAATGTCAGCCCCTGGCAGAGTTGTAAGCTACGGAAAATGTGGGTGTTAGTCACAGATAGGCTTGGTAATTTGTCACAAAGCAAGATTCACTGGCAAATAACTTGTATTCTGGCAGTGCCCATAATGCACTCAGACACACAACACGTACAGGAAGATCTGGTCCCAGCCACAAAGAGGTCACAATCCAAGAAGTGCAAGATGTTTTAAAATTGTGGTAAATACATTTTTCCTATACAGCTAGAGGTTAAATCACGACTCTCCATGTGGTCTGTCTAGGGGAGACAGCTGTTTGTTTTACACAAGAGCACATCTTACTGCCAGCCAAGGAGAAGCATTTCTGTAAGCTTCGGAAGCAGCTGTTTGCCCATTTATGAGCCAAGGAAATGAAGCTGAAGGGGTGTAAGTGCATGCAGTGGGGACTGTGGATAGGAAGTGAAATGGGAGAATGGTTAAAGCCATGGGGCAAATCCTCCATGAGTGTAAATTGCCATAGCTGACTTCAGTGGAGCTATGCCAGTTTATACCAGCTTGAGATGTGACTCGTTCGTCTTTAAAATAAAACCAGGTATTTAGAGAAGAGCAGGAACATAAGGTTGTCAGTGAAAGCAACTGCATTTGTTTAGCAGGCAGATCTGCCATTGAATGGCTATTGGTTTAGCTGGCTTTTGTTGAGACCATTCTCTCTTTTTGCAGCTCTATCTGAAGAGCTAATCAAGTAAGAAAGGGTGAAAGAGCACAGGGTTATTATGTGAGTGAGAGCACTGAATGATTATGGTGCTTTGCAGGTTATAGGTGGTCACTGCCAAAAAGGTAAAGGTAGAAAATAACTTTTGCATGTAGCAATGATCCTAGCACTAATAATTCCAGCTTTCTTGACTTGGGCAAGGTATATTATTTTATACAAATAGTACCGCAGAATGGTGCAGCAGTTTAGACTGGAATGTATCTTAATGTACGCTTTCCTACTTCTGTTTTGAGCTATCTGGAATTTCCCTTAAAATACTTGCCAGCCTCCTAATGGCTTGGCAGAGCTGAAAAACTGCACATTTCCTGCCATTTACCAAAGGTAGTAAGTTACTTGTAGGCTCAGCAGAGGGGACTTCTTTCATGACCGATGGAAGCAATACAGACCCTGTGATTTGCTCATCCCCTACTAGGGGCTAATGCCTGTTTATAGCTGAGAACAGAAACAAATGTTAACTTGCTCACTAGTGAAACCGATACCTCCAAGAGTAGACAGGCCAGTGTGTACCTACTATCATTACTCTGTTGAACCACATCATAGTAGTTCTGCGTGATTTGGAGCATATGTTGCAACAATTAAAGAGAACAGTGTTACGCTGTGCAGTGTTACTGTTAAAGGGTATATTATAAAATGAAAACCACTGGGGAATCTATCAAAATTGCAGTTGCAGATGTATAATAGTCCTACATCATGGACAGTTTTATAATAAGTCATGGGCTTTGTGTGACTGTGTTTACTCGATGGTTTTACCTAGCAAAGTGAGCCTGTTGCAGTGATGCTGACCATATGTTTTTGTGACATGCTGGTTTTGAATGAAGAAGCAAGGTGTAAAGGGACTACTGATGTTGTACCTAATCTTTTCCCTTCCTATTTGCAAAGCTTATGTAATGCACTTACCTGTTTATTTTAATTTATTTCATTTAAAGTTAGTCTCAGCAGTTTCACAGACACAGTGATGGAAATGCACAGCTGCACCGTAAATGTTACACACTGTGTGTTTGCTCTGTTTAAGGTGCATGGCATTGTAGCACTATATTAGAGGGACAATTCATGAGCTCAGTCTCCTGTACCCAGTAAGCACTGGTGCAGCTCCTATTTGTCATGCCCTGACCATAGAACCAGTTCTGTGCCATCCTTGTCCCTGGTGTAATTTAGACCAGCCTCAGGACTGTTCTAGGCCAGTGATTCTCAGCCAAGGGTATATGTACCCCTGGGGTGCACAGAGGTCTTCCAAGGGGTACATCAACTCATCTAGATATTTGCCTAGTTTTACAACAGACTATATAAAAAGCACTAGCGAAGTCAGTACAAACTAAAATTTCATAGAGACAATGACATGTTTATACTACTCTACATACTCTACACTGAAATGTAAGTACAATATTTATATTCCAATTGATTTATTTTATAATTATATGGTAAAAATGTAAAAGTCAGCAATTTCTCAGTAACAGTGAGCTGTGATGCTTTTGTATTTTTATGTCTGATTTTGTAACTAGTTTTAAGTGAGGTAACACTTGGGGGTACACAAGACAAACCAGACTCCTGAAAGGGGTACAGTAGTCTGGAAAGGTTGAGAGCCACTGTTTTAGGCTAGACCGGAGTGAAATCCTGGCCCCAGTGAATCCAATGACAAAACTCCAATTGACTCTATTGGAGCCATGATTTCACCCCATATAACTATGGTCCAAGGGGCCAGGTCTTTGATCGGGGATTACAGGAGCATAGTAGCGTGCTAATCACACCCCATTTCTCCCAACCCCATCCCCAGCACACGGGGCTTGGAGAGAGGAGGTATAGGAGGCAGTGCCTCAAATGGCTCCTATGCCAGCCAGGCATTTCCCTGCTCTAGGGAAATTCCCAGCTGGCCAGCTATGCTGGCTTTCCAGCCCCTTTGCATCCCTGGAATGGTGTACAAAGATTGGTGTGGCGCCGAGGCTTTGGGCCCATGTGCATCAGTCACTCATGTTGTGCCGCTTACTTAGCCAGAACTCTCACTTAAATCGATTGCTTTAGTCAATGGGAGTTTTGCCCGTGTAAGGACAAAGCACTGGCATCATCTCCACGAGAGCCAGTTTTACATCAAGAGGGCATGATCTAGCCCAAAGTAAGGTTTGCAGGAAATGGCCCATCCTCAATAAAGTCTTTGCCAATGATTATCTTGGGTGACAGGTCAATTCTTATGGTTATACATAATGAAAACTAAAATATTACATGACCGAATAAACCAGTCCTTCAGAGCTGTGCCCTTCTGCTGCAGGGAATCAAGAAACAGACCATTGCTGTTATTGCTGATTTTGAGTGTCTGACTTTTGGCTCTGGGAAATAAACTTGTCTCTGGACTAAACCAGGTCGAAGCAGGGCACTTAGCAGTATGAAATTTTTGATGGTGTAATAACTTTAAACTGCTGTGATTTTGCAGCCTTACATATTTCTTTCTGCCTGATTTTCATTTTTTCAGACTATGTAATATTTCATTTATGAAGCAAAACTATTTTTGTTTCTGCTGAGGAACTAAAGGCCACTTGCTGCATAGATAGAACACTTCTCTCCAGTAGTTCTGAGCTGTGCTCAGTCAGAAAGTGCTATTTTGAGGCAAACAAATGGAAGCTGAATCACAATCGTCCTTCCTATCCTTCACTGTAAAGAACCGTGTGTGTTATTTTTGTAACAAATTTGTAACGCAAGAATATCTCGCAGAGCATCCTTCATACAAACTGCTTTCCAAAGCATTTGATCGAGTAATTGAAAAATAACAGAATTGAAAAGTTAAATAATAAATAATAGCAAATTGGAAGATGTATTGATAGCTGAAGGGAAAGGAAAAATAATACATCTTCCTCTGAGTTTCAGAATGAGTTGCAAAGCTGATCAGGCCGAGACAGACAGGGAGGCTGGTCCAGATGACAGGAGCTGTGGAGGAGAAGATTCAAGCACCAGCAGTGCTTTTTATATAAGTATTCGTATTACTTTTCTATTGATTTTGGGGTGTGGTGTTACCTATTTCTTTTAAAACATCCACTAGAAATCCAGTGTAAAATACTGTAGTGCGCTAGGACTCAGAAGGCAGCGTCCAGCCTTGTTTACTGACACGAAGCTTCTGTCAGGCAGCCTGCAGCATTCTAGTGGAGGGATGTGGGCTGGCCACAGGGAGGGTGACAGAGCAAGTCTGTCCAGGCGAGGTGGGATGAGCTGGGATGCATTGGGGGCATACTTAGGCAGGCTTTACTTCCTGCTGCTCCCAAAGGGAGCAGTTGAGCTCCTGGAGTCCATCTTCACACCACAGCATAATTGCTGGGGCTCACTTGCCAGCAGGCCACACACCTGTGGAACCAGCGTGCATTGGGTAGGTTCATAAGCCAAGCCTCACTCCGACTGCCCTTTTGAGTGTCAGGCAGGAATCGTGCCTTGCTGCTGCCCATTGAAAACCCCATTCGTGCCCTCACCCAACACGGGGCAGAATTTGCCCAGGGATTTTCAGCAGGTAGATGGGAATGAGCATATGTTTAATACTTTTAGCCAACTCTTAACCAGTTCTAAATACCCAGCACTTTTTGATTTACAGACATACTTCATCACTTAACTATTGGAAATACTGACTCCTCTGGATTAATCCATCGCTATAGTTCACTTAAAAGTCTTGCAGTATGTGTATACAGACACATGCCCAGGGTTTGTGGGATCACCTGACAGCTGCTTAAGCACTCAGTTGGGAAGTAGGAAGCCATGGGCAAGAAGGCGGGGAAGATTTTTTATAACATTCAGAAACCAGTTGGAGAACGCTTCAACCTCTCTGGACACTCAATTACAGACCTAAAAACCAAAAAACCCTTCAAAAACAGACTCCAATGAGAAACAGCAGAACTGGAATTAATCTGCAAACTGGACACCATTAAATTAGGCTTGAATAAAGACTGGGAGTGGATGAGTCATTACACTAACTAAAAACTATTTCCCCATGCTAATTTTCCCCCTGCTGTTACTCACACCTTCTTGTCAACTGTTTGAAATGGGCCATCCTGATTATCACTACAAAAGTTTTTTTTCTCCTGCTGATAACAGCCCACCTTAATCGATTGGTCTCGTTAGAGCTGGTATGGCAACCCCCATTTTTTCATGTTCTCTGTGTGTGTGTGTGTGTATATATATCTTCCTACTGCATTTTCCACTACATGCATCTCATGAAGTGGGCTTTAGCCCACGAAAGCTTATGCTCAAATAAATTGGTTAGTTTCAAAGGTGCCACAAGTACTCATCGTTCTTTCTGCTGACACAGACTAACACGGCTAGCACTCTGAAACCTTTGTGCATAATGCCACTTTTGTAAATTCAGGCCAAGTCCGAAGGTCATTACTCAGCTTTCAATCGTCCCTCACTGAATCAAAACTCTCAATGGACCTCAGTGGGAGTTTTACATGGAGAATGACGACTCCAGGATTTGCCCTGTTTGTGGTTCAGATCTCAGTGATGGGAGAGTGTACTGCTCTGAAGGACAGTTACACGGATTATGTTCCTATGCCACCTAAATTCCTTTTCTACAGTGTTCTGAGGTGATGCCTTCAGCAGCCATGAAAAGTTTGTATATTTCAATTACTTCACTGACTTTTTGTTTATGGATCAAGACACCATAGGTCTTTGGCCGTCTCCTCCTCTTGGTGAGTCCAAGTCTGTTTTAGGTAGGGAAATGAGCACTGCTATAATGATATCTGATATTGGTGTTCTGAGAGGTACTTTATGTAGGAAAGGAAAAACCACTGACAGAAACCTTTATTAAGAGCATCTGGAACTCTGCAGGTACCCGGAGTTTGCTCTTTCATCAGTATCGAGAGGGGCTCATAGTCCAACCTCTAAGTGATTTGCTTTTTGTGCGTTTCGGCTTGAAAGATGGACAAAGGGCTGTGACTAGTGGAGACTAATGGTGTCTGACAGTGAGTGGGCAAAGCTGACTTTGTCTGATGAAGACATCGACACAGAGTCAGCAGGGAAAGAAATGTGACTCCAAACATGGTAGGCAAAGCCTCTTCTGCTTATACTGAGGAGCCTTTACTAGCTGTTATGGACAAAGCTTGTGAGTGTAGTGCATCCTGCACTCACAAGCTGATTGCAAGAGTAGAACTGGGTAGTAAACTGCTAACTAGATTCCAAAGTGCATACTGGCTTAAACACTTCAAGGTGCTGAATTGGTCAGAATTAAATCCTGTGGGTAAACAGACATTCCACCCAGCTGTTACTAGATGAACTGAGCCTTCCTTGAAATAGACTCTGCCTCTTTCCCATTTTACAGTGTAGAAAACAGCTTCCTCAGTAGCACATTTCCAGATTCCAGGAAAGAGACTCTATATTGAGCATATTTACTAGTTCAAGAGTATCTTCTACAGTGACTTCCCTTGCTACTTGGTGCTGTGCCATCTTTAGACGATGAATTGCGTTTGCTCAGTCAAACTCAACACCAGCAGCAATGTCCAGTTGAAAGTCGTATATTGGAAAGGCCTTTACAGTTGCAGAGATCTGCCTACGTGTGCTCAGGAACAAATAAATTAAGGAGAGAGAAGTGAATCTGTGGTAAAATGCAAGTTGTTAAATAGCTTTTTAAGAGCTTCCAAATCTGTACCACTTGTTTACATTCCATCTCATTATTCTTTATACATTATTGTAACAGGGCGCTGTGCCCCTTTAAAAGGTGGGGGAGCTGGGGAGCAGCCAGCCAGCCCTGTTCTGGAGAGGAGCTTGGCAGGCAAGTGCCGGGAATCATCCAACCCACTTGGACAACATCTGGTGATTGGGTCTGATGATTACCAGGCAGGATTTATAGAAGAGGGCCCCAGCTCCCTGAGGGAGCCTAGGAGCTGGAGAGAGCTGAGAGTACACTCTCCTGTGACTGTAGCAGAGGATTGCGAGGGAGTGAGAGGCCCATCTGGATCCCACCAATCTGGGAAAGGTCTTGACCATTAAGCTGCCAGAGGCCAGGGGGCCCCACAATCTAGGTTGAGAACAGGACTGTAGCATCATGTCATTCCATGTTTCCTGTTTTGTTTTGTTTTGTTTTGTTTTGGAGAATAAACAGAGGCCAGGGCTGCAAACTGAACTGGGCATGGCTGATTATTTTCCCCAGGCTGGTGGTCGAGTCCACCAGCCTACAGATATATTACAGTTGCACGTAGAGGCCCCACCTGAGATTGGGCCCCATTGTGTTACGTGCTGTACATGCATATAATAAAAGACAGTCCCTGTCCAAAGTGCTTATAGCCTACATATATGGAATAGACCTAAGGTAGAAGAAAGAAAGTAGTATCCCCTTTTTATGAATGGGGGTTTGAGGAACAAGAGATGAAGTGATTTACCCCAGTAACATAGGAACCCAGGAGTTGAACCCACATCTCCTTAGTCCCAGTCCAGAGTCTTAACTACAAGACCATTCTTCCTCTCTTCCTCTCTGTAGTGTGCTTATCATGAGTGTTCCTCTTTCTGTGCTTCTCCAAATAGCAGATGAACCACAGATGCAAAAAAGAAAACACACAGTGAACGTTTAAGAGGAAAAGAAAGCTAAAAATATTTTGCTTCTCTAGATATTCAGACGTCCTCTACAACTGGATTCAAACGGTGGGTGTAGTGTTGTGTGTAAACAAACAAGCTAGGCTCATTTTGGAAGAATTCTCTGGGAGCTAGTGCAGTTGCCATTCACAACAGATGCAGTGTTGTAACCCACACAGAAACACTTACAGACATTCCAGGCTTGCTGAGCGTCTCAGGTATACTAATGACCAGGCACTAAGCTCTCTTACCTGAACAAAACAGGAACATGTTTCACAGGTATGGTGGGGTTTTATATCCCAGAGTCCAGCTCATTCTTGGTTCAGTCCTTGGCTTTGCAATGTTCTGGCGGCCTATCCTCCAGAACCTTGACCAGGACTTTAGGGGAACAACCTAAGGAGTGAGGATCCACCCCAGAGTTACCCTGAGCCTTGTGCATGCTGGGAAAAGAGTTTGGAACCTTAGTCAGTGCTGTGTAAATGCAGATGTGATTAATGAAGCTCACAGTATATGGACTTCTCTATCCAGTCTCAGTTCCTTGATTTGAGGAGCTCCCCAGTAATCTGGACTGTAACAAGAATCACCATTAGCCTTTTCAGGATACTCCAGGCGCCTTCATTTTACACTCTCTCTCTCTCTCTCTCTATATATATATATATATGTATATATATATTTTGTTTCCTAGGTGATATGAAAAGAGGTCTTCATTTTAACAAGTGGTCTAAGATGAATATGTTAGCTCTTGGTTTTAATGCTCAAGGATCTGATCTAGCACCCATTGAAGCCAGTGGAAAGATTCCCATTGATTTCAGTGGCCTTGGATCAGGCCCCATTTACAGTCTTTGAATTAGTACAGATTTTCTTCTATGGTTTAGGATAATTTTAATGCCACAGTGACTATATTGTTGTTGCAGGTGCCTCAAGGCTACTTTGCATTAGCATGTGGCACTGATCCATCACGTAGGGGGAATTCCATGTTTTTTTCTTCCTTATTGCGTCTTACAGTTTGTAAAATGGTAATGCTGGGCAAAAGCAGCTGAGGGATCTAAAAGTTCTGCACCAAGACCCTTAAAGTGCTCCTTTTCTGTTGAGTAGTGTTGCAAATTGAAGGCTTTATCCCGTATCCCATTGACACGAGAACCACTTCAAGTCATATGAAAATGCCACTTCTCCAAACCCTTCTGAGGGGGTTGTAAGGAAAGATAAGACTAGGATAGTCCACATGTGGGAACTTCAACCAGATCTCTGTGCCTTGCTCAACGCAGTCTTGTATCATTATGTAGCTTTCAGGGCGGTGACCCACAGCTCCATGTAGAAAGAAAAGGAGTACTTGTGGAACCTTAGAGACTATTCGTTAGTCTCTAAGGTGCCACAAGTACTCCGTTTCTTTTTGAGGATACAGACTAACACAGCTGCTACTCTGAAAGCTCCATGTAGGTGTCTGCTCCCTAGTGATGCCCTGGCACTATTAATCTGGAAAGTACAGAAGCAAATGTGATCGTGTCTCATCTCCCCAACCCAGCTCTGCCTCTATAATTATGTAGTGCCACTGAAGTACAAAGGATATTTTGAATATTGCTGACTCTGTTTAATGTTAACTACATTTCACAGCATAAGAACATAACAATCATCCTACCACACCGGAGCATTAGGCCGTTTTGTCTGATGTCTTGCCTCAATGATATTGGCCAGTCCCTGGTACTTCAGTAGAAGATGAAACAGAAAATTGAGTGCAGTGCACTTAAGGCCACTACAGAGCGTGCACCCCTGTGTGTGTAAATTCTTTCTTGACACTTGTAGGCAATCAGCTCACACCTTAACGCATTACTCTTGTCAAAGTTTCATCTTGCATAGCTTAGATATGATGCAATGTTGTTAATGTTTATGTAATAGCATAGTCCTTTAGCTCTAGCCAACACATTTCTCTCTCTGACCTTCTGCGGCAATGAATTCCACAGGGTGATGATGGTTATTTCTGCACTTTCCAGCATTTACTTTACACCAAGACAGCTCACCTAAATGGAAGCAATTTTCGAACTATATGAGGCCAGATTCTTCCCTGGAGCAACTCCACTTTCATTAATGGAGTTGCGTCAGCGGTGACTTTTGCAGACAGATGTTTTTTGCTTTTTTGAATTCTGCTTTATTTTACACTCTTAGTTAAATATACTTTTTTGCTCTTTGAAGGAACACAGGATGATTTGTTTTTAATTTATCATAACTTCAATGATTTGTTGCCTAAGGTTTGAATGTTCCTGCTTTTCCCTTCTGTTTCCTCATTCTTCTCCTGCCTGGCTTATTTTCTGTGTGTTTCTGGACAACCCAGAAAGGAAAAGGGGCAGAACAAGAACCAGCAAAACTGTAAGTGCATAAGCAAAGGGGAGTTGATAAACTTGTCTGACACAGTATCCAGACCACAGTTTATAGCCGTGAGTCTTTGGAATGCTTCCATGTTTGGCCACACCTCCCTCTAAACAGGTGTCTGCACTGACAGCAGATACCATTCATGGCTCAGTAGTATCTGGCTGAGTGTTTGCTTCAGACTGAAGCTGGCAGAAAGTCAAGGACAAACCTCTTAATTATTGAGTGGTCTTGCATACTGAAACTTAGAGGCCCTGATTCTGATCCCTGCTACACTGGTGTGACTTCATTCAGTTCAAAATTGGCGGTTCTGACATATTCACCCGTGTGAGTGTGAGAACCAAAGCAGGCCCTTAGTTGCCACAAGATGATGATGAACGGAGGGCACAGATAATAATAGGTTATTGTTAAACCAAATGCAGAAACCTTTTGCCCCGGCGTTGTCTTTATTAAGAGTGACCGTTTTTAAAGCATGAGTCAATGTTTTAGCCAGATGACTGACGTTACAATCAATGGGGATTGTATGGCTCGCAGCCAGTGCAAATCTATGAAAACTTAAGCTTTGATTACTTTAAACGAATCATAACTGTGTAAAATTAAGCAGGATTTTGAAGGGAATTAAAATGACGAGTGAAAAACTGCATCACATCCTGTGGCCCTGTTGTGCTCAGACATAGAACAGCTGGTCGAAATGGGGCTCAGTCCCTGAGGCAAACAACTTGCTGCTGTGAGTGGAAGCACTGAGAAGCAGTGGCATAGGAAGACCTTTCGGCCAGAGCACTAGAATGTCTGAGGGTTGCAAGGAAACAGACTTTTTTTCATCCTTTCCTTTGACAGTGGAAGTAGTGAAATACTCTGACTTTTTTTCTCTTATTTTTATCTGATTTTTGCACTATTTTTTTTTTTAAATCATGAGCAAATAAAAATACAGCACCAAATCCTACCCCGTGTTTATAGGCCAGTGTGGAGCCCTTTGCAAGGGCCTGGTGTGCAGGGAAAGGGGATCTGGCACACATGAGGCAAAGGGGATCTGGCACACATGAGGCAGGAGCTGCAGCGCTACTCTGGTGGAACTGTCATGCATTTGAGCTTCTTGATTCCCATGCAAAGTGGCAGTGGTACAGATTGTGTCTCTCTCTCATCTATGCCCTCCCTGCATTGGCACCAGAAACGGGACGGGAGAAGGAGAAAAGGTCAGAGATGTAGTTCCAGTCTGCCAGCTGATGTTATGGGCTTTGGGCGATATCTTGAGTGGTTAGGGGCATGGAGCCTAATTAATGGATGTATATTTCTTGGAGACCTTTAGAGGAAACATCGCATGGAAGTGAGATGTTTGATTAGTTATTTTGATCCTTTCCCTGGCTAGCAATATCTGAATGCTATCCAGGACTAAGGAGAACTGGGCTCAATTTCCAACTCAGCCAGAGACTCTGTGTGTGTGACTTCGGGCAAATCACTTCCTTGTGCATCCATTCCCTATCTGTAAAATGGGTGTAATAGCACTGCCCTACCTCACAGGGGTTTTGTGAGGGTAAATACATGAATGGTTGTGAGGCGCATGGATACGAGAGTGTTAAGGACCATATACACAGGGGGAAGTCAGAATGTAATGCAATGCCCTAGATGCTGCCTGATTCTCTGTAAGTCTTTTTGAATATAAAGAGTCTGCACCACCTGGCAACATCTCTCCTGGACAATACAGGTACTTCAAATGTTGGCCTACAATATGTGTTAAAGTGACGCTGCCAATATGCCCCTAATGCATACATGTAACTTTAAATGCAGAGAGTCAGGCCTTAAATACAGATAAACACAGCTGGCAAGATTCATCCCTGGGGTAACTCAGTGCAATTTACCCCACGGATGAATTCAACCCTTTTCATGTAGCGGTAAAGGCCAAGGTATACTTATTCCTTCTCATTGTCATTAAGACCTTTTGAGGGCACTCTAGTCCAAAAAAGTGTTTCCTCAATTAGTTTGTGCCCTTCGTGAAATAGAGTAAACTACAGCAGCTCTAAACCGGGGAACGTCTCATCAAATTGACATCTTGTTCTCTTTTCCTAAATAATCATCCTTTAGTTATACCCAACCCATGGTTATGTGTTTTCTTTGTTTTACTTCATTTACTGTCACCCGCCCCAGAAAATTACACACGCATTGTGCTCTGCATGGCCTCCTAAGTATTAATATGATAGCTAAGGAGAAGCTTTGCACTACAATGAATTTGTAAAATAGCAGGAACTAGTCAGCGTGTGATGTATTGCTTCAGCCCGTACATTGCATAAATGAACTTCTTCTTTCTTTTTATTTTTTGTGGGGAGGGGGGAAAAATCCATCTTAAATTAAGCAGTAAGTCTTCCTTCAAATTACTTCTTAATAAGAAAGGGAACATCTTGGATAGTCTTTGATTCAGATGTACTGTATTTTAAATGTGTCCTAATTTTAGCGCTCATTGCTTAACATTAATTTAATGAACATCCTCATTTAAAAGGACAAGGTTGGCAAATAGAAATTAGTGCTGTTAAAACCACAGATCTCCTAAAGGGGAAAAAGAAATCCAAAGCTCTGTGAAGAGACTTTAACCTTATTATTGAAAACAAGGAGAAATACAACTTCACCAGCTGTACATTTTTATAAGTGGCACAGGGGCATTGAGCATATGCAGTTTCCAAACCACGAACATCAAGCTGTTTACAGACAGTGATGTGAGGTGCTGGTCTCAGTCCAGTTCCTAGCTGACAGGTGTCCGCGTCACAGAAAACACTATCACATTTGACACTAATTGGCAACCTTGTTAGTAGCTCAGCATAGGGGCCAAAGACCAAATGGAGAATGAACCCTAGAGGGAGTTTCTCTAATCAAGGTGGAGGTAAATTAGCTTCTGCTGTTTGTACTGTACCTGTTCTGCGGACAGAGGACGTTTATCGTAAGGGCTGTCAATCCAGCATCATTTATAAGCACTAAAATTATCATGTAGATATAACCAAATATGGCTAAATGACACACATGCTCTGTGTTACTGTGCTGCACCTCTGAATTATGGTTCTTGCATGTGGGGGTACCCCAATATCTAAGTGGGTTTCTCTATTTTGCATGAAATGTCATAGGCGTGCATGGGACTTTACAAGGAAATAAAACACAAGAGGCCAAATTCTGTTTGTAACGACTCTGCTGTAAGTGTAACGGGCTCAAAGTCCCCGTTCTGAGGAATTTGGAATTTAAGGTCCTGATCTGGCAGTTGGTTCCCTGTGGGTGAATTCTTGGGCCCATAGGTTCCCGTGCAAGCTCAGGGTTCACCTCTCTGGATCCAATACCAAGATAAAGGGCTTAGACTAAATAAACGACTCAAGAAATGACAACAAATGATGGTACAAAAGGGCACAACAGGAAAATACTGAAAGAACCCACCACTGTTTTATGGTGCATTTCTTTGCTTGTATTGTTTGATTGCTTACTGCTGACAGAACAGCTGAATTTTAAGAAACAAAACCTATCTGAAACTTGGTCCTGTCATCATTCTTTTCCTTCTTTTTTCCCTCCCACAAAGTGTTTGATTTTATGACACAAAAATTGGCAACATGCTCATTACAAGCCGTTTGCATCCAGGCTTCATTAATCTAGGGCTCAGATCCAGTGTCCATGAATCTGGGGCTCAGTTCCACTGAAGTTAGAGGAAGACAAATGAAGTTAATGAGTGTTTTGCCTAAGTAAGGTGGAGTAAATTCTAAGGGCTAGATTGTGCTAACAGCACAGCGCCCATAATAAAGGGGCAGTGCAGAGCCATGTACCCCAAGCAAGCAGCAGAAGGCATTCTGCTTCAGGGACTTGGAGGGGGTGCACTCTGTGACCCCCATTATGGGCTACAATATATTACCCACTTGGGGTTGCCTAGTGCACAGCGGGGTGGAAAAATTGTTGTACCTACTCCCACCCCCCTCCTTCGGGGAGTTACTCTGTACCACCCAAGGCAGTTCTGGGGCCCCTCTTATATGGGCCATGCAAAGTGAAGGGGAGCTGCTTCCTTCCTTCCCCAGCCTGCACTACACAGCCATGTAAAGGTGTGGGGGCACAGCTGGACCCTAAATAAAGATTTCAGGGTTTGGCCCCCGGAGAATACCACCTCCTATGCAAGGGGATTCAATAGGAAAATGCTGTAATTTAGGACCCAAAGCCTATAAACTGTCAAACAAAGCTCTCACTGAAGTCCAGTGTGAAGTCAATGGGAGAGCTATGTACTGTGGGCTGGCAGGACTTGGGCCTCTGCTTAACAATAGCTGACTTTTATGATGCTTTATTCTTGGAGCTCTGATGCCTTCCACTTTAAACCGATCAGTTGATTCTTTCTGCCATTTTGCACAAACTCTGTCAATTTGAAAATTCGAACTGGCAAATTTCACTAACTCCTTTAAATCTTGCATAATGACAGGTTTCAGAGTAGCAGCCGTGTTAGTCTCCCCAGTATATTTTCCACTGTATGCATCCGATGAAGTGAGCTGTAGCTCATGAAAGCTTATGCTCTAATAAATTTGTTAGTCTCTAAGGTGCCACAAGTACTCCTTTTCTTTTAAATCTGTAATGCATTAGGCAGTGGTAATAGCTGCTCCAAACTGAAAGTTGCAGCTGAATTGCAATTAAAAGCCGGATTTTTCACTCCTCTTTTAAAATACACAAATATAGGTCTCAATTTTGGGTGTAAGGTAGAATTTTTTTTACCAAATGTTAAATGAATTGGACAAAGGGGATCATGAATTTATAATATCCTAAAAATAGAGCGCATGAGAATCTAAAAAAACAATCTGTCACTTTATAGCAAAAAAATAAAAATAAAAGAGGGAGAGAGAAAAGACACAGTTTACTGGAGTCGTCTGGATGAGATGGTCCAATGAGACGCTTGCATCGATTTTTATTGTTTTCACTATTTTTATTTTATAATTCACTCTTTTAACTGAATGTTCATACTTTCCAGTGTTTTAGTTTCTTGTAAGTTTACCTCTGAATTATCTGCTTGCTTAAAAGTAGTTTCTTTAGCTCCAAAGTTCTTGTAAGAATATAGCCTTGAATTTACAGCCATGCACCCTTCGCTTCACTTTAGCAAAGAATTTTCCATTTGTTGAGGCACTTACAAGACTAAAGCAAAAATATCTGTAATCAGGACCATCTGTTTGGTCTGTGTTTGTACAGCACCTAGCACAATGGGACCTTGGTCCATGACTAGGGCACCCAGGGGCTATGGAAAGTCTAATAATAATAATTTACTTTTCAGTGTTACATGGCTTCTCTGTCATTTTGCAGCAATCCTCCCTTCTCACCAGTTGCTCTGAACTTGGCATGAATCGCTCATGTTTCAGAGCTTTCTGGAGAACTTAAACTACCATGCCAGGTAGATAAACTTTGGCTTTTCCCACAAATAGCTCTGAGCATGGTTATGGAGTGATATTTTTCTTATTTCTTGTACATACAGTGTTGTTTGCTTTCAGATAGAGACAAACTCAATACAAGATTTGCTTTTGAACGTATGTGGCTAAATGTTTATTTTAAACCAAGGCCCAACTGACAGAACTGGGGTAATGCAGCATAGTTGTTACTTTGTTCTTAATCTGATGCCAGTGAAGAAGTTTGATTCTGCTGCGATACTGCACTGTGGTGTTGGAAATGTGTGGTTTCGTTTGTGAGAGACAATAATCAAAAACAGTTACGGCACCTATTGCTTTGTTGTAAACTCTGCTGAAGCCACCTGTTTTGCTTCCCTTTTCTAGCCCACTCTGCTCTGCTGCCCCTTCCACACTTCTCTTCTCGACTCACCCCTTCTCAGTTGCCTTTCTCCCCTCCCTTCTCCACTGCCCCCTCCCCTTGTTCTGCTGGCATCCGCTTTCTCCACTGCAGCACCATGCTGAATCCCCTCCTCCCCCCCACCCAGACTCTCTGCACTGCTCCGATGCCCCCCAGGAAGGGAACACTAAGGCCTGAAGGAGGGGTATTGGAGCACTTGAGGAGCAGCCAGCAGGGAGAAATCCCTGCATTGTGTACATGAATCCACTTAGCTTCATTGTCTCCCACTCTGTTATTTTAGCTAGGATCTAGCCAAAAAGTGTAAGAAGATTTTTTCTTTGATGGTGTCTTGATTTACAAACAGCTTGTCCCTTTAACTACAATTTCCACTGAAGAACTTTCCTAGGAATTGGGTTATGTTTTGAGATTTTTAAGGAAAAGGGCAAAAGACTCAGGATTTGGGTTATTTTTGGGTTTTTTTTGCAATGAAAACTTACTTCTCCAGCAGTCATTTGATGCCCTTGTTTAAACTCGTCAGAAAAAACGGGTCATTTTGTCACTACTGCTTAAAATCTTAATAACTTAAAAAATATTAGAGTTTAATCAGCGAATCGTGGGTCCTGGGCTCTAGACCTAGAGGCCAATCCAATGCATAGTGAAGTCAGTGAGGGTCTTTCCGTTGGACCAGGCCCTAGATAAATTGCAGTAAACCGTTTAATCCATCTATCTAAATCTTAGGCTTTTACACTGCCACCCATCATCATGATATCTGAGCACCTTCCATGTAAAATCAGTAGCAATAGTGAAGTGCCGAGCGGACTTCAATGATTCTCTGGCATTTCTTCCTATTGACGATTAAAACTCTGTTTGCAACTAAGGGTGTTTTTGTTTGTTTTGTGGAGGTTTAGGGCTATGAGGGGTTAATCTTTTTTTTAATCATCTTTGCTATAATGTGGGGCCAGGTCAGACATTTGACAGAGTCTGCCATTGTCTTCTTCACCGTGCACAGAATATGGCCCATGATGCTGTGTCCCGTGAACTGAGGGTGCCTTACAATGAAATTGAAAAGAAAAAAAAATGGTTCCACTGAATCAGGGGCTAAATTCAAGAGAGAATGTTTAGATTTATAGTCCCTTTAATTAAGGGTGGAGACAGAACGGTCTCTTGACACCTGAGAGGGAAAAAAGATTTCAGAAGGAATAATGTGTCTGATGATGAGGAGAAGTGGGATAGATCTGTTGATATTTGAGATGTACTCCAATATGACGTAAGAAGTTCTTTTAACCAGTCTCAGAATAGGATTTTTTCTTTTAATTTCATTATTCATATTTAAGTCCCTTTAATTAATAAGATACAAATCGTTCCAAATTCCTCTCTCAGATCCATGGAGGGGTTTCCTTTGAAGTCAGTACATCTGAAAGCAGAAATTGGTCCAGAGTATTGCATTTTCTTTATGAATTTACATTCTGCAATGCATTATAACACTACTTTTCCACCACATCAGAAGTTGAAAATTGTATTGTTTCTATTGTACCATAGCAACTCCTGCATCACGATAGGTATTCAGCCTCTGAAAAACAGAGCACTTTAAGAAACACATACCTCAGTGTGTAATGTGAATTGCTATGGTTTTTACGTTGCTGTGAGAGGACCCACTATTGTAGAATAAACACGTTTTCCCCAATTTGTTTATGCAAATTTTTAAAAATATTTTTTTCTGCTTGTGTTTTCTGTTTCTTTGGTGTCATTTTTTTCCTTTTCAGAAAGTGATACGTTTCATTTAAAGGAAAGGGTAAGAGAGAGATTACATCTGTTGTTCTCCTGACCTATTTACTGCTGTCTTGAAAAAAAGCAGAACTGTATATCTTTGTTTGCATGGAATAAGAAATTGCTGTAATATCCAGACACTAAACATGCAGGTACAACTGCTGAAGTCCTTTAACATCATTTTTATTCACTTTCTTACTCAGGAAAAATAACTTTGAAGCTGGTTTCAAGAGAAACTTTGCCTGAATGAAAATCTGAATCAGGACTTTAGTAACTGTAGGAGCTATTGAGTGAAATGGTTTATTAGGATGCATTGCTAGATAAGACCATCTGTCCCTGTGCCAGACCTGGTTTTTGAGAATTTTTTGTCCTTCTGATTGGAATGGCTGTTTGGAGGAACATAGGAGGCTACAGCAGTGAAGAATCAGTGGCCACTAACATGTTGAAATGAGGAGGAAGACACCTGTGTCCCAGGCAGTTCTGTGGATGTGTATTATCAGTATTTCCGCTTTTGAATTAGACACTGAACTCTCCCCGTTGAATGGAGGATGGCTTTCTGCAGTGCCCTGAAAGAAGTTGTTTTTCTCATAGAGCTTCAGAATGCCTGTGTTTGTGTCCAATAAAAATACCAGACATTGATCTTTACAATACTCTTTTTCTGGTTAAAGACTTGAACTTTGGGTGCACAGCAGGAGGGGAGTCAATTCAATCTTTAATGTAGGAAGGGTGAAAGAGATTCACGTCACAGAAGAGTACTAGTTTCTTGTGTTCTGCATAGATGTTGTGAGTTGTTAATGAATGGGCAGCACTGGTGTTGTTCTTAGAGGTAGAGCTGAACAAATAATTCATATCGAATAACTTAGATGAATTTAGCCTCTGTTACTGTTTGCAGGTTTTTTGTGAACAGTTTATCATTTTCTTAGATTTATTCATTATTAAAAATTATTTGCAGAATAATTTCTGGGACTAAATCCTGATCTGTTCTTTGTTTGCAAATACTAGTTCCGGGATAGTCATAGTTCAAGGTACACTGGTTAGTTTGATCAGACACATTTTGCCGGTCACATAGTATGTTTGTGAACTGTGATTGCATGGATGTGCTTTGTGTCAGGCTTCTTGTGCAAAAACTCAAATCTAAAAATTTGCTTTCCAGGGACATTGTCTAATATTCATCTAAAGTGAACTGTTTCACTGAATTTTCCTGCTACTAAACTCATTTGCTAGAACGTTCACATGAATTAAACATAAAGGGAGGGTGTTAACACATTATCTGCAAAATCATATTTTTATGCAAGTAAATATTTACTCCGCTCTTCTTAAGAGAGACTTTGTGCTAACTGGGTAAGAACAGCGATATTGACTGACTCCTGTAGTGGAAAGGGAGTAGGGTTATAAAGGAGAAATAACAGGCTCAACAGGAACGTGTGGACCATGTGTTGATTAGCAAGAATTTAAGGACCATGTGTTGATTGGTATTCAAGTCTGAGGCAGCTGCAGCAATGGAGAAATAATCTTGAGATGACTGAGGAGAAAAAAACCTACAAAACAAAATCAGTAAATACAATTATGAACCTGCAGCCTGGATGTTTTGTTATAATGGGGAAAAAAATCTTAAATTTAAATGTAAACACTGACTTTTAAAGTTTAACTTGTTAACGGGAAGTCCAGTTTTCAATCTTGAGGCCAAATCTTTCATTTTGGCAGTCAAATTGGCACTGAAAGCTGGCATTTGGGGACCTTAGTGCCAACGTGAGCATACAGATCAAGGATTTGAGGCCCTAGGATTTCAGTCATCTAGACTGAAAATAAAGGCCCCCATCCTTGTCTGCACTGAAGCCAGTTTATATTGCACTGTGCGTGCAAATCAGATCAAAAACCAGGTTAGCCCATTATAGAAGGATCACAAAGCATACATCTAGTGGTGTAACAGCTGTACAGCCAGTAGAGGGGGCATCACCAGGGAAAATGGAGAGTATCTGGGGTTTCTTTGGGCTTCAGTTATTCCCAGTTGCTGCTGTTCCCCGTTGGGGCTATTGGCAATCAGTGTAATTTAGATCAACTTTCAGGTTGCTCTAACTTAGCCAGAAGACTGGCCAAGTGAACAGCGAGCCCATGTTCAGAGGAGGGTAGAGGATGGTTTGAGCCACTTCTGCATCCCCTCCTGAGTTGCATTGTGCACTTCTCGTCCGTATCCAAGTGCTGGGGCCAGTGAATCTAGTAATTACATTAATTAACAATTGTACTGATTGAAATGGATAATTTCTTTTTTTATAACAGCCCACAAGGGCTCTGGTCTTCTTATCTGTACATTAAATATGTAAAGAGGATGATTCGCAGCAGTTCACCAGCTGCAAGAACTATGCATTTGTTCAAGATGGGTAAATTAAATTAATCTTGCTTTTGAGATCTTTTTGAGATATATTATTCTTATTACTTGTTACGGAGCCTGGTTCTGTGCCAGCCTGGAATTCCCCAGTTAGGGCAATTTTCCAATCCCTTTGTGCCTTTGGAGCAGCCCAAAGGGGCCAGCACAGGAGCCAGAATCCGGCTCATACGTTAAATTACTAATTGTTCATTCAAAAATGAAAAATTAAGCAAACCAGTGCTATGCTTTATTAAGTATCAAGGCCCCTAGTCTGTAAACTATGAATTACATTAGTAATCTTTACTCATGGGAGTAGTGCCTAATCCATGGAACAGCATCCATAAGGAGAGATTTGTAGTATCAGGGCCTGAGAAACTTCTGCTGATATGACATTAGGAAATTTACCAGCTAAGCTCTTCATTAGGATCAGAGTACCGTATATACTTGATCATAAGCCGGTTCGTTTATAAGCCGACCCACCCAAGATGGGTAAGTAAAAATGGAAAATTTTTATGACCCATTCATAAGTCGACCCTATAATTCCGGAGTCGGCAAACTTTGGCTCCCGGGCCATCGGCATAAGCCACTGGCAGGCCGAGATGGTTTGTTTACTTCGAGTGTCCGCAGGCACAGAGGTAAATCTAAGTAAACAAAGTGTCCTGGCCCGCCAGCTGCTTACCCTGATTGGCTGGGACAGCAACTGTTGGGGAAATTTGCCGGGGGGGAGGGGGGAGAAGCTGGGAGTCAGGGGAGTAACCCCTGTGACCACCCCTCCACATGACCCCACCCCTAGCCTGGGACCCCCACACTCTCCCCGTCCCATCCCTTCCCACCTTAGCTGGGGCGGGCCAGGGGAGGATGTCTCTGGCCTGGCCAGAGCTGCTCCCGCGGGCCAGAGCGGGTGGCGTGGCCGCAGCATGTTCCGGCGGGCGGGGCTGAGCGGCACGGCCGCAGCGTGCTTCGCAAGGCCAGGTGACACAACTGCAGCTTGCCAGCCCCAGAGCTGCAGCTGCTTCGGAGGCTGGGGGGAGAGCAACCTGGCTAGAAGAGGAGAGACTCTGGCCCCACCTCTTCCCTTTTAGCTCTGCTGGCTGTGCTGCCTCTCCTTGCCCCCTCTGTTGGGGGGAGGGGCTTTGTCCCACCTCTCCCTCTCTGTACCCGTTCATAAGTCGACCCCCTTCTCTGATGCTTCCCTTTTTTACTAAAAAAATTCAGCTTATGAACGAGTATATACGATAAGTCCTTTTCATTTCACTCCATTCCAAAAGACATAATAGGAGGGATGGAAGCTGCTAGGTTAAACGGGCCTGACCTGTACAGCACCTTGGCTTTACAAAACAGCTAGAAGGGTTAGGATTGTCTCTTTGCACAGCCTTAAGCAGAGAGCTCCATCACTGAGTCTCCTGTGAGAACATTTATGCCACAAACGGCCTTTTGCAGGGGAGCTTATATTAGATGGAAACAATACAATACATTGTAAAAAGAAAAACCTAATAAAGATGTCTTTATAAACTGGAATTTTCTCCCTGTCTCATAACACAAGAACAAGGGAGTGTTCTTTGAAATTGAATGGTGGCAAATTCAAAACCGATCAAAGGAAACACTTTTTGCACAGTGTTGCAATTAGCCTGTGTGACTCATTGCCACAGGATGGCATTGATGTCAAGAATCAAACAGTTTTTGGATATTTATATAGATAACAAGAATATTGAGAGGATAATATTGAGTTTATGTCAATGGGATTTAGGCTGCTAAGTTCCCATGAACTGCTGAAGATGGGAAGTAGGTTCCTAAATCATTTTCATGCTTTTGAAAATTTTACTCTTTTTCATTTAACTTGGAGAGAAAACTGTCACTGAACCATCTTCCATGTATGTTTATCCCCCATTTTCAGCTTTCCTGGGGGAGGGGGGAAGAGAGGATGTTTTTATTCTAATATCTTCTTTTCAGAGGCAAAAAATATACGTAGTGGAAAACATAAAGCATTTTAAATTCCCATCCAGCAAACAGATGATTCAGAAGAATCTAAGTCACTTATGGCGTATTGAGCCTAAGTCACTTCTGAAACCCTCTTTCAAAAAGGACTAGATGAAAGCACAGACGCGTCAGCAGGGGCCATCCAGCAGGCTCATGTGGGTAGAGTCACGCCCCTGCTGACCGAGAACTAAATGTGTAGACAAGACATTAGGCTCCTAAGTCACTTAGGGCCTGTCACAGGGTAGACTTGGCAGTTTGAGAGGGAACAGGTCCAGCCCAACTATGCCTCATTAACAACCTCTCCATGAGGCCTAATGCAGGTCAGCTGGTCTCTGTGAAGAGCCAGAAGGGAGCAGGAAAAGGAAGCTGCTTCAGAGAGCAGGTGGGTCCTGTGGAGACCTTTGACCGGAGAGCTTGGGTCTGGAGGGCTACTTGGACACTGTGAGCCAGTGGCAGAATCCAGGTAGGAAGGTCTGGGAAGTCCTGCTGAGAGCAAGAGCAGGGAAAGACTCCTGGTCAGGGAGGCCTGGGAAGGAGCAGGGAGCAACCCAAAGGAGTCCAGGAGGGGCTGAGGGGAGAGATGGGAAAGGGCTGAAAGCTGCGTTCATAGGGTGAGTAGAAGAGTCCTTGAATTAGAAGAGGGGAGACAGACCCCTTGGGAAGAAGGAGCTGGGCCCGGTTTGAAACGAGCGCTAAGACTTTATTTGCTGTGGACCTTTATAAGCTGGAAGCGGTGGACTTTTTTTTTTAGCTGGTTTTATGATTCAGGTTTGAACAACATAGATGTTGTTGACTACATAAAACATGAAATTCAAGGGCTTGTTGGCGTCAGTGTTTTGATCCTGTATCCGCTGTTATTTTAACTCTCCTCGTGGCTTGTATCACTCCTGCTGAGAAACACTCAACCCATGTTTTTCAAAATTATTGTTGTGATTTTTGCTGTAGACACTGTTTCTCGTGGGTTATCATTTTTAGAAAATCAGTAAGAGCAGCTGAGTGTTCTTTCAAGCTATTTGGCATTTCAGATCACTGGGTCTCAGGAGCTTAATATTTAGATCTTCCTTGGTATGTCTTTATTCAGGATACACGGATAGATACAGAGTGTATTTTAGTGCCTGCATACTGTAGTTTATGGGGTCTGTACCAATGCCACAGATAGATCAGTTTAGATAATATGATTTGTTAGATCCCATTTTGCAATTTTAAAATAATTCTTCAAATAGCTTAACTTGGCTGTAACATTTGTTTTTCAGGAAGGTCCTGATTTCACCTAGTCTCACAAATAGTTTTATAGAGGTCAAGTGAATCATGCTGTCTCCCAAAGGGCTAATTCTCTGTCACATGCCACAATTGTGAGCAAGTTTTTTTTTTTAAAAAAGGTGGTACAGTCATCCAAAGAATAAAGTGTATCCAAGATAGGACAACTTGTACAACTGGCTAAAAGGAATATGTCTAGGAAGAAGCCGCACAAGTAGCTCCTCACTGTCATTCACGCCAGCTTCCATTTCTGTACAGAACTGTGATATGGCTTTTTAGTAAGTTACTTTTCTAAAAGGAAAAGGGGAAGTTGTCTTATACTTTAGGCATCCCTGACAGTCAGCTTAAAGCACAGTTGCAAACATAAAAGAAAGATGGCAGCAACCTTGTAATGCATAACAAAATCCCCAGTAAAAACAACCAGGAGTACTTGTGGCATCTTAGAGACTAACAAATTTATTTGGGCATAAGCTTTCGTGGACTAAAACCCACTTAATCGGCTGCATGGAGTGGAAAATACAGTAGCAAGATAGATATATATATATAGATATATAGTATATGTATACATGATGTACTCTGTATATATCTATCTTCCTACTGTATTTTCCACTCCATGCAGCTGATGAAGTAGGTTTTAGTCCACGAAAGCTTATGCCCAAATAAATTTGTTAGTCTCTAAGGTGCCACAAGTACTCTTCGTTGTTTTTGCTGATACAGACTAACATGGCTACCATTCAAAATCTCCAGTGAATCACAGAGTGCAGATAAAATAAAAATTAATCAATATCCCTATTCCCCCACCTCTGTTAAACATTCCCCCATGGCCAGCATTTCCTTCCCCAATGGCTCCCTCCAAAATGAGTCTTACAGGGTGCTTGAAGAGTCAACAGAAGGGGGAGCATATGCCAAAGGAAAAGCTCCCCCCTGCGCAATCAGCTTTGGTTGTATGTCACAGGGACAGAGGCGGTCTCTCCCAGGAATAAGTCCCAGGCTGTTGAGGGCTTGGTAGGTCAATGCCAGCACCTTAAATTCCACTCGGAAACCTGCAGGCAGCCAGTGCAGTTTACAAAGCACCACTTGAATGTTCTCACGCTGCGATGCTCCATTTACCAAGCAGGCTGCTGCATTCTGACTAGCTTTGCTTTCTGAATATGTTTTGTAACACACACCTGTATTTACCAGGAGCAAATTGCAGTAGCAATAACGTTGTGCCTCTTTACGCAAACAATACTCGCCTACCTTTTAGAGCGTGTGCTAGAGACAAGGAGTACTTTTTAACGGTACACCTACAATTCCCATTGACTTCAGTGACTTTAATTGTGCTTGGTACCTCCCAGGATTTGGACCATGGCTGCTTAGCTCAAAAACATATTCCTTGTGTAGGAAATATGCCAGCAAAGTAGATGGGATATGCTTTTAACCACCATTTTGCTTAGACTTGCTTTCAGCAGGTTTAACTAAAATGGAGGTAAAAGCAGGTCCGGCTGCCAGAGCCCTGTCTCCATCATGCTTCCTGCTTGTGCTAACACAGGCTCACCTGGATCACTCTATACACCGGTGGGAATTTTTCTGGAAATGTCCACAGCGCAGACCCGGTCTGAGGTTGATACGCCTTAATGTATACTCCCTTAGACACTGCATAGCAACAAATAATCCACGTTAGTTATACATTGTGCTGTTTTTCCCTCCAGCCCCTTTACTATATTATAAAACCCTCAACTCAAAGGGGCATAGTCAAAGTTTTTAAAACAGAAAATGAACTGCCTGAAAGATCTTATAATCTGATTTGGGGAAATCCTCCGAGTTCTAAATACTGAGTATATATGTTTTAAAGTTGCTATTATTGCTGAGACTACAGAAAATAAACAGCTATTAAAAAAGCAACGTTTGCTTCTCTCTCTGCTGGCTATACAGTAACATATACCTGGTTAACACAGAGTGATGCTGACATCATTTGATGGTTCCAATGAGCAATGAAAGAGGCTCTGTCCCTACGTGAACCAAGGGCCAGATCATGCAGCTGCTGGAAACCTTCTGAAAATCTGAGGATTTGTGCAATACAAAAGGACAAAATGTTTTATTTACAAACTCCTACAAGAGTATTCCAAACAACGGAGCCCACACACTAAAGGAAAGCAATTAAAAGAGCACTATTCAATTGTACCACTGAGCATTTACCAAGAGCTTCTCCTCAAAGCCCTACACAAATATTAATGAATTAATCTGCACAGCGCCCTTTGAGGCAGGCAGGCAAGTACCATTGTTTTGTTGATGGGGAAGCTGAGTCAAAGAGGTTAAGTAATTTGCTTGGGACCACGCGGGGGAGTTGGTGTAAAACAGGGTAGAAACTCCTGGCTCCTAGTCCCGTGCTCAGTACTATGAAATAGTTTATTTTTATCTCCACATCTCCTGGTCCAGGTCCTCTGGGTTCGCTGATGTGCTGCTATGATCCCATTGATGGTCCATTGAAAGTAACAGGATATCAGGTGACCCTGGATGCATTCTGTTCTCCCCTGGAACGTTCGCCAAACCAGCCCAAGGGCTGCTGCCCTGTCAGGTGCAAGGGACGGGGAGTGCATGGTCAGAGTTCAGCGCTTGGTGCAAAAAGACGAAGCAGCAGATGGCAATGGCATTAGAATCTTAAAAATATCAGACTGTAGGGGGCACCTGGACATTGAACCTAATATGCTAACTCTCTTGGAAATCCTGCCTGTCAGTTTTGTTTTTTGATTAGCACGTAGGAGACTTGGATATTACAGATTTTATGTGCTCTACATGGCTTTGTTCTAGCAGGTCGTTGAAGCAGCTGTCTAGCACAAACATTGACAGGTGGATTCAGGGGATAGAGTTTGTTTTGAAATGAGGGAGTTGCTGAAATCTGTACCTCCAAATGTATTTTCTCCCTACACTGGCTCATCTGTAAGGTGTATACCCCTTCCAATTAAATGGAATATTGATTACTTGGTATATTCAGAGTTCGCTCTTATTTAGGCCTGATTCAGCAAAGCAGTTAAGTCAATGGGCTTGCTTATGCACTTAACATGTGCTTAAATAGTCTGCTGAATTGGGCCATAGTTTGGATTTTCTATTCTCCCATCCTCATTCTTCTTTCCATTCTATAACATCACTTGCCTCCGTTATGGTATTTGACATATGGTTAAAGCACTTGCAGATGTCATCATTTGGTCACGTGAGAATCAGTGTGTCAACCTGTCTGGTAAACTGGATAAAAAAGCAAGCCCTTGCTGAAAAAGTTCTGCATCTGAGCAAGTTAGAGCTTTCCCTAGGCTGACTAGGCATTCAAGTAAATGCTTCAGTTTTGCTGAAATTGCATACAGTGTCAGATCTGATCAAAAAGAGTAATAAAAGTTTGATCAAGTAGATGCGGCAGTGCTGGATAACCATAAAACATGGGAGGATAAATCATGATTCTTTCTACTTCTGAGAAATCCTGATTTCTCTCCACTCTTATTATAGCTCAGGTGGAGGCTTCTGAAATTGGGATAGGTGTGGTGTTCCAACAAAGCCCTACCTTTGTTGGCAAGAGTATCCTACCTTTCACATTAGCTACAAGCGAAAGGAAGAACACGGTTGCTCAGTGAATGATAAATGTCTTGCAGGGACATTGTGCCTTTAGATCCTGTGTTGTTATTAGATAGGAGGGGAGTTCAGGTGAATTATGGATCACCACCTTTACTAGGAATAAAAATACCACACGTGTCTGTTTTGCTATCACTTTTCTAAACCATGTGGTGAGAAGCTGTGTCCTCAGCTCTCAGGCATGCATCACACAGGGCTCAGTCTCTGCTGCTCAGAATGGCCCCGTAGCCCTCCCGCTGCTAGGGAGCCAGCACCAGGCCCTGTGCAGCCTACCCCTGTGTGCTGCCTTCACTACCATATAAACTAGCCAGGCCTGAGAACAGTGCCTCCTGCTGCAGCAGACGGGAAAATGGGTCTCAATCTGCTGACTCTGGGCAAATACACCTCTAGGTGCCCTCCCTAGCTCCCCTAAGGTAAGAGTAGGGCAGAGAGAGGGAATGGGGCACTGAAAGAGGGAGAGGAAGTGAGTGGAGGATGAATGAAGATTTTGAAGGAGAAATCCAGAATGATGCTGGAGAGGGAGTCAGTGAATGGGAGAGGAAAGGTCGAATGGAGCTAAGGGGATGAGTCAGAGAGAGGATGAGGGGGAGGGCAGAGGGTGGGAGAGGCTGCATTCAGAGGTTTTAAACTTGACTCTGGCAGTCATTTGTTCCACACAAAGTTTAAAAAGAAAAAAAAAAGTAAGCTGGAACGTTGTCTGACACCACCACCTTTCCATCTCCTGGGTTTTCTGGGAATCCAGACTCCATGAGCACACGCTTGTGGCTTTGTCACTGATTTTTATTAACGTTGACGGCAGAACTGGGGACTTGCTTTGTACTGTTGCGTCTTTGTGTCTCAGTTTCCCTGTCCATAAGCTGAGGGTAATACATACCTAACCAGGATGTGGCTGTGAGAATTGATTGATGTTCGTAGAGCAACTCTGAAATCTTGGATGAAAGCTGCTATTGAACTGCAAAGTATTGTTGTATTACTACCCACCAGTGTCGTGCTGGGTTATTCCCAAGGTCTGAGGCTGGAGCACCCTCAGTGTTACTACTTGGGGGTGGGAGCTGATTCAGTGTGAGAACAAGACACACATATTTTTTGAGTGCTGTGAAATACAAAAGTGAAGTGCCTGCTCTAGGGCAGCATTAAAAGTCTCTAGGCCTTTTGTCCTATTTTGGTAAAGCAGAAAAGAGTTAAAAATAAGTTTTTAATTAAATTAGCAGAATACAGACCCAGGAGGCTTGTATTGATTTATACATCTTGTGCTAGTCAAATTAAAAAATCGTGAACACTTTATTCAACAACTGATGCAGTGAATACTGCCTGATCATCTTATAGAGCTAGTTAAATAATATTGGTAACATTTTTTACTTGTGTCTATATTTCTGAATTCTAGTAGAATATAAGATTTTACATAGTTTTTTTATTAAGTTTCAGATTTAAAATGCTACCATGCTGAAAAAGACCTGTCCACAGCTTGTGCAAACACCACAAACTCAAAAAATTGACAAGCAAATCACTCATGCTATATTTGCAACCAGCATCACCTTCCAGTACATTGAGCTTCCTCGAGTCAGGAAAGCTGAAATGCTTTGGCTAGATTATACTCTTCTGATGGGGTTGCAGTTTGAAGTCAATGGGATTTGTGCTTCTAAATCACTTAAGTGCTTTTGAAAATCCCATGCGTAGGTGCCTAAATATGGGTTTAGAAGCCTAACTTTCGGCTAATATTTTTGAAAAATTTGGGTCTGAATAAAAAAGTTCATAATAGCTTTGTTAGTGCGTTGAAAGTCTAATAACTTTTTGTTGTTAACACTGAAGCAATTTTGTTTTGAGGTGACTAAGATTTTGTACCATTAAGAGAGAAATTTTTAATTAAAATACAATTTCAGCCCATGATCCTGCAACACTTCTGCATCTGCTTAACTTTAAGCATGTTATGTACCTGCTTAAATGGTTGCAGGATCAGGGCCTTAATTTTCTCGGTTTTATTTTTTGCCTACAGCAGTTTTGTACAATTCAAATAAGATACCCTGCCTATAACATCGTTTAAATTTTAATTGAAAGATGCAGTAGCACAAATTTCAGACAAGTTTTACAAGGTGCCAGTATGGTTTAAAACTTTAAACATATTTTTTTAAATCAAGTGATTTAAGTCACTTATTTAAATTGCCTTTATTAAAATCACCCCAGTCTGGTTGTCCTTCATGCTAAAGGAGACTGGTTTAACAAGAAACTGTTTTGGACACATAGATGGTTAAGGTCCTTTTCCATCTTTGCAGGCTTTTCTACAGGTTGGGCAAGAAAATGGAATAGCATTTTTAGCTGAATTTATAAGATTCTCTCTCTCTGCTTGGGAAGAACCCTGTTGTCTTGTTGCCTGACTAGCATGCCTTGCATCATCATAACTTTCTGCACCAGATGTTTCCTTGGTCCCCAACTGACATGTTTACTGCTGTAGCATCTCACATGTTAATATCAATGTCACAATGAATGAGGTTCTTTTTCAAGACATCGCAGGAGCATTTATTTCCCTCCTCTTGATCCTTCACCAATTAAAAGTTCACTCTCTCTGCATTTGCTTGGGGAACCTGGTGCCTTCCAAAGGGAGGACAGGTCCAGTCCTGCAAATCTTTGTAATTGTCACCATGTCAAAAATGTAGCAAGGGACAGCTCATAAGCCAGAGAAATGGGGACTGCCTGGGGAATCTACCAATACCTTATTAGGGCATGCACTCATGGTGTTTGTGTGCACAATTGTAGTAGGTGCCTAATTGCACACACAAGTGGCTCTGTGTGTGATAATTAGGTGGACCCTAGGTGTCCTTGCATTGCAAACCGTACCACACTTGTAAAGGCCTCTTTCAGAAGGGTAATCTGCATGGTACTCTGTGTGTGATTTGGGAGCTGAGAGAATCCTGCTGAGAAGTGAACATATTGTTCCATAGTGTCTATAGGCTTTTAAAAACTGATTCTCAGACCACTAACCCAAATGAGTCAAATAAATCTGCTGTTGCCCAGAGTGCTGCTTCCCAGCTCCACCTCCTGCTGGTGCACCCTCTGTTGCTTCTTGTTCCCTTAAAGGAACAGCACCTCAGAGACGGCTTTGTCCCTTCCTTCCCTCCCCAAACCTGGGAAACAGCAGTGCTCTGCTCTCTTACTCTCATCTACCTTCTTGTGAGGCTACTCTGCTCTCTGCGCCCTCCCTGAATCCCTTCTGAAAACCAGCTCCTGGACTTCAGCTGCAAGCATCCCAGGCAGTTAAAGGAGCGGAACTGCACAGAGTAAGGAGAAGCCAGCTTGTGGCCCCCTTGCAGTCATAGCCTCTGGAAGTGGGGAACAGACAGTGAGGAGGCTGGCAGCTGCTGCGATCCCAGGATATGGGCTAGGATTCCAGTTCCCTGTGCTGTTTTCAGCATTGGCTGCGTTTTTATAACTATTGTTTCAGTGCCGGATTTGCAGTTGCTTTGCAGAACCTCTCATGTATGATTTGTTTGCATCTCTTCATATGCATAATAGGTCAAGGGTGCCACTGTTCTTTGTGTTGGTGCTATCATGTCCAGGCTCCATAGCAATAGACTGATGTGGAAATCACTATAGCATGGCCTTTGGCTGTAGTCTGCTACCATGCCACACTTGTTACATCTGATCTCACTTTGTTTAACTTTGAACCCACTTGATCGCTGTATGTGTGGGGTCAAATGTTTGACCCAAGCACTGCGAAATGTGTTTTACTCTTAAGAGAGTTTGGGGGGAGGAGGGGAGAAGCATGACAAACAAATACAAAGAGACTGTGCAAAAAGACTCGGAGGGGTAAAGAAAAGATGCTCATGAAAAAATAAATACAGTGCACAGCAGGCACTCATGCCATCCACATTTTAGGGGGACTCTTCTACAGAGCAGAGGGTTTCTTTTAGCTAGAAAAACACTTTTTTTAAAGAATGACATCGCTCTTGAGAAAAATAAGGTGTTAAAAGGGAAAGCAGTTAATGAACCCATATTAATTTTGCAAAACTTTTTGAAATCTACATGGATTTCCCATCCCTACAGTCAAGTTCTTTAGCCAAAATGAGGTTACAGGGGGTAAGTCAGTGCAGCTGAATTGCTGGCAGCACTGGAGGGAACCGTTTTTAACTAACCTTCTATAGTGTAGACGAGGTTTTAGGGAGTGGTGGTGTCTACATGTCTTGAATGGAGGGCTTTGTTCATATGGAATAGTACCTTCCCCCATGAATAATTCTGTTGATGTCAATAGGATTATTTGTGGAGTAAGGCACTATTCAGTGAGAGGAAGGGGCTCCGAAAGTAGCCCAGAGTTTGGATAAAGGTTGTCTGAATCATTGCAGCAAGGCACTCTGGGACTTTAGGGCCAGATTCTGCCCTCTTACTCATTAGTGGAACTACTCTTGGAGTAAGGTACTGCTCCATGCGATGAATGTGGCAGAGTCTGAGCCTTAGTAAATATAAATATGCACACCTTGTGCAGAAACCATACCCTACGTAGGATGACCACATGTCCCAATATTCAGGGCTTTGTCTTATATAGGCACCTATTACCTCCCCACCCCCTGCTGATTTTTCACACTTGCTGTCTGGTCACCCTAACTCTAGGTGAATCAGTTGAACTGATTAGCCCCTTTGTGAGGCAACATGACTGAAAGGTCATCAGATACCCTGTTTATCTAGGGTCAGTGTGAGGGTGAAGCCTGATCCTGTTTGCTGTACATTATTCTTATTTGCCTATTTGATTCTCCTTAAATAACTTGTTGCCATAAGAGCAACAGGTCCCTCCATACACTCAAGCCTTAGCCTCATTATTAGTAGCTTTTCATACCTCTTCATAAAGCAAGGTAAGTAGCTTCCCCTGTTCTGGGCTGCTTAACGTAGCTAAATATAGACTTTTCAAAGCACCACTTTAGAGCCTAATCCATACCTTTACTAAGCTTGACAAGTTGAAAGCAGTGGCATAAGCAGCTGATGCAGCTTCTTGGAGATATGAATCCTACAATTTTGTTTGACTTATGCTCATTTATGAGGTTTGTTTAAATTCTCTGATGGCTAATCTGGCATTTTTCTGCCTGCCCAAATAAATTTGTTAGTCTCCAAAGTGCCACAGGGACTCCTCGTTTTTTTTGTAAAATCCTTGACCCTAATGATCTGGATTGTTGTGATAATTTTCCTGTCCTTAATTTTTTTCTGTAGGTTTCCAAGTGAACAATTTAGAGAGAGAGTTTCTTTTGTATTTGTTGAAGTATTAGAGCAATGCCAACAGATACAGCCATATCTATATTTTTACACAGGAGTCAAAAAATTTTTATCGCCATACCGACCAGATAATGCTAGCAGTACAACTCAGGGACTGGACCTTCAAACAAATGGGCTAACATGGTAGAACTTGTTTGGCGCGGATCCACTTCTCCTCTCCCTTGCACTATTATAACTTTTAGCATTCACATTATTTAGGGTTCTTTCAGGAGAAAAGCATGTTTTGTATTATTTTGGTTGCAGGGCTTAGATGAACATATACAGTTCAACTCCGAATGAGCCTGGGGTACTGTCCACATAGCGAGTCACATTTTGTTAGTGCAAATGTTGAAAAACAGTCAAGAAGATTTCTGGCAGAAATTGGGACAGTGTTTTTTGAGATGGTAGTCAATAACCATGCTAGAGGAAGCCATGCTATAGACCACCTCCTGGTGCAGATGTTTTTAATGTGGTAGTCACAGGGTTTGTAATCATGTTAGATATAGATGCGAGTTGTGTTAAACTGGGTTTCAAAAATGGTTTCAGGCACACTTTTGCAAACACTAGTGTGGTCAGGGCTTTAGTGCATTTTAGGAGTCAAATATTTCTCCATCCATGTTTTAGTAAGACTCTCCACCTTCCCCAGATATTACAAGGAGATGGCCCATGCTGGTACTGCTGTAGTTGAGTGACTTGGGAGAGCATAATTTTATTGGCACAAATGGCGCTGTGACAAACCCCTATTGCCTGTCTCTGTGAAAGTGAAGTTCACTCATTTTTATAGTGGAGGAATGCACTCAGCTTTACCAATAGTCAGTTAAAGATTGTGGATCAGATTCTGACCCACAATATGTCCCCTTTGCACGCTGGAGCTCTACAGCTGAGGAGTTTCCTGGATCTAGCTCATCCTCCTTCCTCTGGCATAGGGGACATACCCCGCAGAAGGGTTACAGTCAGGGCACTCTGGCAATCCCTGGCTAGTGTAACAGCCCTTTGTGGCTGTTGTAACTAGTGTACGTTAGAGCAATCCTGAGACTGTCTAATTTATGTTGGGGACTGAACTAGTCCCTGGCAGCCCAGGGGATCAAGGCAAAGATGGTATAGATCTACCTTTGTCTCTCCCCCAGCCTTGGGTCCTGAGCGCAGCTTCTATGGAAGAAGGAATGGGGGGCTGTATCCTTAGGATTCCAGCCTGATTCATGGAGGACTGAAGTTCTCTTTTCTGTGCTTCAGATTTGCCTTACATAGTCTGGGCTGTTTTAGGCAGAACAAGCATGAAAAAAATCCTGTTTGCCTTTGCTCCTTGTGGAGTTTGATTATTTGTCTGGCTGCTCTCCACTTTGACTGTACAACAACTTCTTATCTCGGGTACTTCATTCCTTTGTAATGTAGTTTTGTTTTCCTCCTAGTGCTCTGGTTTGCCGTTGAATTGCATTCACACAGCGTGCCCGCAGGCTGCACTGTATTGTTACATATGTTGTGACATCCAAAATAATCTCAGTGGGTGTTCCGAGCAGCTGCCACAATACAACCTATTTTGGCAGCCAAAAGTGCAGTGAGCTTTGTGTGTCACCCTTTCCTTCTCTTCTTTATGACATTGTAACAGAGATGGAATCTACTTATGTTGTACATGTTGTATATTATTGTGTCCCTATCACTTGCCAGCATTGCCCTACTGTCTAACAACTGTCCGTAGGTATTTTGTAAAAGGGTTTGTGTTTTGTTTATTGCCTTTGGGGTGGATTGAATTTCCAGAACTGTGTGTAGATGGGAATATTATTTTGTCCCAGCCAGCTAAAGTGGTCTTTGTCAATGGAGCAAAGAAATTTTAGTCAGAGTCTCTACCACTCTGTAAGGGAGGCCCGTATTGAACTGGCAAACAAGTGTTTGGGAGACACCTCTTTCAGCACTCGCCCAGCCGTGTAGGCTGCAGTGGCATTTGACCTGACATTATGCATACAAAAGGGGTTCATTACATTTTTCCTTGATATACCCTTAATGGTTAACATGGCTGCATATTAATTGCAAAGTAAAATTTTTCATCACTTTGTGTATTTGCACCTTTAGAGCCAGACTGAGGATGGTCTATTTTTTTTTTTTTAATATTCCAGTTGTGTTGGCGTAGAAGAAGAGGAGGCACCAGATATTGATATCTATCATTGTCCGAACTGTGAGAAAACCCATGGAAAGTCTACTTGTAAGTATACATGCTTGATTCCTGTGCCATCTCAAGTTTAAGCAATGGCTAGTTTCTCAATTTTTGGTTATAAAAAGATATATTTTAATTTAAGTGTGTTTCTTACTGTTATATGTGGCAGTCCTGCTATAGTGGGATTCAAAACATAAGGGTAACAAAGATGGGGTACTTGGACTGGGACTAGGGAGATGTGAATTCATTTCCTTGCTTAGCCTAGCCCAGTCATTGTATGTAACCTAGGGCAAATCATTCTATCTACCCTGTGCTCAGTCCCACATCTGTAAAATGAAGATAACACTTCCCTACCTAACCGAGGTGTTGAGGATAAAATCCATTAATGAGGCACTTAGGTACAGGCTGTAATAGTTCCTGGATAGGTAGATAGATCTGATACAGTCACTTATAGTAATTACACTATGGCTTTTGTCGTCTGATAACAAGAATAAAAAAACACTGTATTATGTCTGGCATGCACATGTGGTTAAATGGCAATTTTGGTTAAAATTTTAGGGTACACTGGGGGAGCTGGTTCTTTCTCAGACAAAATTCCCACCTGTATGAAAAGATTGCTGATGTGAGTGCAGGTTTTACCTAATAAAGAACTGCAGGATGTTTTTGCTTTGATCAAATGAATTAAAGAATTCTGTTTACTATACAAGAATGTCCTTTCCCCAATCATTGTGAAAAACTAAATGCTTAATTTAAAAGCATTTTATTATAAATATGCTACCAATTGGCAGAGATTGTCGCTGTTATGCAACAAACTACAATTAAGACCATGTAGAGGAAAAATATTACCCTAATTTTCCTCTAGGTGGGTTTGAAAGCATCACCCTGCTTATTTTTCAAATTTGTGGTGACATACATACATCAGGAATAGGTCAAACAAATAACTACAAGTCATCCTCAAAGTGAATCATTTAGCAATAAAATGGCTTGTCTGGAAAAGAAGTGGTATGACTGAAGATTCGCAGAGTCAATCATTGCCTCATTGTGGGAGATAAAGCATGATTTTTCTAGATTCTGAGTGAAATTCTTGGGTTACGTTAAAATCTATTTGATGCTTTTCTTGCTTCCACTTGGCTGTAAATTATGAATGATGGAAGACACCTAGTTTTCAATGTGGAAAAAAAATCAGACAGAAGAAGCATAAGTTTATAGTCAGGAATTAAATTTTAATTACATAAGAAAACATGGGTGTGTAATCTTAGAATTCAACCACTGGCTGCTTCAATAAGAAGATATACAAGAGTAATATATCAATTATGACAAGTAGAGCTGAAATAACAGCTAACTTCTAATTCTTGGCTTTCCATTCCTTAACAAAATCTGCCTTTGGCAAAATGTCTCCCACAGTCAGTATTGCACAGTATGGTAGATATAAAGGTGCTGTATCAAAAACACTGCGACTGCAACAGTCTTGTAAACATATGTGGTTGCAGCTGTGGCAGAAGTAGAGTGTCATAGTACAACAACAACGCGATGAGGGTGTTTTTCACTGTTTTATCTAAGTTACCGTATCCTGACCTCACAAAATCAGTCATTAGAGTGGAATAGTGTAAAGACCTGCAACGTTAGTGCTGGTGTCTTAGTTTATTGCTGGAATATCACAAACTGATTTGCTTGATCTGTATGTTTATAGTTTCTCAAAATGAACAGCAATTTTCAAGAACATTTAAAAAAAACCCCAATTATGTAGGTTCTTATAGCCATAAAATAAAAGGGATATAAGTCACGTTGCAAAAATGAAATGTCAGGGTGTGATCCTTCCACCATTTCATGTGGTGTGTGTGTAACTGCAACAGACTGGAAAAATTAGGGACCAGTCTTGAAGTGAAAGCAGGAACAGGCCCTATGTTAAGTTATTCTGTCATACAGTTGTGTGCAGCGTGTTTCCGGACTTGTATGAGATTATGAATTTCATTTGTGGTTAACTGTTACAATCAATGTTCCCTCTAATTTTTGACAGGCCGTGTGTGCAAAAAAATTCTTCTCTGCAAATTGTTATGCTTCTGTGCAAATTTTTGTGCGCATGGTGTTTTGCCATGTGCGCGGGGTTTAGGATCTGTGTGCGTGCGCACAGCTTAGAGGGAACAGTGGTTACAATATATGTGTAAACTAGCTCGGTTATTTTGCAGTATCAATTTTGTATTAAATGAGTAGGTGTTTTTCCAGATATGATATTTCACTGCCAAGAATTAATTATTGCAAGGCTAGCAAAGAGAAGCACATATTCACTGATTGTCTCTGTTATGTAACTTGCATGGATTTTAAATATATTTATACTTCTGGTGAACGCGTTCCATGATGTATGCTCTCCAGATGTCAAATTTAAAAATCATTTTCCTTTTCTTACATTATCCTCTTTAGCAATGTCACTTGGTGACTACTATTTCCGAAAATTGCTTGTGACATTTAAAGTCATTTTGATTTAATGAAATTTGGTGATACTTCTGTTTGGAGAAAAAAATACACATGTTCACAAATACATTTCTGATGTTATTTAAATTTAAGTGCTCTATTTAGATAAACTTCGTTCATTTTCATAACACCGGGGAAAACATTTGGCCTGATTTCCTTCACACCCGTGAAAATCAGGAGAAATTCCACTGAAATCAATGAAGTTACAGTGATATAAATAAAAGGGGAATCACGCTCAAATGTTTGAAATAGTGTCAATCAAAAGATAACAAAACGAGCTTATAGATGTCCTTTGGTTCTAAATACATTTATGTACGTTTAAGTATACATCTGAATTCATGTGGTATATTCAGCTTGAGACAGAAGTTGGAGAATATAGTTATTAGAGCTGGTTGAAAAAGCTGATATCTTCATGACAATTTTTTTCACTCAGTTTTCTCAAAAAAAAAAAAAATCTTTTGCCAGCCAACTTTTAGTGTTACGGAAATTTTTAGTAAATTCAAAATTTTGATGGACAAGTTTTGCAAAAATATTTCTGCATTCTTTGCTAAAACCCCCCACAACCCTGCATTTTTTTTTTGGCCAGCTCTGGTAGTTGTTTATCATTTTAAATTATATATTACATTTCTGTTGTAGTTGTTCCCAGAGGCCCAAATCAAATATTCCTCACTGTGGTACGCATTCTACAAACATGTAGTAAAGAAATTGGCTGAAACTGGTTGTGTAATCCCTGATAGAATGCTGTACTACATGATGCAGCCTCTAAGAGGGAGATTTCAAATGGGAATTAGGAATCTATAGATTTTTCAATAGGAAAAATGCCCTTTGTGAAAATATCGCCCTAAATTGCAATGTTATTTCAGAGTGTGCTGATTGAAAAGAGTTGCAACGAGTATTTATTATAATCTACAGCTTCTTGACTTTGTCTAGATATGTAGGCAATTTTGAGGAAAAATAAAAGAAGGGGTATGATAGAATCCCTTTAATGACCCGCCTGGTTAGCTGGGCCAGTTGATATGGAACAGAACCAGAATGTGGGGAGATGGGTGGGGGTCATGGGAAGGGAAAGTGGGAGGGAGGGAGTGGTGTACATATTGAGGTTGATTCCTATGTTACTGGGAGTATTGAACTAATACACTAAGCCTGAGGGCCATTAAGATAAAGAACTAGCAGCTTTAATGACTATATCCAGCTAGGCTGGAGAGCAGCATGGAACTAATAAAACCAGCGTGTGTTGTACAAAACCTGGGAAGGATTCTTTGGTAGATGTCTCTACTTCCAAAGTCCGGGCCACCCTACAGAGGTGACTTTTCCAGGTCTCAGGATGTTATAGTTTGGGCCTCCCATCTCCCCAGCTCCTTTGGTAGTCAAAGAGTAAGTGTGGGGGGAGGGGGAGGGCTGTGGAAGGGCACATGTCCAGTCATGGTGATAGAGGCAGGTGGCTTTCTTCCACAAAACTAGTTTGAACATAAGAAAAGTTTGGGTTTGCTTTGAGGTTTTGTGGAGTCTCAGGTTTCATATTTTATCCTAACCAGCTTGCCCACCTTTAGGTACAATATGAACCCAGGGTACAAAAAGAAAGTGAAAACTCTGAGGGCAGAAAGGTTAAAATAAGGGGAGACTGCATTTCTGATGTCAGTAATTTCCTACCGCAATAAACACCCCATGTGAGTCTAAAAGCAGGAGCAGCTGAGAGATTTAATGCTGATAATTGGTAAAAACTGGAATGGTTCTTCTTGGCCAGTGTTAAGTGACTGTTGAAAAGAAAAGTCAGAAGCAAGTTGACTTGATTTGACTGTGCATATTTCAGCTGATCCCATTTCCCTGATCAGCTTGCCTAAATGTCTGTGATTCATTAAGAGCATGAGCCAGGGGCATTCTGCTCTGCCCCATCAACATAGTATGAGTCTGGCTTGCATTTTGAAGCATGGTAATGAAAGGCGCTCCAAAAACTGGATTGGATGTGAACTTGTGTCTTTTTATATTGAACATGGATACTAGATTTTCTTGCCAGAATGAGGCATTTTGTATTTAGGGCCTGATCCAAAGCCACTTGAATTCAATGACAAGACTTCCACTGACTTTGGGTCAGGCCCTTGGAGAGGTGTGGCAAAGAAAGAGCATGTTCATAATGATCTATTCTACAAATTGAGAGAGCAGAAGAGAAGATTTTCTGGGAGGTTTACAATAAAGATTAAGTGTGTAGTCTGGCAAGTACAAAATGTTATCCAGAGCCTGCATTCGCTTAATGCTTGTGATAGCCGTAGAGCTCAGCAATTATCCGTCTGGTTTCCCTTATGTTACAAACGAACATGGTTCAGTATGTAATAGATCTTCAGGCTACAGTGTAATTGTCTAATGGTGGGTCAGAACACAATGTTAAAATTAACAGTGCTGCATAGTGGGCTTCTCTTTTCTTGGCTTGCATAGGAAGTACTACTAAGAACTTTCTCTCACAGAATGTCTTAATAAAGACCCCTACTTAGCATATGGTGCTGTCCAATTCACTCTCTTTCAGTGAAAAAGAAAAGAAATTGGCATAAACACGATACCGGGCAGTCAACAGAGGTCAAACCCGTACAGAATGGGAGTCAAGTCTTCATAAAGGAACTTCGAAGTCGAACTTTTCCGAGGTAGGTTATTCAGCTATGTAAGTGAAAGTGCGATTACTGTGATGCACGTGGCCAATTATAATTTGTGCTCAAGTGGAGGAGGAACTGTGGTGAATGTTGTTTGCTTAGTTTATATACAGCATAGGGAGAGGAGTGAATGAAAGAGAACTCCCCATGTGAACGTTTGCCATGTAAAGACCTAGTTTTAAGCTAATTTCACAGTCTTTAAGTCTTTAGTGATTGTCATTACGTGTAATGGCCCAAATTCTCCTCTCAGTTACATTGGTGCAGCACTATTAAAACAGGTGCTTTCCCCAGTTAGCTGGGTCCTGTTCCCTACTAACACCTGTAAAACGGGCGCTGAAGGGGTCCTGGGAAGAAGTAGCATCTAGAAGGAATCCTGTTACTATATCTTTAAGGATCTGGAGCCTTGCAGTGAGAGGGGTGGAGGCTCCACTCTCACCCAGCCAATAAAGAATGAGCTGGGAGAAGGGGCCAGCATAAATGCTGCCTCCTTCATAGCAGGGCAGATGCTTGTGGATACGGCAAGGAGTAAGAAGGCTCCTCCAGGGTCCTGAGTTATCAGGGAGAAAACAGCTGTGGAGGAAGTTCTGCCTGCTGAATTCTCCTTGCCTGAGGGTGGAAGGGCTGACTGGGAAGAGGGCCAGGTGGAAGAGCAGCTGCCTGAGGCTCTACAGCTGGCCTAAAGTACAACTCCAGCTCCAAGGAGGAATTGCTAGGAGGCTCCTGTCTTAAGGAGAGGGACACAAGGTTTGTCCAAAGTACAGCCCAGCTCTGGGACAAGGGCTGGGACCTCATGAACAGGGGAGGTAATTGAACGAGACTCTTGCATGGACCCAGAGAGGGCGTGGACTTGAGCAGCTAAATAAGTTAGTTGCTCTCTGTAGAAGGAATGAATAAATCAGACCCCACAAAGAGTGGTTGAACTAATCTGGTGTGAACTAATCGCTGAGTGCAACGAACCTTCAGGGCCATGACAGGCCGCAAGCATGCATGCTGGAGCGTCACGCCCTACGACATTGCCACACACTAATACTTAGGTGAGAAACCTGATGAATTACGTTCCGTGCTCAAGCATAGTGTAGACTTTTCTGAAGTTCATCTCAGCTTGAACAGAAAAGTAGCCACATCCTTAGTTGCTACAGTAACAAAAACTTGTTTGGGGTATTGATAGTGAGCATTTTACACATTTATTTTGTAACTCTGTACCTCTATTCATCAGAATGATTATTTTTTCTGGTTCTTATAAGTGGATCTAAGTAACAATTGAGACTATTTCACAATCATGTTTGGAGGCAGGTAGAGCGTACTCGGTAAATACAAAAGTTCTATAATTTATGGAGAAGATTGCCTTAATTTAAAATATCTGCCCCCAAATCATTACTCTATGGGAAATCAGCTGCAAATTTATTTGCCAAAGCTTCTCTTTTGTGAACATTGTGTATAGGTGTATTTTTCACTTAACTTAATGCTTAACAATTTTACTTCTATGATTTTAGACCTTTGAACTCTTTGGTTTTCAGCTTAGCCGTTTTTGGACTGGCCACTTAAAACTATGTTTACCAAATTTTGCAGCTATATTAATAGATTTTAAGGCCAGAAACGACCATTATGATAATCTAGTCTGACCTTCTGCTTAACACAGGCCACAGAATTTAACCAAAGTGGTTCTTGCAATTACTAGGTGAAACACAATAGAATATTCAACAGATTTAAAATATCAAGTGGCCACATTTAAACTGCTTAGCTGGAGCAGATTGACAAATTCCTTCTCAAACTTTTGTTTTTGGGGGGTGGGGAGTGATTTTTGCTGGATCTCTTCAACTGCCGGTCACTCCAGTGGGAGGTGAAGGCACTTGACACCTTAAAAGGAGATGATCAACAGCTTGAGGGATCTGGCACTGATTTATTCAAATCAGGAGTCTGACTTTCACCTGGTCCATGTTCATGTGCATTCACGTGTGTGCTCCCAAATCAGGGAGGTTCGCATGCAGTTGTAGGTCTTGCATTTGCATCTTTCTTGGCTTTGAGTCATTCTGCAGCTTCTGTAAATTTGGCCCTCAGTTTGTTTTCACCATTTTCTGCTCAAGATGGATCGTGCTCAAAAGAGAATCCCCGATGCTGAAGCAGAGGTTCCAAGGAGGAGTTTGCAAACAGTTCATCACAGGATTTATCCCTCAGCCATTTACAGTTGTGATGTTAGTAAAACAAAAAACTTTTGGGCCCTTTGCTATTTTAAGACTGACTTAATAATGAAAATAGTTGGTGCAGTTGAAACCTGCAGACGTTCACAGATCAAAACCCACACTAACTGTCCAGATCTTACAAACCCACAAAGGGGCTTTTTTTTAATGTTTAAGTTGAAACCTCTTGCCTGTGTCATAGCACAAAGCTGAGGTGAAATTGTGTTACTGAAACCCACCGAAAGCCATAAACCTTGTGGTCAAGGAATCCAAGGACCGACTGAGATCAGAGGAAATAGGGAGGGGAGAGCCAAAAAAGAAAGTGGGACAAAAATGGAACTCTGCCTTGTGATAATGTGCTCATTTCATTTCCTGTGTTCCAGGCCTAAAGAAAGTTAACTTTGTCAGCTTGATTTTACACTTTTATTTTGGGTCTTTACCGATTTCTTTGCCTCCCCCACAAACAACAAATCAGTATCTCCCAAGGGCCTTAAATTCAATACATTAAACAAAACCACTAAAACACTTTAAAAAAAATTACATTTAAAATCAGCCTGCTGGTCCCAAAGTACACATTAAAATATCACATCAGGCAGTGAGGTTGGCTATCTGGGCGGAGCCGCTCTAGAATTTGGAGATCAGTTTGGAGGCAGGGCTGGTAGCAGGGAGAGGTAAATGATGCATTTGAGATGCTTGGACCCATATTTTGGCACTCAGTGGGGTATTTAGGGGAAAGGGGGGTAAGAGATTATTCCACCAGGGCTCAGTAATACATATTGTGCCTGGCTTATCATGGCTGACTGGGATTCAGCTCCTACATTATTAATACCAAAGTAGCATTAAAATGAAAACATGTAAATCCCACAATTTTCAGGTGCCTCAACCTAGCTGACAAGTTTCAGAGTAACAGCCGTGTTAGTCTGTATTCGCAAAAAGAAAAGGAGGACTTGTGGCACCTTAGAGACTAACCAATTTATTTAGTCTCTAAGGTGCCACAAGTACTCCTTTTCTAGTTGACAAGGCCTCTGTTTCTGAATAACAGCTGCCAACTGCTCTGGTGGATACAGAGCTCCTTTCATTGAGCTCCTTCCTATCTGTGAGCTTCTGTGGACTCTTACGGGACCAAATTCATTGGTGACTTCGACATGCGAGTTACATGTGGGGTGTTCTTGGGCTGTGATGCAAGCATAAGAGTTTAAGTGGTAAACCAATGTAATGTGAACCAGCTGGGCATTCACTGGGTGAATAACCTGAATGTAATTTCTATGCTGAGTGGCAGAGCATGTATAGCAGAAAAGTGACAGGAGAATTTAAAAGAAGAAGAATATAAAGCATCCAACCCATACTTTATCTGGCAGTTTCCTGTTAGTTTCTGTTCCTGCTACATCTCTCCCATTTGCACCTCCTTAACATGTGTAGATTACCTTAATTTTGCATTCCCAAACTGGTGCAAGTTGCACAACTTATGTCTCTTACACGCCTTTTATGTCCCATTTACACTCACAGTGTAACTTGCATCACCAGTGAATTTGTCAGAGGACCTTTTATGGGATCTGCACCTGTTTACACCAGTGACAGGTGAATTTGGCTCATTCCATTTAACACTCTCCTGTAATGTAATGGCTCCACCCTTTGCTTCTTGTTCCTAGTTAAATAGCTTCTCTTCAAGTTCACAGATTGCATAGAGTTTAGGTGGAGCTCATCTTTAGGTAAGTATCTTTTACCTCAAGAGGTATCCTTGTTCCTTAAAGCATAAAACCCTCCATGAGCTAATACCACCTCTTCTGCATCTTGGGGCACCAGATATCCATCTAGGACTAATAGCACTTAATTTCTCAGAAGGCCGTCTCTGGGGATCTGCTCCTTGACTTACTAGATTCATAGACTTTAAGGTCAGAACAGACCATTATGATTGTCTAGTCTGACCTCCTGCACAACTATTTTGGTCCTTAGATCAGATTCTCAAGGCTCACTCTTTGCACCTTAATGGCACCTAGGTGCATGAAAAGCACTGTATCTACCAAGGAAGTAATATCTGCTACATGAACACATGTCTGGCAACATACCATATGGATCTGTTATCATCAGAATGCTGGCTTTTATATGTGTGGTTTCTGAAAAAATCCTCTTCCAGTGCCCTTACCCGTCTGTACACTGAGTATCTGAAATATTCCCAATAGGAATTATTCAGTTTACCTCTCGATCATCTTTCACTAATTTACACAGTGCTTGGAACTTGTTATAAGGCTCCAGAAACAGCCTGGCCCCTTAGAGTGGTTACCACTGTCTTCATCTTTTTCCTATTTGTATCTAGTCCTCTTGTCCACCAAGCGTCTCCTCCTCTGGACAGTTGGCATAGTCATCTAGCTAAAGAATCTATCAATAAACTTCTCACTTTCTCCAGTGTGAGGCTTTCAATTGGGTTCATGAATCCTGGGGAAAGTTAAGAATTCCAGAACGTCATTCAGAAATTCACCCATCTGACACTGAGTGCACTTTCTCCTGCTTCCAACTGGCACTAAGCTATCCTCAATAGAGCTTGATCTCAAAATCTACTCACCCATGCACAAAAAGCCCCAGATCCTGGTACTCAAACAGCTGCATCATTTGAACTTTGGAATCCCATTATGCGTGTCTGGATTAGAGCGACAAAGAGAGGGACTTTCCTAACAGCTTGCCTGTATTCAAAACAAACCCACCTTTCAGCAAAGAACTCCAGTCAAGACTATGCCGTAGTTGTATCTTATGCACTGACACACTGAGAAGCTACAGGTTTCGGAGTAGCAGCCGTGTTAGTCTGTATTTGAAAAAGAAAAGGAGGACTTGTGGCACCTTAGAGTCTAACAAATCTATTTGAGCATAAGCTTTTGTGAGCTACAGCTCACTTCATCGGATGCATTCGTGAGCTGTAGCTCACGAAAGCTTATGCTCAAATAAATTGGTTAGTCTCTAAGGTGCCACAAGTCCTCCTGTTCACTTCACCATGGCAGTATGAGTGTTTGTATACCTGCTTCATCTGTCACTAACTCAGGCAGCTGCAGTTCAGAACTAACACAGGAGAGGGCAGTCCAACATTAGTCTTAAGTGTTTCTGGAGTTGTACTGAAGGGTCTATTATCACCCCCTTGGTGCAAGTATGAATTTGTGTTATGGCTGTTGTTGCCTGTGTGCCCACTTTGTATGGGAGAATAGATCTCTCGGTATACACAGTAGTGCACTATTAAAAATATCTTCACGAGCTTAAAGAAACTTCATACTTGTCCAAGTAACTAATTTCCCCATAGGCCTAGGTAGACTCAGAGGAGAAAATAGCATTTGTTAGAGCTTTTCCTAAAGGACTGTTACTATATGGGGACTTGTAGTCATAGAATCATTAATCATTTTCACAGCGATCGTGCCTTTGAAAATGTTTGTTAAAATATTTTAGTAGTGAGAAGCTCCAGAGGTTGGATTTCTGAAACTTCTGCGTTTAGTTTATCTATATTTGGTAAAACTGTTGCATTGTATCAGTTTTTGTTAATTACTGTAAGACTTTAGTGTTTGACTATGAGTTTTAAAGAGTTTAAGTGAATAATTTTCCTTAACGTTACATAACATTTTGAATGTTGGCTTCTTCAAATTGGAATATTTAACACTGTTGATGTGTCTGCATTTTGCACTGATAACTGTTCTCCACACCCATTGAAATTGGTTCATTAACACAAAGTGTTATCTTTGATGTTTTCAGTAGTTTAGGCACATGAATTTATTCCGGCATATTTAAGCATGCTTCACATATTTTGCAATAAATTGATTCATGATTTCAGTCTCATGCATATAATTGGAGTGTTGCAATCAAATGTGAACCTGAATAGAGTTCAGTGGAATGCAGTTAGCTATCTAGTCACAAAGAGGCCTGATTCTTCACTACCTTGCGCCTTGTATAGTCACTTAAATCTATTCAACGTTGATGTAAAATGCTATGCATTTAACACACTGCTTGCAAAGGTGTGAATGACTACACAAAGTGCTAGGAGTGGAGATCCAGGCTTCCAATTTCTAGCTGTTATGAATTTATTTCCTAAAGACTTCATGATTTATTAATATTCCTGGTTTGGGCTCCTCTTCTTATAGATCCAGGTTTTTGGCCTGATTCTCAGATGCCCTGAGCACTTACAACTCTCATTCAAGACATTGGGATTTTGGGGTACTTGGGAACTTTCCATATCATGCCCTTAATAAGAAAAGAAATGTAATAATTTTAGTGGCAACATGCAAAGTCTTACCTTTTGTGACCAGTGAATAGCTGACTACAATTAGTGGGCAGAATTATACCCTCGCCTGGAACTGAAAGAAGAATTTGTCTACTAAATTTATCAGAGAAAAGTTGTAAATTAGAATTGTTGGATAAACAAAACAAGTAAATGTGTGTGTGAGAGAGAGACAGAGATAGATAGATAGATATATAAAAAACACACACACAGGTACTTGCTGTTGAACGAATGTGCTTTTGACTGTTTTTGAATACATGTACTTATATATAATGGGATGAGGTATTAAACTGCCAGTCATAAGATCCAGCATACAAAATTCATATTCAGTTTTATTTGACACACTGACTTCAGTAGAACCATGACTTCTTTCCTATTGTTTATAATTTCCAATAGCAAAATTCACATTACACTATTAAAGGTGCCTAAGGGAGTTAGGTGTTCAGTTTCCATTGAGTTTCAATGGGATTTGGGCACCTAACTACCATATGCTCTTTTGAAAATCCCAGCATTTCGTCAATAGAAGTAGAAGCCAAGGACATTGTTTTGGATTGTTTCAAAAATATCAAGCTATCTGATTAACCAAAGCATGAGGTACTTGGCATAAGTTATCACTGGCATCTTATGGCTTGGAACGACTTGTATATAATTGTATCCTTTCAGTAAAGAAATCAAAAAGATGCTGAATTTGGATGTGAAATATCTTAGCACGGTAACTGTGTTTGTGTTTCTAGTGCTGAAGATGTGGTAGTGAAAGTGACCGGAAGCCAGCTAACAACAGAGTACTTGGACGAAAATGGATTCACAGAGCCTATCCTGGTTCCGAAGAAGGATGGCTTGGGCTTAGCAGTACCCGCACCTACATTCTACGTCAGTGATGTTGAAAACTACGTCGGTACGTATTTGTCTAGAGAGTGGTGTAATATTTGTTTGCTGCTGCTTTCAGTCATGCCATTTCAGCCTCACCCTGTCATGCGTAAAACCAGAGTAAACCAGCAGGGAATCAGGCCTCTTTGGTTTTTGATACTTATTTAAATCAAGCTCCTGACAAATGCTTGGGAGAAGAACTCTTTGAGCGATTTCCCTCCCCCCCTCCCCACTCTCATCGTCTGCTTCTTTGAGGGAAGGTGAGATTTGATGGGCCAGATCCTCGGCAGGAGTAAATCAGTGTCAGTGGAGCTAATCCCATTTATGCCAATTGAGGATTAGGCCCATAATATCACTGGCATTAATCAGTAAAAAACAAATGGGGGGAAAATGATGATAAAATAATTTCAGGCCTTCTTAAACATCATCAGGAAGGAAAAAGGGGACAAACACAGGTCCCTTTTAAAAATCAAGATCTCGTCTGACCTGCATAGACATGCTGGCCCTGATGTTCGGGTCTGGCCGAGCTAGGTTTGGTGCATGACCCTGTGGGGGGCGGGAGGGGCAATGGTGTCTGTGTGGGCACCTTTGTACTCCTCAGATTCCCAGGGCCCTGGGATCCCAGTTTGGCCTTTTTGCATAAGCTGGAGCAACCCCTGAAGGCTTCTCTGTCTTCCTGCAACCTATAGTGGCCCAAATGGCTGTTGCAGTAGCTGGGGATTGCTGGAATGCAGCAAACTCCGGTCACGCCCCGCTCAACACACTGGCACACCCCCTTCCCCTAGGGATCGCCCAGCTGCACAATTAGGCCAACTTTAAGGCTGCTTTGTGCTACTGGAGTAGTGAAAAGGATGCTCAGGTAGGGTCAAGGTTCTGTCCTTAAGGGCCTGATTCTACATTGCTTTACCCCTTGTGCAGTCGTTCATGCCTGTGCAAAGTGGGTGTGAAATACTTCCATTGGGATTGGATAGCATTTCACCACCACTTTGTGCAGGTGAAGTGACCTCACAAGGTGCGAGGAGGCTGGCCCTAGAGATTCTGTGGCACTTTCTATACAATTATGGGAAGAGATTGCTCAGTGAATTTCTCTTCCCACTGTAGTGCAGTTCTGCGTGCTGGTTGGCTGCCACCCTCCGTCCAGAATTGGCTGCGTTTAAGTGGTGTGTTAGTTTGCAAAACATTTTGTCTTAAAATTAGAACTGTGCCAAATGTAAAATGTTGCTGTCATCCCTCATACTGCAGGGCTCCCAAACTTCATTACGCAGTGGTAGCTTTTAATTACTAGTTAAACCACAATTGTTTGCTGTGCAAATCCTGTGTGTTCGAGAGAGTGAGAGCAAGGCTTTTCTGTTGCACTGCAGAGCACTCTGTTCCAAGAAGCAGTCGTCATGGTGTTGAGAAATTGGTTCTCCAAACCATGTCCTAACTAGGGCTTTCAATTAATCGCAGTTAACTCACGTGATTAACTCAAAACAAATTAACTAGATTAAAAAAATGAATTGCGATTAATTGCAGTTTTAATCACACTGTTAAACAATAATAGAATACCAATTTAAATTTATTATAAATATTTTTGGATGTTTTTCTACATTTTCAAATATAGTGATTTCAGTTACAACGCAGAATACAAAGTGTACAGTGCTCACTTTATATTATTATTTTTTATTACAAATATTTGCACTGTAAAAAAATAAACAAAAGAAATAGTATTTTTCAATTCACCTCATGCAAGTACTGTAGTGCAATCTCTATCATGAAAGTGCAATTTACAAATGTAGAATTATTTTTTTACATAACTGCACTCAAAAAATAAACAATGTAAAACTTTAGCGCCTGTAAGTCCACTCAGTCCTACTTCTTGTTCAGTCAATCGCTAAGACAAACAAGTTTGTTTACATTTATGGGAGATAATGCTGCCCTCTTCTTATTGACGATGTCATCTGAAAGTGAGAACAGGCATTCGCATGGCACTGTTGTAGCCAGTGTTCAAGGTATTCACGTGCCAGATATATTAAACATTCGTATGCCCCTTCATGCTTTGACTTGTAGATTGTACTATCTTTTGTTTATCTTTTTTACAGTGCAAATATTTGTAATAAAAATAATAACATAATGTGAGCAGTGTACACTTTGTAGTCTGTGTTGTACTTGAAATCAATATATTTGAAACTGTAGAAAAACACCCAAAATATTTATAATGAATTTAAATATTCTGTTATTGTTTAACAGTGCAATTAAAATGGCGATTAATTTTTTTAATCATTTGACAGCCCTAGTCCTAGCTGACTACTGCCATCTCACCATGTATCAGACATACAGCTAGATTGAGGTCCTCTGCCTATACGAGGCATTCCAGTTTGCTCAGTTTAGCTTTATAGCAGTAGGTATTGTTAGGCGTTTTGTGGTTTCTATTGCTAATGATCGTTTGCATTACTTTGGTGATATTCTCCTGCTGTATCACTTTCCCGATCATCTGGTTGACTTCCTCAAGTTCTCTGCAGACTCCAGCCTGTTCAGACCTCTTCAGCATACACCTCAGAGTGATCACTTGGAGCCATCCTGAAGGAGCTCTGTAACCACTGCAGAATTTGTTCTCCTTGTCTTCAAAGCCCTCATTCCTCCATCTGCCTCCAGACTCTTGTCTGCCCTTCCACCTCACCCAGTCCCTCTGCTGCACCACTTGCTTCCTTTCCCTCCTCTCCTCTGCCATGACTCTGCACCTCCATCCTGTCTTATAAATACTGCAAAATCTGCCCCTTCTCCACTATAATCAGTTAGCTGCCAACTACTGTATTAATGTGTATTGTTACCAGCCCTCGGTGTTTCTCCATGTATGCTGTCCCTCCCCAGCCTCATGCCCTCGTCCCGTAACATGTCCATAGTTGTAAGGGTTGTGTGCCGTGAGATAGTTGCACAAACAACAGTGTATTAAAATAGCCTTTAATTTACTGTAATTTCCATCCTCTCTGGTCTACTGGAAGCATATTTTTGCTTGTCCATCTGCTGTCCGTAGCAGATTGTATTGTTTGACCTGAGTGCTCCTTAGCATCTGCTGGCTTTCTCCCAGTCTCTAGCTAAAACAATCCACCCTCCCTACATACAAAAAGCTCTCTAATAAACAGCCAAAGAGGAGAGCAATACAGGCTATTTAATGTGCAAGCTGGAACTGGTTTCTATAGAGAATGGGACAAAACAAATTTCTGGTGTAACATTAGTGTAATTTGGCTTTGATGGGGTTATATCAGGGAGGAATTTAGCCCATTGTTTCTAAGATTTTCCATAGGCCATAGAAGAGTCTATTTAAGAAGCAGCAGAGGAGAAAGTAATTTGTGCAAACTAAAGAGCCAGACAAGTTGTTACTGTGCTGACATTAGGCACTAAAAGCCATGTTGTGACTAAAGAACTGATTTATTCTATATCTGCCAAAATGTGAAAGCTATAAACAGGGACATTGGGTGAGAAAATGAAGGCTACACATTTAAACTCCACTGAAATATAAGACAGTAGGGTCGCTTTTCAGGACAGCAGAATAGAGAAAATGTTAACTTGTTGGCTTAAAAATGGGCACTCATTAAGGATTGTTAGAGCTCCTGGGCCTGACTCTTCCTGCACTTACACCATTTTTACTCTGGTGCAGCTGCACCAGCTTCCGTCGCGTTACTCTTGGTTAGTGTTATCACTGGAGTTCTGAATCAGGTCCAGTTTCTTTTAAATGAAATGCAGAATGGAGGTTCTGGTGACTTGTTTTCTGTGTTTGGGGAAAAGATGGATTTTTTGGGTAGCTTTAACAAAATGAACCAGAAAAGGTAAGACTCTTTTAGGTGCACCTGTTACTCCAAATGACTGTACTTTAGAAATGGGAACAATATGAGGGGGCTGATCTTTGTTGATAGCTAACATTTATTTCAGTTTGCCAACTTGAAAATTTATTAGAAAAATAATAGGAATAAGAAACAATTGGGAAATCAGTTGTGCTGTATAATATCCCTACTATCCTTGTATTATACAGTATGTTAGGAAAACATAAATGTTAGTTAATCGCACAGGGTTGGTTTTGCAGAGCTATTTTGTTGTGGATATGCTACTGTGGAAATTACACAATGAAATAAGTAGAGAGATTAAAACTAACTTAACACTCATCTTTTTCAGATAAAATCTTTTAAAATGAAAAGCTCAGAGGAGATAAGTACAAACACTATTGTTAATATAACCTTAAGATTACACTGGTAAACATGAAACAGTTGGGAAATGCAGAAGTTAAGGTGCTTCTAGAAACTTTACTTCAACCACTCATTGTACATAATGGGTCCAGTCCTTCATTGCCAGTGATCTAAAACTCCCATTTTCTCTTGGCATTAATTTCTTAGGACCAGAAAGAAGTGTTGATGTCACTGATGTCACGAAACAGAAAGACTGCAAGATGAAGCTGAAGGAGTTTGTTGATTACTACTACAGTACCAACAGGAAAAGAGTTCTCAATGTAACTAACTTGGAATTTTCAGATACAAGGTAAGAGGGAATAATTGACCAGCCCACTCCACAGACCGTGGAACCATTCCCCCTGTAGAATACACGGTGTCCTAAAAGCTCTATGAGATTTGCCTAGTGGAGTTTTGAGTCCCTTCTGGCCTCTCCTGCAGGTTTCTCTGCTGGAGGTGCTGTGACCTCAGCATACTGATTCTCCACTGCCTTGCCCCTTGTGTGGTCAGTTAGGGCTTGTCAGCAGGGGAAAGTTTGACCTGTTATACCAATGAGATACAGTTATGCTGCTGTAACTCCCCATGTGGACACTCTTCTGGTATACTAGTGGCTTTTTTCAGTGTCACTTTAAACTCCTTCCCAAGTGACGTGAACTAAACTGAAAACGACCTGGGAATTATACTGGTCTAATGATATCTTAAATTCACACCTTCAGTTATACTAAATTTTTTCCCCATGTAGACATGGATACTTATATGAAACAAGTCAAATATTGGCAGGAGGACAAAAGAAGAGATAAGGCAAAGGCATAATGAAACTGCAGAGAGATGTGTAGATTAACCAGGTCCTCCACATAAACTTCTCAAGGGATGTTGTGGGGAGGGAAGGTCTTGTTTTCCAAGCTTGTTTCTGACACAATAGGAATCTTCTGTGATGTAAGAACTGTAACTGGAGAAAAGTTACAAATGTAAGATCTCTCTTGGACAAGGCTCTGTTTTTGTGTGGAGTATAGCACCAAGCACATTATCAGTGCAAAATTAATAAACAACATTAGTAATTAGTGATAGTGCATCCCAACCTATCAGCCTGTGGATCCTCACAGGGAATTCTTCACTTCAAAACAAGAGAGAGCAAATAAAGATCTTGTACTGTTGCTAAAGTGTTGAGCTGAAGTCTTTTTGCCTCTTGAATTGAGCTCACCACAATACTGAACCTGGCAGAAGCAAAATGCACTTTCAGGCTTTTTTTTTTTTTTTAAATTAACAAAGCCAGAATAAAAAGGGGCGAATGGTCTTTGGAAATCTGCTGTAAGATAAAATTATCCGTAACACCTGAGAGTCCGTGGAACTTGGACTCCTTAGTCACGTTGGCACTTCTGAAAATGTTACCCTCGGTCTGTTTTCCTTGATTATATTTTTGTATGTGTCCCCAAGAGCACAGTACTAAAATGGTGGGTAGGCAAGCCCTTGATAGATATTCGGTAAAGCCGTCCTAGGTACCTGTAGACACTGGACCAGATTCTGATTTCAGTACACTGGTACAAATTCAGTGCAACTCCACGTGGATTAAACAATATACAGTGGAGTTATTCTGGTTTAATTTAGTTCAGGGTTTAATGAGAGCAGGGTTAAAGTAAATATAGTCTGGGGATTTTGTGGAGGGTGTGGATGCCTCTGCTTCAGTGTTTGCAGGTAATCTGTTATCTCTTTGACTCCAGGTCCGTCCTGACGTTGACCTTATGTGACAGTGACACTGACTTGAGCACAGGTGTTTAGTTGTCCCTGAATATGTGTCCCTGCTACAGCACTGATTTGAAGCTAGCTGCAAAATTTAGTGTTTGAATGAATTTCAGTTTTAGAAACCTCAGAGGTGGGGAATCTCCCATTCTGCACTGTTTCATGTTGTGTTTTAGGCTCTTAACAGTCCCCTCTATATCTGAAAGTACAAATTACTGTGTTTTGGTTTATACAACCATATTCAGGACTTTGAGTGAGATTATACCCAGGAGTAGCTTCAGTGGGGGAGTTGAATTTATGTTATCCTGAACCTTATGCAGCCACATGAATCCTTTAGATTTGCCTTGTACTCCTTCTGGGCAATCTAGACATATATAAAGAAAATGTCACCAGGGAAAAGGACCCTTTATAAAGACCACATCACTACAGAGAAAATGTGATGAGCTCCAGCAGAAAAATAAACAGTTATGATTTTAGAAGAACATTCCATCTTGCTGAAAAGAAAGAAACAACAACAATAATTAACACAGACTAGAAAAAGATGGAAAGATAATTGCACGTTAATTTCTTTTAATATCCAGAGATTTCTTGCCTGTGCTCTCTTGTATTTATTGTTTTAGCCCTGGTCTACATTACGAGTTTAGGTTGAATTTAGCAGCGTTAGATTGATTTAACCCTGCACCCGTCCACACAATGAAGCCATTTTTATCGACTTATTGGGTTCTTAAAATCGATTTCTGTACTCCTCCCCGACGAGGGGATTAGCACTGAAATCGACATCGCCAGGTCGAATTTGGATTAGTGTGGACGCAATTCCACGGTATTGTCCTTTGGGAGCTATCCCACAGTGCTCCCGTGTGACCATTCTGGACAGCACTCTCGGCTTGGATGCACTGGTCAGGTAGACAGGAAAAGCCCTGGGAACTTGTGAATTTCATTTCCTGTTTGGCCGGCGTGGCAAGCTATCAGCACAGGTGACCGTGCAGATCTCATCAGCAGAGCTGACCATGGAGTCCCAGAATCACAAAAGAGCTCCAGCATGGACCCAACGGGAGGTACTGGATCTGATCGCTGTATGGGGAGATGAATCAGAACTCCGTTCCAAAAGACGAAATGCCAAAATATTTGAAAAAATCTCCAAGGGCATGAAGGACAGAGGCTATCACAGGGACCTGCAGCAGTGCCACGTGAAAGTTAAGGAGCTCAGGCAAGCCTACCAAAAAACCCAAGAGGCAAACGCCCACTCGGGGTCAGAGCCCCAAACATGCTGCTTCTATGATGAGCTGCATGCCATTCTAAGGGGTGCCCCTACAACTACCCCACACCTGTACATGGACTCCTGCAAGGGAGTCTCATGCAACAGGGATGAGGATTTTGGGGACGAGGAAGATGAGGAGGAGGGGGAGGTTGAAGATCGCGCACACCAGGCAAGTGGAGAAACCGTTCTCCCCGACAGCCAGGAACTGTTTATCACCCTGGAGACAGTACCCTCCCAACCCAGGTTCCCGGACCTTGAAGGCAGAGAAGCACCTCTGGTGAGTGTACCTTTGTAAATATAATACAGGGTTTAAAAGCAAGCGTGTTTAATGATTAATTTGCCCTGAAGACTTGGGATGCATTCGCGGCCAGTACAGCTACTGGAAAAGTCTGTTAACATGTCTGGGAATGGAGCAGAAATCGTCCAGGGACATCTCAGTGAAGCTGTCCTGGAGGTACTCCCAAAGCCTTTGCAAAAGAGGGCAGCGTGTGGTCCTGGTGTTTGCTGGCATTCAAGCAACATCCATTCTTTATCTCTCTGTGTTATTCTCAGGAGAGTGATATCATTCATGGTCACCTGGTTGAAATAGGGGAATTTTATTAAGGGGATATTCAGGGGTGGCTGTTCCTGGTGGGCTGTTTGCCTGTGGCTGAAAAGAAATCATCCTTGCTGTTAGCCACGCGGTGGGGGGAGGAGTGAAGCGATCATCCCAGAGAATTGGGTGTGTGTGTGTGTGGGGGGGGGGGTTAATTGGGTTTGTGCTGCACGTTAACCCAAAAACATCAGCCCCTCCTTTTAAATGGCCAATGTGTCTTTTTCAGTTTTACTCTCCCTTTTTTTCCTCCCGCAGCTGCAAATATTTCAACGCTGTGACTAGCATCTCCGTCCCAGAGGCTAGTGCAGATAAGAAGGCGAAAGAACTGCACTCACCATGAAATGTTCTCTGAGCTCATGCAGTCCACCCAAACTGAAAGAGCCCAGCAGAATGTGTGGAGGCAGACAATGGCAGAGTCCAGGAAAGCACAAAATGAACTCAAGGACAGGTGGCGGGAGCAACAGGAGAGGTGGTGGGATCAAGAGGAAAGGTGGCGGCAGCATGATGAGAGGTGGCAGGATGCAATGCTGAGGCTACTGGAGGATCAAACTGATATGCTCTGGCGTATGGTTGAAGTGCAGGAAAGGCACAGACCACCACTGCAGCCCCTGTGTAACCAACTGCCCTCCTCCCCAAGCTCCATAGCCTCCTCACCCAGATGCCCAAGAACGCGGTGGGGGGAGGCCCTCTGGGCACCCAACCACTCCACCCCAGAGGACTGCCCAAGCAACAGAAGTCTGGCATTCAATGAGTTTTCAAGTGCAGTGTGGCCTTGTCCTTACCTCCTCCCCCACCCCACCCGGTGCTTCCCTCCTCCTCCACCCCTCCTGGGCTGCCTTGGCAGTTATTCCATTTGTGTGATGAATTAATAAAGAATGCATGAATCTGAAACAACAATGACTTTATTGCCTCTGCAAGCGGTGATCGAAGGGGGGAGGGGAAGGCAGTTGGCTTACAGGGAAGTAGAGTGAACCAAGGGGGCGGGTTTTCATCGAGGAGAAACAAACAGAATTGTCACACCGTAGACCTGGTCAGCCATGAAACTGGTTTTCAAAGCTTCTCTGATGCACAGTGCGCCCTGCTATGTTCTTCTAACCACCCTGGTGTCTGGCTGCGCGTAATCAGTGGCCACGCGATTTGCCTCAACTTCCCACCCTGCCATAAACATCTCCCCCTTACTCTCACAGATATTGTGGAGCACACAGCAAGCAGTAATAACAATGGGAATATTGGTTTCACTGAGATCTAACCAAGTCAGTAAACTGCGCCAGCGCCCTTTTAAACGTCCAAATGCACATTCTACCACCATTCTGCACTTGCTCAGCCTATAGTTGAACAGCTCCTGACTACTGTCCAGGGTGCCTGTGTATGGCTTCATGAGCCATGGCATTAAGGGGTAGACTGGGTCCCCAAGGATAACTATAGGCATTTCAACATCCCCAGTGGTTATTTTCTGGTCTGGAAAGTAAGTTCCTTGCTGCAGCTGTTCATACAGACCAGAGTTCCTGAAGATGCAAGCGTCATGTACCTTTCCTGGCCATCCCACATTGATGTTGGTGAAACATCCCTTGTGATCCACCAGTGGTTGCAGCTCCATTGAAAAGTACCCCTTTTGGTTTATGTACTGGCTGCCTTGGTCCCAAGATAGGGATATGTGTTCCGTCTATCGCCCCACCACAGTTAGGGAATCCCATTGCAGCAAAGCCATCCACTATGACCTGCACATTTCCCAGAGTCACTACCCTTGATAGCAGCAGCTCAGTGGTTGCATTGGCTACTTGGATCACAGCAGCCCCCACAGTAGATTTGCTCACTCCAAATTGATTCCCGACTGACCGGTAGCTGTCTGGCGTTGCAAGCTTCCAGAGGGCTATCGCCACTCACTTGTGAACTGTGAGGGTTGCTCTCATCTTGGTATTCTTGCGCGTCAGGGCAGGGGAAAGCAAGTCACAAAGTTCCGTGGAAGTGCCCTTACGCTTGCGAAAGTTTCGCAGTCACTGGGAATCATCCCAGACCTGCAACACTATGTGGTCCCACCAGTCTGTTCTTGTTTCCCGGGCCCAGAATCGGCGTTCCATGGCATGAGCCTGTCCCGTTGCCACCAGGATGGCCAAATTACCGGGGCCCGTACTTTGAGAGAAGGCTGTGTCCATGTCCTCATCCCTCTCATCACCGCGCTGCCGTCGCCTCCTCGGCTGCTTTTGCAGGTTCTGGTTCTGCATATACTGCATGATAATGCGTGAGGTGTTTACAATGCTCATAACTGCTGCGGTGATCTGAGCGGGCTCTGTGCTTGTCATGGTATGGCGTATGCAGGAGAGCAGAGTTGCAGGGGAAGCGGTGGTTGGATGACCAGTTTTGCAGACCTACTGCACTGTCTGCTGCCAGGACACAACAGCTGAGCGGGCTGCACGCTTGCCGTGGTATGGCGAGACAAGAGCAGCCGAGCAGAGTTGCAGCGGAAGCGGCCCTGCGAGACCACCAGGAGAGCAGAGTGCCAGCGGAAGCGGTGGATGATGACAGTCATATAGAGGACCTGCAAGGTGGATTCATAGCTTCAGGAGAGCAGAGTGGCAGCGGAAGCGGTGGATGACGATGACGGTTAGCAGTCCTACTGCACCGTCTGCTGAAAGCAGTATGGCACCCGCATGGAAAAAAGGTGCAAAACGATTGTCTGCTGTTGCTTTCACAGAGGGAGGGGTGACTGACGACGTACCCAAACCCACCCCTGACAATGTTTTTGTCCCATCAGGCATTGGGAGCTTAACCCAGAATTCCAATGGGCGGTGGAGACTGCGGGAACTGTGGGATAGCTACCCACAGTGCAATGCTCTGAAAGTCGACGCCAGCCTCGGTACTGTGGACACACTCCGCCGACTTAATGTGCTTAGTGCATTAGTGTGGGGACACACACAATCGACTGTATAAAATTGCTTTCTAAAAAATCGACTTCTATAAATTCGACCTAATTTCGTAGTGGTGACATACCCTTAGTGATTTAAGCTTGTTTCCACATAAAGAATCTAAAGTAATTTCAGAGTTCAATGATTATAAGTATTTTCAATAGGGATTTTACAGCTTTCCACTTTTAGGAGACAACAGTGATGGGAGGTCTTTTATTCTCAGGATTGCTGGAGCCATCACTCATATGCTGCTGATTTAGACATCAACTACCAAATATTTTATTTCTTAACAAAGACCGTGACATTTTAATTGAATCTCACACTCCATCTTTCCCTGCCATTTTAACTGGAACAATGTTATCAGGCTCTGACGGTGAGCATAAATGATATATGCCTGTCAAACGGGAGCATATAATTTTAGATTGATGTTCAGATGCTCTCATTTAAGTGACCATTTTAAAGTGCCCTGTGTTGGAGAAACAAATATTTGTTCTAAGTATTGACCTGGTTTAAGTAAAAGGTTAATTTAGTTCAAGCACTACATAGTCACTTTTTCAGTTCTTCATGTCAGCTTGTGATTGAATGTGCTTGAATGATCTCCCTGAATAACACTTTCTCCTCATTTGAAGTTTTTGAGAAATCACGGAGACCAGAACTGGCTCAAGCCCTCATTAATTGTATTAAGAATGGCCAGCTCACTTTGCCAAGAAAAGGAGTAATTTCTCAGCCCACCTGGACTCCTCCTATCCGTGACATCAAAACGTAACACGCCTACTGTATGCCACCATACGGTCACTAAACCTAAACATCACAATATTGACACTGTAAACCATGAGCTAATTAAACAACATTAATAATGCCAGCAGCATAAGTCCACAGACCAGTAAAGGATCAGCATGTTTCATGAAGAGATTTAAATCCTGCCAACTTCTGCTTGTGAACATTTTTCAGCTTATTGTAATAGTATAGTTTCCTTATGCCTGAAATATTCCAGATCAGGTTCTGATCTTAATTACTTTGCTCTAAATTCAGAATAACTCCATTGACAGGTATGGAGTTACTCCAGATTCAGATTGATGTAAAAGATCAGAATCCAGCCCTTTCCTTTCTGTACATGATGGCTATTTTGATCATTATTAAAAAGGTTTTTTATCCTCTCTGTTAAGAATGTCCAGTTTTGTAGAACCACCAGACATCGTTAAAAAGCTGTCTTGGGTGGAGAATTATTGGCCTGATGATGCTCTGCTGGCAAAACCAAAAGTGACCAAGTACTGCCTGATATGTGTGAAGGACAGCTACACAGATTTTCACATAGACTCTGGAGGGGCATCGGCTTGGTACCACGTGCTGAAAGTAAGGAGTTACATTTTACTTCCATTTAATAACCAATTCAATTCTTAGACCATCATGAAATACTTCGGAGCTCTTTGGCTAAGGTAAAGTGTAACAGTAATAAAAATATAGGGCCAGGTCCTCAACTGATGTAACTCAGTGTAGCGCCATTAGTTGGTGCTGTGCCAGTTTACATGAAGGATATGGCCCATAATGTATAAATTGTCTAAATCTTCTCTTTCAGAGCACTCTAATTTAAGGATTAATTAGTTAATGTTTGTGCAGTACTTTCTAAATTTAAATCTCTCTATAAAGTTTAAATGTTATTAGTATTATTCTATTCTGCTGTTACTCTGATACAGTAGGTCTTTTCCATCTGTCACTAATATGATCCCAAAGTCTGAGCAATTATCTACTAATAATGAACTTTGTACAGGTTTGTATATAAACACATGATCCTTTTTTAAAAAACTTCTTAGACTGTATGTGATTCCGTTTTCTGTCATGTTACTATACCGGGATTCTATTCAAAATTGTCTAGCAAACCTTATTTAAAGTGTGTTAAAATATGCAGTCCAACAGCCATTCTGTTGCAGTTTCATTTGGTTTGGATGTTTGTTGCTAGCTGCATTTTTTTTTTTTGAATTCAGGGAGAAAAGATATTTTATCTCATCAAACCAGCCTCTGCAAACATTTCCCTGTATGAACGCTGGCAGTCAGCAGCAAATCACAGTGAGATGTTTTTTGCAGACCAAGTGGATAAATGTTATAAATGCACAGTTAAGCAAGGACAAACGCTCTTTATCCCATCAGGTGAGTAGGTTGCTAAAGGTGTTCTGTGTAGAGTATTCCCTGGAATATTAAGAACAAGTGCTGCTTTGTGCGTGCAAGCTTTGCCTAATTATAAATTATTCTCTTCTCTGGGGAAAAATGGTATTTCGTGTGCTTACTTGGTTGGCCTCATCAGATGAAGCACAGATTCTGTGTGCCTTGCTTTATTGTCATTTACATGGTGCATACTGAACAGCAGATATTATCGTAATTTAAACCAGAGATCCTTATTACTTGTCTGTCATTTCAATGATGTTCAGCGAGTATTCTGCTCTAACCGAGCTCCATGTTCCTCTCTGCCTTCCATGCCAAAAGGATGCGGCGGGAAGAAGAATTAACAGATGTCTCAGTGCAGGAAGTCTGTCTACTTTAGGTATTTGTGTGGCCCCCTTTACCATAGGGTCTGAGCACCTCATGATCTATAGAGTATTTCCCAATAAGGAACTGAGACATAGCGGCTGCATGACTCTCCCAAGGTCACACACATGGAGTTTGTGGCAGGGCTGGAAATTGAACCTGGATCTCCCAAATCCATGGCTAGCACTCGAACCACTGGGCCACCTGGGAAAGCGCACCCATTCAAGGCAGCAGTTCTGCATGCTTTCCTGAATCAGGAGTGCAGGTCGAGAAGCAGAACCTCCATGGTGCATGCAGTCCCCCCTGAGAAATTTGAAAAATGTTGACCACTTCTATAGTGCTGACTTCCCTAGTGCTGTGGAGATGAAAAGGAAGGCAGACTCTGGCCAAAGAATATTGTACTGTACCAATATTTAAAAGGAGTAAACTCCCGGGAGAGAGAGAGAGGAATTATTTAGGATGATCTAGGAGTAATTGGGTTGAGTTAAGCAAAGGAGTGTTTTGTCTGAACATCATGAACATTTTATAAGGGTGAAATCTATTCATCTGTTGAAAAGCCTCCCAAAGGCAGTGATGGAAGACATTTAAAACGGGACTGGACAAAGCATTAGAAAATATACCTCAGGGGACAATCCTGCATTGTTACAGGGATGGATTAAGCGATCTATTAAGTTTCTTCCATAACTAATTTGGACCGTTCTGTGAAACAGAAATATTCAGATTGAACAGAGATATTTAGAGGCCTTAATTTCATTAATAAGAATTTCTATAAAACCACCTAGCAGCTCTGAAGAAAATTTTTTAATATAATATATATAATGTTAATATTTGTATTACACATTTGAGACATCCTAAAACGAGTTGCATGGGATTCTGTCATGAGTTAAGACACCAGAACTGATTCAAGAGAATAGTAATAGATTCAGAGAGTTTATGAAGGCCAGAAGGGAACGTCAGATCATCCAGGCTGACCTCCTGTATAGCACAGACCGTTACGTTTCCCCCAGTCACCTCTGTATTGAGCCCAGTCGGCTAAAGTATGTCTTCCAGAAAGGCGCCAAGTCTTGACATGAAGATATGAAAAAATGCAAAATCCCTCCCTTCCCTTTGTAGAATGTTCCAGCAGATGATCACCCTCACTATTAAAAATTGGTGCCTTATTTCTAATTTGAATTGGTCTGGCTTCCGTGTCCAGCCCCTGGTTTTTGTTCCACCATTCTGCACTAGAGTAAAGAACCCTTTAGTACCTTGTGTTTTCCCCCTGTGCAAGTACTTAGTTATATACTGTCATCAAGTCACCTGTCCATCTTCTTTTTGAGAAGCGAAACAGATCGCATGCTGGAAGTCCTTCGCTGCAAGGCCCTTTGTCCAGCCCTCAAATGATTTTGGGGGCTCTTTTCTGCACCATCTCCAATTGTTCAACGTCCTTTGTAATGTGGACACTGAACTGTACTCAGTATTCCAATATTGGTCTCACCAACGCCATCTACAGAGGTAAAATCGCCTCTGTGCTCCTCCTCACTACCCCCCTGTTTATACATCCAGGGTTCCCATAAGCCCTTGCTGGCACAGCATTGTACTTGGGAGCTCATGCTGAGTTGCTTGGCCACTAGGGTATGTCTGCATTGCAGTAAAAACCCTGCGGCACCGAGTCTCAGAGCCTGAGTCTGCTGTCTCGGGGTCGCAGGGCGAAAAATTGCAGTGCAGACTTTCAGGCTTGGGCTGGAGCCCCAGGCGCCAACTTTACAATGTGTTGATCCCCGGCTCCGCCCCAGGCCCCAGCCCCACTCCACCCCTCCCCCAAGGTCCCACCCTGCCTCTTCCCGCCCCCGCTCCACGCCTCTCCCCGCCCAGTTCCGCCCCCTCCCCCGAGTGCGCCGCATCTTCGCTTCTCTTCCCACCCCCCAGGGCCTCCTGCGTGCTGCAAGTGGTGAAACAGCTGATGTGGCGGGCAGGGAGGGAGAGGCGCTGATTGGTGGGACACCAGCAGGCAGGAGGTGTTGTGGGAAGTTCTGACAGGGGGGCTGCCGGTGGGGGCTCTGCACCCACCATTTTCTCCCCATGTGTGCTCCAGCCCTGGCCTATGGCTAGAGCCCTGGTTCTGAGATCTAGTCCCCTCGTGGGGTCTCAGAGGCCAGGTGCCAGCCCGAGCATGAATGTCTACACTGCAATTTTAAGCCCTGCAAGCCTGAGTCAGCCACCATTGCCGTCGGTCTCTTATGGCAGTGCAGACACACCCTTAGACTCCTAAGTCCTTTTCAGAGTCTTTGTTTTCCTATGATACTGGGGAGCTAAGGGTCTGTGTCTCTGGCCATTGTTCCACTCCAGCCCATAGGCTGGAGAAGCAGTTGCCTGAATGCTGCACAAACCCTAGCTGCAGATTGTGGATGGTAGATGTTGCTTTTTCAACCCCCGTATTCTCAGCACCGGCATCTTTATAGAGATGCAGCCTGATGAGAGGTAGCACGGTCCAGTGGATGGGACACTGCACTGGGTTTCATGAGATCTGGATTCTACTCATGGCTCTGCCTCAGACCTGCTTGTGCCTCTTCCCCTCCCCATGCCTCAGTTTCCCCTCCACCCCTTTAGACAGGTCTTTGGAGCAGGGATTGTCTCTCTCTCTCTCTCTGTTTATACAGTGCCTAGAACAATGGGGCTCCTATTTGAGTTGGCATGTCTCGGTGCTGCAGTAACACAAACAATTATTAATAATATTAATCCTGGTACTCATGCTTTACAGGCAGCATCCAGAGCACCCATTTCTTTCTCTGTGTGTAGTCAGAATTAATTACGCACTTGAATTTTTTGCTTTGACCATAGAAAGTAGAAAGTAGGTGTTTTCCTGATGACCATATGTGAAACTGTCTGGCGGAGTAAACACTGAGCAGTTTACAGGATCCCTATGTGAGGGGGTTCAATTGGGAGCAGCTTTTTGGTATGAAAATAAAATATTTGGAAAACACCTGTTCATAGCACCACGCTTGAAGCCCTTATCAGGAGTTGTCAACACTTGGGGTTTTTTACACTTGATGGTCTGAAAACAGGTACTGTTCTGTTCCTGCTGTTTTTCAGAGTAACAATAAAACAGTCGCTCTCTGACTGATCTGTGCAACATCTTCTCTCTCTCTCTCTGATCTTGCTGCAAGTGAATTAGCAAGACTCCCATGGGAGATGAAGGTGCTCAGCATGTTACAGGATCAGGCCCTTATGTACAATGTAAACAGCGGGGGCTAATTCAGCCCTGATTTAAGCACGTGCAACTCTATTTACTACAACAGAATAACCCTTGCTCACTAAACGGGCTGGAATGGGCCCATGATCTGGATGGCCACACAGGAAGTAAGATACTACATGGACTGCAGCAGCATGCTGTTACAAGTTACCAGTGATAACAATTCCAGGTTTTACTCAAAGTGTCTCTTTTATTTCTCTGTCTTTTACAGGTTGGATTTATGCAACTCTCACACCTGTAGACTGCCTAGCATTTGCGGGACATTTTCTACATAGCCTGAGTGTTGAAATGCAGATGAGGTACTTTGTCTGTGTTTTCAGCTTTTCCTTATCAATTTTATCTGTACTTTGATTTCAGATTGAGGTTCTGTATTTAGAATCACTTGTTGATTTGGGATCTGAAATTTTGGCTCAGGGCTAATTTTAGTTGTAAGGAACTTAAGATTTCCTTTACAGGTCAAACAGACCATGAATTGAGCCATACTCTCTTCTAAGAATTATCTTGAATATTTAATATTTATGTCCGTGTATGTTATGGGCCAAATTGGAAGCAATGCAAAAGTTAGACACTTCCGCTTTCTTAAACTCATTTATATTTACTCATTATAAAGTAAGTATATTATTAAGTACTCATTTATACTTAGACTCCTCAAGACATTATTTAACCTCAATCTAATTAAATGCAAGGGTATCTAAGGGTATGTCTGCACTTTAATTGTTGGGTGAATTGCAGCATGTGTAGACAAATCCAGGGTAGCTCCAATCTGGCTCAGTGGTGTATTGGTAAAAAAAGAAGTGGGTGAATTAACCTAAACTAAACTCTATGTTCCCCAAACAAGAAGTAAGTGGCTAAACTTTCTTTAGCCATATTTACCCTCGACTATGCTACCGATCTAGCTAGTTCACATTCCAATAGCGATGAGGCCACCACATCATGGACTTCAATGTGGGCTAGCTGCCCGAGTAATTACCCAGGGCTCCAAGGGGGCTTGTCACAGCCTGCTGTGAAGTGTGTGCTGCCATGGCTTCACTGCTATCAGTTTATGAGCTAGCTAGGTATGTCTACACATGCTACATACATACTCCTTGGTTGCAGTGTAGACATACAGTACGTTGTTTTAATTTACGCACGAGGGTACCAGAAGAAAAGAGATATGTTACATTACTGTGGGAGATGTACCTTACAACACACTGTGCACCTTTCTGAATATGGCCTTCTAACTGCCCAGCTGGGGACCTTACCAAGTGTAAAGTAAAGATCTGTTCTGAGGTCAGACAAATCGTGCAATGAGACCATTTTCCATCCTTAATTTACTGTTTCTTTTTACTTGTGTTATTTTAATGTTGTGTTTTAGGATTGATTCCAGCCTAGTTGATTAAAAAATACAAATCTGGGAAATAAATCCATAAGACGTTTGCATTCTAATGTGTCAATGAGCTATACGTTTCTTTTCACTTGTAATGCTGCTTGCAGTCCGTTACACTTAAAGTGCATTTTTGCTTTGTATCACAGAGCGTACGAAGTGGAAAGGCGGTTGAAAATTGTCAGCCTAACCCAGTTTCCAAACTTTGAAACGGCATGTTGGTATATGGGAAAGCATCTGCTGGAGACATTCAAAGGTAGAACACTGTTCCATGCACTCTGTTTTCTCAGCTGTGGTTATGTGAGGATAGAGTTATCATTATTTTCCGTTGATGTGCAAGCCAAAAGATGGACAGAGGCCAAAATCACCAGTTCTTGATCTAGCAGAATCAAGTCTTTGCATTTTACCTAAGATACCAACGGAAGGTAGAGATAAATGTGCTTAGCTGGTGTGCAGGCTAAAAAGAACATATACAAATTTGGAAAGTACTGACCTACTAGTACAACCATGTCAGGTCACCATCTTATAATACAGTAATTTCCCCCCAAATCATTTAAAGGGATTATTACATTTTGTACTGCAGAGAGGAGCCTCTCTCTGTCTCTTATCTATGCTAAAGCCCCTAAACTGTTTAGCAGAGTTGAAGACAGAGCTGAGTTGTATCACAGGGCAACGGCATTGTAAGGTAGTATCGCTTTTCCAGAGAGTCTGAGTGCCAGATTTGCAGTCATGCCCTATGCTCTGTCTAAATTAGTGCCAAATTCTGCCGACCTTAGATTGAGTAGTGACTCATTTCTCAAGTGCTCCATTGATTTTAATAGAACTACTTATACAACAAGTTGCTAATTACCTGGTTGTAAGGGCAGCAGACTCCGGTCACTTGGTAATGTCAATGTGACCTTCACAGATGCTGAAAAGTAAAGTTTTCTGGGAGCACAAGAGCTGCTGAACTGGATTGCTTCAAAGTTAACAGATACATTATATACATAGATACCACACACACGTTTTATTTACTGTAATTATTTTGCTCTTCATCTTAATTTCTTGTCACAGCATCATCTGGAGAGAGAGAAACACAGAGATTTTTTTAAATAAATAAAATAAATGGATATAATTTAAATAAGTAAGACCAAAGTTTCATCTGCATGTGGGCTTCAACGGGGTCTCCTTTTGACTTAGCTGTGAACAAAACTATAATGAGCAGAATTATTTGGGGTACCTTATATCTCCAAAACAACAAATAAATTGTTTGCCTGATGAAAGCAGTGTGTTATGTTATAGGCATCTAATCTGTGGCAGCCCTCTTTAATGAAGTATTTTAGATACCAGTTTTTTTATTCAGAGTGACCAATATCATTTAATTCTAGCAGAAATAAAAGAGAGCAGCAGATTTACAAAGTAAGGGCCTGATTTAAAGTCCGCCAAAGTCAATGAGAGTCTGAGCACTAAGGTAAACCACAAACATTTGTGTCCTAAGACCAGTGTTTGTGGCTCCAAACACCCCCTCACCTCCCACCTCAGTGCACAGCTAGACATTTTTTAGTAAAGAATTTTAAATAGAAAATTGGCCACCATGGTTGAATATTATTGAATATTTCCTTTGCTTAGGTTTGCACAAAGCTGGGCAGCAGCCTCCTTCTCATTTAGTCCAAGGGGCAAAAATTCTTAATGGTGCTTTCAGGTCGTGGACTAAAAAACAGGTAGGAAAATGTCTTTTTTTTTTTTTTTAATATCCTGTTTCATTGCTTTGTGTTGTAGCAAGAACAAAGAATAGGACAGAAGAACAAAAATAGCATCCATGTAGCAAAATCAGTAATCCTAGTTTCTTGGAGAGAGGGAGATAGGGCTTATATTATTAGTGGAGCAGCTGGTAGCCTGAGATGCTAAAAGTCAGGCATATAATTATGTGCATAAAAGTGGAAGTTGTCCCTACTTCTTGAAAACCAAGATGAATTGACAACAAGCTGCACACCTTGGAGCTAGAGAAGACTTCAAAAGATTGGAGACCTTGCAGGCCCGAATTTCCTCTCAAATACACCAGTTGTAGCTCAACTGACCTCTGTGAAGTTACTCTTGATTTACACCAGTGTTAAGCGAGAGGACAGGAGCTTTAGCGAGGAGGCAGAACTCCTCTGTTCAGTCACAAAACAGGAGCAATAGAAACACTAGCCCTGCAAGTTTCCTCAAATGGTATGGTCTGCTCATCCAGTGTAGCTCAGCCCTAATTGAGTGGAACCATTTGCAGAGGTACAAGGCTAGTTGGGTCTCCATACCCAGTCAGCCCTTGGCTTTTCTGATGAGTCTGCCAACTGTGCGTCACTTGTGCTGATGGTGTTGTGATGAAGTCTGCTGAGCAGAACTAACACCACCAGTCATTGCTCACAGGCCACCCAACAAATGTCAAATGGACATAACTTTCATAAACTACTGACCTGGTATATAGTTGAACCGTATATAGAAGAAAAAGGCACCATATTCCATCACCAATCCTCTGACCTTTAGTTTCTAAGAGACACCGTTTTTAAAGGGGAGCCCCATTATGAGTGATCCCAGTAATCACTGTTTTCTTCTTTTAATCGGTCTAATTCCTTTTGGTTTTTAATTTTATGCATTTTTTTCCTTGATGTAACTCTTGAGGATAGGGTCAGAAGTACATCGATGTAAACACTACTCGACACTTTCTGACATCTTTTCTTGGTTGCCGTAAATCAGAGCAGCTCCACTGAAGTCAATGGTGATACTTCCATTTACACCAGATAAACATCTGGCCTGGTACCTTCTTTTAGTGGAGGAGTTAAAGATATCTGCCATGCTGAAAACTTGTCAGGAGGAGAGTTTATGAGCGAGTGGTGCCTACAACCAATATACAGACTTGTACTGCAGTTACAAATGTCTCGGAAGAGGCTACTACAAATGATCCTGTCTGTCTGTGGAAGTCGTCTCAACTGGTGGGAACTTCAAGGGGAAGGGCACACCTCTTCTGAGAGAGATAAGGCTGTGCACACGTTCTGGTGGTCCCCACAAGGACAAACGTTTAGAGAGATGCAAACTGAAAAGGAGAAGGGAGCGGGTCAATCCAGAGAAAAATGGCATTTCTAGCTCCAGTCAGTTTTTGTTTTCTTCTGCTTTGGCTTCTTGCTCCTAACTAAGAAAAGCAACAGGAATTGTAATCAGGAATGCATATTGTCAGAGCAACTCCGCCTCACTTATATTGCTGCAACTCATTAAAGTTCAGTTACGATTTCATGGGTCACACTTAATATTGTTTCCATCTATAAATAGTTTATAAAGGGTTAATGAATGATTAATTGATGTCATAAGCATGTCACAGCCATGAGTAGTATGTTCGTATAGGTGATTATAAGCATATCAATAGATGTTAATGGTTTTAAGCCAGAGTAATAAGCCACCCTTTGATCTGTTGGATTCTATAATCATTAATTTATGAAGCTGTCATTTACTCATTGATTTATCCTTTATGAGCTATTTGGAACCTTAATATAAAGTGTGACTGTTTCATAATTGTTCCTACATAGAATTGATTTACTTGTTCCATGTCTCTTAAGATTAGCTGCTGAATTTCCAAGTACATCACAGCATACCTGTAGGGTCACAATTAGGGAACCTGCAGCAGGGATTGACAGATGTAGGGTCAGATTTTCAGACACTGGGCTCTGTTTTAGCAGGGCGTGAGCAACGGAGGGCACAAGTTTGTACATAGAGTTTAGATCAATTAGATGTCCGTGCCTTATTTGCATGCAATCAACCCACAGCAATGGAAGACTGGTTAATGCCGAGCTCAAACTTTGGTCCTTAGTAACCTGCAGTCCATGTCCTCTGGGTGTCAGAGCGGACTCTGGTTTGGAAGTTCTCTCCTCACTGTCACCCTATTTACTTGTCTACCAAAGTGGCTCTCAACCTTTCCAGACTACTGTACCCCTTTCAGGAATCTGATTTGTCTTGCGTACCCCCAGGTTTCACCTCACTTAAAAACTACTTGCTTACAAAATCAGACATAAAAATACAGAAGTGTCACAGCACGCTATTACTGAGAAATTGTTGACTTTCTCGTTTTTTACTGTATAAGTATAAAATAAATCAATTGGAATATAAATATTGTACTTATATTTCAGCGTGAGACCTGAGCCTGGTTTTCACTTGCCACCTTTGTCTGAAACCTGAGCCCGGGGCGGCAGGGCTGAAGCTTGCAACTTAGCTTTGTGGTGCCCCTGTGGTGCGGGGTCCTGGGAATTGACCTGCTCGCCCCCCCTAATGTCAGCCCTGCACTTGTGATCCCTCTAAACCTGTCCCATGACCCCCCAGGAACTGCAACCCCCAGGTTGAGAAACACTGATCTAGATGAGTTGAGTACCCCCTGGAAGACCTCTGAGTACCCTCAGGGGTATGTGTACCCCTGGTTGAGAACCACTGGTCAACCTGGTAAGCAGATATGAAATAGTGGGATAAAAAAAGTGCAAACAAGTAATAATTTATAGGGGTCTGGTGCAGTTATTGACATCAGAGCTTGGGATGTTATAACATGGCATGCGTGTACAAATTTCATTAGCTCCCAACCCACTCTGGCAGCAAGGGATTCACCTATTATCCTCAATTAAGATACTCTTCTGAGATGTTCTCTACCCTGTCTTCTGGGTGAAGCTGTAGGAAATGAACTTATCAAAAGAAGGCACAGAGGGAGGAAAGAAAGGAAGTGCTACAGTTGTAAAATCACACATGCTATCTGAAAAGAACTATTGATTTTATAAGTAGTTATCCATAGGGAGCAGAAATAACACACTGACAGGGTAAAAACATATTTGTCTCTTAGTTGAACTGAATCATCTAATGTTGTTTGTGTTACTTGATCTGAACAAATAGAAAAAATATAGATGGGTCAGTTGACAAGTCTTTTGATTGTGTGTGAGAATAATATTAAGGGCGTGAAAACAGCACAGTGGCTGTGTTTTGTTTTAGGCTCTTGCCGACCATGAAGATGAACTCCCGGAACATTTTAAACCAGCACAACTTATCAAGGACCTTGCCAAAGAAATAAGATTAAGTGAGGTTTGTGTTCTTTCCATAATATTAACTACATCATGCATTTTTCGTAAACTGCAGCATAAAATGGAGGATTATTGAAATAAGTGAATCGCTTTCTCATTACATTCCTATCAGGAAAATTAATGGGAAATTTAGGAACAGTGATGTTGTTAAGGCAGTCTCTCTCCTGTGCTGATTGGCTGTTTGCTCCGAACCCCCTTTTACCCTGCCTCACAGTCTCTTCCTCAGCCTCAATCCACATCTGCTCCTCCTTATTCTCCTCTTTCCTCCCCTTTCTCTTCGCATCTGCTCTGTTCTGTTCACCCATCTCCCTTCACGTTCTCTTTAGCTAATCCCCACCTAACTCACTCCACAAAAAAATCATGGCACTAACATGATGTTTGCCACGATCCTATTGATCACTTTGCTCGTGTGTTACACCCCTTCCCTACCATACCATCTGTGCTCTCTGTTAAGATTGTAAGCTCTTCGAGGCAGGGCCTGTCTACTGCTACTCTGTTTGTACAGTGCCTAGCTCAACTGCTTCCTAGCCACTACTGGAATAAATATGATTAATAATAATAACGTGGCACCTAAACCTGTAGGCCATATACAGTACGCCTCTTAATACACATACACACGACTCATTGATATTGGTGGGAGTCCTACAGTGGATCTAGAGTAATAGATAGCCCTGTATATTTAATGACATGCACTATAAAGCTCTCTCTTGTGTTTTGAGACTGACGTTTAGTTTTGGTCCATCTCTTTCCTACCCATGCCTTAATCACTGACATTGAAATCTGTCTCTTCCTTTTATGCCTTTTTATGTAAAATCAGAATGGCAACTTAAGCAGAAAATAATTTCTTTTTAATTAGTCAGAAGCTGTTAATTTTAACTGTGCAGCTTTTTACTGCTTATTTTACCTGGGGGTGTGAAACACGGTTCTGCTGCATTTATCACATCTGAATTAATTTGAAATGTATTCTGTTATGTCTGATTTGCATTTTAAACACTAGACCATCTAATTTCACAAGTTTTTTTTTTTCCATATTGGAATTCTCTGGATAAAAGAAAAGGACAAATAAAATCCAGAGACCAAACTAAGGAAATGTAAATAAATATCTGCATCTTAAAGTGTAGTCAATTAATATTAGCTGCTTTGATATGAAACCAGCCTTTCTGCTTATGGAAGTATAGCTTATGTGACTGGTCTTGTTTGGAACAAGCATCCCGATACTTCAGAAAATCAAATGCAGCTTTACAAATAAGCCTGATAATTAGTATGTTTATCCAGAGTGGCTGTGGATCACCCCACCGGAGTCCCTAGTGTGGTGCATTTTTTTTAATGGCACCCTTGTGCTACCATTCCTGAGTCCCCTGAGCACCAGTACAGCCTCTGGTGGAGATCAAAGCACCTGTCATCTGTGCTGGCTGTCAGCAGCTCCCAGGGATTGTCCTGGGATGTGGGGATCAGCTGGTTGTAAGGGAACCCCAGCCTCATCCCTTTTACCTGGCCTCTGCACTGGCAGCTGGGAGGGAACAGTGCAGGAGCATGCTGGAAAGCCATAGGCTCCCTGAGGATTCCCCTATGTTTCCTGTCCAGCCTGGGCATGAGCATCCTTATCTTTATAAGAAGGTGTTAGGGTTTTATTTCCCATGAGGGAAGGGAGATGCTGCAGAATAACTAACGGTCTTGAAGTTGGAACTGAATATGTTTCCATGTTCTGCCAAACTACAGAATGCTTTCAAAGTCGTCAAAACAGAAGTCAGTGCCAATGTGAAAGTAGAGGAAATCTGTCCTGTGGAGAAGCAGGAAGTGCCCTCGCCTGTACCAGTGACTCCCCCTCCGCCACCCGTAGAAAAAGTTCCGAAAAAAAAGACTCCAAAAGCTGTGAAAACCCCCAAGCCTCCTAAACCGCCCAAGCCCCCCAAACCTCCCAAACCGCCCAAAACTCCAAAGGTCAAGGGAGAAGGGAAGAAGAAAGGAAAGAAAGTGAAGGAAAGCCCGCCACCCGCCATTCCAAATCTGGACCTGCTGGAGGCGCACACGAAAGAGGCTTTGACAAAAATTGAAACGCCAAAGAAGGGGAAGGTGCGTCACATTGTTCTAACTACTCTCAATGGTTTTTAAGTAGCATGGAGTAAGGCTTATGGTCAGGTGTCTCATGCAGGAAAAATTAAAACGCTGGCTCCATTGACGTAATGAAAGTTTTGCAATGGAACCCGGTTGCCCCCCACTTCACTTAATTGTTTAAATTTGGTCTACAAGAAATAATATTAAGGCTTTTAAAAAGTAGTTTGTATGCAGTTTGTGAAAAATGCCTCTGAAGCAACAGATAGGAGATCAAAGCATTCTTTATAGTGACCTTGGCAAGGGAGAAACAAAAAAATTTTCTAATTTCTCTGAGCATTAATATTTGATTGAAACTCCAGCTATTATGTCAAAAAGAATCAGTGTCAGTGTGATTTTTTTCTTGGCGTAAAATATTTCTTTCTTCCAGCCGATTCAGATATATGTTTATAAAGGGAGGGGTAATTAACTTGGGAAAATTGGAGCTCATCTCCTTCCTGTTTAGGAGTATGTGGTGATTTTTTTACAGGCTGCAAAGAATGTTTTAAGTGTTCCCAATAAGGAAGTTGTTAATAAGCAAAATGAGGTGGAGAAATTTGAAATTCGAGAGCACAATAAGAGCAAAACGGAAGCCAAATGGAAATATAAGGTAAAGTCTGTTGTTAACTTGTGCTGCCACACTGGAGTACAGTAGCACACAGCAATGGGAAACACTAGAAATTGGGGAATAAGCGGTGTATCTTCTAGCAGAGTATAGTACAAACACTGTGCAAATATAGGGCCTAATCCCAGACTTGCTCATTGGTTTTACAAAGTGTTACTCCATTGAGTGCTTTGGTGTTACTCTTGATTTACAGAGGTGTAAGCACACAGAGAATCAGGCCCCCCAGAATTATGGAAAGATGTTAGAATAATTATGGAAAATTAAAGAAAGATTTTCAGTCAGAAAATAATTGTAGACAGCTCTGAATAATCTTACTCCCACTCTGTAGTCATGATTCTGATCTGAATTACATCGGTTTAAATCTGCGATAACTCCAGTGAAATCAGTTGACTCACAATGGTGTCAAACCAGAGTGAGAGAGATCCAAATCAGGCCCTATATATTTAAAAGTTTGCCTCATTGAGACAGGCTCCTGAGATACATAATGTAGGTTGAATTTACTCCTGGAGTGCAGTAATCTTACTCCAGACCATTTTGGAGCAATACAAAGAATGTAGTCCATAACATTCATTCTGTAATAGCTGTAATAGTCTTAATTTCAGAGCATTCTACAGGCTGCTTATGAGAAAGGATTCATCATTCCTTAAAATGAAACAAAACTGTTGTTTCCTTATCCCCCCATCCCTAACACACACACCCCTGCCAAAAATACATAAAAAAGAGAGAACGACTGTATCTTCCTGTTATTAGCAAAGAAGCTATTCTCATTAAGCCAGATCACCAGATGATGAATGGTGGTGGAAATGTATTTTAATATACACCAGTTGAGGATAGTGCCCATACAGTTTAGAAGAAAGCAAGGGCTGTATTTAAAAAACAAAACAAAACTCTAACTGATTTGATGTTAAATCCAAAAATATAAAACACGTAATGTAATAGTTATCATTGCTTCTACTGTAGATTAAGGGGCAAATTCTGAAGCTTCCCTTCCAGAGGGAAAAGCAAGAATTATCGTATCCCATCCTTTTAAAAAAGGGTGCCTGTAACTGCCAAGTTGTTAGATGTGTGACATGAAAGCACATTCTCTAAGTGAGCAGGTCTCGGAGAGAGACTTGCAGCTTGAGGGAGCCAAAATAAAGATTGTTCCTTGTTGCTTTTGACTCCCTGGATCCAGGCAGATCCCAGTTTCCAAGTTTCTTCCATGTAACAAGTTCAAAATATTGATAATGGAGGATAACACTTAAGTACATGCTCATCTTTAGGCATGTGCTTAACAACCATTGTCTTAAAAGGGACTTAAGCATATGTTTAAAGTTAAGTGTGTGCTTAAGTGCTATCCTCAGCGGGGATGCTTTCCTGAATTGGGCCTAACTGAGGTGAAAACTAAACTAAACATTTCTGTGTGTGAGCGTGCGCGTACGCATGTACATTCTGTGTATCCTAATTATTTAGTAATAAATACCAGAATTTGCTTAGAAATCTAAAAATATTGGTAACATATTAACCTAATTTTGTTGCTGTTTTCATGATTTGCAGAACAGTAAACCAGATTCATTATTAAAAATGGAAGAGGAACACAAATTGGAAAAGACACCTTTATCAGGAAATAAGGACAATAAATTTACATTTTCTTTCTCTAACAAGAAACTGCTTGGGTAAGTAAAAATATGGCAATACGCTTTGAATTATAAAGAATAATTGTACTATATGGTTGGGAGGTTTTTAGACAGGGAGGTGACAAACTTGGCCTTATGTTCAAAAGTAAAAATTGTGCTTACGTTTTTATTATTTTTAAGTAAGTAAATTCTGTTTACAATATGCTTAAAATATTTCTTAGTTATGAAATCAGATCCCTATTAGTGGTTTTACAGAGATAGTAGCAGTTCAGATTATTTTGTATGTGTATCGTTTTACATTGGTTCTCCAGTTAGAATGTGTCAATTATAAATCTCTATTACCAGTAGTTTATATCTTGGCTGTAAAAACTTGCCCTAGGCTAAAACATCAGTATTTTTTCATTCATGCTTTTTTTAATCTCACTTTTCTCAGTAATAAAAGAAAAAATCCCCTGTTTTCTGGCATGGTTCTAATATTTACCTGATTAAACAAGACCTGGATCACTGAATAAATAATACACATTTTAAAAAAAATATTTGAACTGGTAGTCAGTGCAGCATTTCACTGGAGCTATTCCAGCCTTCGGGGCGTGTATCCTTATAGAGACACATTCTGCCTGATTCTGCACTGTGATCTATCCCTGTGTGCCATTTGTAGTTGACCGGGTGCAGCTGGGGTGCCCTTGTCTCTTCTTCTCTCCTCTCGCTTTGTCCTCCTCGTCTCCCTTTCTCTTCCTTTTTTGTCTCGTCCTCCTCCACAGTTCATTTTATTGCAGGCCTATTGGTTGAAATGAGAATGAGTCAGTGGTAGGTGTGGTTGGGACACTCCACCAGGCGTACTGGCTGCTACTGTTCTATTGGGGAAAATTTCCACTGTGGTCAATCCTGAGCAGTCCTGGCCATCAGCAATTCCCACTGGCTCTATCAACATTTATCGATTATGAGGAAGTGCTTGTGTTGCTCCTGCCCTAAAGACCGCCCCCTCCATCTCAACAGCTGAGAGAAACTGGCACGCCTGCTAATGGAAACCACATCTGAGTGCTTGTTAGTTGCTCTATTCCCAATCCAGGCAGAGCACGCTCATCTCTAGAATTTGATCTGACAAAGTCCAGATTTATTGGCCATAATGGCAATTTGAAAGGTTTATCTGTTCATTCTGGCAGATGCTTGAGGATGGTGCCTTAACTGGACTAAGCTTTAATTGCAGCTGGAGGGATATTTTTCTGAGTTGACTTCTTGTCAGTTTGAGTTTTTATTTTATACTGTATCTACGTATCCCCGGAGACTAGGCTGGGCACATTCTACATAAATCAACTGAAAATGGAATACATGGATTTCATGTAGTGTGTGTGTATTACATATGTATTGATTGTATTATGACCTGATCCTCGGAAGGTACAAACCAATTGAAGTCAACGTAGCGCTCATTTGAAGTCAGTGGAGCAACTCCGATTCGCACTAGTTGAGGATCTGGTCCTGTGAAACCTGTGCAAAACAATACACATGCAAACCAATGTGAACTGGCAGTCTATCTTTAAAACTACCAAGCTCTGATTCCCTACATATATAAGAAATGTTACCTTGATATGAGTGTCTCCTTGATACGCTTTCCGTGTGAAAATGTTATCATTTCAGATTTTATAATATTTGTCTCTGTAGTTCCAAGGGAGTCAAAACCCAGTTGAATCCTGGTGTGTTTGGGTCACTGCAAAATTTTAAAGAAGATAAAACAAAACCTGTGCGAGATGAATATGAGTATGTGTCAGATGATGGCGAACTGAAAATTGATGAATTTCCAATTAGAAGAAAGAAAAACACTACAAAGAGAGATTTACCTTGTAAGACTGCATCCTGTTTTGTCTATATCTGTGCAATTAAATTGTATCCAGTTCTTCAAAACTACTTTTTAAAGTTATTATAAGTTTTACAATAAATAAAGAACATGTACATATTACTTGCAGCACAAGGTTTAAAATAAATACAATGGACTCAAATTGTATTCTGAGGCCGTACAGGTTGTTTCTGGAGTTAGTGAAAGGTCTGTCTCAACTTTAAGAGGTTTTTTTTTCTTTCAGTTTTATCAGATAAAAAAGAAACGCTACAGCACACACCAGTTAAGAAGCCAAAGGTGGAGTCAGTATTGTATAAGGTATTCTGTTGTTATTGTACCTTTCCCTGTTGTATCTGTGTGCCGTTCCACACATTTAGAAATACGTTAAGGGCTTGATCCTATGGGGGGCTAAGTCCTCTGACCTTGATCCACTTAAACACTTGTGAGCACTGAGCAGGCTCAATGAAATAGTCATTGAATTACCTTTGCAACCACTCTAAAGCCACTTCACAGTGCCAGAAAGGTGTAAAAGGGCCTTACTGTAAATGAGAATCAGACCCTTAATGTACTAAAGACTTTGTCGATTTATTTGTATCCAACTGTAATGCCTTTTCATTTAGTTAACTAGAGGTGACCGGCCGTGTTTGCAGTGGATTGCATTAATATATTGTAGCAGATCGGGGTTAGTTGTTACTGTGGCTTGATTGCTCATATATTGTCCTCTGCCTTAGTGAATGTAAATGGAGTCTAGAACCTGTCAAGCATTCTGCAGAATTTTATTGTTAGACACCTCTCCACCCAAATGAGTTGTATGGCTCAATTCTCTTGCCACAGGACACCAGGAACTCCCAGTGGTGGCAGGGTTGGGCACCTCATGATAGGCTGGCACAGCTGTGGCGGATGTATGCTCGGTCTGTGTGGGGAAGGAAGATGGCATGTGTCACTCACAGCAATTCCTCTTGACAATTAAGAAGCAGAGTTAGTGGACTGCAAGGATAGTCCTGTCCATTCTTCCTTATCCAGACTGATGGTATCTGCACTGCGGGAAATGAAGACTGGGGTAAAATAAGGGGGCTGGAAGGTTTTCAGGGAGTTTAGGGGCAGGGCTGGTTGGGGAGAAGAAAAGACAAAGAAATGAACAGGAAATAGTTTTACAGGAACAAAATGTTGTCACTTTCCTTCCCTTTCACTGGGAAAAGGGAAGTAATACAAAACAGAGACATGGCCAGGAATGATGGACAACTTTGTAAGCAGGTAACAACGAGAGAAGGAGACAGAACATGAAGGCTCACGTCCTCCTCTGGAGGGTGAGTGTGACCCGCTCAGCAGTGCTCACACCGGCACTGCATTGCTGGCTCTGTTCCAGGCGTCTTTCCTGGCCTGTGGCAGTAAATGAGTAAATGAGCTTCTTCATTTTCTTTGGGCACTGGTCAGCACTAATCCATTTCTACACAGTACTTTCAACAAGTTAATCTTAAAGTTATGTGAGCAGTGTGTTAGCATAGTTGGTGTTTTATATTACAGGATGCCCATGATTCCTATTACATGGTAACTAAAGGCTTTATTTACTGAGTACATAAGAGGAACTTTCTTTCCTTGTAGTCTCTCTCACATCTATAATGCCCCCAATTCAGCAAGACACTTAGGTTCATACCTAATGTTAAAACACTTGAGCATTCTCACTGTCTGCCATGGGACTGTTTATGGTCGGAGTTCAGGAAAGCTCTTCAGGACATGCATTGGTCCATTCCTATTCAGGATAACGTTTAAGCACATGTTTAGGGTTAAATAGGGGACAATTTGCATGCATATTATATGATTTGAATCACTTGCAACAAGCAAGGTAGACGGTCGACATAAACTGTATATATCCAAGACATTCAGATTTCATGAATAGTGTAGACTTCTTAAACTGTGTTTGGGGAGACATGATGGCTCAAGGATATTTAAGGGCAACCAGAACTTCTCACCTGTACATTCATTCACGGTTACAGTCTAGTAGTGACTCAACATTGTTACCATTAGAGCTGAGCGAGTAATTGATTTTTTTGGTTCAGTGTTTGAACTGGAAGAAAATTGTTTAATTACAAACCAAAACTGAATTTTTTCAAAATGAAATGTCCAAATGAACCATTTCGACTTTAAAAAAAAAAATCCTAATTTTTTATTTTCCCAAAACCATCGGCTGAATTCAGCTTGAATTCATGAATAGTTTCAGTTGCCCCAAAACTTCATTTTTTGGCAAATTTACTATTTGACTGAAAAAAATTCTCCAAGCTCTCATTCCCATCTGATGTGTCTGCCTGACTGATGTGAAATGAGGTGACGGTCGGTCTCAGTGCAGATGCTAGAGCACAAATGTTCATAATACATAACCAGCACCATAATTGGCAGAAATTGGTATCCTTTCTTGGTGGTCTTAGCAGTGACACAAAGGACTGGATAGGCCTGAGGAAAGAACACTCTCTAACTTGGGGGCAGGGATGCCATCAGAAGAAGAGTTAGGCACATTGGAAAGATAGCGTGGGGAAGCTTGCAGTGGTGTTGCCTAGATGATAGATAAATAGGGGACTTCCATAGGTCTGGCACTCCTCAGAAGTATTAAATTGACTCTGAAAAGATAATATAACAACAAAGCTGTAAAGAGACCCGTTCAAACTGTGCCCCTAACTTTTATGGGGAAAGCAAAGTAACAGTTCTGTCCTCAAGTTTTGGGGGAACAAAAAGACTAGCGTCATGCTGCAAAACTGTTTGACAGCTTGCTGACTAATGGAGCTTGTTTCAATTTTTTTGAGCTTTTACCTTGCTTTGACAGAGTGATGAGTCATCAGATGAAGATTCGCTTCACATTGACACAGAGGCAAAGCCAGGCCGCAACTCCAAAGTGAAGAAAGAGAGTGGAAGTTCGGCAGGAATTCTAGATCTTTTGCAGGCGAGCAAGGAAGTTGGGGGTTTAGAGTACAACACCAACAGGTAGGCACACCTGGCTGATGATCCCTCTCTTAAAGCAAAATAATGCTCTGTTTCATGTGTGCAGCTAACACAGGATTTTGCAATTTAGTAATAACTTTTTTTCCAGTAAACTAGCTCCTTCTATGTCCCAGGCCCTGGAGGTGAGCAGGTGGAAAAGGTCCTAGTGGTATAATTATAAAATTAGAGGCATTCCCAGATGTAAATGCTGAAAATCCACCAAAGCAATAACAATAAAGTTGATGATTCATTCAAAAGGAGACAGCTCAGTTAATGCAGCTTGAGGACAACATTAATTTATGCACCAAACAACTTGCATTCATTTTATAATGCTTGGTACGGTCCACACAATACGGATTATTGGATGTTTGGAAAAAGAAAAAATTCAGGAAGCAACAAATGGCTGTAAGAAGTAATTTCTCTAGAGGACATTAAGCATAAAATGGTTCTTCGTGGATCAGTTTGGGGCCTTGCTCATCTACAATGCTATATGTGTGCTGGAAATGTTTTAGCGGAGGCTATTATAAGTGGGATATCACATGTGATGCCAAAATCGTTGAGGTCTGGCTAATAGTGAGAAATGCTGGGAGGTTTTTTACACTAGTGTTAAGCCCCAAACTGGAAACTATTAACGGGAAAGGAAAATATTTTACAAATTAGAACTGCAAAATGTGGATCCAAATCACTTACGGGCTGTTTGGACCTGGGACTTTAGTTCAGGCCCCTCTCAATTAAAACATACGTGTTAAATATCCCAAATCAATGCAAGGCAAAATTGATCCATCCCCTGGTCCAGCAAGGTATTTAAATGCATGCCTAATCTCAGCATGTGAGTAATCCTATTTAAATTAATGGGACTGCTCACATACTTAATACCTGCTGGATCTGGTCCCCTGTGAGCTCAGCCCCAGGAACAACTCTCAGGATAGTGCCTTACAGGAGAGCCACAACTACTAGTGATTTTGGGGTGAAGTAGCAGATGCAAAGTGCTGTGCCTGCTCCCCAGTGAATCCATGGTCCTGGACAGGCTGTATTTCCCCTCTAATGGAAACCACAGAAATTCACCATGGTGATCTTCTCTGACACAGACTGTCTGTGTCCTACCTTTGTGGGGCCTCCCTGCTTTGGCTCCCCTGCAGAGCAGCCCTGTTCATCAGCTTTCGGCCCCAGTGAGCCTGCTTGAGCAGATACAGGCTCTGGGTCTCCAGCCCACTGAGATCAGGAGGAGGCCCATCTCTTCACTCCACCCTGGTACAGTCCACTTCCTCATGTCCTTTAAAAAGAGCAAAACAAATACCTCCCATGTACATGTCAGAACAGTTTCCCCGTCTTGCTTTCTCTTCTCTCCCATCATCTGTATGATCATCCATCTAATCTGGGTCCAGCCTTACTTGTCTTACTCACAATTGCAGTCCCACTAAGTAAAGAAAGCAAAATCTGGCCCTTCATTTCTAACCTCCTTTTCAGCAAAGGCTATGTCTGTAAAAGGCCATGCTGTCTAGGGCCTACAACCTAGGTGAAGGACTTGGGGTGCTGTACAAATAATAAAAATATCCGTGAATGCCTAGCACCTTGCAGGAATATGTTCTGTTTAGCTGGTACTGACATCATCTGACGTTTTCAGCAGAGAAACAGAAACTTGGACTCACATCTTGTTACGGACATAAAGGGAGAACAGCTTTACTAGTGTTTTATTTAAAAATGACCATGTATTTGTAATTATTAACCAAACCACTGTGCTGTGATAGTGATTTGGAGTCTTGCACGCATTTTTAAAAATAATTCTGTAAAAGGCTTAATAGTTCTTTTTTTATAGGCCCTGGACTGGAACTGAGGTGACCTGGTTTCAGTGCCTGGCTCTGTCACAGACTCCCATTGTGACTTTGGTCAAGTCATTCAATTTCTCTGTGCCTCCATTTCCCATCTGTAAAATAGGGATGATGATGATTCCTTTCTCCTGTCCTTTATCTGTCTTGTCTGCTTAGACTAGGGTGACCAGACAGCAAGTGTGAAAAATCGGGATGGGGTAGGGGGTAATAGGAGCCTATATAAGACAAAGCCCCAAATATCGGGACTGTCCCTATAAAATCGGGACATCTGGTCACCCTAGCTTAGACTGTAAGGTCTTCAGGGCAATGGCTGTCTATTAACATGTGTTTGTGCAGTGCCTAGCACAATGGAGCTCTGGGGCATCTAGGTTCTACGGTAACACAAATAATAATGACAATGTAAATAAATGTAAAAGTGCAATTCTGGGAGAACGTACCAAAAACAAGGAGTGCTTGATAAATGGAGTGCTTTCCTGTAAAAGCCTTAAGGGGGTTAGAGAACAGTCCTGCACAACTTATTCAGGCAATGTCTGCTGAAATCAGCGTGAGTTTATGCCTGCTTAAAAGGAGTGTACAATCTGATTCTTAGTATGGGAGAATCCAGGAAGCTATTAGCCCAGATGGCTTCCTTCAGTAAACAGGATTTACTGACCCCGGGAAAGAAAGCAAATCAAAATAAGTAGTTAGGATTCAAAGATGCTTAACAGTTGTAATTAACAGGGATACAGGGACTACGCAGAAAAAACCCCTGAACACCGTCATTCAAGGCAGACTTGATGATGATGATGTAATTAATAGAGTGAAACCCGGTCTAGAGGCCACCTTTGGTAGGCAACCTCCAGTCTTAAGAGACCACCCCAATGTGTATTGCAGACTGTACTGAGTACCCTTTGCTTCACGTCTACTAGAGGACCAATTTATCAGTAGCCCTTAGGAGCAGCAGATCTCGATGTGCTTTACAAAGGAGCGCAGTATCATTAGCCCCATTTTACAGATTAAGCAATGAATTTTTGTCAGCTATTCAAAACAAGTTTCACCCTCTTCACAATTCACAAAGCTTATTAGTTGTGTGTGACAGACGCTAACCACAGTATTCTGTAAGCACAAAGCACAAAGGTTGGAAATGTCAGCTGTGAGGCTGGATCATTGGGAAGCCCTCCGGCTGTATCATTGTCGGTCTGCAGCAGCCATTCTCTTTCCAGCCCTCCCGCCGATTCCATGTTGTCTCAGGATCCATGACTGGAGTAAATATGGTTGAACACGACACGGGGCTTTTGGGAGAGCTGGGAGGGAGTGTGGAGCTCAGAAGGTGCAGGCGATCGGTGCTGTCACGGTTACCCTCTCCTTCCTTCCACTGGGCGTTTCATTTTTCTTGACACAGTTGCTAAACTGCAGCTTGCAGTTATGAAAGGGCCTTGGTAGAGCGAAATGAGCTCTTTCCCTGGGAGGTTCCGAAGAAGAAGAAGAAACTATCTATCCATCAAGAAACTCTGGAAATTAAGAGCAATGCAGAGAATTCCAACAGAGGTGCTTCACACTCAGTAGTGAACGTTGCCAAGTGAAACTGTAGCAGCAAATAGTATCAGTGAGATTAAAAGAAAACCGGTTTGCTTTGTGATGAGACAGGATTGAAGTGTAGAGTGCCAAGAAAGGCAGTAGAGGTGCAGATAAACCTGAAGGAGGGAGACTTGCAGAGCTAAAGGAGTTTTTACCCTTCAGGAATTCATTATGTGACTGCTTACTCTGCCATTCATTCAGACAGCTGTGTGAGATATAGGAAATGAACTCTGTGATACAGAAGAGCTCTTTGGAAATTACTCTTGCTGTGATACATGTATCATTTAAACTCCTTTGACATCTTTTCAGTGTTTTGGGGGAAACCCTGTCACTTGACTGAGCCGAACGAAATTTGCAGACTCTCATCTTAACACTTTAACATCAGTGCAGCTCCAGGGATGCTGGCAGTGGTGGGGCTACTACTATAGACAAGGCTCAGAGCAAGGCTACACAGCTGTAAAAATGCCAGGACTGTGTGTATACAAGGTCTGTTTTTTCAATGGGGGGCGGGGGAAGAAGAGGGTGTTAAGGGGAAGAGGAAGGGAGCCTAGATTAGAGGAGGCTGGTATCTCTTAGAGAACAGACCTAGTCTTAGCTAATTGCTACTTTTGCCTAGGTGGAGGCAATTATTGCTTACCATCTGCTAAAGACTGTTTTTGCAGAGTTGAGTAACAACCTTTTAAAAGACATGTCTTAAGAGATGGACCTGAGTCACAGAGTTTGGATCTGATTCCTGATCTGCACTTTTCCAGAGTTTGGTTTGGACCCATCTCTAATTCCTTTACAATTAGTAATAAATATACACCTTTTAACCTATAACTTCTTTTCTTCTTGCTCTTCCCCTCAAAGCCATCTCATATCTAAATGCTACATCAGAACTCATCATCAGATTAGAGAACAACTTTTGTTAATTCCATTTTCACCTAACACCCTGATGTAGTTTAGTCGTCTTTTCATATTTACATTTAAGTTTCTCAAAATTATTAAATGCATCCTATTGAGAGGGGGGGCATAACGTTACAAGACTTGCTTACAGCTGTGTTTGCAGTGGGATGTGACAACAGAATAGCGTCTATAAAACATAAGAATTATTAAAATTTGGTTCAGCCATTTGGTGTATGACAGATAATGAGGCTGGCTGCTGGTTTGCAATGTATCAAACAGAAACGTTTGTGAAAGTTACAATAATCCTCAAAGACTCTGGCATTGATGCTATTCCATTGACTTCAATGGGTCACAAAGCCGTTCAATAACAGAATAGGAGTTAGCCCTCTCATTTTTCCTCCCCTTTTACCAGGCACTGTATCCAGTGCATTCATAGCCTTTATGGCTTCTGAAATCTAAGTCTAAAATGCAGTAATAACTAAATTCTGCATGAATTACTATACTGTGTGTTGTAACTTCGCGGGAACATGTCGTATCACTTTTGGCTCTTATATAAACAATTGGGTTTTGGTAGTGTGGGTGTAAGCTTGAGTGAAAAAAGCTCCTGCCTAATGAAATTATTATATTTCATTTCATAATCACTCATTTTTTATTAAATATATATAAACATGCTTTTTTTTTTAATAAGAAAAACTCCTGAATATACACACATACTACAATGCTGCACAATGCAAATGCGGTACTGTTTGGTTTTCCTACCATGTGTTAATAATTCCCATCTTTCTATGGTTTGGTTTTTCTTCCTCTCAAATCAGCTAAAGTGGAAAAGTTTTTCTTGGACACTCCACAAACCATTACTTAGTCAAGCTGGTCTTGATCCACTGATCCAGTGGGAGTTAGATCAGACCCTGGGCCACAGCTGTGCCCACAGTAGGTTGGGCTAACTGGAACTTAAAATCTCTTATTCGGTGTGAGAATTCCCCCATCTATATCGTTTTAATGAGCTGTGATGTTACACCTGCTGTATTGATACTCTTTTGTCCGTTTGAACGTTTCCTTTGCATATGGAGTGTGCAATGGCTGAACCAAGTTTTACTAAATTTTACTATGTTTTACAGATCAAGATTCTGTGTGAGCTGACAGTTTTCAGTGCAGTACCTCTTTCGGTTGCTGAGATGTAAGCAGCTGAAAATCACCAGATGCTTACTACACAGTGAACAATTATTGAAGTAAGCTAATTCCCCCTCTGCTCTCAAGGGTGACAACTTTCCAAGCACTAGTAAAGTATCTTTTAAAGGGGGAAAGAAAAAAAATACAGCAGAGGAAGTTACAAAAATGCAAAACCACGTGCAAAAAGGCATGAATTTAATCCAGTAAATTGCACAAAAATATCCTTTTCTCTAACCCTCCCCAAATCCTCTCCTTTAATGCAAGTAAAACAAAAAGTGAACAGGATATGCTCAGTGACAAAGCAGCAACTAGTTCTGCACATTGCTGCATACTTTAGTTGCTCCATCCAGTGTGGGGGCCTGTACTATTGTCTGTGAGGTTCTCTGTTCCCATTTTCAAGGTGGGTGTCTTCATGGTTTTTAACTAACAGAAAGTTTACTTTTATAAATGGTATTTAAAAAAAATAATTTCTAAGGTTATAGAAAGGGGATATGGCTTTCCAGAGGTTAATAATTGCTTTCTGTTTCTTCTACATTTTCTGGCTTAGAAAGCAGAACAAAATGACTTAATGCAAATCTGCAAGAACATGGCCTAATGAGAAACACTTTGCCTTATATTTAACTGTCTGTCTCTTTAAGAGGTTTTTACACACATGTTGAGTTTGTGGTTTGACTTTCAGAACCGCTGGTTTTGATCAGATTCCACAATTTATTTGTTAAAGCTTGTGTTGCTTTAGGCAATTCCTCTCTAATTCTCCCATTTTTGATGGTCTGTTTCCACTGTTTTGAGAGTCTAGTGTTTGAGACAAACTGCGAAGAAAATAAGTTAATTTTTTGTAGATTTTGTGTACAATATGAATGCAACAGACAGAAAACGAAGGTGTTTGACATGATAATGGGAGGATTAAAGTGTACTTCACCAAATAAATGTCTTGATGTTCTTTTTCATTGATTCACTAGCTGTTAAAACTGGCTTAACTCATTTTTAGGATTCTTTATGACGGTGACTAGTTTCAAGAAACTTGCTGAATGTGTTCATGTTACTATATCTGGAATCCTAAAAAACTTTAAAGGGGATTAAGTTAGCATTGAATAAGAGAATGTGACATGTTGTTGCTAATTTGCCCAGGAAATGTTTGGTATTAGTGGTTTCTATTGAATAGTGATTTAAAAAAAACCACACACATCTTCATTTTGTCAGTGGTTTTTGCACTTTGTTTTCCTGAGCTCTAAAGAATTGTAAGTATTGAGTTCACAGAATCTGCCTTTTCAGAAATTGCTTTCTTGTACTGTCTGAAGAGATTAATTTTCTTCTGCATTCTAGTGAACCTGTTTTTCTTCCCTCATTAAACCTATGTGCTATGTAGAACACTTCCTTTTTAGCTTACCACTTTTCTAGAATTTTTACATACCCTTTGACATCAACCTACCACTGCAGGAATAAAACTTTTATAAAAGCTAAATTTTTCGGGTGAAATATTAATCATCTTGTTTAACATCACTCTGAGCCTGATAGCATTTTTGACAGCTATGATTATCTGTCAGGGCTAGTGTAGGTCTACATTTTCTAAAATTCCTTTGCAGGTTATATTCATCAGTCCATATATACTGATGCATAACTGTTCCTGGCTATTCTGTCCATCAGACACCAGTAGTAATGCAAAACCAGTAATAAATGCATAACTCTAGTCATATTCCCACTTTCTTGAATCTTTCTTCCTCCTCTCAACTTATCCTATTCTTTGTCTCTGTTGGGGGTAAGACACAAGGTCTAGCAGCTTATTCTGTTTCCTGAAGTTCTGTTCTTCTGATTGGGCCACAAGGAAGAGAGTAAAAGATGTGAAAGGGCGTCTCATACAGTAGCACTAAAAGTTGGGCTTCTTTTGACCTGGCTATAAAATTCCTCCAATTTATGGAGTTGAGATAGTCTTTACATCTTTAAGCAGTTTCTGTTCCTCTCTGGGGAAGGAGAGGGTCTAGTCCTCTCTAAATATAGGGGTATAACTAACTCCCTTTGATGCTAATGAGGGATTCAATATGGATGGAGAAGAGATCCTTGTGTGACTGCAATTTACTTGCAAAGGTGTAGCGAAAGGGATTTTAGGCCAACAGAGTCAGAGGACAAGGAAATTTGCTGCTTAGTCCTGTGAGCACTCAGAGTTAATATTCCATCACTTTCCCCCCTAACTGAAACATCTCATTTTACCCTCTGTCTGGAAGTACTTAGATCCCACCTTATTCTCACTTCAGCTCTCTTCCAAGCAGCTCTGACCTCCTGATATAGCAGTCCTTTCAGCCGGTACTCTAGTGCAAGGAAGGCCTTCCTTCCTCTTCCTTTTCAGTAGATCCTGACTTCCGTCCCAGGAGCATATGTTGGGATTGGGGGAAGTAAGAAGTCCATTGTAGTCTACAGAAAGCAGCAATTCTGAATCCCTGTTCTTGCCTATTGAGAATAACAGAAATTGGAGCTGGAAAAGGTCACCTAGGCTGTCCCAGCCTGTGCTGGATTTGTCAGTACTGTTTGTGAACGGCAGCAAAAAGGGTTAGCATTGATCTTTTAATAAATGTATTTAAATTTCTCGTTTATGGTAGAAATCTATAAAAAGCCCTTTACATTGGGTGTTACATGTGTAATTTTAAGGTGATGTGTTTTGTCGTGATCCGTATCTAACTGTATCATTGCACGGTGTAGTTTGAACAGTACCCTGAGCACCCTTAAGGGTGGTGGTCAGGGAGAAGGGCTGTTTACAAATATTATGTTATAAAAACCCAAGCCAGTGCAGTTATCCAAGAATAGATTTTTATCCAACCAAACACCCCAAATACCTGAAATGTACAAGTTCTGCAGTGATGGAAATCATGTTAATATGCTTAACTATCTTGCTGGCTCAAGGCCTAGGAACTCATTTCCAGGAGTGTGGGGCTTTTAGATTGGACCAATATTTTTCTAATTTTAAAAAAGCAATTTCAAACACCACCAATAACAAATTTTACTCCTAAAAAAGAACCAGAATGTCTAACAAACACACACCACAAATGAGAAGCCATGTGTTATGTTCTAGTGCAAAATGTCATCTCTGAACATATGATCCAAGCCTTACAGCGTAGAACAGAATTTCACTGTGTTCATAGAGCTGCAGCTGCATGGTCCCCTGAACCCTGTCATACTGCACTTGTGACCTTCAGGATCTAGCAGTGGTCGAGCCTTGCATGTGACAGTTGTGTAGGAGATGCTTGGAACGCTATTGTAACTCAATTCTTCAATTGGATAGATTCAGATGCTTAGGTTTCCTTTCTTTGGTGGGGTGGTAGTGAATGAAAATGAAAGATGGTTGCCCAGCAGTGATGGGCAAACTCTTTTTGTTACCTTGTTTGAGATTAAGGGTGAAATTTGCAAAAGCATGTCAGTGATTTAGGAGCCCACTGAATCCCATTGACTTTTGCTGGGCATAGACTCATAAGTCACTTTTGAAAATAGGACTTGGGCTCTCAAGTCACTGAGGCCGCTTCTGAATATTTTACCCTAAATTTTTTGTCCCCCTACTCTGCTCCACTTATAGAAGAGGAAGTAAAATACATGCCATTAGTTTACTTGTGATGCATTTGGCAAATTTGCAAAACTCTAAGCAAACACTGTGAACATAAGAACGGCCATTCTGGGTCAGACCAAAGGTCCATGTAGCCCAGTATCCTGTCTTCTGACAGTGGCCAATGCCAGGTGCCCCAGAGGGAATGAACAGAACAGGTAATCATCAAGTGATCTACCTCCTGTCACCCATTCCCAGCTTCTGGAAAACAGAGACTAGGGACACCATCCCTGCCTATCCTGGCTAATAGTCACTGATGGACCTATCCTCCATGAGTGGACACAGTGTTCAAGTGGTCACAGGGATGGCCATTTAATCACAGTGAAAGACATCAGTGAGTCAGTTCAGAATAAGAACAGAGTGCCATATCCTCAGATAGTAAAACGGGCATAAGGCCTTTGACTTCAGTAGACCTACTCTGATTTTCAGCAGCTGAGGATCTAGCCAAGAAAGATTTTGTAGGAAGTCTCCTGTTTATTTCTTTTGACTACTAAATGTTGCCTCTCATTTACTGTTGAGTCTTGGCCGACCCACCTTGGAGGTTGGCCCATCCAATCCACAGGTTAATATGTAACTCATGATCATTCTCTTCTAAAATGGGTACTGGAGGCATAATTTTGTTGATTATATTGTCCTTGGGTTACCAGCTTTTTGTTGTGGGGAGAGTCACTTGGTTACTCTCCTCACTTGCCCAAAATATGTCTTGTGATAAAGTATTCACGTAACTAAATTTTGGAAGATTTCCTGATTTTTATCTCAAATCTCTGTTTGCCCTTCTAACCTTCTATGCTTGATGGGTCTATACTTGGTATAACTTGATTTCCAATACTAAACACCTACACAGTGGTGAGGCCATTAATCCAGAAATCAAATTGAGCTGTATTTACAGTGAATACTGTTTGTTTCATGTTGTTGATTTGGTAATTAGCTTAAAGCTCTTTATTTTGTTAATGTTTTCCCTCAGTCAGCCACCTGCATCTCCCAGCACACAGGAAGCAATCCAAGGAATGTTATCAATGGCAAATCTCCAGTCTTCTGACTCCTGCCTGCAGACTTCATGGAGTGCCAACCAAGCTAAAAATAACACTATCTCAGCCCAAAACTCAAAAAAACCTGGGAGCAGTAACAACAAAAATGCAGGCAAGCACTTATTGAAGAAGAGCACAAAAAACAGCATTGACATTGAAGACTATGACGACCAGGACCACTTAGATGCCTGTTTTAAAGATTCTGATTACGGTGAGAGAAAAAAAATTAATCTCTATGGCTCTGGCCCTAATTCTGAAAGTATTTATGCATGTGCTTAATTAGACACTTATAGTTAGTCCCATTGAAATCAAGGGGACTGCTCTGGTACATACAGTTATTCAGTGTTTGCATGCTGGGGGCCTATATTGCTAGATTAGTCTGTATCAAGTAGGCAAGATTAAAGAGAGAGTTTAGATTAGATAGACAAGGGTGAAGAGATAGATTAGAACAAACACATTAAGCAGTTGAGATTAGATAAATAGATTAAACTGATATTTTATTACAATTGAACCCAAACAAACATATTACACTTTTATGTAGTATAGGGAAAAGATTTTAACAAGCACAGCAGCGGAGTTGAAACCACTGTTAGCCAAATCCTAAATCATATATATTTAATTTAAAAATATCACAGTTTCAGGGTTCACTGCATAAAGTTCTACTTATATGTCAGTGAGGTAGAATGAAATGACTATCAGAGAAGCTGTCAGTACAGAACCCCTGAATTAGATACGATGAGGTCATGATCTTAAGTTTTAATGCCAAGAATGCTAAACTCTGCAGTGAAAGGAAAAGAGGGATTTTTGAGACCACTACATTAAGTTTACTATATTCTGGAAGCGAGTTTTTTAATAATATGAAAAAACAGCCTCTATAGGTGTGTGTGACAGAGAGCAGGTAGAAATACTAACACTCATAGAAAAATAAAACCACATAGTCATGAAGGGCTCAAGAAGGGTATGCAGCTCTTTAGCAACATAATAAAAATGTTACTTTAAAATGCTGCTGCTGCTGACTGTGACCCTTAAAAACATCCTTGAAATCTGCTCTCTCTATTAGATACACATATATTAAAGTTCAAATTGAAATACTCAGAAGTTTTATGAAAACAAGACATTTTGAAAATATTGTACATGTTTAAAAGAAGTTAAGTGCATGTTGCTGGTTTGCAGTTACAGCACCTTGTGGGCGTATCAGTCAGGATAAATTACATGACAAATTTTGTGAAAGTGTAATTTATAGACATGATCTACATGTGACAATGGGAAAATAGACAGGGTGATATTTTAAACCCCAATTTTCTTGCTAATTATATATTTATGCTACTATTTGATGCGTTTTCTTTGTTGTAAGCAGTCTGAGTTTATAAAGACTCCATTTGTACTGCATCTGGTCAGCAGATTTTCAGTTCAGGGGCTAAATTAAGCAGTAACATTATAACCATACATTGCTTTAACAGACAAACACTGAAATCAAAATTAAATGCACATTTAAAAAAAACCCCTCTATCAAGGAGTCTGAGTGTGTATATATATATAGAGGATTCATTAAAACTCAAATGATATTGTTACCATTCACCCAAAAGAACTCTAACTGTTCATGGAGAGAACAGTTCAGGAGGCATGTGGCTGCAGAGAAAACCATTTTCAAGGTTTTCATAAAACCACCTGCCCTCTCTCCCTCAGTCCATTTATCTCACTGCCACTGAGCTATTTGTAGAGCGACTTGAAGGGTTTGATGTTATACAAGGTAACGCTGATGACATTTAGCATGTTGATAGCACCTAATAAGTTCTCTTGCCCTTCCCCTCATGTGGGTTGGTCAATAATTATCCACCTTTTACTGAAGGGGAAATGGAAACACAGAAGGGTTAAGTAACTTGCTCCAGGCCACACCCTGAATGAGTGGCAAAGCAAGCCAGCAGTCCCAGGTTCCCAGTCCCATTCTCTGCCCACTAGATCCCGCTGCCTCTGAAGGCTCTACAACTGCATCTATTTGTGAGCAAAACCCAATGAAATTTAGTGAAAGTGAAAGGCAGAGATGTTGAGTGTTTCTGAATGTCTCACAGAACCCTAATATTTGCTGACACAGCTGGTTCAGGCAAACGTGAGCCAGGATTTTCTTCATATATTTAACAATATACCTGACTCTTCAAGCGTGATTTAATGAATGACTGGAGAAAAAAACCAAAACAAAACAAATCTGAAGTATTTTTTTGTGGGGGGCGGGGAGGGGAATGAAGACAATCTGGGACTTTAGGCATACCACAACACATGTCACCATGCCCCCAACTCCTGTGGCCCTGTCTGACCTCCACCCTCATCTCCACACACACATAGAGTGGCAGAGGTTCCCTGTCCCCTCTCAGACCGACAAGGGCGGTAGCATGGGATCACTTTCTGTACCTTAGGAATGGCAATTCCCCCTTCTTGGGAGCAGCAGGGCTTTGTGCTCTCCCCTAGAAAGGCAGAGTTGACAGAGAGGGGCACCTCAGGACTTACCCCAGTAGCTGCTTGGATGGGTAGGTTGGCCAGGCCTGCTGCACTCCTCCCCTCCAGTATATGCAGTTGTTTGCCGCACTGTGTTGCTGGGACTCTCCAGAATGGCTCATAAGAGTTAATAACCTGTTCACCCCTCTCAGAGCTATTGTTTCAGGCTGCCTGCAGGCTCAGGCAAGCATCACTGCATCAATATTACATGTGGGTCATATTTTCAAAGTGTTTTCACAATTATGGGGGCTTAGAACTTACCTTTTTTAAAATGAAAGTTGAGATTCTGATGTGATCACATCAGTCCAGGAGCAGGGGTCCTCGGCATTGGCCTGCAGTGAGCCTGTGCTTTAATCCAGCCCTGTTTTTTCCCCTCCCTGCCAAAGAATCAGTCAGATTTAATCTTTTGAAAACAAACAAATCCCAAATGGGGAGGAAAAGCCCCCAAACGTAAAGAAGAAGGCAAAAGTTCTTGTACAGCATTCCCTCCCCTGACTCCCAAGCCTTTCCATGCTAGGGCTCCCAGGTTGGGGAGCTATGGATCTAGAAGGTGGAAGGAGCTGGGAATAGATCTGTTTGTCTTGGGACTGGATGGGAGCAGGAACCAATGAGAACCAGTACTGATAGCCAGGGTCCTGAGATCTACCCTGAACCTGGGACACTAATGTGCATAGGGGTGATGAACTCCCTTCTCATTAATGGATGGACAACCCTCTTCCCTCTGACAGGAGCCTCGTGAGTGAAAACTCACTGTGTCTTCTGTTTCCTAAAGTTGTTTTCCACAAGTGGGGACAATTTGACCCTTTATTTTGAGTCACTCAGTAAGACGTGTGGTTTACAATGAGCAGAGAGAGGGAAAGAGGTCTTGAGGGAGCGAGCTGCGTCAGTGCCATCTCAGTGTTGTTTAACAGAGCAACATTTTATTGAGTACAGTGTGGGTTTTATGGACTAATAATTTTAATGACTAATAATCTGAGAATAGCTTTGTGTTTTGGCCAAGAGCCTCTGTCTGTGGTTTAACTGGACCAAATTCCACATGCACCACACAAGGCCCATTAAAATCAGAAGGAGTTTTTCCTGCAGACGAACATTAGCACTGAGCCCATGTAAGGCAGAGTCCAGCACTCTGTTTACTCCGAGAAAGGTCTAAGAAGTGGCATTAATCACATACCTCTCACCCAACCAATGTAGTCAAAATAGTGCTATTCAGCAAACTGGCAAACAGCCGCCTCTTGTGGGGGTATCCAATGGCCTCACTTTTATCCTGATATTAGAATCACAGAACTGGAAGGGACCTCGAGAGGTCATCTAGTCCAGTCCCCTGCACTCAAGGCAGGACTAAGTATTATCTAGACCATCCCTAACAAGTGTTTGTCCAACCTGCTCTTAAAAATCCCCAATGATGGAGATTCCAGTGCTTAACCACTCTGACAGTTAGGAAGTTTTTCCTAATGTCCAACCTAAACTGCCCTTGCTGCAGTTTAAACCCATTGCTTCTTGTCCTATCCTCACAGGTACGGAACAACAATTTTTCTCCCTCCTCCTTGTAACAACCTTTTATGTATTTGAAAACTGTTATCATGTCCCCTCTCAGTCTTCTCTTCTCCAGACTAAACAAACCCAGTTTTTTCAATCTTCCCTCATAGGTCATATTTTCTTGGCCTTTAATCATTTTTGTTGCTCTTCTCTGGACTTTCTCCAATTTGTCCACATCTTTCCTGAAATGTGATGCCCAGAGCTGGATACAATACTCCAGTTGAGGCCTAATCAGCGCAGAGTAGAGCGGAAGAATTATTTCTCATGTCTTGCTTACAGTACTCCTGCTAATACATCCTAGAATATGTTTGCTTTTTTTGCAACAGCATTACTCATATTTAGCTTGTTAAACACCTTCTTCTCCTAAGGGTACTACACTCTGCCTGTGTTTTAGACATGTAGGAAATTCTGTTTCACACCATGTGAGGGTCACCAAATGTCCATGGAGATGACCTATGTGCTGACCTATCTGATCAGGGAGTAACATCCCCCCCCCCATGCACCTGATAGTGACAGGTATTCCAAATAGGCCCAGCTGTACGTGAGGGGAGGACTGGCTTTTCCAAGCCAAGAATAACATCACGCGCTGTGAACAAAAAACTGTATTATTATTTTCATTACAATAGCACCTAGAGGCCTCCAACCGAGATTAGGGACTCCAGGGTGATAGGTAGTGTATAAACGCAGAGTAAGAGCCAGTCTTTGCCCCTAAGAGATTGCAATCTAAACAGACAAGACAGGCACGGGGGGGGGAGAGAAAACAGAGGCACAGTGAGGTGAAGTGACTTGCCCATGGTCACACAGCAAGTCAGTGGCATTGCTGGGAACAGAGCCCATCTCTCCTGATTCCTAGTCTAATGCCCTATCCCCAGGGCACCAGTGCCTTTCGGACATTTCACTCTGCGTGCTACCCTTGGCCGCAGTGTATTACATAGATACTCTAGGCCTGATTCACCACTGTACTAGTCCAATTCTACACTGATGGGTGATTCATACTTACCTCAAACTCCTGTTTAATACTGCTGCAATAAAAGCTATTTTTTATTCCTGGTTTAGTTTACCCATCTTTGGAATCTGATGAAGATAATCCAGTATTCAAATCACGATCAAAGAAAAGAAAAAGTTCTGATGATGCTCCCTACAGCCCGACAGGTAAGTCCATGATGTCTTGGATGTTCAGACTCAGGGAGGATATTTCAAATTGAAAACCTAGAAAAGAACAATGGGATTTATTATTTTTATCATAAATATTGTGCTCGTCTAGATCTCTCAGTTGAGAGGCTATTTTTTTTTTAAAAATAGTTCCACTGTAGTGAACACTAAATTGAATCTAACACATTCTGGACAACGTTTCTCTTCAGCTACCTTTTAAAAATAAAAAGTAATCTCCTGTAGGTTGTAGGTATCTTTCACATCCTGCCAGTGAAGGTGGTGATGTATTGCTAGTATGATGATGATGATGTAGTGGAGAAATCTAGCAGTTCTGAGGCAACCCACACCTTATATATAAAAAGCATTAAAAAAGAAAATAGAGAATATAAACTATTCCCACTGTTTTCATCAAAAGCTCAGTAAAACTGAATAACTGCCAGGGACAGTTTCCATGCTGTGCCTTACAGGAAGTGCCACCTTTTACAGTGCCCAGATTGTGGGCCAACTGGGGGCCAATGCAGCTCCTGGTGTATATTCGAGAGCTCTAATTTCTAATGTTCTAATTTCCAGCAGCCTGACCCGGGCTGTCTGTTGAGCAGCCCAGAATGTCTATAGTGTTCAGTGCTACCTGCTGCACTACTGGGGCTAGGATGGACAGGGTTAGGGTTGCTTATGGGCGCCTTGTACAGCGCCTGCCCTGGAAGAATTCTCCCTTGGCCAAGTGGGGTGGGAAGAGATTGTGAAAATCCCTGTGAAGCATTTTGCCTGTTCATTTGGGATAAATTCACATTCCATGAATGTTTGATTTTTCATTAAATGTGGCCAGTTTTGGAAAATCTGGAGGAGAATATGGGTTTCCTTCCAAAAGCTACATAGTTTAAGTGGAGTCCTGAGCTCTGTTTCCACATCTGCCACTCAACAGCCTTACTAACGCTTGGCACTTATAGACGTTCGCCCCACTGAAGTAGAATGTCCATTTAAAAATAAGCTCTTTCTTGCCCTTGTCACCCCCTTTGCCCTTCATTCTGTAGGAATGCAGTGCTCCCCCTACACAGAGTAGCTGTTATACGGTATTTTCATTTTGTTCTTACATTTAGCAAGAGTTGGCCCCTCAGTACCTCGACAAAACAGACCTGTCCGAGAGGGTACAAGAGTTGCCTCCATTGAAACTGGACTGGCAGCAGCAGCGGCCAAATTATCCCAGCAGGTGAGTTTGCATACTAGGTAGCTTTTCCTTAGAAAATACGTTTATTTTCAAATGGAGCCATAGCACTTCCCCATCTTCTCCTGTTGCTTGCTGAATATTAACTATGTTGTTGTAATAGCTCATGTTTAATTACTGTACACGTCCAATTCTGTACTCAGTGACAAAAATCCCAGTGGCCTCAATAGAAACAGGATCAGGTCCTAAATTACACTTTCAGATTTCCAACGACACTGCAGATTAGAGGTTTCTAGTTCAATTAGGTGCTTTAAGCACACTGACAAAATTATCAGTTGGGCAGATCAGGTAAACAAAGAAGTATTTGGGGGAAAGCTTCAGTGTAAGCACCTTTTACTTTAATAAGATTAGAGTAAATTTACAAGTGTGCTTATGTGATTTAGGAGTCTAAGTCCTATTTTCAAAATTACCTTAGGTATTTGGTGCCAGATTTTCAAAGGTATTTAGGCCCTTAAAGATGCTCATAGGCACCTAGTGGGATTTTCAAAAGTTCCTGAGCAGGTTAGGCACCTAAGTCCCTTTCAAAAATGGGACTCAGACACCTAGGTCTTGTAAGTGTTTTTGAAAATGTTACTCTAAGTAATTCAAAATTGAGAATTATGCCAGATTTTCATCATCTTTTTTAACTTAATTTCTTTTTTATGTTAAATTCTGAAAGTTGCGATAAAGCTTTTTCTTATCCTGTAAACTTACATTCAGTTATGAAAATGGATGTTTGTATACAAACATGCTGAACTGAAGGATGCTTACAGAAAATCCTCATAGGAAGTAGGGCCAAATGCAGTACCCCATGTTCAAAACTACATTGCCTCAACACAATAATCTCTAAATCCTTTTTAAAGTACCAAAAGACACTAGACAGCTGTGTCAACACACAGCCTAGAACTCAGCTACTTTTTCCAGTTTAGTAATCCCATTTTTAACAGGTTACTAAAGCTTTTTCCAATATCAGCCTATCGTCCGTATGGAGTTTAAATTGTTCCTTCATTGTGAGTGAAATTCACCACGATACAGAGAGCCATTACAGGCCTATGTACATAGGGTTGCGCTCTACATTGACATTACTCCCAGCTAACTTCTGCACAGATATTAATTTTTCCCCATGAGATGAAAAATATTGAGTCTGATTCTCAATTACTCTGTTCCTATATTTGGATCAGGAATGGACGAGGGAAAGGTGGCTTTAAGCCATCTTTGTGCTCCCATATACTGGGGCTGCACAGGGACCTGCCCAGCTCTCAGTGTATGTTAGAGCAACCACAGGTCTACACCAATTTATCTTCTGTCTTCCAAAGCCCATTGGGCATGTCTACATTACGCACTAGATCGACGGGCAGCGATCGATCCAGCGGGGGTCAATTTATCGCATCTAGTCTAGATGTGATAAATCGACCGCCAAGCGCTCTCCCGTCGACTCCGGTACTCCACCGGAGTGAGAAGCGTAGGTGGAGTCGACGGGGAAGCGTCAGCCATCGACTTACCACAGTAAGTAGATCTAAGTACGTCGACTTCAGCTATGTTATTCACGTAGCTGAAGTTGTGTAACTTAGATCGATCTCCCCCTAGTGTAGACCAGGCCTCTGTGTACCTTGGGAAACAGAATAGCCATAGAGCAGTGCACCCAGACCACTATCCTGATAGGCAGCCCACACAGAGAGCTGAGGAAGAGCCAGTTTATATCTTTACATCTGCTCTCTACTGGCTGGGTGCCAGACCACCTGCACTAGGAGAGTCCCCAGGGGGCCAATTTTGCCCACTCTTAACGCCTTGTTATACTACCAGAGTGACATAAAGGGGCCTTAGTGTAATTGAAAATCAGGCCCATTATATTTATCTTGTATCATTATTATTTGTATTACTAAAGCACCTAGGGGCCTGAGACATGTATCAAGGTCCCGTTGTGCTACGTCGCTGTACAAACACAATGCAATGACAGTCCCTGCCCCTAAGAGCTCACAGTTTACGACGAGATACAGCAGGTGGATGCAACTAACAGACGAGGAAACAATGCTGTTGTGATCAGTTCTCACTTTGAGTTTCTAGCAACCCTGTTCGCTCTGTGTCTTTATCCAGTTCTGACAATATTCCCATTCTTGACGTGATACGCAGTGTAACAATGTTAACAAATGCCACTGGTTGTCACAGTAGCTGAATGGGGATTCTATGCTTTATTGAAAGGAGGAACAAAAAGGCAAGAAGAAGAAGAATACCAAAAAGAAGTTGTCCCCCAACAACACAAATAAACTCTCTCAGGAAGGCAGCTCTCCTGAACCCAAATTGGAGTCCCATGCCAGCAGCCTAGCAGATCATGAATACACTGCCGGGGCAAGCACGTTTGGGGTCGCCCAAGTAAACAGAGGCTCTCAACCTATGGCACCTGGAGTTTTCCTCACCCAGAGGAGACCCTCATCATCATCACAGAATAATGCAGCTGCCAAAGGTACTGTAAATATTCACAGAGGAAATGTCCATCTCCATGACAGGGCAAGCTTGTTCCCTACAGTGTAGTCCTGCATCCCTTCTCCATTATGTCCTTGTACTCTTTCAGTGGAGCTAGGCTTATTTACACCAGTTGGGGATCTGGCTATGAGCACTGAGTTGGGTTAGCATTGTTGGCCTATGTGTTCCACTGTGTGTGGGTGTCTTATGGAGGAAACAATCCCTAATACTTGCCAAAGCGAACTCAATAGATCATCTTCCCTGTTTTAAAGCAATTCATCTCTATATGACAGTCCAGCTCCTCCAGTATCTAAAAAACTATTCACAACAGAGCCTGTCACCTTTTCCCCTTTGCTTGTTCAGAAACTCCATGTTTTTCCACTTTCTTCTATATATTTCTTCTGCCATTGACTCAGTGGGGTCAGGATTTCAACTGTAAATCTTAGTACAGATAAAATCCCAATGCACCTATTCTGTGTGTGTGCGTGCACAGAATATTTTAAGTCACCTTTCTTACATTGGAATGCTTCTTGAATTTCAACAGTGCAAATATTTAAACTACTTTTAGGAATTATTGTGCTTAAGGAAACACCACCATTAAAAACCCCACGCATATCAACTTATTTTTCAATATTTTTGTTTACTTTCTGTAATTGGAATTTTATTTTTACACTGAGGAATAGCTGGAATCTGGTTTGAGTCAAATGTTTCCCCTCCTGTCTTCCGCTATCCCTCTCTGAGCCCACATGAAAGTCATAAGTCAAGAAAAAGGTGGAGGGGAGTGTGTGTGTGAGAGAGAGAGAGAGAGAGAGAGAGAGAGAGATCGGTCAAAGTTGAGCAATGATGCAATTTATGATAAGTTAAGTGACTATATTTCCCATGGTTTTATAACTGTATGAATACAATGGAGATAGCATGAGATTTCACATAGTCCTGTATATTATGTGTTTAACTTGAAAACATCTGTATCACTAAATGTGCTGTCAGTAACATTTTCTTAACAAGATGTTATTTATTGCAAACTCTGGATCCAGAAAACAAAGCCAACTAAAAGTTAGAAAGACACACAGGAATTTTTTTAATGCTTATGGCCGTTGGCACAAACAGCAGCAAAATGAAACGTTTCATTCAATTTACCTCTTAACGTGTTCACATTCTGCCATATGTTAATCTGTTGAAATGAACCAGGTTATATAGTGAAATCAGAAATAACGAAAAATACAGCAGGCAAGGTGTCCAAGCCTGTTCAAGCTTTGTGCTCGGATGCAGAGCCCGGGGGTCAGACAAGGACTTGTGACCGTTACTCCCTGACTGAGTGATCGATCAGTCTGCCAAATAAGCAAATTCTTTACCTCTCTGCGGAAGGAAAGTGAATGAACAGCTCTTTCTGACATCCCCGGGTGCCTGTTTAATAGAAGGAGGCTTTAGGATGCCTTTGTAAGATAGCCGTGTGGTGGTTGGTAAAACAGGGCCTAGAAGGCTGAATTTAATGGGGATTTAAGGGCAGTCCAAAGGAGGCAGCAGTGTTGGGCCATCACTGCTTGCTGGAGATGTCAGAGAGAGCTCAATCCAGTCCAGTGCTGGAGAGAGAAAATATTTTTAAAACAGCAGCATGATTTCCCCTCCCCCTTTCTTTTAAACCACAAAGAGGCTTTTCACCTTCAGTTAAACTCAGTAAAAACAGTACACTCAGGGTCACTACCTACCTTGAGGCCTCATCCAAAGCCACTGAAATCAATGGAAAGACCCCCATTTATTTTAATGGGCTTCAGTCAGGCCCTTCATGGACAAATGTGTATAACTATGTGCAAACAGACACAGCGATGCTCCCTTATTTGAGTGTGTATGTATGTTATATACACAAAAATAAGAGAGCATAGTTTGCATATATCTGTGTGTGTGCGCACGCGCATCAAGGGCCTGATCCAGATGACACACACATTATGAAAAGTAAAGGTAAGTGCGTTTACTAATGTACTTTTCTGACCAGAAAGTATACAGTTCTTGGCTAGACATGCAACTAAGATCTTGGTTACATTTTCACTGTGGTTTCTTGAGGCAGCCGAAGACGTGTCTAGAGAAAAAAATACTGGGGGCATAAAAAACAGCACCTGCAACTTTATACATGAATAGGTTTTAACTGTAACTTCTAACACATGATTTCCATAACCCGACTTCTCGGTGTTGTTTACTTCGATAGCATTTTAAGTGTTCAGAATGCAGATTTGTTCACACTCTGTCAGAGCTGTTGTGAAACAGTATAGGAGGATTACGTAGGAGAGCACTGTGTCAAGGATACATTTGTACCCACCAACTGCTTTCTCTCCCAGCTGGGTGAACACAAAGGTGACCAAGTTGCAGTAGTTTCCCTGCTGAAATAGAACAACGGGGTGAGCTAATATTATGCTTCTGTACATTTATGAAAGGCAGCAGTATGGTCTGGTGGATCACGTGCTGGACTGGGAGTCAGGGGACGTGACTTGATCTGTCCTCAACTCTACTTCTGGCTCATTGTGGATTTGAGCAAGTCATAATTTATTTGTTCCTCACTTTCCCCATTTGTCAACGTGGAAAATGATATATTTCTGGTTCCAAAACTGCCCAGAAGAAAGGCACGACTATATCCATATTATTAAAGTGTGGAAATACATGGAGATGGTTGAGCCTGATACTGCAGTCTTTGCACAGCTGAATCTCATTCACTTGAGTAAGAGTAAGATCAGAAGCTAGGCTCAGCATAAGCCTGCCTGCCATTTTGCTAGTTCAGAATCACACTACCAAGGCAAGAGTGGATGACCTGGACATAGTACCTGCATTAGTGCATTCTTGTCTGATTGTACATGGATTAAAAAATCCATTTTTGTGTCACTTATATGACAGCCTGTAGGGAAGTAGGTTACACAGAAGTGCAAGCAAAAAACAAGTACATGACAGTGTGGTGGGCCCTGTATAAAACCATGGACGAAGTTGCTATATTTCCTAGATGTGTCAGAGTGAAGATGATGAATGTCACAATATGGTCACAGATGAAAAGGGAACAAGTTATACCAATGCTGCTAGCTATTATAGAATTTAATCAAAGCCTTGTAAAACAGAATATATTTTTAAAGAATAAATACAATTAAAATGAACCTCAGTCTTTGAAACTGCACAGTTTTTTTTCTTTAAACTAATGCAGCAAGAGATACAATTACAACCTTTGCAGCTTTTGAACAGTTAAACTGTCTAATCTAGATGATTGATTTTTTAAAAAGCTTCTTTCTTGTGAATGCCTCCATTCCACCACACAAGGGTTGAACACAGTGCTTGGGAATCATCTTAAATTCATTTAAACCTGGCGAGTGAGTTTGCACTAATCTTACTATCTGGCACTGAGTTTTAGACACTTGAAGAGAGCCCCCTATAGAATAAATACATGCATGCTTTCAGATGCATCTCTTGGGTACTTTGGTTCACGAACACAGTTAAACAGGGAATGGTACTTTCAGGATTTTTGTGCTATCTCGGTTTCATTCTTAATGAAACTCGGTTAAAATCCATAGTAAGACAATATATAGTGTAGGTTGGGATACGCAGCACAGATTGCAATGTATGGCAATGCTTGGTTTTCTTCAGAGCATTCTGATCGATGGGTCTCACACACACACACACACAGCATGTTAACTTGAGAATTTGTAGTATACATATCCAAAATATAATGACTTCAGGTGGAAATCAGACATCAGTGTGATTGCACCACCTCTGAAGTTAGTGCTTCTGTTTTTGTACCCAGTGAGCCTGCTTTGCTGTTTCTACATAGCTGTGGCTGCTGTTACTTAACATGTTCATTTTTTTTTCAATTTTCAGGAAAACGTACAAAAAAGGGCATGGCTACCGCAAAACAGAGGCTTGGGAAGATTTTGAAAATCCATCGGAATGGGAAACTTCTCCTTTAATATTTTGAAAACTGGGACTTGATCAAAGCTCAGTAATTCCTGAGCCAACACTAACTCTTCAGCTCTTGAAGGACTTCAGTAGTATTGTGCATCATCTTAGGGACAATACCAGTTAACTTTTTGCCACCACTTTAATAATTGTTTTTAACTTTCAGCAGTTAAAGTGTACAGAATACTGCTATAAATATTTTTTAATATAGATGTCCTTTCTCAAATTGCTGAGAGTGACTAGTTCGCAAAAAGTTAATGATAATCCAAGAAATTGAGGATCATTCCAATTTTAGGAAAGTATCCCTTTAACTTGTTCATAAGTGGAAACCAGTTGTTTTAACAGAATGAACATCCATTTCAGTTACATTTCACTTAAGGAAAAAAAAAAGTACTATCTTTAAAGAGGTATCTGGTCAAAGAGCAGGAGATTAAATTTAAAAATTCTGCATTTGTCTAACAAACAATATTAAAAGGTGGGGGACCTTAAATTTGATTGCTGGAGACATTTCCCCATGCTATGGCGAATGCAGAAGGTAGTCTGCATAATGTGAAACTTCATTATCTCACCCTGATCATGATCTAGATGTGTTGGAGGAGCCATCACTGCACTTGAGCACTACTCCATGCCTCTCCGATAGCTGCTGGTTGGACAACACTGGGTGCACGAGGCAGCATTTGTTATGCACAGTGGGAGCTGGTTTACTGCTTGGTTCATAACTGGTTGGAAATTTTAGCTCTATGCCCGAGGGCCAGTTTTCGTAGCTAACTGACACACATGATGGTACAATAGCTTGTGTCAGTGTAGAAATCAAAGCACACAGATGTGTTGCAGACCTTGCAGTCACTAACTGCAGTACATGAGGTCAAGCTCTGCTTCTTCACATGCAGTTTTTGACGTTTATATCAAAGCACTTCTTATCAGATACACTTACTTTGGGAAGGAGGGCTGCATGCATCCAGGTGTCAGATAGTGGGAAAGTTTAGCTTATTGACAATTTGACTGGATACTTTTTTGTCTTTTAACTCTTTTAGTGTTTGGTGTAGAGTGCATTATTTTACATTAAACTGCTTGTCTGCATATAAACACTTGAGGGGTTAAATTTGTTTCTCAGGCAATCCCGTATTTTAATTTTTAGATGTGTTTACTAAGGCATATTTTTCATAGAATGTAGCTTGTAAATAGCTTTTTAAATAACTTTTTTTATAAAAGTAAAGTATCTTTAGACATTTCTTTCTATAGACTACTTCATTAACATTTATACAAGTCATTGCTGAGTATTATCAGTTGTATTTTAGTTTGGTTTTAAAAGGGTTGGGTGGGGTTTTTTGTTTCTGTTTCACTTTCGGGGGGGGGGGGGGCAGAGGGGAGGGGGCTGGGATTTGGGCGTTGCCTGGAAAACAAGTAAAACTTTGTGCAGCCTTATAAAATGTCTTATACAGAATCAAATAGTACAAAATAATCTATTTAAGACACATTTTGAAGAATAATCTTCAACTTTAATACCAGCTGTTTGTTTTAATTCTTGTATTATGAGGGGATACAGTTATTTTACTAGCACCTTGTGAAGTGTTTGTGTTTTGTGATGATGTAATTTATTAATGTTTGTAGCTTTTTATATTTGTACATTTCTTATGAGCTTTGTTTATATACACACATTACCTGGATGTGATGTCCACGGGAGGGGGAAAAAAAAAAAAAGCAGCTACAGGAAACAACTGAGGCCTTATTAACTAACCTTTATACTATTACAGTGGGACATAGATTCTGAATGCTAGGAGTCTGAGAAAGTTAGTTGAATAGGGCCCCAGATTTATGCAGAGCAGGGTTTTTAAGCTTCCTTAGTATACTGTTCTTGTTGAGCATTTATAGACTATAACCCAGACATCATGCTGTTTTTTTATTATTATTTTCGCAACATGTACATTTCTAACAAAGTTTATTGTGGCTATCTATTACAGTGTTTTATTTACTGATTCATATCAAATGCTCTTGTATCAAGTCCATGAAATCTGAGTAAACTTAGATCAAAGTTTAAAAAAAAGTAAAATATTTCAGGTTTTGTATAGAATCGTGTTTGGTTAATTTATTATGTATTAATTGTTAGGGGCCCAATGATGCGATGCTATACACATGCCATCTTACTGAAATCAATAAGATAGGATGGGACAGATACTACAGAGCAGAATATGGTTCTTTGTTTCATTCTGTTAAGCTATGGTGGCTCCTCATGGGTTAGAGAAGGCAGCCATGACTGGGGTGGAGATAGTCTGAGGAAGGTTCAGAGTACTGTAGCGATGAAGAATTTCATAAGGTTGGGAATTCTGCTATCTACAGAAGGCCTCCATCATGCAGACTGCTCCACATGGCTACCCCTCCTCCCCCATGTCTAGCTGGAGCTATATTGAAGTCAGTGGGGTTACATGCCGACACGGAGACTCACCGGCGAGTTCTTATTGCAGGATTGGGATCTACATCTGCAAAATTGGGTTGAAAAATCTCCTTGGACTAGGCTCTCGCAGTACCCAGCCAAGTCTAGGAAGTGCTGACAGTTTGGAAATCAGGGGCTTTTATTTTTCCTGAACCAGTTTACCCATCCCTGCTTGAATCCTAAAAATACCAAATGTATTTTCAGTTCAACACTGGTATAAACAACCAGAGGCCGAGGTTAAAAAATAATAAATAGAAACATTAAAAAGACGACAGCTTGGGTGCTCTAACCTCTAGCACAAAATACACGAGATTTGCTTCCAGCAGAGAAATAACTCCATGGAGGATGAGGCAAGGCTGAAAGCAGTGACACAGCAAAGCAGGAAAGCCTTATTTTTCCAGTACGTTTATACCAGGTCTAACAACCCATCTCCCAGCTTCAACTCATGCCGTTTTCTAGCCAGTCTTTTCTGAAGTAGTAATTGGAATCTGTCACCGAGCTCAGTATCATATCCTGTCCCTAGCTGTGTAACCTCCCCCCTTGCCTTCCCTACCTCGCACAAGCTGCTATGGCCTGGTCTTGTGGACTGGGTTAGGAAGCAAGAGTGGGAGAAGAGCTGGTTGCATCAGCTGTACAGACCAGGGGTTGGAGGATGGTTTACAGTGGCAGGGAGGAGAGTGGGGATCTTGGATTAAGAAAATTCCCCATTCTGCATTGCCTTTAAGCCTCTCTCACTTCCGTTAGCAGCTCCCTCTAGCAATACCTTAGATATAATCACAGCCACAACATAATTCCTAAATGTTACAGATACAATGGAACAGAAAGATTAGCATTTCCATAATTGAATTCATTGTTTTTGCAGTGTTACGGGCCCCATCTGCTGGAGGTGTCAGTGATGGAATTGAGTTTGGTGCAGCTTCTCCATTACAGTTCATTTTTTTAACAGCATGCAGGCAAAACAAAAAACCCTGCACCTTGACAAATCCAAAATGGGGCACCTCTCAAAAGGTTAAACTACTAATCTACTTTACAATTAAAACAGTAAAGAAAACTCTGCATAATTTATACAGGATTTTCACATATGGGCCAAGAGCACTTTCTAAGACTCCATGCCTGAAAAACTAATAAAGGAGCAAAGGGCCCTCCCTTTTCATCAGTGACAGGTGCAGCTAGCACTGGGTTAAAAAATACAGCACACCAGTGGCTGGAAACAGAAGAGAAGGCGGTACAGAAGGGAAGGGTGGCATCACGCACGTTACATAATGTGCTGCAAAAAGATACAGAAATAGTTTGACCTGAATTTTTGTCCCTGATTCATCAAGGTACTAAAGCATGTTTGACACGCAGCGTGTGAGGCGTCCCACTAAAGTCACCAGCACCACTCAAGCTGTGTTTATGTACCTTGATGAATCAGGCCCTAAATCAGCACGTGTTGAAGCACATTGCCCATTTACTTTAATATGCGGTAGGATAATTTGGAGGCAGCCCTTGAAATTAATATAAAATTTTAAAGGCTACAACTAGCCCCTGCTTCTTCAGAGTCAGAAACCTCAATTCCACTGAATGCCATAAAATAGCTTTTTATTGGGGGAGAGGGGTGATGTATTAGTGAGTTTGTTTTGCCATAATGCCTTCGTCACCTTCCTATTCAGAGGTGTAAACTACACATAAATTCATCCCAGTGACTTCAGTGGCGCTTTAGCAGAGAGAAAGTTGGGCCCACGTGTTTTGATGTCAGCGTAGTATATCTTTTAACTTACACATTGGAAGAGCGGTCTTGCTTAAGTAAGTGTTGCACCAAAGTCTTCAAGCACTTTGCTCACATTGATTAAGCATCACAGTGTAACAACGACAGACCCCGGTCGGGGGCGGGCAGGATCAAACCTGGGACCTCTGGAGCTAAATGCATGAGCCTCTACTGCATGAGCTAAAAGCCATATGGCCCTTAGCTAAGGCTGTAGAGCAAACTCATTAATCTCTCGAAGTGGTCTCGCTGCTACTAGCTGGGACAGAACACCACACCCAGGAGGTGTGTGGGTTACACCAGCACTTCTAGGACAGCAGCATTAGTCCCAATTAACAGCTAGGAAAACTGAGCCTCAGTGGTGGTGTATGATTTTCGAGCACATCCCTCTTAGAGCTGGGAGTGGGCCCCCCCCCCCCCACACCTCCCTGCTCTGTTGGATCTGAACCCTACTTTCATGCCCAGTGGATTTTGATGAGCTGTGTCTCAATTGCTTTGCGCAGATGTCTTCAGTGTTTGAGGCTAGTAATAAAGCAGAATATTTGCATCAAAGAATTAAATCATTGGAGAACATGGCCTTTGAGCCCTCAAGTCCCCCTGCCCCCATTTAAAGTTTTATAACTTATTTAGTAAAAAGAACAGGAGTACTTGTGGCACCTTAGAGACTAATAAATTTATTTGAGCATAAGCTTTTGTGAGCTACAGCTCACGAATGCATCCGATGAAGTGAGCTGTAGCTCACGAAAACTTAAGCTCAAATAAATTTGTTAGTCTCTAAGGTGCCACAAGTCCTCCTGTTCTTTTTGCGAATACAGACTAACACAGCTGCTACTCTGAAACCTGTTTATTTAGTCTCGCTTCCAAAGTGTAAATGAAATTGTGCAAGCTATGCCTAGTGGAAATGGCTGTGGGACCACTCCAAAGTTATGAAATGTGCGTATGTAAATTTACCATGTCACACACATCTAACACCATAGTTCAAGTTCAGAAAACTGACCTTGTTCGTAGGACAGGTGGTTTTAAAGCAAGAGCTGCTGTAAGCATGCATGTTTAGTGTTCTGTTAAACCAAGGACTGTAACTAGCCACTAGATGGCACCCTACTTCTTCATTAGAAGGACCGCTTGACTTAGAGTGACCCATTTGATTTAGTGTACAAAACCCTGACATGATATTATCATGGTTTAACCTTTTCCAAAACAGGCAGGTGAACGGAACATATCCCAAACTAGGTATTCCAGCACCAGTGGTGCCAGTGTCCTTATACAACTCTGGCACTGAGTGCACTAATTCCAATGTAAGAGACTCACAGCCACACTCAGCCGGATTCCTTACAGGGACTTGAACCCAGGTCTCCTATCAGCCTGGTGAGTGCCCAAGTTGCTCAGCTACCACATAGTTTGGGGCAGAGCTCTAGCTCAGTTTCCCCAGTAGAAGCTGTGACTTAACTGTTGGAGTAGGCACTTGACTCTGAGTCTCCTAGCATTTAGGAGACTGTCATAACCACTGGCCTATAGAGTCATGCGCTCTTTGTTGCTAGCCTAATGAATATTGAAGTATTTCTTATAGTGTGAAACAGCTTCAACTGGAGAGCTTGAGAAAAAGCCCCAGGGACTAGAGTGCTGCCAGGGATGCCCGGAGACCTGGGGGCAAATCCCTTCTCTAATCAGGCAGCCTGGGATGCTCTAATTACTGGGGAGAGGGAAGGGTGTCACCAACGGCACCTGCTCCTTCATTATTAATGAAAAAAGATGAACCTTGCTTTGGTGCCTACAAAGAAAAGGAGTACTTGTGGCACCTTAGAGACTAACCAGTTTATTTGAGCATGAGCTTTCGTGAGCTACAGCTCACTTCATCGGATGCATAGCATATCGTGGCCACTCCATGCGGCTAAATGCAGTGCCTTGCATAATGACATGTTTCAGAGTAACAGCCGTGTTAGTCTGTATTTGTAAAAAGAAAAGGAGTACTTGTGGCACCTTAGAGACTAACCAGTTTATTTGAGCATGAGCTTTCGTGAGCTACAGCTCACTTCATCGGATGCATAGCATATCGTGGCCACTCCATGCGGCTAAATGCAGTGCCTTGCATAATGACAGGTTTCAGAGTAACAGCCGTGTTAGTCTGTATTCGTAAAAAGAAAAGGAGTACTTGTGGCACCTTAGAGACTAACCAGTTTATTTGAGCATGAGCTTTCGTGAGCTACAGCTGCCTACGTGCAGGAGAAGCTTCATGGCTGAGCATTCCCAGGAGAGGGAGGTGTTGCCATCCAGCCCAAAGTTAGGTGCCTAACTGCCTTTAAAGGCAAGGTTTAAGCTACAACTCTCTCCTCAGCATTTCTTGTTAGCAGGATTAGGCATCGCTCCACACAGCATGCTGGGGGTGTGACTCTCCCTGTGCCGTATATAGGGCACCTTCACAGCTGCCTGTGGCTTCCACAAGGAGGAAGCATGCCTAGCACCAGGCAGTGCAACAACTGAGCTGAAGTTCCCTTTGTGGATCTAGCCCTGGGTGCTCATTTTAAGCTGAACAGAGCTGGAGCTCTCAAATACAACCAGGGTTTCTCAGAGAGAAGGAACTAGAGCTGAAGACACCTGAATTTTAGGGATGGCCAGTTCTGCTCCAAATCGCTAGTTTCACATGAGATTCTTGATACTTATTGATGCCAGCTTGGCAGGAAATAGGGCAAGACCCAGCTTTTTAAGTACTTGGGGCCTGGCAGAGACCAAGATGTCCAAAGGAATGTGACCATTTAGAAACACCAACAAGTTCTACAACAATGAAAAAATTTAATTTTTCCACTGGGGAAAAGATTCAACTGGGTCTTTATATGGACTGATTCATTCATCCCTGTTCTTAATTCAAATACCACTCCATGGGCTTGACACAGCTTACAATAAAGGAATGAGCGGGGCGGAAATCAAGGGCCATGCGTATGCAGAAGGTCCTGCAGAAATGGAACCTCTACAACCAACACAAACTCCATGGAAGCCATCAAAGGAGTAGATTAAATAAATCAACATGTGGCGATTCAGCGAGGAATTTATTGCATAGTACAAGGAAATGTAAAACCAAAATGATGATAGAGTGGGAGAAATGACAAAATGTGCCAATCCGTTTGACTAAAAGTATTCTATAACTTGGAACATGTGCGCATCTTAAATCCCGGCAGGAACAGCAAAAGGCTTGTTGGCAAGTGTAAAGCCCATTCAGAGAGAAGAATTCGTAGAGAAAAATACTAGACAAAAACACTAGACCACCCGTTATCACCCGTGACGGCTCAATTAGGCTGTGATTCAGCCACATACTTCAGACCGTGTTAAATTATAAGCAGCTAAGACCATGGACTTCAATGGGACTACTCAGGAACTTAAATGTAAGCACATGCTGAAGTGCGTTACCGGCTCGAGGCCCTACGAGAAATTGCCACAGGAGGTTCATGCTAGTCTCATGGTAATACAGATCCTGACTCCAAGGGCACACAACCTAAACTTGTGACGAACAAAGGTTGCTAAAGCATTGCCCAGATAACAGCCCCTTCCCTCCTACCTTCTCTCAACTTGGAGTACAAAGTACATGCCACAACTGGAATGAAGTCAAGAGTGAAGTATGTCAACTACGACCAGGGGGTGAAAGTAATATTAAATTCTTACCAGTACGGGGGCCAGCTGCAGCCCCCGGAAGGGGCAGGGCCTCGGGTGGAAGGGGTGGCTCAGCCTCCCCCAGCCAGCCCGCCCATCCACGCCGCATGGGCCCCGGCAGCAATTTGAAAGGGCCCGGGGCTCCCGGCCGCCCAGGGGCAGCTGCCCATTTTGCCCCCCCCGTCGGCGGCCTGGGGGAGGCAAAAGGGACAATGATGTTAAAGTGCTGCGGCAGCGCTTTAACATGGGCTGCGTATGGGCCGGTACCGGCTTCCTACCGGTACGCCGTACCCACCCGTACTGGCCCACTGTCACTCCTAACTACAACACACTGGATCTGGCCCATCTGCATGTGGAATGGAACAGCAAGAAGTACCAGCCTTCCCTTCCACGCACCTCCGGGAAGTAGGCTATCCCACAGAGGCCTATATTTCTCTCTGAGAAGAACCAGATGGAGAAACTACTACTGCATAAGGCAAAAATTGCTACATCTGCCAGTTGGGCGTGTGCACCTCCCTTTACTATTCTGCTTCACATGGCAGCATTGGCCAAAACCAGCCTCTTAATGGTTTTCCTAACCCTTGTGGCCAAGCCTGGTCAAAAGTTAAGTACTACACCTACTCTTTGTGGTTTCTAGGGGTGAATCCCTTTATTTGTTTGATGCAGTATCCTTAGCCATGGCCCCTTGGGCCACTAAGTTTGCAAGAAACAGCCCTCGTTCTAACTAACGGTATAAGCCATGCATAGAATTTGTGTGTGGTTTTCACCAGTATATATAAATTGGACTATGACACAGCAGTCAGATGAAGTGCTAGGATCTCAGCATAGTACAACAGCCTTTAATTGTGACAATTAGACTAGGAGTAAGTGAGCACATGCCTTTACCTTGGCACAATGTGTGAAAGAGAACGCATCTCCCCGAGCCAGGGCATGGTTAGAATGCATTGGCTAGGTTTCCTTTCAGAAATTCACATAAGCGTGAGCCCAAAGGGGCCTCCCTGCGCTGCAGGCATGTGCAGAATGTACAGGAGGGTTCTCTTGGCTCTGCGGAGATAGACTGAATTTATTTTTACAAACATTAAGGGTTAGCTTCATTTATGTGCTGCCAGCAGGCTTGGCGTAGGATCTGAGCATTGCTTCAAGACTTATTTGCTTACTTAGATTAGCCTAAATGAGTGATCTTCATCTTCTCCAGGGAATCCTATTCTACGGTCTCCTAGTCAATAGAAGTGACTAGTTCTATATTGAAAGCTACAATGTTTTCCCCCACATTCACTGTAGCCATGAGTCATTACAACTGAGTGTTGGAAGCTGTTCATTCTGAGGGCTGGTGCACACTGAAAACTGACACTGGCATAATGTCGTCGCTCAGGGGTGTGAAAAATCCACACCCCCTACGAGACGTAGCTATGCCGACCTAGCCCCCGGGTAGACAGTGCTAGGTTGATAGGAGAATTATTCTTTTGACCTAGCTACTGCTGCTCAGGCAGATGGATTAACTACAGTGACAGGAGCAGGGCGTGTCTACACTGCAGCATTTTCAGGATGGATATACCCTGAGTTTCAAATGCTAGAAGCTGCAAAGTCCCAACTCTCATTTCTGCATGGTGCCTCCCGAATGACTGAGAGCCGTCAAATGGGGAGGTTAGGGCTCTGAGCGCCATCAAATGGGTAGTGTGATGGGGTTGGGACTCACCACCACAGCGCCTCCTGTTGGTACCTCTGGGAATTAGCTCAGTCCATGTGGAGCACCCTCCGCTGGTGGTGTCCCATCCGTCTCTCGCCCTGCTGGCATCTGGACCTCAGCGTTGCTCCCAGCTCACGGCGTGCTCTTCAGGACACTGCCCTCTGGCAGTGCCCCCAAGTCCACATTCGCCCCCTTCCAGGGGGTCAGGGGGGCGGCTAACAGCAGTCTTTCCAGTTCGCTCTTGCTGCAGTGGCCAGCCACAGCCCCTTGAGTTTAACCCCTCTGTTCAAGGGCTGGTTGCAGTCTGTCACAGCCACTCTTCCACAGCCAGGTGCTGTACAAGGAGGAAGGGGGGGACCCAGGCCCGCCCACTACTCTGGGTCCCGACCCAGGGACCCTCTAGTGGCAGCATCCATGCCTTCCTTCTCTCCCCTTGTCTAACTGTCTCTGGGCCCTTTCTATCAGGGCCCACAGTCTGGCAGGTATTGGGCCAGAGCCCTTCTATGCTCCCCCGAGCCTGCCCAGCACTGCTCTGTCTGAGGTGCTTGTTTCCAGCTCAGGAAACAGACCTCCCACCCCCATGAAGGTCTGGGACAGACTGCCTGCTCCCTTCCTGGGCAGCCTTTATATAGGGCCTAGTCCAGCCCTGATTGACTGGCTGTAATACTAGCCCTGATTGGCTCTCTAACAGGCCCTCAAATGGGGAGGTTAGGGCTTCGAGTACATCTCAGGATTGGGCCACAATTAAGTATTTTGGCTGCAGTTTTCAAAAATGACCAAGGCCCAATCCCAGACTTCAGTGAGTGCTTAAATACCTTTGAGGATCTGGGCCTAAGCGATTTTGGGTGCTTCAAGGTGCCCATCTGAAGCCATATTAACTGATTTCCAGCAAGTGCTGAGCTCCTGCCCTCTGAAAATGAAGACCCTCGATGGTGGCTCAGATTAGGCACCAAATTATTACTTTTGCCACTTCTGAAAGTTTAGACCTTTGCATTTTTGCTTAGTCACTGAATTACAGGTAGGAAAGAATGAAGCAATTGGAGTAAATCGAGACCCACACACAAACCTTCAGTTAGATCTAGAAAGGAACCAGAACTGAAACTTCCCTGAGGTTTTAAAAAAGTTGAATCAACTCCCCCAGACCCTTTATGTTATTTTTACTGGGCTATTCTGCACTTCAGGGTTTGGCCCAGATACAAAGCTATGAGCAAGGTTGTTCCATCAGCAGTTCCAGGCCAACTAGAAACAGGAAGGATCAGAAATCTTACCAGATTCACAGTCTTGTTCTGGGAAAAGGTCACCTAAGGAACTGATTTTTGGATGCTTATTTAAATCGAACCTCCGAACCCTCTCAGTGCTTCCCCATCACTTTTTATCGTGTAGGCGGCTTTCTAGATTTCACAGTTAGAATAAAAATGTCATTTACTGAAAAACTGACTAATGTACATACAGGTATTTTACTTCTGCCACATTTTCATTCTAGGTTTAGGCTCTTGTTCCAGGATTTAGGCTGCATTATTAGTAAGTGAGAAGGATCGGCCGGTGCCCTAGCCTAGGACTTCAGAGATCTTGGTTCAGTTCCCTGCACTGCCACAGACTTCCTGTGTGACCTTGGGCAAGTCATGTAGGGCATATCTATGCTGAGTTTTAAAACCCACAGCAGTGAGTCTCAGAGCCCAGGTCTACAGACTTGGTCTGTGGTGCTAAAAACAGCTGTGTGGACATTGTGGCTCGGGCTCTGAAGGCCTACATGGCTGGTTTTTGTGCTGTAATATGAGCCCGAGTCTCTGGACCCGGCTCTGAGGCTTGCTGCTGTGGGTTTTAAAATGCAGTGTAGACATACCCTTTGCCTCTCTGTGCCTCAGTTCCCTGCCTATAAAACAAGGATAATAATACTTCCTTCAAACGCAGGGGGGTTGTGAGGATAAATCCATTAAAGATTGTGACGCGCTTTGAGATCTACCGATAAAAGCGCTATATAAAAGTTAGGTATTATTATCATGGATTTTTAAAAAAAACCTTTTTATTAAGGCAAAGTTACAAGAAAACATCATACTACCTCGTATATTATTTATCACCACTTATTTTGGATCAGGTTAATATTCAAAGAACCTGGTTGGGGAGCCCTCCCCCAAATACATTAAAAAGGGTGACCATATTTCTAAATATTGATCCTGGTTTTTGGTGCTTCTCTTGTGTACATGTAACCCACACACCTCCTGGGTGCGGTGTTCTGTCCCATCTAGTGGCACCGAGACCACTTAGAGAGAGAGATTAATGAGTCTGCTCTACAGCGTTCACTACCAGCCAGTTGACTTTTAGCTCATGCATCAGTGACGTGGGGGATGGGCCTAATCACAGCAAGGAGCCACTCAGCCACAAATCTAAGGGCACTGCACCCACTACCCATACCCACCAGTAACTGGATACAGCCCAATTGAGTTTCTGCCGTGGCCCTCTTTCTAGTTAAGAGTTATAATTAATTCTCCCTCACTGACTCCCTTTTTGTTCAGATGGCCAAAGCCTTTTTACTTGGGCTTTACTCACAGTCTTGGTACTGGGCCCATTATTAATTCACTTCCATACAGTTAGCTGCCGTTTCACCAGTGTGTCTCTAAAACATACCAAGTTGGTGCCACGCAAGCCGTCTGTCATAAAACGGCCTGTTTGCCGTCATTATGTGCGTAGCTTTGTTGCTGATTCAGAAGTTACTGCTACTATTTCCTTTGAAGAGCAGAGATTAGCATGTAGTCAAAAAACCGACAACCACTCCATCACAAAAACAACCCACCAACTGCTGTAGATCCTACACTAAAAACAGGAAATTGAAGGAATGTTCTCATCTTGCTAGATGGAGATTTGAGCCTGCAACACCCCTGGGTGCTCAAGGTGATGCCATCAAAGCTTGTAGGCCAGAATTTTGTCTGCTTTGGTTTGGTGGCATGTGCTTTTCTTGCCTTGCTCTTCAGCCCATGTGCTCTGTTCGCTGAAGGCAGAACTCTTGTGCATGCACGAAACCTGCCCACATTTGAGGAAGCACAACACATGTGCTTGTGTATAAACCTGCCACCCTGGAATTGTTATTGTAGGGTCCCTCAGCAGACTGATTTGTTTACTTATTTATAGGGCAAGCCTAGTTTGGCAAAAAATTTCATGAGGTGAGAATTTTAATTTTTTATTTATTTTTTTTTAAGACAGCAAGTTAAATTTTGGACCTGTCAAACTTAATAAGTCCCCTTTAAAAGGAGTTTCACACAAAATATAAGAATATATGTGCAGAGGTTCCTGAATAATGAGATGAGACTGCAGCGCTTCTCATTTTAAAAAGTAAGTTGTAAGCTGTGTAGGTTCTGGATAATCTCTTGTTTGTGAATGATCATTTTAAATGTTTACAAATAGTTTCATTTAGGGGAAATTAATGAAGCAATCTTATCAGGCTGTAAAAAGCAAGAGAAGATATAGTGCCATATTGTCAGCTGGAGTCAGGAAGAGGCCAAGTATGGCTCCCTCAAGAGCTCGTTAGGGACCTGAAAATCAAAAAGGACTCCCACAAAAAGTGGAAACATGGATGAATTGCTAAGGCACAAAATGAGTTACACCTAGCAAGGGACATAAGAGGCAACAGGAAGAGGTTCTTTAAATATATTAGGAGCAAGAGAATAACACTGGACATGATTAGTCTTGAGACAAGAAGACTGAGGGAGACCTGATAGTCTTCAAATATGTTAAGGATGTTAGAAAGAGGACAGTGATTAATTAGTTCTCTATGTCCACTGAAGGGAGGTGAAAACGTAATGGGCTTAATCTTCAGCAAGGGAGATTTAGATTAGATACAAGGAAAAACTTTCTGACTCTAAGGGGAGCTCAACTCTGGAACAGACTTCCAAGGGAGGCTGTGGAATTCCCGTCCTTGGAGATTTTTAAGAACAGGTTGGACAAACACTTGTCAGGGATGGTCTAGGTATGCTTGATCCTGCCTCAGTGCAGGAAGCTGGACTTGACCACCTCTTGAGGTCCCTTCCACACCTACATTTCTATGAACTGGTGTGGTTCCACTGAAGTCAATGCTGCTACACTGATTCACATCAGCTGAGAATTCGCTAATGCTTTCTGTGTATATGTACTAATGCTCTTGAGTGTAATCCTTCTGCCCGTCAGAGTTGGCAGCAACAAGGGCCGGGTTCAATATCTAGGGGATCCATTCCAATAACACAATGCAAACCGGCTCGAGCCCCCACCCAGTGACCTGGGACAAATATATACCACCCCCGCTGGGCGCCTCCAAGAGGCAATACTTCCCCTCTCGCAAGCACATAGTCTGAGTGTAGCAAAAAGCCTTTTAATAACAGAGAGAAACAATGTGGCATTATGTTGGGGAAACACCACCAACAGGATTCATAACACAACCCATGAGCAAAAAAACCCCACCCCAAGCAAATTGGGGCATGCCCCTTTCCCTTTGGTTCTTGAGTCCAACAACCCCAAATCACCCAAAGTCCCAAAAGTCCAATGACCCAAAAGTCTCTGTCCCTGGTCAGGGCAGCCCCAGAGTTCAAAAGTTTATCTGCGGAGCTTTACCTCCCACCCTGGGTGGAGATGGGACAGGGGTAAGAGGCACCTTACATGATCTGAAGCTGACCGCCCCACAGCTCCATAGGCCTTCGCTCCGCTCCACTCCGCCAGCCGCCCCACGAACTCCTTCGCTCAGCTCAGCTCCGCTCCGCAGCCCACAAGCAGCTCCCGCTGTCCCACGAACTGCTCCACCAGCCGGTCCACAAACTGCTCCGCATCCCACCAACAGCTCCCGCCATCCTATGAACTGCTCCGCCAGCCTGTCCACAAGGCACTCCAGCTGTCCCACAAACTGCTCCACAATAATATCTTCAGGCTCCCCCACTACTTAACACAATACTCAGTGATTTCAGCTCTTAGTCAGGTCAGCTCTTTGGTGAATTCAGCTTGTAGTAGGGGAGCCTCAGTGCTGGTGCACTATTAGCCCAAAGTGAGTTCAGCAGCCTGTAACTAGACTTCTAATGAAATTAAAATTAGCTCTGATATTCCACAGTGGAAAGAGAAGGTAGTGCAATTAGCATGTAAGGCCCTCACCAAGGGGCCCATACCACCAAGTATTAATACTTGTCTCCAGCCTCTCTTTATTCACACAGTTTTGGAACCCATGACCCTTGCCTAGCGAGTGCTACTTAGTTGATGGTGAGTCCCTCCATCATAACAAAAGGCCAAGTACAGTTCCAAGCACAGTTCCCATAATCAGGGTAATAACAATTTATTCTTCCTGCCCCAATAACAGAGACACTGGGGATCCCACAGCAGCCAAAGTGACCATTTGGGCAGCTATGGCCTCAGTCTAGGCGGGGTGGGTGTGCCTATGCAAATGAGATTGGCCCCTGAAGTTTTTTTTCCACAACTTGCCACACCTCACCACCAGATGTCAGAGTGGAGCTCATCCTGACACTGCTTACATGAGCAATTTACAGAGGTCACTGAGGTTCACAGAAGTCCTGCCTTTACTGCACATCTGAAGCAATAACAGTCCTGAAATGATAATGCAGATCAGATGTCACACATTGCTCCATTCTGTTTCAAGAAAACAGGTAGCTTCTCTGCATGATAGCTAAGATTCCAGTGTGATACTGGACAGAAAGAATTATATGCACGCTACAGACGATGACGACGATATACTTGGGTTCACAACAGAACAGTTGCTATCTGTTTACCGATATTCAGAAAAGAAAAGCTCTGGGTTCATTCTAGAAAAGCAGAGCATTACCTCCGGCAGTAGATATCTGTCATGGAGTTACCACAGAAGAAAGGGATTGGAGAGTGTACTAGACTGTACAGTACTTACTTATAGAGACAAAGATTCACAGTCCTTCATCAGCGAAAATTCCCCTTGTCATTAGAAGTTTTTCCTGCTTAAAGCCTGCAGGACTTTGAAGATCTCAGGTGAAAAAGAATAAGCAACAAGAAATCCAATATCACAGAAGAAAAAGCACACACAAAATTTTAAGTGAGTGTACGAGCTACACAGAGAGGCCATCTAGTCTGCACAAGAGCTAAATACCAAACTGTCCACATTCCAGGAGTCTTCCCCTATCCCATACACACTGTACCTGCCTGTAGCCTGTCATGTGAGGACTTTTCCCAACAGGGGAGTTATGGGATTTAGGACCTGATGCAGCATGGTGCTGTGCCCCTTCAAGTCTGTGGGCGTTCAGAATGTGCAGCATCTCTCAGGAAATGCGCAGCATCTTGCAGGATTGGGCCTCTTACTGACTCTCTCAATCATATGATATTAAAGCTATAATATCAGTTAGGAGACACAGGGGAATAATAAAACAAAGTGGCAGGTCAGTTAATGGAGATTATTCGTCCATTTTTTCCATTTTTGGCAGCACTTAAAGCATTGTGTAAATGTTAACTAATTCTCCTCTCTTATTGGAACAATAAATCTCTGTTGCATATTCTGTCTGTATAGTTCTCTTGAATGGAACTCCCAATAAGGTCAATATACAGTTTCTGTGTATATATAATTTTCATATATAACCATATATATAAATAAATATTGACAGAGAGAGAGAGAGAGAGAGGCAGCCACAGATAGCACCTGATTTAGGGACAGCTGAGTTTCAAATTTCATAGTATACCACATGACCTTTTTAAGTTGCTCAAACTAATTCATTTCAGGGTGAAATTTTGCATGTTTGGCCAAATCCTAAAGGTGATTAAAAAAAAAAAAAAGCAAAAGCACAATGCTTTGCACAATATGGGTTGAATCATTTTTGCAAGCAGATCAGATGAACATTTCCTTTCCCATGTTCCATTCAAACATTTTACATTAAGCTATTACATATAAATGCCTGAAAGGTAGAAATTTCAAGTTTGGCTTGTTTTAGACTTCAAGCCAAGTTTGAAGACCATCATTTCAGTATTTTTAAAGTTCTGAATATATGAATTAACTATTTTTCTGAAAACACTTTTGAATTTTTCCATTTTAAATTAAGGACGACTCTGGTACTGGCAATGTGACGCTTCTAATAGCAAGAACCAAAGCTGTTTGGCTACGACCTATGATATAAAGAAAAAAGAAAATATAGAAAGGTTGGGGGAAGAGACCCAGAAGAAATGAACAAAGAAATGCAAAAGGTTATTCATCAAGAGGAGCTTACAAACTCTGCTAGCTTTGGCCTGGAGGTATCTGAAAGTCATTAGGCTTCACAACTTTACC